>NC_133325.1:39172539-39824206 GCF_042186555.1 Aquarana catesbeiana
GATGGGTATCAGACCCGCTTCCCGAATGGCCAAGAGGAGGATCAGTGTTGCAGTGCTTTTTTAATTCGCTGTTGCAACACACCTGGGTGTGCTCCGGTCGCACTCTCTGTGTCCCGAGCCCACACTGGCTCTAATCAGGTGCTTGAAAAAAAAACCTGGCCGCTGTAATTCATGCACCCAGTGCCCTGAAAGTGGCTGGACGCAAGAATAGGGAGTGGCTCTGGAGGCCATGGATAGAGTCATGCTATGCATGACTCTATCTATTGCATATAGGGGGTGGCCTGGAAAGAGGGGGCGGCGTCCGGGTGCCCCTAATGGATTGGCTGCCCCTGGCCATCAGTAAATTTAGTAACTCTAATTTTTAAAGCTGTCAGTAAATGTCTGAGAAATTTTATGTCAGTAAAAATCAGTCCTTTTTTTAAGGCAGCTTAGTGTTGGCTCGGCAAGTATAAGAAAGAACACGTTGACTGCTTGATGTAGCACCAGCAGCCACTTATCCAGGTAGAGTTTGGAGCCAGTTGGAATTATTTTTAAATAGAACAGGCTGGAGCCTTTGACAGAAGGAGCAGGTGGCCGCATTTGCTGATCTTGCTCCTCTAGTTCCGGCTGTGAAGTGATCTGTGAAGTTTGTCTGGCAGCAACAGCTCCTGAAGCCTGTGCCCACGGCCCACCGTGCCCGCAGCTACATTACACTCTTCTGAATAACCTGTCCTACACTTCTGCAGCCGCAGTTATCAAGTACTGTCAAGGAGGGGGATTTGGGAGTGGGAGTAGAGCACTATACTGGGGGAGGGGCGATTTGGGGAAAAAGGGGGGACCCCTGAACCCTGCACTCTGCATGCAGTGCACCCTTGAATCCTGCACTCTGCACACAGCGCACCCTTGAACCCTACACTCTGTATGCAGTGCAGTCCTGAACCCTGCACTCTGTATGCAGTAAACTTCTGAACCCTGCACTCTTTATGCAGTGCACGCCTGAACCCTGCACTCTGTATGCAGTAAACTTCTGAACCCTGCACTCTTTATGCAGTGCACGCCTGAACCCTGCACTCTGTATGCAGTAAACTCCTGAACCCTGGACTCTTTACGCAGTGCATTCCTGAACCCTGCAGTCTGTATGCAGCGCCCCTCTGAACCCTGCACAGCCCTGACACCTGCACTCTGTACACAACACACCCTTGAACCCTGCACTCTGTATGTAGTGCACACTTGAATCCTGCACTCTGTACATTACCTACACTTGAACCCTGCACTCTGTACGTTGCTCACACCTAAACTCTGTACATAGCACACACCTGAACCCTGCACTCTGTATGTAGTGCACACCTGAGCTATGTACGTATGTAGCACACACCTGAACCCTGCACTCTGTATGTAGCGCACACTTGAACCCTGCACTCTGTACATAGCACACACCTGAACCCGGCACTCTGTACGTAGCGCACACCTGAATGCTGTACGTAGCACACACCTGAACCGCGCACTCTGTATGTAGCGTACACTTGAACCCTGCACTTTGTACATAGCACACACCTGAACCCTGCACTCTGTATGTAGTGCACACTTGAACACTGCACTCTGTACTTAGCGCATATCTGAGCTCTGTTCATAGCACACACTTGAACCCTGCACTCTGTACATAGCACACACCTGAACCCTGGTCCCCCAAGATTCTGTCCTTGGACCTTTACTATTCTCGATCTACATGTCCTCCCTGGGTCAGCTGGTAGCCTCCCATGGCTTCCATGTCCATGTCCATTTACATGTCGATGACACCCAAATCTATCTCTCTGCCCCTCAGCTCACCCCATCAGTCTTCTCACGCATTACTGATTTACTAACAGACATATCAGCTTGGATGTCAAACCACTTCCTCAAGCTGAATCTATCTAAAACCGAGCTCTTAATATTTCCTCCCCCACGTGCCCCTTCCCCTGACTTCTTTGTCAAGTTAAATGGCACATCTATCAATCCGTCCCCACATGCCAGGGTGCTAGGGGTAATCTTAGACTCTGAACTGTCCTTTCAGGCCCACGGACAATCCCTGTCCAAATCATACCACCTTAGCGTCCGCAACATTTCCAGAATACGTCTCTTTTTAACTAATGACACCACCAAGCTTCTAAATCACTCCCTCGTTATCTCGCCTTGACTACTGCAACTCCCTCCTCATTGGAATACCTTTACATAGACCAGGGATATGCAATTAGCGGACCTCCAACTGTTGCAGAACTACAAGTCCCATGAGGCATAGCAAGACTCTGACAGCCACAAGCATGACACTCAGAGGCAGTGGCATGATGGGACTTGTAGTTTTGCAACAGCTGGAGGTCCGCTAATTGCATATCCCTGACATAGACTATCCCCCCCTTCAGTCCATAATGAATGTCGCTGCCAGGCTCATCCACCTTACCAACCAGTCAGTGTCCTCCACCCCTCTCTGCCAATCCCTCCACTGGCTTCCACTCACCCAACGAATAAAATTCAAAGTACTAACAATAATTTAAAAAGCCATCCACAATTCTGCCCCCAGCTACATCACTAACCTAGTCCCAAAATACCAACCAAGCCGTTCTCTTCGGTCCTCCCTAGACCTCCTGCTCTCTAGCTCCCTTGTCACCTTCTCCCATGCTCGCCTCCAGGATTTCTCCAGAGCTTCTCCCATCCTTTGGAACTCCCTACCCCAATCTGTCCGACTGTCCCCTAATCTATCCATCTTTAGATGATCCCTGAAAACCCTTCTCTTTAAAGAAGCCTATCCTGCTTCTAACTAATACACTGTTTTACTTCCTCCATCAGCTCATCCCCCAGAGCTATTACCTTTTTTATTAATTGACCCTCCCTACTAGATTGTAAGCTCTAATGAGCAGGGCCCTCTGATTCCTCTTGTACCAAATTGTAATGTAACTGTAATGTCTGCCTTTATTTTGTTAGACGTTGCGCAAACTTTTGGTGCTTTATAAATCCTGTATAATAATAATAATAATAATAATAATCTGCGGTCTCCAAACTGCAGCCCTTTGCTTACCTTTATTCTGCCCTTGAGGCACTATTCCTTTCACTGACACCAATAATGGGGCACTATTCCTTCCACTGACACCAATAATGGGGCACTATTCCTTCCACTGACACCAATAATGGGGCACTATTCCTTCCACTGACACCAACGATGGGGCATAATTCCTTCCACTGACAATAAAAATGAGGCACTATTCCCACTGACACTAACTATTTCTCCCCCTAATACCAAAGATCGGGCATTGTTTAGTCCCACTGGGCACAGTCCGGCCCCCCTGAAGTCTGAAGGACAGTAAACTGGCACTTTCTTTAGAAGGTTTGGAGACCTCTGATGCAAACAAAAGGATTGCCAGCATTAAAAAATGAATAACAAAAAAAAGATTGTAAGGGTCCCTCCCCAAACCATACCAGGCCATTCAGCTCCGGTATGGATTTTGAGGGAAACTCCATTCCAAAATATAAAAATAAAAATGGTGTGGCGTCTCCTGCCAATCCATACCAGTTCTCAACATGGGGCATGTGCTTTAGGGGAGTGGGGGCTCCGCCCAAAGCACCTTGCCCCCATATTGATAAGGAGAAGGCCGCGGGGGTAAGGGGTGACCATGCTCCCTTTGACATAATGGATGAGAGTGTCCGAGTGCTGCCGTGGGGGCATAGTCACCCAATGACATCACAGAGTGACCCCCTCCCCCTGTGTTTACTTACCAATAAGCGGTTGTCATTTTTTTCCCTTCATTTTGGTGTGGGGTTCCCCTCAAAATTCATACAAGACCCGAGGTGCCTGGTAGAGATTGAGGGGACCAGATGCTGTTTATTAAAAATAAATGTTAATGCTGACATTTGTTTTGTTTACATGGTTGTTAAGGACGCAGCAGCCGCCCGCTCCTTATCAACTAGCTACTCCGAATGAAATGAGACGAATACTGAAGATTCGAAACAAAGTCCGAATTTCAATTAACGAATGCCTTCGAAACAAAATTCTTCAATTACAAATGCATCCAAAGCAAAATGAAAATTTGCGGCATGCACATGTCTACTAATAACTACTCAAACATTTCCTTCTCTGTCATACCTTGTGAAGCACAGTAGATGCTTCTTAAAACAGAAGTTATCTGTATGTTTCCCTTCATTCCAAAGTACATGCAGTAGTTTCAGGCTTGCTGTCCATGAATAGAGTGGTACATGGAAACTCTAGCTTAGCTACTCTCAACTAGGGTTCCTCTTACTAGGGGTTCCCTGAGCAATGAGCAATTTCTACCTTATAGATAATTGTAGGGCCCTCCTTTAGTTAAGCTTTTAGGTAGGGATGAGCCGAACACCCCCCGGTTCGGTTAGCACCAGAACCTGCGAACGGACCGAAAATTCGCGCAAACTTTAGAACCCCATTGAAGTCTGTGGGACTTGAACGTTCAAAATCAAAAGAGCTAAATTTAAAGGCTAATTTGCATGGTATTGTCCTAAAAAGGGTTTGGGGACCTGGGTCCTGCCCTAGGGGACATGTATCAATGCAAAAAAAAGTTTTAAAAACAGCAGTTTTTTCGGGAGCAGTGATTTTAATGATGCTTAAAGTGAAAAAAAAAAGTGAAATATTCCCTTAAATATCGTACCTGGGGGGTGTCTATAGTATGCCTGTAAAAGTGGCGCGTTTTTCCCGTGCTTAGAACAATCCCTGCACAAAATGACAGGAATAAAAGTCATTTAAAACTGCTTGCGGCTTTAATGTAATGTCGGGTCCCAGCAATGTGGATGAAAATCAGTGAGACAAATGGCATGGGTACCCCCCCACCCCCCAGTCCATTACCAGGCAGGACAGTGCATGCATCCCTGATCATGGCCCACTGGCGTGGGGAAGAAAAAACAAGCTCCCCTGACGCTGTCCTGGTGCCATAGTAGCACAGTTACTCACTGATGGCCCTCTGCTGTGTGTGCAGCCGCTGCAGCATGGCCAACGTTGAGTTCCACCTGGTGGGCATGTCACAGATTAGGAGGTTCTTGGGCAGGTTAAATTCCTTTTGGAGGTCAGCCAGCCGAGCACTGGCATTATATGACCTGCAGAAATGCACACAGACTCTCCTGGCCTGCCTCAGGACATCCTGTAAGCCCGGGTACCTTCCCAAGAACTGCTGCACCACCAAGTTAAGGACATGAGCCAAACAGGGCACATGGGTCAGTTGTCCCTGTCGGAGGGCGGAGAGGAGGTTGGTGCCATTGTCGCAAACCACCATACCTGCCTTAAGCTGGCGTGGCGTCAACCACCTCTGAACCTGCCCCTGCAGAGCTGACAGAATATCTGCCCCAGTGTGGCTCCTGACCCCAAGCACACCAGCTCAAGCACCGCATGGCATCTTTTGGCCTGCGTGCTTGCGTAGCCCCTTGAATAGGAAGAGGCCATGGAGGAAGAAGAAGAGGAGGGGTGGAGGAGAGAGGTGTGGCAGAATCACCACTAGTAGTATTTTGAAGACGTGGTGGCGGAACAACCTCCAACACTACTGCACCCTGTCCTGCATCCTTCCCAGCTGCCAGAAGAGTCACCCAGTGCACTGTGAAAGACAGGTAACGTCCCTCTCCATGCCTGCTGGAGCATGAGCCAGCAGTGATATGCACCTTCCGCATGTTGCGGCTCAACACGGCCAGCTGCCGAAAAAAAGGACAAGCGTTTCCCACGGCCACATGCTGATGAGGATGCACCGTCTCCACGACCAGCTCTGTTGCCTCTAGATACAGAGCCTGCTTGCCCTCTTTTATTGGCTTGTGACTGTCTGCCTCTCCTTGTTGGCTTTCCAGACATACTAATGGCCTGCAGTGAGATGTAGCTGCACAAAGCTAAGATGTATATATATACTGATACTGCAGCTAGCAGAATCAACTGCCTGCCTGTAGTATTATTAGTATGAGAACACCAGCAATTGTCTTCAGGTAGCTTTAGGTACACACTGTGCAGAGGATGCAGTACACTAACTGTAAATACTGTAGCTGCCTGCCTGTGGTATTAATAGGAGCAGAACAACAGAAATTGTCTTCAGGCAGCTTTAGGTGCACACTGTGCAGAGGATGCAGTACACTAACTGTAAATACTGTAGCTGCCTGCCTGTAGTATTAATAGGAGCAGAACAACAGCAATTGTCTTCAGGTAGCTTTAGGTGCACACTGTGCAGAGGACACAGTACACTAACTGTAAATACTGTAGCTGCCTGCCTGTGGTATTAATAGGAGCAGAACAACAGCAATTTTCTTCAGGTAGCTTTAGGTGCACACTGTGTAGAAGATGCAGTACACTAACTGTAAATACTGTAGCTGCCTGCCTGTGGTATTAATATAGGATCAGAAGAACAACACCAATTTTATTTAGGTAGCTTTAGGTGCACACTGTGCAGAGGACACAGTACACTAACTGTAAATACTGTAGCTGCCTGCCTGTGGTATTAATAGGATCAGAAGAACACCACCAATTTTATTCAGGTAGCTTTAGGTGCACATTGTGCAGAGGAGGCACTACACTAACTTGTAAATACTGCAGCTGCCTGCGGTACTGTACTAATAGGATCAGAAGAACACCACTAATTTCCTTCAGGTAGCTTTAGGTGCACACTGTGCAGAGGACGCACTACACTAACTTGTAAATACTGCAGCTGCCTGCGGTACTGTACTAATAGGATCAGAAGAACACCACTAATTTTCTTCAGGTAGCTTTAGGTGCACACTGTGCAGAGGACGCACTACACTAACTTGTAAATACAGCTGCCTGCGATACTATTAGGATCAGAAGAACACCACCAATTTTCTTCAGGTAGCTTTAGGTGCATACTGTGCAGAGGACGCACTACACTAACTTGTAAATACTGTAGCTGCCTGCGGTACTGTACTAATAGGATCAGAAGAACACCACTCATTTTCTTCAGGTAGCTTTAGGTGCACACTGTGCAGAGGATGCAATACACGAACTTGTAAATACTACAGCTGCCTGTGGTACTGTAGTTATAGGATCAGAAGAACACCACTAATTTTCTTCAGGTAGCTTTAGGTGCACCCTGTGCAGAGGATGCACTACACTAACTTGTAAATACTGCAGCTGCCTGCGATACTATACTAATAAGATCAGAAGAACACCACTAATTTTCTTCAGGGAGCTTTAGGTGCACACTGTGCAGAGGACGCACTACACTAACTGTAAATACTGTAGCTAATAGGACTAATAGGATCAGAAGAACACCAGCAATTTTCTTCAGGTAGCTGTAACTACTGTAAAAACACCTGCCTGCCTGTCAGTAGTAGGAAAAAGAATAACAGGAACGGATCTAGCTAAACTGAATACAGTGTATATATACTGTATATATATACAACACCTAGGATGTATATATATAAACAATACACTGCAAGTACAGTTAACTGACTCGCCTGCCTACTCTATCTAACTTAAATCAAATGACACTGTCTCTCTGTCTATCTATCTCTCTCTCTCTACACACTACACAGGGCCGCCGTGCAGGGGGCCTTATATAGTGTGGTGCGTGTACTAAACCCCCTGAGCCATAATTGGCCAAAGCCACCCTGGCTTTGGCCAATTACGGCTCTCTGTACAGATGGCGCTGTGAATGGCCAAGCATGTGGGTCATAGTGCATGCTTGGCCAATCATTAGCCAACAATGCACTGCGATGCCGCAGTGAATTATGGGCCGTGACGCGCCACTCGAATTTGGCGCGAACGGCCCATATCATTCGTAATTCTGCGAACGGCCGAACACACGATGTTCGAGTCGAACATGGGTTCGACTCGAACACAAAGCTCATCTGCACCTCTTGCTCGATCTGTTCGATCTGCACCTCTTCCCCCCACCCCTACCCCTCTGTGTCTGCCCACACTCCAATCCCTGTATCTCAGAAAAAGAAAGTTGGGGCCGCAAATTTGAAGTCCAGCAGCCTCGGATACATCTGGATGAGAGGTGCTGACTGCCAAGGGGTGAGTGAGCTCCCTGTCTGTGACTGAAGTCTCCCCCTTCTCTCTCCTGCATCTGAGTACTGTAAGTACACTAGAGAAAATCAGGGTTCTCAGAGCACCCCTTACATCAGAGTTCCCCTTTACACCAGAGGCCACAGTGTTTCCCCTTAAATCAGAGTCTTCTCTGTACATCAGAGTTCTCAGTGTCCCCCCTTAAGTCAGGGTTCCCAGAGCATCCCTTATGTTAGAGTTCCCAGAGTTCTCCCTTACATCAGAGTCTGCAGGGTCCCCCCTTACAGTGAAAGGGTGCGAGTTTAGATGTAAAAGGGGAAACCTGTGGACTCTGATGTAAAGGGGGGCTCTTGTTATTAATTTCATATGATTAGAAATGTTATTTAATATCAAAATATATGTATTGTTTATACTATAAAAAAAAAAAATGCAGTGCGCAGCTAAAGTAGTCGGGTTTGACTTGAAGAAAAGGTGGCAACCCTACATGTAATGCATGAGAACACGGCATATGATAGCTCTATGCATTTTGTGGATTTATCCACTCTTCAGGAGAATGCACGTGAATTAGATGAGTAATGTAATATGATGGAGATAAATTCTATATGGTCTGACCCTGCCAAGGAGAAAGAAGTATGAAATAAATAAACTGTAAAAAAAAACCTGTATAGACTCCACTCTCTGAAGTATTTACAAAATATACCTGCATGATAGGAGTATGGCACTAAGAGCCAGAGATCCCCTAAGGGCATCAGCACTGGAAGCAGAGTTGGCGTGGACGGGCTATGGCCCAGCAAGGATGACATTCAGGGAGGGCAACCCCCAAGGTGGAAATAATCTAAAGTGGCCATGAGTTCTGGAACCAGCAAAGGGTACTACAGAGAAATAATATATTTAATCACAGTGCACAATATGTCCTATACAAGGTAAAGGATAGGACAGGGGGATAGTGGAGAGTATCAGTGAGGTCCGAGCTAGGTGAAAAGTATGAAGTAGTTAAAAATAAGAGACAAAATCACCAAGCAGAAGAAATAAAGATCAACCTGAATGTGACAATGGGGACTGGTAATAAAAGTGAGTGACAATTTACCTGAGACTAGTGCATGGAACCCTAAAATCCATAGTGATGCGTAGAGTAAACCAGTGTGAACAGATAAGACCACCTTTGTGAAACATCCACCCCGGAATGAGGCCTAAAAGGGCACAGCCATCACGCCCACCAACGTCAGGCTGGTGGGTACTGTGGAAGGGAGGCGCCTGCAACTGGGCCTCCCAATACCGGCGCCAATACCATCCCTCCATTTAGCCACTCATTGTAAACAGCCGTGGGGGGGCGGCGCCTTGTGACGCGGCTTCGCAACTCCGCCACTGTTAGCATGACATTGATGCGCGGCGCGGCGAAGGGACGTCCACCCGCCCTAAAAGGAGGAGGAGGAGAAAGAGCCGCGGGACCCATCGCAGCTCCTGGAAATGATGGAGCCAGGGCTCCTAACTGGATAATGCAACACACTCAACCATGACAGAGATAGCTATATCTACAAACGGGATGGGAAATGTCGGCCCCATCCAATGGGAGTTAGCCCAATGAGAGAAGGGAATAGGCAGGTTAATGAAGTAAAAAGTACATAATGAAATTGGTATTAATCAGACCTAACTAGAAAGAGACTACGTGCTTCCATCCCTGTATAAATGAAAAAAGAGAAAGAACACTTGGGACTTTATATGAGGTGGTGACCTGGTTTCATGTCCACTAAACGAATACAAAGCACAGCATAGTCTTCTTAACTGCTTCCCGTCCACGTCATTGTAAAATGACACATGGGCGGGAACCCAATTGTTCATATGACGTCCTCTCAAGAACGTGCCTTACGCAGCCTCTCCAGGCCGCAATCCGGCGTGATCTGCCCGCTGCATATGTCATGTGATCGCTGTGACCAATCGCAGTAGACCACGTGACAATTATAAACAAAAGATGATTTCCTTTCATGCCATTCATTGTATACATTTGTGTTGCTAGTTATGATTGGTCACAGTGATCACATGGTACAGACAGGGTCAATCACAGCCCATTTGTACCAAGTGATTAGCTGTGACCAATCACAGCTAATCACAACAGACAGCGTCTATTTACTGTCATTCAGTACAAATATTTGCTTATAGCAGTGAAAAAAAAGCAAGCATAGTATGTAACAAAAAAAATCCTGATCAACTCCCCAGAGTGGTACAGTGCTACTATGGTAACACTGTATTTCTCTGGTCACAGTATGTTAAAAAAAAGTTAAAAAAAAAGAATAGAAAAAAGAAAAAAATATTTTAAAAAATGTAAAAAAAATATATATTTTTTTAACATACTGTAACCAGTTAGTGCAGAACCAGAGGGGAAATGGAGCACTGACAGGTGCTGCTGGTGAAGAGATATGGGGCAGTGGTTTGGATCAGGGGAGGAAGCAATGGGGTATCGCCAGGGGGTAATAAACAGTTAAACCGATCCAAACCTACAGAACTAGGTTCCGGTATATATGACCAGCGGTAGCCAGCTTCTCAGAGCAGAAGGGACTCTGTGACATGGGATAGAAAAAACAGAAAAAAAGCAGCGCCGCTCTAAGGGTAGTAAATTGGATAAAACAAGGCTTTAATACATGTTAAATTTTGCACTCACGTTTGAGTAGAAAAAACAGGCATGGAATAGTGCTCCTTGACATCGTAAAGTCTCATCCGGTTTCCCGCTGGGCTGTGGTGGGGTCAGACCCCGGCCGCTTCCGGTTGCATCCCTAGCTCCAAGGTAAGGGATTCCCTCAGGAGCTACGGACGCCACCGGAAGCGGCCGGGGTCTGACTCCACCACAGCCCAGCAGGAAACCGGATGATACTTTACGATGTCAAGGAGCACTATTCCATGCCTGTTCTTTCTACTCAAATGTGAGTGCAAAATTTAACATGTATTAAAGCCTTGTTTTATCTAATTTACTAACCTTGGAGCGGACCTGCTTTTTTTCTGTTTTCTCTGTAACCAGTTAGTGTCCCTGGTCACCGCCACACCAATTATATGATGATGCTGTACTGCACTGGTGACAGTATAAAAAAATTCGGAACAAAAAACAAATTTTATTTATTTTCTTAATTTTTCAAAAAATTGTGACAAAAAATTACAACCTCAAAAAAACTCACAATGCCCCTTACTAAATACCTTGCGGTGTCTACATTCCCAAAAGGGCTAATTTGGAGGTTATTTTTACTTTCCTGGCATTTTCAGGCCATTAATACATCAGGATATGATGATGCTGTATTGCACAGGTGACAGTATGTAAAAAAAATAAACAGTGAAAGAAAATGTTTTTTTCTTCATTTTCCATAAAATGTGACAATAAAATGAGATCTTCAAAAAACATGCCATGCCTCTAACTAAATACCTTGAACTGACTACTTTCCAGAAAGGTCATTGGGGGGGGGGGGGGGGTATTTGTACCGTCCTTGTGTTTCTGGACCTCAAGAAATTAGATCAGTACATTAGGATTGATCCATTTTCAGATATATACCATAGTTTTTAGACGCTAAAATAATATACATTGATTTGGGTTATTTTCAACAGAATCCGTGGCAGCCGATCCATAACATAAAGGGCGCATTTATTTATTTAAATAGAAATCATTCTATGAATATGAACTTTGGGGCAGCCCCCCAAAGTTCATATTCATAGAATGATTTCTTTTTAAATAAATGATAATATGACTAACATTTTTTAACATCTTAAAGTTAAAAAAATTTAGTCATATTATAATTTATTTAAATATAAATTGTTCCACTGTGCGGGGCGCCGGACTAATAGCTGTCTATTAGCTCTGTCATTTTTTAACAAGCACATGATTAGAGCCTGAGGCTCTAATTGGCTTGTTAACGATGTCCTCTGGGCGCTCGCTCTCACACTCATCTCCCTTCTCTGGCTGTCACTGAAGCACGGACGGAGTGCAGACTCCGTGAGAGTGCGGGAAGCGCTGTGTCAGGCAGCCCAGGACACTCATTGCAGGGCCATCCCTGGCATCAGGGCTATGGGCCTCAGATTCGGGGCTCTAGCCTCAATAGCCAACCCCTAGTGACGCCACTGGCCAGTGGTGTATCAGCCGGAGATATGACATTACTATTGTCACTAATCTCTTCACTATGTATCTACTCTTATGCCGCGTACACATGATCGGAATTTCGGCCCGCAAAAGACGAATGCGAGTTTTTCGTCGGAAAATGCGACCGTGTGTATGCTCCATCGGACTTTTGCTGGCCGAATTCCAGCAAGATTGAGAGCAGGTTCTCAATTGGCAGTGGCGTAGTGGGTAGCACTCTCGTCTAGCAGTAAAAAGGGTCGCTGGTTTGAATCCCAACCATGACACTACCTGCCTGGAGTTTGCATGTTCTCCCTGTGCCTGCGTGGGTTTCCTCCGGGTACTCCGGTTTCCTCCCACACTCCAAAAACATGCTGGTAGGTCAATTGGCTTCTGTCCAAAATTGGCCCTAGTATATGAATGTGAGTTAGGGACCTTGGATTGTGGACTCCTTGAGGGTAGGGGCCCATGTGAGTATACGATGTATGTGTGGAGTGTTGTGTAAATTGATGGCGCTATATGGGTACCTTAATAAATAATAATATAATAGATGAGCATCTTAATGAGAGCATCTTAATGAGCATCTTAATGAGACACAATGTATCAGGAATAGGGACAATTGTAGACACACACCCACACTCACTCAGGTTGAACTGGATGGACTGGTGTCTTTATTCAACCTCACTAACCATGTAACTAACCATGTAACCATGTAACTATCCAAAAATGCGATCGTCTGTGGAAATTCCGACGGGCAAAATTCCTACGCATGCTCGGAAACAATTCGACGCATGCTCGGAAGCATTGAACTTCATTTTCTCGGATCGTCGTAGTGTTGTAAGTCACCGCGTTCTTGACGGTCGTAAGTTCAGCGAACTTTTGCATGACCGTGTGTATGCAAGGCAAGATTGAGCGGAATCCCGTTGGAAAAGCCGTCATATCTTTTTCCAACGAGAAGTCCGATCGTGTGTACACGGCATAATAGAATCTTTTTTGACCCAATTGACATTAAAACCTCTGAACAAGGACTATTGAAGTCCGAAACATGTTAGGTGTCATCACCAGTATGCCATCTTGCTAGCCCACCTCATCTTGAAGGGCAGCTTGCTCAACATACAGATGGTTATATTGGCCATTGTACCATGTATACTGATGTATTTTATGACAAATACTATTTGTATCTATAACATATTATTTTTGTAATAAACTTACCTTTTTATACATACCTGGTCTGTCTATTAAAATCCTGAGGGGTATAACCATGCCTTCTGGCACCAGGTTTTTCTCAATTGGATTAGACAGACTGGTTTCATACACATCTACCAATCCTCATCTTTTATTGTCTCTATGTGAGCAGTGATCTCAAAGTGAGTGTGAAAGACGACCTAGTTGATGGAGATTGTGTTTGAGTCTAAAGCATTATGGGTTGACCTGTACATGGGTTGTGCATACTACAAAGGTTGTCATTGGAGTTTGTTATTGACCTCCCAGTGTTAGTGAGGCGGAGGAGACTCAGCTCCTTGCACAGATGGAAAGGGCTGCAAGGGCTGGTGTAGTGATAATTATTGGGGATTTTAAATAACCAGAAATTGACTGGAGTAATGGCACTGCTGGGACAGTTAAAGGGCAAACATTTATAAACCTACGAGTGCGCCTGGGAACACCCTAATCACCCTGTGTGTGTTAGCGTCTTGAGATCTGCCTGGGCTGCTGTGAAATGCTGCATCCAAGCATTGAGCAGCCCCTGCTGCCTGTGAGACAGTTTCACATTGAGCAGCTCGTGAGGCTTGTAAGATCTGCTCAGACTGTCATGTAATGTGACTGCATGCAGGGAGAGAGAGGAGCTGTCAAATTTGGGGGATGGGCGGGACCAAGTGGCTATCAAACACCAGCCAATGGGATGGAGTCTGGGTGGGCTGCTTTGTGTATGTGGATCTGCCCCCTTTCTTAAGTAGCCAATCATTGGCTGGTGTTTAGATAGCTGTTCGGTCCCGCCCATCCCCGACATCACCACTGAGTTGTGACAGCTCCTCTCTCTCCCTGCATGCAGTTACATTACATGACAGTTTCACACTCTGAGCGGCTCTTACAAGCCTTATGATCTGCTCAATGTGAAACGCCCCCTCTCCTCTGTCAGTGCCAATCAGTGCCACCTGTCAGTGCCAATCCGTGCTTCCAATCAGTGGCAATCAGTGCCACCTGCCAGTGCCAATCAGTGGCAGTGCCACCTGTCAGTGCCAATCCGTGCTTCTAATCAGTGCCAAACATAGCCACCTGACAGCGCCAATCAGTGCTGCCCATCAGTGCTGCCCATCAGTGCTGCCCATCAGTGCCACCTATAAGTGCCAATCAGTGCTGCCTATCAGTGCTGCCTATTGGTGCCGCCTATCAGTGCCCATCAGTGCTGCCCATCAGTGCTGCCCATCTGTGCCGCCCATCAGTGCCACCTATAAGTGCCAATCAGTGCTGCCTATCAGTGCTTCCAATCAGTGGCACCTATTAGTGCCAATCAGTGCCCATCAGCACTGCCTATCAGTGCCGCTATCAGTGCTTGCAATCAGTGCCACCTATCAGTGCCAATCAGTGCTATCAGTAGCCATCAGCGATGCCTATCAGTTCCGCTTATCAGTGCTGCCAATCAGTGCCCATCAGTGCTGCCTATCAGTGCCCATCAGTGCTGCCTATCAGTGCCAATCAGTGCTGCCTATTAGTGCCCATCAGTGATGCCCATCAGTGATGTCCATCAGTGCTGCCTATCAGTGCCAATCAGTGCCACTAAATGCTGCCAATCAGTGCTGCCTTTCAGTGCCAATTAGTGCAGCCTATCAGTGCCATTAGTGCTGTCAATCAGTGCCACCTATTACTGCCAATCAGGGCCCATCAGTGCTTCCAATCAGTGCTTTCTATTAGTGCCAATCAGTGCCGCCTATCAGTGCTGCAATAATTCCAGTGATATGTGATTTCACATGTAATACACATCAAAATGATAAGACATAAACATTTTTTTTAAAACTTAGCAGGGGTGGTGGAAACCCCTCTACAGATAATTGCAATACAAAATATATATGCATATACCCCCCCAATATGCAGTTTACATTGCATTAATTCTGTGGACATTCAGTTCACGTTTTTTCCTATATATTTTTTGACTATGCTGGTTACTATGTTATGTATGTCCCCATAGTTGTTTGGTTTCCTTCGTCCTGCCTTTACAGTATATAGACACTGTAGACTGGCCACCTTTGGGTTATGTGAGACGGTATGCCTTACTAATTATATTGTATTATATATAGTATATTGTATTCTATTTATATTTTTCCTTTTAATTTTTGTTAGTCATTCTGATCCTCCTGAAGAAGCACAAGGTGCATAACATGTAGAGCCTAGAACATTTCTACATCACTTCCCTGTAATATAACCAAACTTTTGGATCCATCACCACAATGGAATGATCTCCAAGTTTCCATGTAGTTGTCATTTGATAATATACAGTAGCTGCATTTTATCTAATATTTGATTTATGAATGTGGATGTTAATATAGATTTACAATAAAAATATATTTTTGTACAAATTGTTTGGTTGTGCCTAAAAAGTCCAAGCCTCGTTTCCATTTTTTCCTACAAACCTACCAAGACATGGCCATCCACCTAAACTGACAGACCGGGCAAGGAGAGCATTAATCAGTGAAGCAGCCAAGAGGTCCATAGTAACTCTGGAGGAGTTGCAGAGATCCACAGCTCAGGTGGGAGAATCTGTCCACAGGACAACTATTAGTTGTGCTCTCCACAAATCTGGCATTTATGGAAGAGTGGCAAGAAGAAAGCCATTGTTGAAAGAAAGCCATAAAAATTCCAGTTTGCAGTTTGCACGAAGCCATGTGGGGGACACCGCAAACATGTAGAAGAAGGTGCTCTGGTCAGATGAGACCAAAATTTTACTTTTTGGCCTAAAAGCAAAATGATATGTGTGGCGGAAAACTAACACTGCACATCATCCTGAACACACCATCCCCATCGTGAAACATGGTGGTGGCAGCATCATATTGTGGGGATGTATTTGTCAGCAGGGACAGGGAAGCTGGTCAGAGTTGATGGGAAGATGGATGGAGCCAAATACAGCAATCTTAGAAGAAAACCTGTTAGGGTCTGCAAAAGACTTGAGACTAGGTCGGAGTTTCACCTTCCAGCAGGACAACGATCCTAAACATACAGCCAGAGCTACAATGGAATGGTTAAGATCAAAGCATATTCATGTGTTAGAATGGCCTAGTCACAGTCCAGACCTAAATCTAATTGAGAATCTGTGGCAAGACTTGAAAATTGTTGTTCACAGACGCTCTCCATCCAATCTGACAGAGCTTGAGTTATTTTGCAAAGAAGAATGGGCAGAAATGTCACTCTCTAGATGTGCAAAGCTGGTAGAGACATCCCCAAAAAGACTTGCAGATGTAATTGCAGCGAAAGGTGGTTCTACAAAGTATTGACTCAGGGGGGCTGAATACAAATGCACGCCACACTTTTCACATATTTATTTGTAAAACATTTTGAAAACCATTTATCATTTTCCTTCCCCTTCACAATTATGTGCCACTTTGTGTTGGTCTATCATGTAAAACCCCAATAAAATACATTTACGTTTTTGGTTGTAACATGACAAAATATGGAAAACTTCAAGGGGTATGAATACTTTTTCAAGGCACTGGATGGTTTTAATTACAGAAAAAGATATCAAAAATAGCAAAGTTTGTCTGGTCTTTGATGCAGAGTCCAATAAACTTCAGTGTAAGTCAAATTCTGGGATGAGTTTTTGTGGACCATTAGAGGGCATTTATTGAAAAGACTTAACTAAACAAAGGGCTTGAGGGGTGTTGAAGTGTTTTATGCTACTAGAGTGGACATTCCCTTAAAGCAGTATTAAGGGTATCTACAGTCAGGTCCATAAATATTGAGACATTGACACAATTCTAATCTTTTTGGCTCTATACACCACCACAATGGATTTGAAATGAAACAAGCATGATGTGCTTTAACTGCAGACTTTCATCTTGAATTTGAGGGTATTTACATCCAAATCAGGTGAACGGTGTAGGAATTACAACAGTTTGTATATGTGCCTCCCACTTTTTAAGGGACCAAAAGTAATGGGACAATTGGCTGCTCAGCTGTTCCATGGCCAGGTGTGTGTTATTCCCTCATTATCCCATTTACAAGGATAAAAGGTCCAGAGTTAATTTCAAGTGTGCTATTTGCATTTGGAATCTCTTGCTGTCAACCCTCAATATGAGATCCAAAGAGCTGTCACTATCAGCGAAGCAAGTCATCATTAGGCTGAAAAAACAAAACAAACCCATCAGAGAGATAGCAAAAACATTAGGTGTGGCCAAATCAACTGTTTGGAACATCCTTAAAAAGAAAGAACGCCCCGGTGAGCTCAGCAACACCAAAAGACCCGGAAGAAAGCAACCAAAGAGTTTTTTAAGGGAAAGAAGTGGAATGTCATGCGATGGCCACGTCAATCACCTGACCTGAATCCGATTGAGCATGCATTTCACTTGCTGAAGACAAAACTGAAGGGAAAATGCCCCAAGAACAAGCAGGAACTGAAGACAGTTGCAGTAAAGGCCTGGCAGAGCATCCCCAGGGATGAAACCCAGTGTCCGGTGATGTCTATGCGTTCCAGACTTCAGGCTGTAATTGACTGCAAAGGATTTGCAACCAAGTATTAAAAAGTGAAAGTTTAATGGATGATTGTTAATCTGTCCCATTACTTTTGGTCCCTTAAAAAGTGGGAGTCACATATACAAACTGTTATAATTCCTACACCGTTCTCCTGATTTGGATGTAAATACCCTCAAATTAAAGCTGAAAGTCTGCAGTTAAAGCACATCTTGTTTGTTTCATTTCAAATCCATTGTGGTGGTGTATAGAGCCAAAAAAAATAGAATTGTGTTGATGTCCCAATATTAATGGACCTGACTGTATATGATTTAAATAATATGGAGCATAAAAAACAATGGATCTATGAGATTTAAATAAAAGGGAGCAATGAAAAGAAGGGATCAATATGATTTAAATAAAAGGAACCAATGAAAACAAGGGATCTATGGTGCAGTGGTAGCACTCTCGCCTAGCAGTAAGAAGGGTCACTGGTTCGAATCCCAACCACGACACTACCTGCTTGGAGTTTGCATGTTCTCCCTGTGCCTGCGTGGGTTTCCTCCGGGTACTCCGGTTTCCTCCCACACTCCAAAGACATGCTGGTAGGTTAATTGGATCCTGTCTAAATTGTCCCTAGTATGTATGAATGTGAGTTAGGGACCTTAGATTGTAAGCCTCTTGAGGGTAGGGACTGATGTGACTGTACAATGTATATGTAAAGCGCTGCGTAAATTGACGGCGCTATATAAGTACCTGAAATAAAAATAATATAGGATTTAAATAAAGGGGAGCAATGAAAACAGAGGGCAACAAAGTCTCTTCCTTCACCACAAAACCAAAAAAATACCAAAAATAAATGTATAGACACAAAGGTTTGATATAAAATCACATTGTTTTATTTGTTTACATAAACTAATTTTAAACGTATACCCCTGAAATGGGGGATCTATAGAATTTAAATAAAAGGGAGCAATGAAAACAGGGGATCTATAGGATTTAAATTAAAGGGAGCAATGAAAACAGGGAATCTATATGATTTAAATAAAACAGAGCAATGAAAATAGGGGATATGTAGGATTTAAATAAAAAAGGAGCAATGAAAACAGGGGAAATATAGGATTTTAAAAAAGGAGAGCAATGAAAACATGGCATCTATGGGATTTAAATAAAAGGGAGCAATGAAAACATGGGATCTATAGGATTAAAATAAAAGGGAGCAATGAAAACAGGGCATCTATTGGGTTTAAATAAAAGGGAGCAATGGAAACAGGGGATCTAGTGGATTTAACTAAAATAGTGTAATAAAAAACGGGATCTATAGGATTTAAATCAAAGGGAGCAAATAAAACAGGGGATCTATATGATTTAAATAAAAGGAAGCAAAGAAAACAGGGCATTTATAGGATTTAAATAAAAGGGAGCAATGGAAACAGGGGATCTAGTGGATTTAACTAAAATAGTGTAATAAAAAACGGGATCTATAGGATTTAAATCAAAGGGAGCAAATAAAACAGGGGATCTATATGATTTAAATAAAAGAAAGCAAAGAAAACAGGGCATTTATAGGATTTAAATAAAAGGGAGCAATGAAAACAGGGGATCTATGGGATTTAAATAAAAAGGAGCAATGAAAACAGGGCATCTATAGGATTTAAATAAAGAGGAGCAATGAAAACTCTGACATATAACATTTTAATTGCAATGTGAATTAAAATGTAAAAACAATAAACTTTTCACCCAGGCATTTCTGGTTAAAGATACAATCAAATACATAAATTACAGAAAAGTCTAGGTCAGTGGTCTCCACTTAACTTTCTTCACTTTCTTTTTCTGAGCCTTCAAAGTCTGCCCTGGAAGAGAAAAATTGAACTTTTATTGGACAAAAGCTTAAAGTGGGGTTCCACCCAAAAAACAAAAATACCTGTAAAAATTCTAAAAAAAAAAACAAAAAAACATTTGGATATTTTTTTTTTTTCACTTACCTCTAAATGCCTGTTGCTAGGTGGTCCCTCGTAGTCTGCCTCTTCCTTTGCCTGGGCTGGTGACATCATTTCCCCCCAGGCACAGGAAGGGCTCCGCTCTGCTCCCTCCCTCCTGTCAATCATCTGGGACCCATTACAGGTCCCAGGTGATTGAGCGGCCAATCACGGCGCGCGGCGCCGCTCGCGCATGCGCAGTGGGTGCCAGGCTGTGCAGCCACAGCCCGGCACCCACAGTTGAAATGCTGGCGCCGACGAGCGGAGGGGGGCGAGCGGGGCTTCGATCCCCCGCATCGCTGGACCCAGGGACAGGTAAGTGTCCAATTAAAGGTCAGCGGCTGCAGTATTTGTAGCTGCTGACTTTTAATTTTTTTTTTTTTTGACGGCCCCCCTGGGTGGAACTCCTCTTTAATTATTAATTTTAACAAATTATACCTTAATGGCCTAACGATCCTCTAACTACTTTGAATTTTATTATCAATTGTACAGAGACTCATGCAGCGCCAGTCACTTGGAAATCCTTTTTATTATAAATCTTTTTATTGGTTTTCTTGTCAGACAAAGACAAACAAATTATAACAAATATTATTATTATTATACAGGATTTATATAGCGCCAACAGTTTGTGCAGCACTTAATATGGAAAAATTAATGATATAAGGTATAACATATCCAAGCTATATAACAAACATACATAAATTGCTCATTATAATGACCGCAGATGAGTAACATCCCTATTAAATGTGAAGACGTAACCATTATCTAAGTGACGAATGCAAATATAAGAAGTAAATGATAGCAAAAATATATAATTGAGCTAATATCTTGTTTGAGCAATATTGTGAGAGGATTATCATACAAAACAGGCTTCATGTTAAAAATCAAGGTCTGTTCAAATGATCATGATTCAGATGTTAAGGTTTTTCAAAGTCCGGTCAACATAAAAGGTAACCAAAAGATAGAGAAGAGAAAAAAAAGAAGGGATGAAAAAGGGGGAGGGGTAGGATAAGGGCAGTCTCAGATTTTAAATATTGATAGATAGGTATTATATGCAGGGTTGACAAGTATTATCAAATTTAGTTTGGTGGTTATGTAACGTGCAGGCCATCTTATCCTTGATCATGATCCAATAAAATTTTTATTTGACATAGTCAAACATCACCTTCTGACTGGTTTCAACAACGTGTCATAGCTATTCTAGCAGTCAGTATTGTATAGGAAATTAATTTTTTAGTATGTTTAGAGAGAACCTTATCAAATTTCAGAAAGAAAAAGCAATTTCTGGGGATCTAATAAGATTTATATCCGTAATTAAACAGATAAAGTCAAACACGGAAATCCTTTTTGTCACCTTCAATGGTCAGCCTTCTTCTTGAACAAAGAGTAGTGGTTAACAAGTTTCTATTTTCAGGACAGTCTGAAATTATGGAGACATTTTAAAGGATTTATTTTTATTTTTAAAGAGCAGCTTGATGGGTTTCCTCCACCTACTAACTGCTGACAGACTACAATGGAAGTCAAGGCAACCTTTTTCTTTCATCCATAGCAATCCTTACTCCTAATCAATATGGCTGATCATTTTGGATCCTTCACACTAGGGATGAGCCAAACACCCCCCGGTTCGTCTCGCACCAGAACTTGTGAACAAGCAAAAAATTTGTGCGAACACGCAACCACCGTTAAGGTCATAACACAAACATGAAAAATCTAAAGTGCTCATTTTAAAGGCTTATATGCAAGTTATTGTCATAAAAAGTGTTTGGGGACTCGGGTCCTGCCCCAGGGGACATGTATCAATGCAAAAAAAAGTGTTAAAAACAGACGTTTTTTTCAGGAGCAGTGATTTTAATAATGCTTAAAGTGAAACAATAAAAATGAAATATCCCTTTAAATATCATGCCTGGGGGTATCCTTAGTATGCCCGTAAAGCAGCACATCTTTCCCATGTTTAGAACATTACCACAGCAAAATTAAATTTCTAAAGGAAAAAATGTCATTTAAAACTGCTCGCGGCTATAATGTATTGTTGGATCCCGGCAATATAGATAAAAATCATTGAAAAAAACAGCATGGGTTCCAGTTTATTACCAGGCCCTTTGGGTCTGGTATGGATATTAAGGGGAACCCTGTGCCAAAATGTAAAAGAAAATGGCGTAGGGGTCCACACCAAAATCCATACCAGGCCCTTCAGGTCTGGTATGGATTTTAAGGGGAACCCAGAGACAAAATAAAACAAATGGCGTAGGGGCCCCCCCGAAATCTATACCAGACCCTTATCCAAGCACGTGACCTGGCAGGCCGCACGAAAAGGGGGGGTGAGAGAGCACCCCCCTTCCTGAACCATACTAGGCCACAAGCCCTCCCATGGGGAGGATGCTTTGGGGTCCCCCAAAGCACCTTGTCCCCATGTTGATGGGGACAAGGGCCTCATCCCCACAACCCTTGTCCGGTGGTTGTGGGGGTCTGTGGGCAGGGGGCTTATCGGAATCTGGAAGCCTCTTTAACAAGGGGACCCCCAGATCCCGGCCCTCCCCTATGTGAATGGGTATCGGGTACATTGTACCACTACACATTCAACAAAAAAAGTGTCAAAATTGTAAAAATTACAGTAGACTATTTGGGACAAGTCCTTTATTAAAAAAAGAAGTGTCCGGCGATGTAACTCCATCATGTGACGTCATGTAATGTCAGAGGGGACAGGGCCACCCGTTTACATCACTGGGTGGCCCCATCATCAGCTATATAACAGCTGTCATTGCAAAAAGCCTGCAGTCAGTGGGAGCCTCCCATGCAGGTGGAGTTTTTTCCGTTTTTTTTTTTTTTCTCGGGTCGTCAGATGCTGTGATCGAAGATGGAATTACAACGTGGGACACTTTTTCTTTTTTAATAAAGGACTTGTCCCAAACTGTCTCCTGTCATTTTTACAATTTTGACACTTTTTTTTTTTTACCCGATACCCATTCATATAGGGGGGGCTGGGATCTGGGGGTTCCCTTGTTAAAGAAGGGTTTCAGATTCCAAAAAGCCCCCTGCCTGCAGACCCTCACAACCACCGGGCAAGGGTTGTGGGGATGAGGCCCTTGTCCCCATCAACATGGGGACAAGGTGCTTTGGGGGGACCCCAAAGCACCCTCCCCATGTTGAGAACATGTGGCCTGGTACGGTTCAGGTGGGGGGCCTCTCTCTCGTCCCCCCTTTTCCTTCAGGATGCCAGGTTGCGTGCCCGGATAAGGGTCTGGTATGGATTTTGGGGGGATCCCTACGACATTTGAAAAAAAAAATTGGCGCTGGGTTCCCCTTGAAGGGCCTGGTATGGATTTTGGGGGGACCTCCACGCAATTTTTTTTTATTTTGGTGCAGGGTTCCCCTTAAATCCATACCAGACCCAAAGGGCCTGGTAATGGACTGGGGAGGGAACCCATGCCGTTTTTTTTCAGTGGTTTTTTATCTATATTGCTGGGATCCAGCAATACATTACAGCCGCGAGCAGTTTTAAATGACATTTTTTCCTTTACAAATGTAATTTTGCTGCTCTCATTCATAAAATTATGTACGGCTGCCGTGTAAGCAGCCTTACATTGTGTGGGGCCTGGACTCAGCCCCCTGAGCCATGATTGACCAAAGGCACCCTGCCTTTGGCCAATCATGGCTCTCACAATAGAGCGCACTGTGATTGGCCAAAGCATGCAGGTCAGGTGCATGCTTTGGCCAATCATCAGCCATTAATGCACTGCGATCTCGCAGTGCATTGACGGTCTCGCCGTTCATTATGGCGCGAGTCCCACGGGCGCTCATTTCCCGCGAACGCTTCATAATGTTTGATATTCGGCGGACTGGCGAACACCCGATGTTCGAGTCAAACGAATGTCTGGCTTATCCCTACTACCCAGCCATTCAGTTAATGTATTTTGTGCAATAACATGCCTTTTGTCTTTTACAATGGGCTGCCTTAAAGCAATGGGCAATTGAACAAAAAGCGCAATCTGCAACTTTTTCTTTAAACACAGCACTGCAGTGTGAGTCTGTAGGCACCTACCTTATTTATGTGTTGGGGTGCCATTCTAATTGATTTTTTTTAAATGACATTTTGCTTTAGGACAATGCACTGAGAACAAAGCTTTTAGCTCTAAAACGCTTGTAGCTCTAAAACGCAACAAGCCAAATCCCATTCATTTTAATGGTCCCTGTTCACATCTGAGCATTTTGGCGCCTGAAGGAAAATGCCTAAAGCTCAATAAAGTACATGAGCTTCTTTTTGGTAGATTACATTTTTGGCCCCATAGACCTTAATAGAAACGCCTAAATGAAGCATTTTACAAGTGTTTATGAGCGTTTTCTGCTCAAATAGCAGCTCTCCGCCCCTATTTTCCTCAACCTCTCCTCCCCCTAGTGCTTTCTATCAGCTAAACAAAATCACACAAAGCTTAAAAAAAAACACCCGAAAAACACCAACATCAGTCCAACAGGTTTATTGAAAGACTGCCATCAGGATGTTGTTTTAGTTCTGGTGATAGTCTTTCAATAAACCTGTTGGATGGATGTTGATGTGCAGCTAATTTTTCTCACTTGGTGTGAATGGAGCCTAAGTCAGGGTCCCCACTTCCATGACAAGAAGCTGCCTAGTCAATATGGAGCAGGAGCTTCTTCTCTTGAGATACAGGATTCCAAATGTTCCCAGGATCTTGCTGAAACAATGGTAACATCTAATCTATTTTTATTTCCACAGATTTATTTTTTAACTTGTATGCAGATTTTTGGCATGGGGGTTGAGGGTCCCAATTAAATAAGCAGACCTGTAAAGCGGAGTTCCAGTCATAATTTTTTTTACATTATTCAGCTGCATTAAATATAAATAACAACCTTAGGAAAAAAATTTTTTTTTTACTCACCTTTTCAGGTCTGTTGCTAGCTGGGGCGTAACTAGAAATAGCAGGCCCCATAGCAAAATGTTGTATGGGGCCCCCCTGCAAACAGCCCCCCCCCCCCCCACAGCTGCCCTATTGTCAATGCAGCATAACTTGTGCCCCATACAGCGTGACCTGTGCTCCATACAGCGTGACCTGTGCCCCATACAGCATGACCTGTGCACAATGCAGCATGACCTGTGCCCCATACAGCGTGACCTGTGCCCCATACAGCATGACCTGTGCACAATGCAGCATGACCTGTGCCCAATACAGCGTGACCTGTGCCCCATACAGCGTGATCTGTGCCCCATACAGCGTGACCTGTGCCCCATACAGCGTGACCTTTGCCCCATACAGCGTGACCTTTGCCCCATACAGCGTGACCTGTGCCCCATACAGCGTGACCTGTGCCCCATACAGCGTGACCTGTGCCCCATACAGCGTGACCTTTGCCCCATACGGCGTGACCTGTGCCCAATACAGCGTTGCCTGTGCCCAATACAGCCTGGCCTGCCTGTGCCCCATACAGCCTCACCTGTGCAGAGGAAGAGGCAAGCCCCCCGGATCAGCAGAGAGCGGGATTGCCTGCTGTAATAGCATTCATTTGAATTTCGAGTCTTCCCGGTGCTCATCGTCACATAGCCCCACCCCTTGGCCCGACGCCTTTGATGACGTTACACGTCCCACATTGGAGCGGCGTTCTGTCTATCAAAGGCGCCAGGCCAAGAGGTGGAGCTAGGTGACGATGAGCACCGGGAACACTGGAAGTTCTAATTAAAGCTATTGCAGCGGGCAATTCTGCTCTCTGCTGATACGAACAGCTTGCCTCTTCCTCTCCTCTCTCTTCCCCTGGCTGGGAGACTGTGCCAGCGGTGCTCTCATCCTCACGGGGCCCCAATCGGCTGAGTTACCCATAGCGCCCGCATGGGTCGCTATGGTGGTAGTTCCGCCCCTGGTTGCTAGGGGGTCACTCATAATCTGCTTCTTCCTCTCCAAGGCGCCTGACGTCATTTCCCTCGGCGTCCGTGCTCGCTAGTGCTCCTGGGAGATGTCTGTCATCATTTCCCAGGAGTCACTGGGCAGCACCGAGGGCTTCGTTGCCATCACAACAGGGGCGGGCACTTCACCGCTCATTGTGATGGCAACATCAGAAGTGTACGGCGCTGCGCCGTACATATGGCGCATGCGCGAGAATGGGCAGTGCATGCTGGTCGCTCAGCTGCACCAGAGCCTGGAAGATAGTGCTTGTGGGCTTCACATGTCCACAAGCACTATGGAAACTGACACAAAACAGGAATTATAAGATATATTCCTCTCTAAAATCAGCGATCGAGCGCCGATTAATAACACAAACGTGAGCGCTCTAAATAAGCATTATAAACAAAAGATATGGATATTAAATAAAAAAAAAAAATTAACAGTGGGAACTTTAAGGATCGAAGTGACCAAAGACTATTTTGGGTTGATCACCTTACTTACAGAGTTGGGCCTCGGGGCTCTCTTCTGTCATAGCCAGCAGCTCCTCTTCCTTGCACCGCTCTGAACTTGCGGGCCAGTCTGATGTCATCTCAGCCCCGCTTTTGGCCCCAGGCAGAACTGCTGAAGAAGAGTTACATTAATCAATGGAAGGAAAGTAATTTGGACCAGATTTGGACATTTCTCCTCTTTAAGCTTAAATATGAGCCTGATTTCCAGTGGTGGCCAATGCTACAGTGGTTGGATTCGAATCCTCATAACCACATGACAAAGCAGTTATGTGCCATCACAGGCATCACAACTTCTGCAAGGTACAGACCTTTAGATAGATACATTATGGATCATTATATAGGTGTATATGTACAGTATACAGTAAATACAGTAAATGTGTGTCCAACAAGGACACAGGCATTATGGATATATTGAAAGGGTAAAATACGTATTGAGCAAGTCACCATTTTTTCTAGGTAAATGTATTTCTAAAGGTGCTATTGATATGAAATTTTCACCACATGTCGGTAACAACCCATGCACTCCCTACATACAAGACAATACATACAGACAATGATCCCAAATACAAAGCCAAGGAAAATCTCAATGGGTTTCAAAGAAAGAAAATAAAGCTGCTAGAATGGTCCAGCCAATAACCTGACTTCAATAGAATCCAATAGAAAATCTATGCAAAGGACTAAAGATCAGTGTTCATAGAAGAGGCCCATGGAACCTTCAAGATTTGAAGACTGTTTGTGTGGAAGAATGGGCCAAAATCAATGCATGCAACTAGTTTCTCCATACAGAATGCATCTTGAAGCTGTCATTACAAACAAAGGATTTTGTAAGAAGTGTTAAATAAATTTTAGTTAGCGTGTTCAATATTTTTTTTACACATAATGTAATTTCTGAACTTATTTGTTTTGGTTTCTTTGTATGTATGGATTGCATGGGTTGCTACCTACATGTGGTGAAAATTTCATGTCAGTAGCACCTTATATTAGAACAATATATTTAGCACAATATATTTACCTAAAAAAATGTGACGTGTTTAATACTTATTTTGCACGCTGAATATACACTATATTACCAAAAGTATTGGGACACACATGAACTTTAATGGCATCCCAGTCTTAGTCTGTGGGGTTCAATATTGAGTTGGCCCACCCTTTGCAGCTATACCAACTTCAACTCTTCTGGGAAGGCTGTCCACAAGGTTTACGAGTGTGTCTATAGGAATGTTTGACCATTCTTTCAAAAGCGCATTTGTGAGGTCAGGCACTGATGTTGGACGAGAAGGCCTGACTCGCAGTCTCTGCTCTAATTTATCCCAAAGATGCACCTCGGGTTGAGGTCAGGACTCTGTGCAGGCCAGTCAAGTTCCTCCACCCCACACTCGCTCATCCATGTCTTTATGGACCTTGCTTTGTGCACTGGTCCAAATCACTTGGCGGAGGGGGGATTATGGTGTGGGGTTGTTTTTCAGGGGTTGGGCTTGGCCCCTTAGTTCCAGTGAAGGAAACTCTTAAGGTGTCAACATACCAATACATTTTGGACAAAGCAAGGCCATCATGCCCCAGACTCTCCTACCTGCCTTATACTCACCTGTCTCCAGTCCAAGGTTATATCACCTAATAAGATTTGTCAGAATTTCTGAGCCGGACCAGTGGATGCATGGTGTACTCTTCACTCAACCCTATGGAGAATTCATGCTTTGCAGAAGAGTTCTCCAAAGGACTGATTTGAGAGTGCACAGCCCATGCCCATGCTCATCGGTTTTAATAGCGATACAGTACCTTACTGGATTACTTGACAAAGGCTCTATGTCTTCCCTGCTTTTAAATAAAAAAATTTCGGCTGGAGTATGGATTTACACATACCTCCCAACTTTAAGAATTTATTAATGAGGGATAATTCAGAATGCATAACTGTCAAGAGTGTAGCTCACAGCAATGAAGAGTGGGTGTGGTGAAATTGTGGGTGTGGCTGTATTGTTAATAGTGGGAGGGGCTTCAAATAGAACTATAGCAAAACTTTTTTTTTTTTTTTTTTGGATAGAGCAAGGGAGGGTTATGACCCCTGTTAAACTTTTTTTCGCCATCTGTGTCCCATTGCGGAGTTTTCCCTTCACTTCCGGTCCCATAGCTAAATAGGAAGTGAGAGGAAATCCCTGGAAATTAAGGGAATTCCTAGTGACCCCATTGGAATATTTCCCCTCTTTTACTTTTCTGGGAACAACCCAAAATTTGGGATTTTCTTTTACTTTCACTTTCAGTGATAATGGGAAACTCCTTAACAGGAGCACAGACAGCAATAAAAACTGACAGATGTTCTAATCCATTTACACTCTGTCTAAAACGGAAAAAAAAAGTTATGCCTTCAGTTATTCTTTAGCCTCGGTTCACACTAGAGGCGGCATGACTTGCAGGTCGCCTCACCGAGGCGACCTGCACACGACTGCCCGGGCGACTTGCAAAACGACTTCTGTATAGAAGTCTATGCAAGTCGCCCCCAAAGTCGTACAGGAACCTTTTTCTAAGTCGGAGCGACTTGCGTCGCTCCCCTTAGAATGGTTCCATAGCACAGAACGGGAGGCGACTTGTCAGGCGACTAGGTCGCCTGACAAGTCGTCCCTGTGTGAGCCGAGCCTTAAGGCGCGTGGTTAAACAAGACCCAGATTTCCTTCTACCTTTAAAATATGCTTTGATTGGTGAATCTCACAGACAAATATAAACCTCAGCACAATTTATTCAGGGTATCTACTTTCCTGACACAGAGCTGCATAGTTAACATAGTTCAAAGAGCTTCTTTTTTGAGATTTGGGATTCCAAATGTTCCCAGAATCTCACTAAAATGAGACACCTTTATGCAGCTTTTTGGCATGGGGGTAAGGGCCTTGATTAAATTGGCGGACTTTGGGTGGATCATTGTGAATGCTTAAAGAGATACTATAATGGTTTTTGATCTTTAATCGTAGTAGTCATAGTTTCCTAACAAGTGGTTGGCAGGGGATCCTGGTACCTATAGTTCTCCAGCACCATGCTGATTAGTCTACAAGTCTCCCTCTCTGCTTAGTTACTGCTTTGTCCCTTTGGGGATACATAGCAGTAGAGGGCAGAAATCTCTAGCTGGATTTTGGGTGGAGCATGGTTAACTTGTGACTTGTTGACTTGTGTCAACCCCCAACATAACAGGCACCAGAAGATGCCAGATGGTGATTTCATCTTCACAGGTATTCTTGAGGGCCAACAGACTATCACCAGACTTGGGCACTGCCACAAAAAGGGTGAACCTTTACCTATGCAAATAAAGTCTTTGTCAAAGTCTGTATTTGCATAGCAACTTAGGCAAGATCTACTTGCAATGCCATGAATCTGATGCCTGTGTTCTACCCCATCATACCTTAAATCCATCTCCATTAGACATACCTACTAACTTTTTGAGATGGCAATGAGGGACACCTGTTAGCAAAGGTATGTAGGCATGAGACACACCCCCTGCCATACCCCCTTAAAGGAGAATTATACAAAACAATTAATAGTTCAAGCCACAAGTGCTTTTTTTTACTACTACTGTTTCTTTATACTGTTCATATGCAGAGCTAAAATCAAATGAAATGAAGTCCATGAACGTTTAGTGAAAAGGAAGAGATGAGACCCCAGCACCTGTTTCAGTGTGATATTACAGCATACCACAGTGTAAAATCCAACCTCCTTACCAGAAGAAGAAATAAAACAGGCATAAACCAGGATCTGTAAAGCAGCACCACTCAAGCACCAGTTAGATGACCCCATGCCGTGACAGCACCGATGAGGGAACCTTGCATAAAATCACTTTTCACCAGACAGGACTCCAATCAAAGATATCCAATATACAGGTTCACTATGCTTAGTCTCCCAATCATAGGGACGATACCACCAATATCAAAATAAAGCAGCACATAGTGAAGCCCATAAGGAATATTAAAACCGTTTATTAAGATTGTACTTACACAAGTAGTTTTAAAATGAGCATCAATAGTTTAAAATAGAGGAAATGGTGCGGCTCATATCATTCTTGTGTCTCCAGGGACCTGCTTAATGCATTTCATCCAATAGGACATCGTCAGAGGCTTGGCCTACTGACACAAGCACGCCTATTTATGCAAAAACCGGAACTCACATCATCGATGTACCTCCCCCAGATGGATGGATGATGGATGGATGGATGTCCTCCTCCCACTTGATCATGAACAAATTGGCCATACTAGGCGCAAATTTTGTGTCCATGGCAAAATTTGATATACCAAAATTTAGTGTACCTCCCCCAGAAGACTGAATTAGTGCATAGATCATGTCCTCCTCCCATGGGATGGTGACATGCTATCATTGAATTTGTTCATGGAACAGCTCAATGAGAATTCCCTGGGTACAGTGTCTTAAAAAAGTATTCATACCCCTTGAAATTTTCCACATTTTGTCATGCTTACATCCAAAAACGTAAATGTTCTTTTTGGGGATTTTACTTGATAGATCAACACAAAGTGGCACATAATTGTGAAGTAGAAGGAAAATGATAAATGGTTTTCAGAATTTTTTACAAATAGATTGAAAAGTGTGGCGTGCATTTGTATTCAGCCCCCCTGAGACGATACTTTGTAGAACCACCTTTTGCTGCAATTACAGCGGCAAGTCTTTTTGGGGATGTCTCTACCAGCTTTGCACATCTAGAAAGTGACATTTTTGCCCAATCTTCTTTGCAAAATACCTCAAGCTCTGACTGATTGGATGGAGAGCATCTGTGAACAGCAGTTTTCAAGTCTTGCCACAGATTATCAATTGGATTTAGGCTGGACTTCGACTGGGCCATTCTAACACATGAATATGCTTTGATCTAAACCATTCCATCGTAGTTCTGACTGTATGTTTATGGTCGTTATCCTGCTGGAAGGTGAACCTCTGCCCCAGTCCCAAGTCTTTTTCAGACTCTAACAGGTTTTCTTCTATGATTGCCTGTCCCTGCTAAAGAAAAGCATCCCCACAACTTGATGCTGCCACCACCATGTTTAACAGTGGGGATGGTGTGTTCAGGGCGATGTGCAGTGTTAGTTTTCCCCCACACATAGCGTTTTGCTTTTAGACCAAAATATTTAATTTTGGTCTCATCTGACCAGAGCACCTTCTTGCACATGTTTGCTGTGTCCCCCACATAGGTTCTTGCAAACTGCAAATGGGACTTCTTATGGCTTTCTTTCAACAATGGCTTTCTTCTTGCCACTCTTCCATAAGGCCAGATTTGTGGAATTCACAACTAATAGTTGTCCTGTGGACAGATTCTCCCACCTGAGCTGTGAATCTCTGGGACGCACTATGAGAGCCATGAACGTTAGGCTTAAGGAGCATGTAGCCAACATTAAAAAGGGTTTTCCAAAACACAGTGTTTCCAAAAACTATTTGGAATGCCATGATAAAAATCCAGCGGGTACTACCTTTATTGCCATTGACAGATTCACGCCTCATTGGAGGGGCAACTTTGTGAAGTGTGAAATCTCGAGAATGGAGACCCGCTGGATTTACGACTTGAAATGTCATGTCCCTTTCGGATTGAATGTTGACTGGGATGTGAATTGTTTCATCAACAACAGCTAATGATTCTGTTGTTCCTTCTAGTTATTTTTATTATCACTCTCTTTTTGGGTTTATTTATTTTCTAGATTTTTCCAATTAGGAGTGTATAGATGTTTATATTATCAATATTAAATGACATGGTGATATCAATCATGTCTGCTAGGTGGAGGCATCTTCACTTGCTGGATCTTCGTTTTTTTACTTATAAGTTTTTTTTTTAAACTTATAAGTGTATTGAAATAGGTGATATGGTTTGACTCCTGCATGCTGAGAGGCATGTATGGTGTAAACCTCTAAGCGGCCAATATGATTTTAATTATTATTTTTTAGCTTTTTATTTTATATTAGAGCATGATCCTCTGGCAATGTGATGTTGCTTCTACCTTTCTGATTGACATCCAGCTGGTGGAGCGCATATGCGAGTTGGCTGGGCCCTCAATGCTCTCCTCTGGTTCTAATTGGCTTTTTCCTGTTTTGTATTTCTGGCTGTTGGAATGCATGGATGAATATGGCTTCCAGCCTTCAACTTCTGGTTAACGTGAGTTCCGGTTTTTGCACAATTAGCCGTGCTTGTGTCAGTAGACCACGTCTCTGATGATGTCCTATTGAATGAAACGTGTTAGCCGGGTCCCTGGAGACACAAGCACGCTATGAGCCGCGGCATTTCCTGTATTTTAAACTATTGATGCTCGTTTTGGAACTACTTGTGTAAGTACAATCTTAATAAACTGTTTTAATATTCCTTACGGGCGTCACATATCTTTGATTGGAGTCCTGTCTGGTGAAAAGTGATTTATGCAAGGTTCCTGCCAAGGCGTGGAGTCATCCACCTGGTGCTTGATGCTGGTGCTGCTATACAGATCCTGGTTTATGCCTGTTTTATTTCTTCGCCTGGTAAGGAGTTTGGATTTTACACTGTGGTGTGCTGTAATCTCACACTGAAGCAGGTGCTGGGGTCTCATCTCTTCACTAAATGTCTATGGACTGCATTTCATTTGATTTCAGCGCTGCATATGGATACAAATATATATGTGAGTACACCCCTCACATTTTTGTAAATATTTTATTATATCTTTTCTTGTGACAACACTGAAGAAATGACACTTTATTGCAATATAAAGTAGTGAGTGTACAGCTTGTATAGCAGTGTAAATGTTCTGTCCCCTCAAAATAACTCAACACACAGCCATTAATGTCTAAACCGCTGGCAACAAAACCAATTAGCCATTTTCCCTCTCTGGTGTCATGTGACTCTTTAGTGTTACAAGGAAACAGGTGTGTTAAATTTGGTGTTATCGCTCTCACTCTCTCATACTGGTCACTGGAAGTTCAACATGGCAGCTCATGGCAAAGAATTCTCAGAGGACCTGAAAAAAATAATTGTTGCTCTACATAAAGATGGCCTAGGCTATAAGAAGATTGCCAAAACCCTGAAACTGAGCTGCAGCACGGTGGCCAAGACCATAAGCGGTTTAATAGGACAGGTTCCACTCAGAACAGGCCTCACCATGGTCAACCAAAGAAGTTGAGCGCATGTGCTCAGCGTCATATCCAGAGGTTGTCTTTTGGAAATGGACATATGAGTGCTGCCAGTATTGCTGCAGAGGTTGAAGGGGTGGGGGGGACAGCATGTCAATGCTCAGACCGTACGCTGCGCACTGCATCAAATTGGTCTGCATGGCTTTCGTCCCAGAAGGAAGCCTCTTCTAAAGATGATGAACAAGAAAGCCAGCAATCAGTTTGCTGAAGACAAGCAGACTAAGGACATGGATTACTGGAACCATGTCCTGTGGTCTGATGGGACCAAGTTAGCCTTTTTTCGTTCAGATGGTGTCAAGCGTGTGTGGCGGCAACCAGGTGAGGAGTACAAAGACAAGTGTGTCTTGCCTACAGTCAAGCATGGTGGTGGGGGTGTCATGGTCTGAGGCTGAATGAGTGCTGCTGGCACTGGGAAGCTACAGTTGATTGAGGGAACCATGAATGCCAACAAGTACTCTGACATAATGAAGCAGAGCATGATCCCCTCCCTTCGGAGACTGGGCTGCAGGGCAGTATTCCAACATGATAACGACCACAAAGACACCTCCAAGACGACCACTGTCTTGCTAAAGAAGCTGAGGGTAAAGGTGATGGACTAGCCAAGCATGTCTCCAGACCTAAACCCTATTGAGAATCTGTGGGGCATCCTCAAACAGAAGGTGGAGGAGCGCAAGGTCTCTAACATCCACCAGCTCCTCATGTCCTCAAGAGTGGAAGAAGACTCCAGTGGCAACCTGTGAAGCTCTGGTGAACTCCATGCCCAAGAGGGTTAAAGCAGTGCTGGAAAATAATGGTGGCCACACAAAATATTGACACTTTGGGCCCAATTTGGACATTTTCAGTTAGGGGTGTACTCACTTTTGTTGAGAGCGGTTTAGACATTAATGGCTGTGTGTTGAGTTATTTGAGACAGCAAATTTACACTGTTATACAAGCTGTACACTCACTACTTTACATTGTACCAAGTTTCATTTTTTCAGTGTGGTTACATGAAAAGATATCATTAAGTATTTACAACAATGTGAGGGGTGTGAGATACTGTGTGTATATATATATATATATATATATATATATATATATATATATATATATATATATATATATATATATTTATCAAGCAAATTGTGCTGGCTGCTTCATCATCTGCGAATATAGGATTTTGTAGCGCGGATACCTCTTTACAGTTTTGATTGTTTATTCCTTTTATTCCTTTATACTGACTTTTGAAATTTACAAATGCAGCAATTTAGAAATTGGATAAAAGGTTTAGCACTGGGAAACACTTTGTGAAAGATAAAAAGTACATTTTATTCATAACTATATAGATCAGACCAAAATGAGGGAAAAATAAGGAAAGAGGGACAGATGGACTTTGATCCAAATCAGGGACAGTCCCTCGAAATCTGGGACAGTTGGATGCTATGCATTAGACACAAGGACAGACATGCACACCAGATTTTTAATGTAATAAGCCAACACAATTTAAAAAATGAAGACTAAATATTCTCACTCAAAACTCCTTGTCTTTAAGGTTTGTCTAACAGGTAGCTTCAGTCAACTAACACCTTACTGGTGCTCTGCTATTTACTTACTGTCTTGGGTCTCAGACTCCTCTATCATAGCCAGCAGCTCCTTCTCCTTGCACTTTATCTCCTGCTCTAAAATTGCATCCCAGTCTATTGTCCTCTCAGTCTCACTTTTGGCCTCGGGCAGAACTGCTGAGGAAGAGTTACAGTCATGAATGGAAGGGAAGTTATTTGGACCAGATTTGGCCATTTTCCCTGTTTAATTTTAGCGGTACAATCTGAGCCTGAAGTCCAGTGGTGACCAATACTACATGAATTTGATTCTAATCCTCATGACCACACAGCAAAGCAGTTATGTGACATCACAACCTCTGCAAGGATACAGGCCTTTAGATACATTATTGGTCATTATATAGGTGTATACGTATTGTATATAGTAAATACAGTATATGCATGTCCTCAACAAGAACATCAACCTAAGATAGATTATTGATACACACAGTATCTCACAAAAGTGAGTACACCCCTCACATTTTTATTAATATTTTATTTTATCTTTTCCTGTGACAACACTGAAGAAATGCCACTTTGCTACAATGTAAAGTAGTGAGTGTACAGCTTGTATAACAGTGTAAATTTGCTGTCCCAGCACACAGCCATTAATATCTAAACCGCTTACAACAAAAGTGAGTACACCCCTAAGTGAAAATGTCCAAATTGGGTCCAATTAGCCATTTTCCTTCCCTGGTGTCATGTGACTCTTTAGTGTTACAAGGTCTCAGGTGTGAATGGGGAGCAGGTGTGTTAAATTTGATGTTATCGCTCTCACTCTCTCATATTGGTCACTGGAAGTTCAACATGGCACCTTAAGACAAAGACCTCTCTGAGGATCTGAAAAAAATATTTGTTGCTCTACATAAAGATGGCCAAGGCTATAAGAAGATTGCCAAGACCCTGAAACTGAGCTGCAGCACAGTGGCCAAGACCATACAGGGGTTTACCAGGACAGATTCCAATCAGAACAGGTCTTGCCATGGTCACCTGAGGAGTGACGTGCTGATGTCACCGCGATACATGCAAGTCCCGGAATCACGGGTTGCTATCGAGAGCCGGCCGGCTCTGTGTTTTATACTGCATGTGAATCTTTTTCAAATGTAAGTGCAATACTTCTTAACTTTTAATGAAATAAATATCCAATGGTTTTACACTATGGAAGCCTTGTATTACTCTCTTTTGGGAAACATCTGGTAAAACATACCTGTATGAGTTGTAACTCCTGTGAAGACACTGGGATCTTGGCTGTGTATAATTAAAGGCCCGGGCTGGGTATCAAGCCACAGGTGCGTGTGATCTCTTATAACTAAGAGATCAACAGGAGTCGGTAAGCGGCAGTGTGTGTGGAGGTGGAAGGCAGACCTTTTCTCTCATCACCATTCTCGGGTGCATTGTGTGTTACTTTCACAGTGGAGATCAACTAGCAATTTGAATGGACTATTTATAATGTACAATTTGATCAATTCTATTTTGGGAATTGTTGATTGATATGTGTATCATGCAGAGACATCACAGCCGTCTATATTCACCAATTTGTTATTAATCACAAATTTGTGTCACATACCTTTGTGTCACATACCATTAGGGACAGTGCAGTAATTTTAAATTATTATATATATATAAATATATTCTGTATATAGACCTTTATGGTCCTTATAAATAAATTAGGTATCTTATGCTGATTGAATATACTTAATGTTTCTTTCTTTGTCTATTTATAGTGATAATGTATACAAGGTTTATAATAAGTTCCTGAGAAAGCCATACTGATGGCGAAACATGTAGAGCTGAAAATACCATGTACTACAATCGTATGAATTTTCATATGTTGATATTAAATTTTGGTTTGGTTTCAATCAATTAATTTGGCACCTTAAACCTCCGTTTTTGCACTTTGTTATTACTGTGAGGATACGGTCTTTGCTATATTGTGGACCAGAGCCTCCCCAGGCAACCCAGGAGTGAGTGAACATCTGAAAACAAGGGCTCCATGATGTATATTTTAATAGGGATGGAGGCTGATGACAACCTCATATAAAATCCCATAGACCCCTCTTTTAAAAGGGGCTCCATGATGTCAGCTGCTGTGTTGCTGTGACTGGTGAAAGGGCATTCCTGCCATTGATCTATTGCTGCTAGCTGAGACTGAGTACTTAGGGACTGGCCACATTTCGAGCAGGCTTACCAAATGCATGCAGACTTTTCTGGGGACTGTACTTATGTGCACCACCATAAAGACTGGACCCCAACAATAGCCAGCTGAAGAATGAAGGCAAAGGACTATTCCCTCAGATACCTGCTCTATAAGACCTTTCAGAATGGTTCAGAATAAGAGGTACCTTTGTAGGAAGGTCTGAATCTTAGCATAGCAATTCATTCAAAGTGAGCAGCATAGCCTACTGGTCACAAACCACTTATTGAAGCGTTGATCACCATGTCAGTTACTGTTATCTATGCCATTGTTTATTACTGATCTGCAGGTTACAAGGTATAAATCCATCCAACCATATAGAACTCAATTCCAAACTACTAAAACCTAGTGTTCAAGCTGTCTGGAGAACTGTGGTTGACCTTCTTCTCAGAGAAACAACTGCCAAACTTTAACCTCTGAAGCTGAAGTCTCAGAAAAAGTCTATATAGCTAAATCTGGGGGGGTTATAAATCTTTCATAAGCCTACAAGATTTTGACAAATAAGACTGTGCCCTGGTTTACATTGATGTGGTACAAGAAACACAGCGAATCCTGTGCGTTTACGGCACCACATTGCAATCGCACTGTGTTCTGCGATCTGCTGCAGTTGTCAATTAAAAGTTATAGACACCCCAAAAGCAGGTTGCAAATGCAGTGCATTTGCCTGAACCGCATTGCATGGATATAAACACCTATGCAATCTGATTCCAGTGCAGACAAAAAAAAGAGGCCTGCACCTTTTGGATGCAGATGTGGTGTGATTTGAGCCCTCAAAAATGAATGGGCTCAAAACACACCGCACAGAATTCTATGTGATTTGCACAGGAATGTAGTGCAATTCCTGTGCAATTCACATGTGGTTGCCAGTGTTAACCTAGCCTAACTCAAAACTCCTTGTCTTCAAGGAGGTCTGGCTGACAGGTAGATTGAGTCAACCAACACCTTACTGGTGCTCTGCTATTTACTTACAGTCATGGGTCTCAGACTCCTCTATCATAGCCAGCAGCTCCTTCTCCTTATACTTTATCGCCTCCTCTAAAATTGCATCCCAGTCTATTGTCCTCTCAGTCTCACTTTTGGCATTGGGCAGAACTGCTAAGGAAGAGTTACAGTTTATTGTACATTACAGACCCTTGCACTATATATACTATATTGTATATTACATAATCCTGCACTATGTACCCTGTATTGTACATTACATACTCCTGCACTACATACACTATCTTGTACATTACATACTCCTGAGCTATATACACTATATTGTATGTTGCATACTCCTGCACTAAATACACTATATTGCACATTACATATTCCTGCACTATATACACTATATTGCACATTAAATACTCCTGAGCTATATACACTATATTGCACATTACATACTCCTGAGCTATATGCACTATATTGTACATTACATACTCATCCAGTTATATATACTACATTGTATATTACATACTTGTGCACCATATACACTATACACTATATTGTACATTACATTATCCTGCATTATATATATACAATATAGTATACCCATATGTTCAAATCTTGTAGAGGCCGTACCCTGTGTTCCTATTTTTTCCATAGAGAAATGTTTTTGAATCTTTATCTTACGCATAAATTCTTGTAGGTCTATATACATAAGTCTCAAATTTATCTAGCTTTTTGTGTAGTGCAAATGTAAGTCCTAGGTCCAACAAATGCATGTCCTCTTTAGTGGTCCTTCTGGGGGTCTGTAATAAGTTCTGTGGTCCTAAAGGACCCTGCACAACTCCCTTCATTCTCTCTACCCCCCCCCCCTTCGCTGGTGGGGTGCTCTATTATTAGGTGGGGTCCTGTACCTCCCATATCCTTTCTCCCACAACCTCTAGGGGGCCTAGTAGGGAAAGCATTCCTATGATAGTAGCTACCTCCATCTGTGTTTGATGTTATATCCCTTAAAGGTGAGTACCTATTGTTAACAGGTACCTGGTAGTTTTGGGGTCCCTGGAAGCCCCTGTTATACTGCCTTGGGGGTCCTTGCTGGTGAGAATGTTCTATTCTTTTAGTCCTTTTGTTCTCCACTCTATGCCATTCTCCTTGTGGATCTTTTTGATGTATGTCCTTTCCTTTTGTGAGGTCTCTGTTTCAATAGACAAGGGGTCTTTAAACTTTCTAAACAAAGGGACAGTTTACTATTCCTCAAACTTTAGGGGGTTGCACTGTGGCCAGTGGGAGAAGAAAATGTCCTTGAATCAGTGGGAGTAAACAGTGCTCCATGATTGGTATTAAGGGGAATAATAGTGCCCCATCATTGGTATCAATGGGAGGAATAGTGGCTCAATATTGGTGTCAATGGGAGGATTAGCTCCCCATCATTGGTGTCAGTGGGAGGAATAGTGCCCCATCATTGGTGTCAATGGGAGGAATTGTGCCCCATCATTGGTATCAATGGGGGGAATAGTGCCCCATCATTGGTGTCAATTGGAGGAATAGGGCCTGATCATTGGTGTCAGTGGGCGGAATAGTGCCCCATCATTGGTGTCAGTGGGAGGAATAATGCCCCATCACTGGTGTTAGTGGGAGAAATAGTGCCCCATCGTTGGTATCAATCGGAGGAGAAGTGCCCAATCATTGGTGTTAGTGCGAGGAATAGTGCCCTATTGTTGGTGCTAGTGACAGGAACTACGTCAGCAACAGGGGGGGTATTAAAGCCCCAAGGGCCGGATAAAAGCAAGCAAAGGTCCGCATTCGGTGACCACCTTTTTTCAGTGGGAACCAGCGACCCTTTACATCCAATGTATATATGCTCTATAACTGTTTTTAATTGAACCCTTTGATCTTCTTTCTTTTTTTTAAAGTTATAGCATCTACAAAATAGGGGATATATTTATGGCATTTTTATTATATATATATATTTTTTTTTACTAGTAATGGCAGTGATCAGCGATTTTTAGCGGGACTGCAACATTGCCTCAGATAGATCGGGCACTTTTGACATTTTTTTGGAAACAGTGACATTATTACAGTAATCAAAGAAGAAAATAGCCACTGATTACTATATAAATTGCACTGGCAGGGAAGGGGTTACCACCAGGGGGCGATCAAGGGGTTAAGTGTTCCCTAGGGAAGTATTTATAACTGTGGGGGGAGGGGACTGACTGGGAGTAGAGAGAGATCGCTGTTTCTGATCACTAGGAACAGACGATCACTCTGAACTCCCCTGTCAGAAGGGGGATCTGTCTGTTTACATTGACATATCCTCGTTCTGGCTCTCTGTGGATCGACCGCGGGTGGCCGGTGGACCCCGTGCTTATGTGGACCTCAAGCTTATGTGCAAGGGACATCGGTCCTGAAGAGGAAGAGGCAATTCTGCCTCATCTGTGCCACCAGTACCCCCTGCCAGTGCCACCTGCCATTGCCACCTGCCAGTGCCCACAGTGCCCACCAGTGCCACCTATCAATGCCCATGAGTGCCACCCATCAATGCCCACAAGTGCCACCTATCAATGCCCACCAGTGGTGCCAATCAGTGCCACCTAGCAGTGCTGCCTATCAGTGTAACCAACCAGTGCCGATCAGTGCCCATTATTGCCACCCATCAGTGCCCATCACTGCCACCCATCAGTGCCCATCACTGCCACCTATCGATGCCCATCAGTGCCGCCTCATCAGTGTACATCAGTGTAGGAGAAAAATTACCTGTTTGCAAAATTTTATAACAAAATATAAAAAAATATTTTTAAAAATTGAAAAAATTCGGTCTTTTTAATTTTTTTTAACAAAAAATAAAAACCCCAGAGGTGATTAAATACCACCAAAAGAAAGCTCTATTTGTGAGAAAAAAATAATAAAAATTTCATTTGGGTACAATGTTGTATGACCGCGCAATTGTCATTCAAAGTGCATCAGCGCTGAAAGCTGAAAATTGGTCTGGACAGGAGGGGGGTTTAAGTGTCCAGTAAGCAAGTGGTTAAAGAGGAACTGCAGTCTGCTCACATAATTTGTAATAAAAACATCTTTGCCATTCTGAAGCTTCCCTCCAACCACTTGCATATTATTTTATATATACTGTGATTCTGTATTTGCCAAATATGCTGCAGAAATCTCCCTCCACTGAGTCTGGCTGCATCCATTTTAACTGTGGGCAGCTGAAGCTGCTGCCTGTTCGCTTCCTGGATTTACACAGACACACAGAGGCACACCCCCAGCCCTGCAGCTCTCATTGGACCTCTTATGACTCCGTTCCTGGCAAACTCTCATGAGAGTGAGAGAGAGAGAGAGAGAGAGAGAGAGAGAGAGAGAGAGAAATGGGACTCTGAATTATATTTACTCTGTCGGATTTTTTTGTCATTGTGGACTTTGGACTTTGTTCTGTGTTGGAAGTCAATAAAGTGCATCTCTCTGGAAGAATTAGGTTGCTGCGTAAGAGTACTTACATCATCATTATAATAACCACTAATTAATTAGCCACTATATATCGAGAGAGAGAGATCGAGAGAGAGAGAGAGAGAGAGAGAGAGAGAGAGAGAGAGAGAGGGAGGGAGAGAGAGAGAGTTGTGCATGATGTCATAAGCCTAGGCTTTTTTCCAGACAAGAAACAGGAAGTGGGCTGTATAAGGTATTTTCTGGCAGAAAAAAAATGTTTTACTATCCAAAGTTAAAACAACAAGGGCAGAAGATTTAATAGATGGAAAGATGAAAAAATGACTGAAGTTCTGCTTTAAGATTTGGCTGACAAGCGGTATCAAGCAACCCACACCTTAGGCCTGTGCGGCGACAGAAAAAAATTGTTCTCCATCTAAACCCCCTCCCTCCTTCCCTTGAGGGTGTTCCCCCAATTCGTCCATTCCCTGGCTCGGGATTGGTCGAGGTAGGTGCTGTGTGTTCTCTTGAAGCTATGACAAATGCTGATTTGTTTTGTTATCTTTTATTCACACTTGTGCATGTTTGTTATTTGTACAAATAACTGATATTCTGCTTTGTACTTTGTGCTAGAGCTGGGCTATTTGTGGGGGTCCCAAACAATCCCCCAAGGAAGCCATCACTGGCGAAACATGTTGGGACATAACATCTACTTGTGACTACCTTTTTTCATTGGGACACCAGCGACCCATTACATGCAATGTGTATATGCTCTATAACTGTTTTTAATTGAACCCTTTGATCTTCTTTCTTTTTTTTGTACCAATAAAGAAACTATTTTATATAATCCTTATATGTAATAATTATTTCAAGCACTGCAACAATCCCAATCCTCTTCCTTTATTACTTTTAACAATCAGGATGAGGTGCCTGATATTCTAGAGCCACTCAGACCACTTCCAACTGTTCTCTATGTGTCCTAGTCACACTTCGCTGCACCCTGGAGGTGCGGTGTGCGGTGAGCCGTGATTAAACGCACACATGCTGCATTTTATTGCAGCGTTCCGGGAACGCAAGCGGGAACGCAAGTCACTGTACAGCAGCAGAGCCCACCAGGCTGCTATACAGAGACATTACGGAAGTGTCACTTTGTACATTTTAAATAAAGCTGAGCCAAAAAAAAATGTGAGTGCACTAAAAACGCGCATCTCATCGCCGCCTACTGTCGCCATAAAGCACAGCTGACGCACACTAAGACGCCACGGTTTGGTGTACGGGAGCTGTCTTTTGCTGGGTAACCGGGGCCCTTGCTATTTACTTACAGTGCTGGGCCTCAGACTTGCACTTGAACCCCTCCTCACCGAACTGACCCGACGGACTTGGAAAAAGTTGGAAGTCTCCTTCTGGAGGACGGAAGAACCGCTGGGGGTCATAGCTAAAGGGCTGTAAACTTGTAGGCCAGTCCGATGTCTTCTCAGCCCCACTTTCTGCTTTGGGTAGAACTTCCCGAAGTTTCCACCAGGAAAAGGTATCCCAAGAAGAAGAGCTACAGTCCTGTATGAGAAGGACGTCATTTGGACCAGATTCGGCCATTTCTGTAACCCTCCTGTCCTTTACACTCAGAGAAGCTGCCATCTTGCTTCTCTGTTTGCGTCGTGGTTGCCATGGCGCTCCATATGTGATCAGTCATGACACCAGCCATATGACGGTTTGACAGTTGGAGAGCACAAGCATACAGGACATGCCTTTGGGCAACAGGAAAATATTGCATTGCCAGAATTGCACTGATGCATACCTCCCAACTTTTTGAGATGGGAATGAGGGACACCTATCAGCAAAAGTATGCAAGCATAGGACACACCCCTGGCCACGCCTCCTTAAAGGAGAATTGTACAAAAAAAAAAAAACAAGATTAAATAAACACACAAGTGCTTTTTTTTACCATTACTATTCCTTTATATTGGCTTTTGGAATTTACAAATGCAGCAATTAAGATGAATCAGATGAAAGGTTTAGTGCCGGAAAACACTTTTTGATAGATAAAAAGTGCATTTTATATACATCTATATGGATCAGACCAAAATGAGGGGCAAATGAGGAGTAAAGAGGGACAGAGCGACATTGCTCCAAATCAGGGACAGTCCCTCGAAATCCGAGACAGTTGGGAGCTATGCTGATGGCCACCAATGTCCCCTAAATGACAAACAAAGGGATCCACTTTATATGGGACTTTAGCTTTGTATACAATGTATAGCTCTGTGATAATTCATACATGTATTCAGACATTAACCACTTCCATACCGGGCCTATTCTGGCACTTCGCTCCTACATGTAAAAATCATCATTTTTTTGCTAGAAATTTACTCACAACCCCGAAACAATATATATGTTTTTTTTTTAGCAGAGACCCTAGGGAATAAAATGGCGGCCGTTGCAACTTTTTATGTCACACTGTGTTTGCGCAACAATTTTTCAAACGTGTTTTTTTGGGGGAAAAAAAAAACAGTTTCATGAATTAAAAAATAATAAAATAGTAAGGCTCGGTTCACACTGGAACCGGCTGTGGATTGCACAGGAATGCTGTGCCGTCCCCATTCCCTGGTTCAGGGACGAATCAGGGCCCTGAGACGGAGCCAAAGACGCACAGTGTTTCTGTGCAGTGCGCTCCGCCGCCGCCCCGGAGATATGTGAACCGGCTCCATAGAGAGACTGTCACCTTCTCCTGCTATGCGAATTATGCCCTGTACACACGATCGCACATTCCGACAACAAAATCCATGTTTTTTTTTCCCACAGATGTTGCCTCAAACTTGCTTGCATACACACGGTCACACAAATCTTGTCGGAAATTCCAAACGTCAAGAACGCGTAAAACATGTACGACGAGCCGAGAAAATTGAAGGTCAATAGCCAGTGTGGCTCTTCTGCTTGATTCCGAGCATGCGTGGAACTTTGTGCGTCGGAACTGTGTACACACGATCAGAATTTACGACAACGGATTTTGTTGTCGGAAAATTTGAGATCCAGATCTCAAATTTTGTTTGTCGGAAATTCCGATGGAAAATGTCCGATGGAGCCCACACACGGTTGGAATTTCTGACAACAAGCTCCCATCGTAAATCCGACCGTGTGTACGCGGCATTAGATGGGGGGAAACCCGCATCCAATTCGCATAGGTGTGAACCCAGCCTTAAGTTAGCCCAATTATTTTGTAAAATGTGAAAAGATGATATGCCGAGTAAATAGATACCTGACATGTCACACTTTAAAATTGCGCACACTTGTGGAATGGCACCAAACTTTGGTACTTAAAAAATCTCCATAGGTGACGCTTTAAACTTTTTTTACAGGTTGCCAGTTTAGAGTTACAGAGGAGGTCTAGGGCCAGAGTTGTTGCTCTCGCTCTAACACATGCGGAGATACCTCACATGTGTGATTTGAACACCGTTTACATATGTGGGCGTGACTTACATGTGCGTTCACTTCTGTGCGCGAGCACACGGGGACAGGGCACTTTTTATTTTTTTTTTTTTTACGCTTTCTCTTTAAATTATTATTTTTTGATCACTTTTATTACTATTACAAGGAATGTAAACATCCCTTATAATAGAAATGGTGCATTACAGGTCCTCTTTATGGAGAGATGTGGGGTCTATAAGACCCCACATCTCTCCTCCAGGCTGGAAAGGCTGAGAACAAAAAAAAAAAAAAAGACCGTTTTTTTTTTTCTTCTTTCCAGCTGAGTTCTCGGCTTTGTTTACTTCCACCAGCCGGATATGACCTCATAACGTTGCGCCGGGTCCCTGAAGGTCATAGAGATGACTGGTGACCATCTGGTCACCGGAAATCTCTATGATCAACATCCGGCAGCGGTGGATTCTTTACGGTTCGCCGAACGTATGGACGAGCCCGGAAGAGCACCGCACGGCGGCGAGGGGGGGGTGTCCTCTCCCGCTGCCTGTAAGAACGATCAAGCGGCTGAACTGGCTTATTCAGAAACCCATAATAAAACATATAGATATAAAAAAATATATAACCATAAGTGCTCACTTTCCCTCTATTCTCAGCTGCATAAGAGAAACAGCAGCACACTGAGCTTGCCAGTGACAGGGTGTGTCAGGACAAGTGTGATCATTGGAGGAGAGCAGAGTTCCCAGTACAGCTAGAGAACAGACCACGCTGTGCTCTCCTGCTTAGTGTGGTCAATTTTTAATAGGAAAGCAGAGGGACTAGCAGGAACAACAGGGATTTCACATTTTTATTAGGCCACATTGACACCTGAGCGTAGCACCTTTGACCCTTTTTTCTGGCTTTTTTGTGTGCATTTTTATGCGCAATCCTTGTGTGTTTTTTATGCGCGTTTGACGATTTTTTATTAGCCAATAGAGAAAACTATCATCTGTTGTATCATTTATTCCTAGGCATTTCAGCTTTTTTAGCTTTTACATTAGCTTTTATTTATTTTTTTATTATCATTATTATTCTTTTTTTTTCTGTTAGAGTAAGGGGTTTGAGTTAAAGGGGGGCTCCATCCAAAAGGGGAAGCTCCACTTGTTTGCACCCCCCCTCCACTGCTACATTTGGCACTTTTTGTGGGGGGGGGGGAGCGGGTACCTGGTTTTGACAGGTACCCACTCCCACTTCCGGGTAGGATTGGGGCACGGCGATCTACGACACTTCTGGCACCTCCTCCTTCCCCCTGCTGCCTTCTGGGACACACAGAGGTCCCAAAAGACGGCAGGCCATTTAGAAAGTGCAGCGTGATTTGCGCATGCGTAGTAGGGAACAGGCTGTGAAGCCGCAAGGCTTCACTTCCTGTTTCCTCTACTACAGATGCCAGCACCTCCACCCGAAGCCGATTGATGAATCGGCTAGGGGTGCCAACATCGCGGGATCCCTGGACAGGTAAGTGTCTAATATTAAAAGTCAGCAGCTGCAGTACTGTATTTATTTTTACAGACTGGAACTCATCTTTAAGGTTAGGTTAGGATTAGGATTAGGGCTTGGGGTTATTTTTTTATTTCTTTATTTGTTAGGGTGTTAATACTACTACTACAACTACTACTACTACTACTACTAATAATAATAATAATAATAATAAATACATGTAAAATAAATACACAAATAAACACAAGTAATCATAAATAAATACATTTAATAAATGAATTAGTAATAATAAATAAATAATTAATCCCTAACCCTAATCCTAACACAAAATAAATAAACTATTTATTATTATTAATTTATTTTTTTGTTAGGGTTGGGGATGGTGTGTTAATACTACTACTATTACTACGACTACTAATATTACTATTACTACTACTACTAATAATAATAATTGAATAAATACATGTATAATAAATGCACAAATAAATACAAATAATCATAAATAAATAATAAATTAATTAAATTAATGAATAATAAGTATAACTAAACCCCAACCCTAACACTAAATAAATAAATTATTATTATTTGTTTATGTTCAGGATTGGGTGTTTATATTATTATTATGATTATTATTATTATTATTATTATTATTATTATTAATAATAATAATAATAATAATAATAATAATAATAATAATAATAATAATGTATTTAATATTTGTTATGGTTAGGGGTTAATTATTATTTATTTATGTATTATTACATATTATTAACAACTGCGTACAAAGCCATCCACAATTTAGCCCCAGCTACATCACTAGCGTAGTCTCTAAATACCAACCTACTTGTTCTCTTCGTTCCTCTCAAGACCTCCTGCTCTCTAGCTCCCTCACCACCTCCTCCCATGCTCGCCTCCAGGACTTTCCCATAGCCTCTCCAATCCTATGGAACTCCTTACCCCAATCTGTCCGATTATCTCCTACTCTATTAGCTGTTTGACGATCCCTGAAAACTCTCCCCTTCAGAGAAGCTTCTCCTACCCACACCTAACAACTGTTTTTTAATTTTCTCCATCAGCTCATCCCCCACAGTTATTACCTTTTGTTTCCACTTGACCCTCCCTTCTAGATTGTAAGCTCTAACGAGCCGGGCCCTCTGATCCCTCCTGTATTGATTTGTATTGTAAGTGTAATGTCTGCCCTCATGTTGTAAAGCGCTGCGCAAACTGTTGGCGCTATATAAATCCTGTATAATAATAATAATATCAATTAATTAATTTAATTTATTTATGATTTTTTTTAGTTATTTGTATATTTATTTTATGTTTGCAAACATAAATTTTATTAGTTTTTTTAAAGAAAGAGAAAGGGCAGAGCCCCGAGAATATCACAATGGTACAAAACAGTTCAAGGGGGTCGCAGCCTCCCGACGGTATATCATAACAATAGATAACACATTTTGAAAGACTTGTTAAGCAAATTCTGTTAACTTGCTACTGTTACTAAAATACATATGTTTCTTCATTGCACTATCTTAGTACTTAAATACTGTAGGTATATGTAGAAATTATCTAACTAGATTTCCAGCTGAATATCAAGTCCTTCTTGGATACTCATGTACTTTAGTCAGGAGGTAGCTACCCGAGATTAAAACAGAGAGATAGAAAAGTTAGTAGTAGAAAAGAAAGAAGAGAATAGATGGGGAGGGGAGGGTGGGGGAGTGGTAAGGTAAAATAGGGAAGGGGGTAAGGGGGGGGGGATCAGTGGAGACCTTTATTTAATTAAATCTGAATGTCAGAAATGTTGTGGGTTATTAGTGATTTGGATTCCCAAAAAGGGCCTTCCCTTCCTCAGAATATTTAAACATATTCCATAGTGTCCAAGTTTTCTTATAAATTGTTTGTCTGTTTTGAGCTGTCATTATGAGGTCCTCCATCTTGTTTATGTCTTCTACTTTCCGTATCCACATCGAGGTGGTCGGTGGGGTTTGCTGTTTCCAAAGCATGGGGATGCAGGCCTTGGCTGCATTTGTTAAGTGACTTAGAATGGATTTTGTATATGTTTTAAACGGCATGTTGGATACATGGAGTAGGAAAAATGCCGGGTCGTTCGGAATCTGAAAGTCCGTGAACTTTTGGGCGATGGAACGGACCGCAGACCAGAAATCCATCAATTTAGAACTGGACCAGAACATGTGAAGTATCGTTCCCTCCCTCCTCCTCATGACACCTCCAGCAGTAATTTGACGTATTGGGAAACATTGAATGCAGGCGGCTAGGTGTTAAATACCACCTAGTCAGGATCTTATAGTTTGTCTCCTGCAGTTTAGTACATATTGAGGATTTAAGGGAGAGAGTAATCATGTTCTGCTTCTGTACTGTCGTAAAAGAGCATTGAAGGTCGGTTTCCCATTTAGTGACGCATGGCAAGCTAGGCGGTTGTGGGGGGGGTGTTTAATAAGGTATACATCTTAGATAAGACCTGTGGTATTTATTTTATTTTTACGTTTATTTATTCATATATAATTACCGGTACTATTTTATTTTTTACATTTTTTCCTTTGAAAATGCGTGACAATATGGGCAAATGCGCACAAAAACGTGTGAGTGGCGCGTTTCCAGTCATTTCTACGTAATGAAAAGGCGCCAAAAACGCTCAAATCTGGCCGATTTGAGCTACAAAAAAAAAGCCCCACCACTTTTTTGGTTCCCTATATTCTTCATTTTGCATTAAGGCTGCATTCACGCTTGTACGATTTGTCGTGCGACTGTGGACATCGAAGTCACATGACACATCTCAGCCCATTCTTTCCAATGGTACCCGTTCAGATCAGGGCGACTTAAAATTACAACAATTTTGAAAAGGTGCCTGCACTACTTTGATGCGAATTTTGATGCAACTTAAATTCTTTTTTTTTTTTTTTTCTTGTTCAATATTTTTTTTGAATAGAAGTGAAATAGAATATAGGTACACTATATTACTAAAAGTATTGGGACGCCTGCCTTTACACTCACATAAACTTTAATGGCATCCCAGTCTTAGTCCGTAGGGTTCAATATTGAGTTGGCCCACCTTTTGCAGCTATAACAGCTTCAACTCTTCTGGGAAGGCTGTCCACAAGGTTTAGGAGTGTGTCTATGGGAATGTTTGATCATTCTTCCAGAAGTGCATTTTTGACGTCAGGCACTGATAATGGACAAGAAGGCCTGGCTCCCAGTCTCCGCTCTAATTCATCCCAAAGGTGTTTTATCAGGTTGAGGTCAGGACTTTGCAGGCCAGTCAAGTTCCTCCACCCCAAACTCACTTATCCGTGTCTTTATGGACCTTGCTTTGTGCACTGGTCCAAATCATTTGGTGGACTGGGGATTATGGTGTGGGGTTGTTTTTCAGGGGTTGGGCTTGGCCCCTTAGTTCCAGTGAAGGAAACTCTTAAGGTGTCAGCATACCAAGACATTTTGGACAATTTCATGCTCCCAACATTGTGGGTACAGTTTGGGGATGGCCCCTTCCTGTTCCAACATGACTGCACACCAGTGCACAAAGCAAGGTCCATAAAGACATGGATGAGCGAGTTTGGGGTGGAGGAACTTGATTGTCCTGACCTCAACCCGATAGAACATTTTTGGGATGAATTAGAGCGGAGACTGCGAGCCAGGCCTTCTCGTCCACATCAGCGCCTGACCTCACAAATGTGCTTCTGAAAGAATGGTCAAAAATTCCCATAGACACACTCCTAAACCTTGTGGACAGCCTTCCCAGAAGAGTTGAAGCTGTTATAGCAGCAAAGGGTGGGCCAACTCAATATTGAACCCTACGGACTAAGACTGAGATGCCATTAAAGTTCCTATGCGTGTAAAGGCAGGCGTCCCAATACTTTTGGTATTATAGTGTATGAATATATCTCAAAATTTTTAGGGCACACTTCCTACAGACTAGTTCTACCCAATCCCATAGTGGTAACCATAGACAGTAGTCACCGTGTTTGATGAAAACTCTGACCCTGCCACATACAATAAACAGAATGATGAAAATTAAAGAAAATGTTGTCTTACCCATCCAGCTGTTACCTCTGAACCTGTCATGGTAGTTTTCACATCACATAGAAAGAAAAGTAAGGATCATAGGTTGTATTAGCAGTTGCTTGGTATACCGGCATGCCTTAATATGTCTATTGTATTACAAACACATACCAGGCCATTATTCTTAATGAGGGTCCAGTATGGATATCAGGTGGGAATCCATGCAAACAAACATATAAAAAACAGCATGTCTTGCAGCTTGGTAGACCATGAAAGGAAGGAAGAGGTGAGTACTCCCCATCCCCCCCTGTACCCTAGCGGGCCTCATACCTTCAACATGTGGAGGTTACCCTGCCAGGGGGACGTCCTGGAAAAGTACCTTGTCTTAATGTTAATGATGATAAGGGCCTCCTTCCCACAACCCTGGACTGGTGGTTGTGGGGGTCCACCGATGGGGGGGGGGTGCTTATCCAAATCTAGAAGCCCCCTTTAAAATGTAAACAAGGAGCTGACCCCCTGGCATTGTACCCTACCCATGTTCAGGGCATGTGGCCTGGTATGTTCAGTAGCTGGGGGGGGGGTGAGATGCATGCTCATCATCGTGAGGATGCAGGATTTGCTTTTAATTTATTTCTCTATTTATTTTTCTGTTTGCTGAACTCAGTGGACATTTTCGTTTTTTTCAACCTAACCACAGACTTCATCTTTAACTCAAACACCACTTTTTATGTTATATTAGTAAAAAATTTGAAAGAGGTCAATCAGACAGATTGGATCAAAAGAGTCACCACCACATTGACTATTCACTTGTGAAAAAAAAAAAAAAAAACTGAGATGTTTCATGGGAGATATAAGTTTGATGCTTTGACAGCTGTGGGGATTCAGACGCCCAGCATTGCCGTAGAGACATTGAGAAGATAAAGGCGTTAATTACACAGCATACACCAAGGAGTCAAGAGGATATAAATATTGAGTTAAACAGTAGAAGAGACAACAGGCACAAAATACACAGATTGTGTCGGGATTATCACCTTCCATCTCTAATCCGGGAGAAGTTCTGCTACATCTGCTCAGGAGGTATATAGTTACATAGTTAGTCAGGTTGAAAAAAGACACAAGTCCATCCAGTATACGATGATTAGGGCTCCTCCAGAATAAATTGTAACATTGTATATCACATGTATAATTTTTCACTTATTTTGAACACTAAATTATTTCTATCTTCTATAGTTTGTCCCATACTTCCCCTTTCCATCTCTGAAAACGCTCATTGCTGGTTGGTATTCTCTTTGTTTGATGAACTAACAGCAGCCATGTTTTATATAGTCACACTGTAATGTAGAAAGCTGGAATCCTGGGCAGACAGCTGGATGGGCCCGGTGGGGATAAGTCACTGGTTACTGAGCTTCCCGATGCAGCTGGAGGTTCAACTTGTCTGTACACCTCAATTAGTTCAGTCATTAGTTCAGTCATTCCCCAAACCAGGGTTGCCAACCATCAGGTAATTTACGGACAGTTTGTAAAAATCTGTACAACAGTTTGTGCATCCTAGAGGCTCCTGCACAAAGGTAAAGTTCCACACTAAGTTCCTTCATGGGTCTGAAAGAAATGCACAGAGCAGATGAATATTGAACCGGGGTTGGCAACTGTTAGTAAATTAACAGGCAGTTTGTAAAAATCTGTGCAACAGTTTGTACATCCTAGAAGTTCCTGCACAAAGGTAAAGTTCCACACTGGGTTCCTGCACAGGTCTGGGAGAAATGCACAGAGCAGACCAAGATTGAACCAGAGTTGCCAACCATCAGTAAATTTACAGACAGTTTGTAAAAATCTGTGCAACAGTTTGTGCATCCTAGAGGCTCCTGCACAAAGGTAAAGTTCCACACTGGGTTTCTGCACAGGTTTGTAAGAAATGCACACAGCACACCAAGATTGAACTAGGGTTGCAATCCTTCAGTAAATTTACGGAGAATTTGTAAAAATCAGTGATTTTTTACAACTGTCTGTAAATATCAAGTACTGATAATTTGTAATGCTGTGTTGACCCTTTTAAGTGTAAACCAGGCAAGGTACTTGTTCTGGGTATTGTCAGTGTTTTCATATTGTGTTTGCACTGTTTAACCACTTCAATACCAGGCACTTAGTCACCTTCCCGCCCAGGCCAATTTTCAGCTGTCTGCGCTGTCACAATTTGAATGACAATTGCGCAGTCATGCTACACTGTACCCAAACAAATTTTTTATAATTTTGTTCCCACAAATAGAGCTTTCTTTTGGTGGTATTTGATCACCTCTGCGGTTTTTATTTTTTGCGCAACAAATAAAAAAAGACAGAAAATTTCAAAAAAAAAAAAAAGTTTTTCTTTGTTTCTGTTAAAATTTTTGTAAATAAGTACGTTTTCTCCTTCGAGGATGGGCACTGATATGGCTGCACTGACGGGCACTGATACGACGGCACTGATGGGCACTGATGAGGTGGCACTGATGAGGTGGCACTGACGGGCACTGATGATGGGCACTGATAGGCGGCACTGATGGGCACTGATAGGTGGCAATGATGGGCACTGATAGGTGGCACTGGTATGCGGCACTGATGGGCACTCATAGGCGGCACTGATGGGCACTCGTAGGTGGCATTGATTGGTACATATGGGTGGCACTGTTGGGTACTTATGGGTGGCACTAATGTGTGGCACTGATGGGCACTGATAGGTGGGCACTGATGGGCACTGATGGGCACAGATGGGCACTGACAGGTGGCACCGATGGGCAATGACAGGTGGCACTGATAAAATATATTGAGGGCATATCTGGAACATAATGGTGCCAATCAGTGCCCATTTGTGGGCACTGATTGGCACAGATTGGGCACATTGGGCACATGTGGATGGCCATGGGGTACATACTTGGCCATCCACATGTTGATGATATGATAAACAATCAGCGCAGACCCTCCCCTGCCAGGAGAACCGCCGATCGGCTCTCCTCTACTCAGGTCTGTCAGACGCGAGTGAGGAAAAGCCGATCAATGGCTCTTCCCATTGACAGCGTGATCAGCCGTGATTGGACACGGCTGATCACGTGGTAAAGAGCCTCCGCCGGAGGCTCTTTACCAAGATCGGTGGAGCGGTGTGTCAGGCTGACACACCGCTCCACCGATCGCCGCGATGCGCGCCTCCGAGGGCGCGCGGCGGCATGTTATCCTGCTGGACGTCATATGACGTCCAGTCAAGATAACGGAACCACTTCCCAGACGTCAATCCGCTATAGGGCGGGCGGGAAGTGGTTAAATATCAGTTGTTCTAGTTTTTAATAGAAGTTCTGTCATTTCTCAGGTTGCCATTAAAAAAATGTGCTCTGCCAGTAAATTTTCCATGCTATGTCAGTAAAAAAAGCACACCAAGATTGAACCAGGGTTGCCAGCCATCAGTAAATTTACAGGCAGCTTGTAAAAATCAGTGATTTTTACAACTGTCTGTAAATATCCAGGGATGATAATTTGTAATGCTGTGTTGAAATTTTTAAGTGCAAACCAGGCAGGGTACTTGTTCTGGGTATTGTCAGTGTTTCCATATTGTGTTTACACTGTTTAAATATCCGGTGTCCTAGCTTTTTAATAGGAAATCTGTCATTTCTCAGGTTGCCAGTAAAAAAAAGTGCCCTGTCAGTAAAATGTCCATGTTATGTCAGTAAATAATGCTGCGGGAGGTTGGCAACCCTGCCCCAAACTCAGAAGAGTCCTGGGGATCATCCTGAAGGCTCCTGCACAAAGGAAAAGTTCCACAGTGGGTTCCTGCACAGGTCTGGAAGAAATACACAAAGCACACCAAGACTGAAGAAGAATACACATGATGAATGGGTTTAGACAACATTTGCTTGTCTTGAAGTTCATCCTTAATCTGTTTACAACCTTATACTGTATAGAGAGAATGTGAGCCATTTTTTTATCTGTTCCAGGCAGCGTGGAGCAGTGCAGACAGTCCGTTTTTCTCAATGGAGATGGAGTGGGTGTGCAGATTCACCCTCACCTCTGAGTTTGATTGGGACGGGTGTACAGACCTGGAAGCACACCATATGTGTCCAGGTTCATGCACTCGTCCCTGCATACCTGTCAAAACTGGTCCTTACACCTGCTCCATCTTCATTGATAAAAAAACATGTGCACGCTGCTTGCAACAGATAAGCAAATGGTGAATAATCAGATCAACTCTGAACTTAATTAATCTGTGAAACTCAAAGTGCAAAAAAATATGCAAAAAAACATGCAAATTAAACACTATATAAAAAAAAAAACACACATCAAGCAATACATAAATTACAAATGTGCAAATAATTTCAATTGATATCAATAATCAAAGAAATTCATAAGAGTCTCTTAATTCAAACATATCCTTATATGAATAATGGTGATATTGCAAAGTAATCACAGCTCTTCACTTTTTCCACATTTTATGTTACACCCTTATTCCAAAATTGATTAAATTCATTATTTTCCCCCAAATCCTACAAATAACACCCCATAATGACAATGTGAAAGAAGTTTGTTTGAAATCTTTGCAAATTTATAAAAAATAAAAAAGGAAAAAATCCCATGTACATAAGTATTCACAGCCTTTGCTCAATACTTTGGTGAAGCATCTCTTGGCACCAATTACAGCCTCAAGTCTTTTTGAGTATGATTCTACAAGCTTGGCACACCTATTTCTGGGCAGTTTCTCTCATTCTTCTTTGCAGGACCTCTCAAGCTCCTTCAGGTTGGATGGGGAGCGTCAGGGCACTTTTTCAGATCTCTCCAGAGATGTTCAATTGGGTTCAAGTCTGGGCTCTGGCTGGGCCACTTAAGGACATTTATCAAGTTGTCCCATAGCCACTACTTTGTTATCTTGGCTGTGTGGTTAGGGTCGTTGTCCTGTCAGAAGATAAACCTTCGCCGCAGTCTTACTTCCAGAGCGCTCTTGAGCAGGTTTTCATCAAGGACGTCTCTGTAGATTGTTGCATTCATCTTTCCTTCAATCCTGGCTAGTCTCACAGTTCCTGCCACTGAATCACATGCCCACAGCATGATGCTGCCACCACCATGCTTCACTGTAGGGATGGTATCAGCCAGGTGATGAGCGGTACCTGGTTTCCTCCAGACATGACGCTTGCCATTCATGCCAAAAAGTTCAATCTTTGTTTCATCAGAGCAGAGAATTTTGTTTCTCATGGTCTGAGAGTTCTTCAGGGTGTCTTTTGGCAAACTCCAGGCAGGCTGCCTTTTACTGAGGAGTGGCTTCTGTCTGGCCACTCTTCTGTACAGGCCTGATTGGTGGAGTGCTGCAGAGATGGTTGTTCTTCTGGAAGGTTCTCCTCTCCCCACAGAGAAGCGCTGGAGCTCTGTCTGAGTGACCATCAGGTTCTTGGTAACCTCCCTGACTAAGTCCCTTCTTCACTGATCGCTCAGTTTGGTTGGGTGGCCCGTTCTAGGAAGAGTCCTGGTGGTTCCAAGCTTCTTCCATTTACGAATGATGGGGGCTACTGTGCTCATTGGGACCTTCAATGCTGCAGAAATGTTTCTGTACCCTTCCCCAGATCTGTGCCTCAATACAATCCTGTCTCGGAAGTCTACAGACAATTCCTTGGACTTCATGGCTTGGTTTGTGCTCTGACATGCACTGTTAACTGCCGGACCTTATATAGAACGGTGTGTGCCTTTCCAAATCATGTCCAATCAACTCAATTTACCACAGGTGGACTCCAATCAAGTTGTAGAAGCATCTCAAGGATGATTAGTGGAAACAGATGCACCTGAGCTCAATTTTGAGTGTCATGGCAAAGGCTGTGAAGACTTATGTACATGGGATTTTTTTATTTTTGATAAATTTGCAAAGATTTCAAACAAACTTCTTTCACATTGTTATTATGGGGTATTGTTTGTAGAATTTTGAGGAAAATAATGAATTTATTAAATTTTGGAATAAGGCTGTAATAACAAAATGTAGAAAAAGTTAAGCACTGTGAATACTTTCCACTGTAGGTGCTCAGTGCTGAAAAAAAAATCTTCAAAGTGATTGTAAAGGCTCGTTTTTTTATTTTTTATTTTTTTAATAACAAACATGTTATAATTACCTCCTCTTTGCACAGAGCGGCCCGATCCTCCTTTTTGCGCTCCTGGCTCCTCCTCTTCATCGAGTGCCTCCACGAAGAGCCGATTTCCATGGGGGCACCCATGCGGGCGCGCTCCCGAGTCCTGCTGCTGCGTCCATTGACAACAGAGAGCAGGACTCGGCCCCGCACCCCGGCTCCCGTGTCACTGGATTTGATTGACAGCAATGGCTCCTACTGCTATCAATCTATCCAATGAGGACCCGAGACAGTGGCTGGAGCTGCTGGGCTCATGCTCATCGCTGGAACGATCGAGTTCAGGTAAGAAAAAGGGGGGGCTCTGGGGGGCAACTTCAGCACAGAAGGTTTTTCACCTTAATGCATAGTATGCATTAAAGTGGTGTTCCGGCCGAAATTATACTTTTTAAATAAAAATACCCCTATAATACACAAGCTTAATGTATTCTAGTAAAGTTACTCTGTAAACTAAGGTCTGTTTTGTTAGTTTACAGCAGTAGTTTGTTATTTTATAAACTTACAGCAGGCCGTGGCCATCTTAAGTGTGGGCATCTGAAGCCAGACTGTATTTCTTCCTGGATCTCATCCTTGCAGATCTCGCACATGCTCAGTGCAGCACAAGCAGTGTAATAGGTTTCAGGTCAGGTTTCCATAGCAATGGCAGTGTCAGAGGAAGTTGCCGCCCCTTCCCAGAAGGCATTGCAAACAGGAAATGATGCGATGGGCCACGGCCAGGGAGGAGGAAGTGAAAAATGAATACAGCAGATATACAGTAGGTGCTGAGAAAAAAAAAAATCCAATTCATTTACAGTGCACAGTTTAGTGAGGGATGCTGATGAGTTGTAAAAGTGGGTGGAGCTCCACTTTAAGGTGAAAAACCATGAGACTTTACAACTCTTTGAAAAGTGCTGAAGTGCTCAAGGTGTTCCTTCAGGGAAAGATGGCCGCTTACCAAACAGTGTTGTATGGGAGCTTCTCTCTAGATGGGAAGCTCCCATACAAACCCAGATCATGGCAACATGCTTCTTCAGTAGAATGCAATGGGTTATCAAAGACCAGCTCTTAAATCTTCATAAGATCGCCTCTCCAATATGTTCTATTTTTGCATACTCACCCATGTCTGTTAATCTCTGCAAATATTCCAGAGAGCAGCTTCCTCCTCACTAGGGTAGGCTTTTTATACAGTGTTTAACCACTTCCCGACCGACACATGTACATATACGTCGGCAGGTTGGCAGCCCTGCTCAAATCGACATACAGGTACGTCGGCTCCTTTAAGAGCCTTAGCAGGCACGTGAGCACGCCCGCCGCACGGCGGGGGATAGGGTTGCCACGTTTTCTTAAAGCCAAACCCGTACACTTTAGTGGTGCACAGCAATTTTTTTTTTTAAGGTGAACACTGTGGACTCTGGTGTAAGGGGGAACTCTGATGTAAGGGTGTTTCAGCTCACCAAAGCTCCCACTTACTTTAGAGTTCCCAGCATTTCCCCTTAAATCAGGGTTCCCAAAGCCCCCCCCCCTCTTACATCAGAGTCCACAGAGCACCCCTTGTATCCCCTCACCTTAGTATACTCACTCGCTCAAAGGCAGGAAAGAGAAGGGAGGGAGGGGGAAGACTTCAGTCACAGACACTGGATGGTGAGCTCAATCACCGGAGGATGGAGGCTCAGGCACTGACACCTTTCATCCACAATGTATCTGCCAGCTGCTGAGCTTGAGCCCCGGGGATTGAGGTGTGGGTGGGCAGACAGATGGGTTAGGGTTGGAGGAGGAGGAGCAGATTGAGCCCTCTCTCTTCTCCTGTATGGGGGTGGGGCCTGTGTGCACACCTATGTACTTGGTGATTGTGGTACTCAGTTACTTGGGGAACTGCAGTCCATTCTGAATAACGTGTCCAGGTTTCAGGTGGTCGGAAACCCGGACACAGGAATAAAAAACCCGGACTGTCCAGGTCAATCCCAGACAGTTGCCAACCCTAGCGGGGGACCCCATGCGCATGGCCGACGGTTGCGATAACTGATGGCCAAAGGCGATCGCAGGCAGGAGAGACAAAACGGGGATATGTGCGTGTAAACACACAAATCCCGGTTCTGTCAGGAGAGGAGAGACAGAGCGTGTGTTCCTATTAGTTAGGAACAGCGATATGTCTCCTCCTCTAGTCACTCCCATCCCTCCCACAGTTAGAACACACACTGAGGGAACACATTTAACCCCTTGATCGCTGACTACTGTTAACCCCTTCCTTGCCAGTGACATTTATACAGTAATCAGTGGCTATTTTTTAGCTCTGATCGTTGTATAAATGTCATTGGTCCCAAAAAAAGTGTCAAAAGTGTCCAATCTGTCTGCCGCAATGTCGCAGTCCTGATAAAAACCGCTGATCGGCGCCATTGCTAGTAAAAAAAATTAATAAATAAATAAAAATACCATAAATCTATCTCCTATTTTGTAGACGCTATAACTTTTGCGCAAACCAATCAATATAGGCTTATTGCGATTTTTTTTTTACCAAAAATATGTAGAAGAATACATATCGGCCTAAACTAAGGAAGAAATTCTTTTTTTTTTTTAAATTGGGGATATTTATTATAGCAAAAATGAAAAAAAATGTGTCCCTCTTTTTTTGTTTATAGCGCAGAAAATAAAAACTGCAGAGGTGATTAAATACCACCAAAAGAAAGCTCTATTTGTGGGGAAAATGGATGTCAATTTTGTTTGGGTACAACGTCGCTCGACCGCGCAATTGTCAGTTAAAGCGACGCAGTGCCGTATCGCAAAACATGGCCTGGTCAGGAAGGGGGCAAATCCTTCCGGGGCTGAAGTGGTTAATTTGCACGTTTTTTTTTTGCATATTTTTTTGCACTTTGAGTTTCACAGATTAATTTAGTTCAGGATTGATCTGATTATTCACCATATGATTTCAAGGGACAGCGCACTATTTTTTGTCTAAAGATGTGCTGTTGGCCCAGTGTCTGGGTTACATAAGTTGCAGCAGTCCAGCATTTATTTGTCTTTGAGCTAAGCGCAAGAATTTCCTTTAAATATAACAGATAAGCAAACGTCTCTTGTAGGGGCCAATTTGACCCGTGTGAATGAGCCCTTATTGTTGATCCAAAGGTAGGCAAAATAAAGGCAGATTACTAACAGTTAAAACTCCAAGTGCGCTGCTTCTAAATACAAACTCAACATTTATACATCGTTCTAAGCAATAGAAGGGCATACACCATACTAAGGCCGGCTATACATTAAACAATTTTCTCGTACTATTTTCCTTCGGATTTACCAAAACCATATAATATGAGGTTAAACCTAAACACTTTCAATTTGCATGCAATCAGGCAGACCCTTGCACTACATAGTTGAATGGCAATCTAAAGGAAATTGAATAAGAAAATTGTATAATGTATAGTCACTGCCAGCAGTAGATTGGACTTGTGCCAGCTGACACACCCTCAGAAACAATATAAACTGGTATTTTTAATGCAATTATTAACTCAAGTCACCAACCCCATTCCAGTCCAGGCCAATTTTCAGCTTTCAGCGCTGTCACACTTTGAATGACAATTGCACGGTCGTGCAGCACTACCCACAGTACCCATATGACATTTGTATCATTTTTTGAGACAGATAGAGCTTTCTTTTGATGGCATTTAATCACCACTGGGTTTTTCATTTTTTTTACTATGTAAACGTAAATAAGACCAGAAAAAAATGTTGTTTTAAAATTTTGAAAATAAATGATCTTTTAGGCCTTTTTCAAAATGTATTCTGCAACAATTCTTTGGTAAAAATAGACCAAAGTTATAACGTATAAGTTATAACCCAAGTGTATATTTATTAGTCTATGTAAAAAAGATAGTGTACAGTATATACAGTATATATCAGTGGCGGCTGGTGCTCAAAATTTTTGGGGGGGAGCAAACAAACTGAAAAATTCAGAAAAAAACCCATCAATTGCAGTCACTGTGCCCATCAAATGAGCCACTGTGCCATCAAATGCAGCCACTGTGCCATCAAACACAGCCACTGTGCCATCAAACGCAGCCACTGTGCCAATTAAATGTTGCCAGTGTGCCCATCAAATGCTGCCAGTGTGCCTATTAAATGCCGCCAGTATGCCTATCAAATGTTGCCAGTGTGCCCATCAACTGCAGCCAGTGTGCCCATCAAATGCTGCCAGTGTGCCCATTAAATGCTGCCACTGTGCCATGGAATGCCGCCAGTGTGACCCCCCGCGTGACGCAACGAGGGGGGTCCTTCAAGCCAGCGTCTCCTGCCATCCACACCTCCCAACTCCCATCCTGTCCTCCTGATAGGCGTCCAATAGCGGCGCCTGTCATTTCAGGACTACTTCCAGGATGTTCAGGACAGTGGACATTGTAACTGGTGTGGTGGTGATCAGGGGCATTGTAACTGGTGTGGTGGTGATCAGGGACACTATAAGGACAGTATAAATACCCCCAAATGACCCCTTTTTTGAAAGTATACAGTCCAAGGTATTGAGTAGGAGGCATGGTGAGTTTTTTTAAGTTGTAATTTTTTGTCACAAATTATTCGAAAATTAAAGAAATTAATTCTTTTTCACAAAGTTTTCAAGTTATTTCTCACACACACAGCATAAGTAGACTTATAATTACACCCCAAAACACATTCTGGTACTCCTACCGTGTATGGAGATCCCACATGTGTGAGATTTTTTCACAGCGTAGCCACTCAGAGGGGCCAAAAATCCAAAAAGCACCTTCAGGCATAAATTACGCATTACATTTTCTGGACTACCTCCAGGATGTCCAGGACAGTGGACATTGTAACTGGTGTGGGGGTAATCAGAGACACTGTACCTGGTGTGGCGGTGATCAGAGACACGTTAACTGGTGTGGCGGTGATCAATGACACTGTAACTGGTGTGGGGGTGATCAGAGTCACTGTAACTGGTGTGGGGGTAATCAGAGACACTGTACCTGGTGTGGCGGTGATCAGAGACACGTTAACTGGTGTGGCGGTGATCAGGGACACTGTAACTGGTGTGGGGGTAATCAGAGTCACTGTACCTGGTGTGGGGGTAATCAGAGTCACTGTACCTGGTGTGGGGGTGATCAGAGTCACTGTAACTGGTGTGGGGGTAATCAGAGTCACTGTAACTGGTGTGGGGGTAATCAGAGACACTGTACCTGGTGTGGGGGTGATCAGAGTCACTGTAACTGGTGTGGCGGTGATCAGAGACACTGTAACTGGTGTGGCGGTGATCAGGGACAATGTAATTGGTGTGGAGGTGATCAGAGTCACTGTAACGGGTGTGGCGGTGATCAGGGACACTGTAACTGGTGTGGCGGTGATCAGAGTCACTGTAACGGGTGTGGCGGTGATCAGAGTCACTGTAACTGGTGTGGTGGTGATCAGGGACACTGTACCTGGTGTGGGGGTGATTAGAGTCACTGTAACTGGTGTGGTGGTGATCAGAGACACTGTATCTGGTGTGGCGGTGATCAGGGACAATGTAATTGGTGTGGTGGTGATCAGAGTCACTGTAACTGGTGTGGCGGTGATCAGCGTCACTGTAACGGGTGTGGCGGTGATCAGGGACAATGTAACGGGTGTGGTGGTGATCAGAGTCACTGTAACGGGTGTGGCGGTGATCAGGGACACTGTACCTGGTGTGGAGGTGATCAGAGTCACTGTAACTGCATAGCTCCCAACTGTCCCTGATTTCGAGGGACTGTCCCTGATTTGGAGCAATGTCCCTCTGTCCCTCATTCCTCCTCATTTGTCCCTCAATTTGGTCTGATCCATATAACTGTATATAAATGCAATTTTTATCTATCAAAAAGCCCTAAACCTTTCATCTGATTTCTAAATTGCTGTATTTGTAAATTCCAAAAGCCAATATAAAGGAATAGTAGTGGTAAAAAAGCACTTGTGGGTTTAAATAATCTTGTTTTTGTACAATTCTCCTTTAAGGGGGCGTGACAAGGGGTGTGTCTTATGCCTGAATATTTTTGCTGATAGGTGTCCCTCATTCTCATCTCAAAAAGTTGGGAGGTGTATAACTGGTGTGTTGGTGATTGGGGGCAATATGACAGAGGGAAGAGAGCACCTACTACCCAATACACACGGCGCCCTGTTACTGTGGGATTTCACACATCACAATCCATCCAAACACGGAGCTTGCCGGTACTTGGACCACCGGGGGCTTCACCACCGTGAGCTCGTGAGATACAGACTCTGCCATCCATAGGAACTGCATTCCGCATAACATCCACCCAGGGGACCCTAAGGAGTATACTATCTGTCCAGCTAAGCTCGTACCTGAATGTCCATCCACTGAACAGTATGTAGGAGAAGGGATACATTATCACCACATATTGGTGTGCTGTGATGAGTAAAGAATAACCCATCAGTGAAGGAGGATTATTCCCCCCAAGGTTATACCATCAGTCCAATCCACCACATGAAAACATGCAGACCAGATTTGGTTCCATAAGGCTCTGAAGAAGAGGAAAAATCCTTGAAACGCGTCAGCCGAATACAGTATATTACCTGATGACCCCATGGAAAACGGGTAGTGGTATATGGTCTTTTAAAGAGGAATGACATGATGTGCTTTAATTTCAGTTACTAAATGTGAGTACGATATTTACTTCTACTGTTCCATAAATCTTTTTACCAAGGATAATGCGGTAGGCCACGCGCCTTCTATCTTTTCTTTCCATGGTCTAGTACAGGGATCCCCAAACTACGGCCCTCCAGCTGTTGCGGAACAACTAGAGGGCCGTAGTTTGAAGACCCCTGATCTAGTACTTTGGACTCCCCCAAGTTGGCAAAGGCAGCGGGGCGTGCATTATCCACCCAGTAGCATCCCAACGGAAGCATCATTTCCACTTAGGCCCACCGCACAGCGCAGGAGATTTTTCTGTCGGTGTTGCAATATGACTGTGTGGCGGGTATCAGGGACACTGACTGGTGAAAGTATGTAAAAAAATATATATACATTTTTTTGTCCACATTTCTTTTTTTTTACATACTGTCAACCAGAGCAGTGCAGTTTTACCATAATGGCACCGTACTACTTTGGTGGTGGTGGTGGTGGGGGTGATCAGGATTTTTTTTTTAACACCGTGATTGCTTATTATAGTAATGATCAGTACAGTGATAATATATAAATATGTCAATTTAACAATGTATCTACTAATCAGGTTAAATGTATGTTGTCTAGCCTTGCAGCCCTAAGAATTATGAATAAATGCTGAAGACATTTTCAGACAAATTTCTGGGATGTCCACAAGTGAACAGATTCACATCACAGCAGGAGGGGGAAGAGATAACTAGAAGACACAACTAGAAAGGAAGAGTTATCTTTGGGAACTGCTAATTTTATCGATCGCATTGCAAAGAAGCAGGTTACTTCTAAAACGGAATTTTCAGGTATGGCAGTTTTTATATACTGTACACATATACATTGGACCAGCATGGACAAATGTAACTATGTATATACTATACCTATGGGATCCTAGTAGAAGCTGGAAATCACTTTAGTTGGCACTACTACTCTGCTACTCCAGTGATCTCCACTAGATTTTGGGTCCTGTACAGAGCAACTGCCCTGCCCATTTAGAGAACACCGCCACTCCGCCCCACCTCGTCCAATCAGAGAAAGCTTTGCACTCATTGAAAAAATATGGTGTTCTCTGAATGGCGCCCATTCTGTGTGAGTGACCTCCTCTGTCAGCTGCTCGGGCTCTGCACTGGGCCAAGAAGCAAGTAGAGATCACTGTAGTAGTGCTGTTTACTACAAAGATTTCCAGCATATTAACATCAGCTTCTAGGTTTTTTTTTTTTTTTTTTTTTGTCAAAGCTTAATTGAGCAAGCTGATGTTAGAAGCTGGTTGCCATGCACAACTACACCAGATACTGGGGTTGATTTACTAAAGGCAAATAGACTGTGCACTTTACTCCAGAGCTTAGTAAATGAGCAGAAGCTCTGCTGACTTCCATCATCCAATCATGTGCAAGTAAAAATGCTCTTTTTTAATTTTATTTTCCTTCTATGTGAGTATTCTTTACAAATGAAGCTTTACCTCACGTACTAAGCTCTGGAGCAACTGCACTTTGCAAGGTGCACAGTCTGCTTGCCTTTAGTAAATCAACCCCTTTGAATGCTCATGTTTTAGTAAATACCCCCCCCCCCCCAGATGCTATAAGGCCAGCCACTAGGGTCCATGTGCACAAATTAAAGATTCATATCAGCAGAGGCTGCCTAGGCTGTTTCAACCTGATGTAAGGGGGACTCTGATGGTGACCCTGATGTAAGGGGGGGCTTTAATGGGGTCCCTGATACAAGGAGGGACTCATGTAGTGGGGCCCTGATGTAAGGGGGAGCTCTGGTGAGGACCCTGATGTAAGGGGGGCTCTAAAGTAAAGGAGAATTTGATGAGGACCCTGATGTAAGTAGAGACTTTAATGAGCACCCTGATGCAAGTGTGGGGGGGGGGGGCTCTGGTGGGGACCCTGATGAAGGGGGGGCTCTAAAGTAAAGGAGAATTTGATGAGGACCCTGATGTAAGTAGAGACTTTAATGAGCACTCTGATGCAAGGGGGGGGGGGGCTCTGGTGGGGACTCTGATTAAAGGGGGGGGGGGTTAAAGTAGAGGGGAATTTGATGAGGATCCTGTTGTAAGAGGATCTCTGTTGGGGATCCTGATGTAAGAACTCTGATGGGGATCCTGAGGTCAGAGGGAGAGGGAACTCTGTTGGGGATCCTGATGTAAGAAGGACTCTGATGGGGATCCTGAGGTCAGAGGGAACTCTGTTGGGGATCCTGATTTAAGAAGAACTCTGATGGGGATCCTGAGGTCAGAGGGAACTCTGTTGGGGACTGCATAGCTCTGACGAAGAAGGGACGTTCCCTTCGAAACGCGTTAGCTGATTGTGATGTTTGTGCGTCTCTCCACGATTTTTGGAAGGCATCGCTCATCCCAAGTCGCATGCTGGCTGTCGGTACACTTTATGTTGTGCCTCCTCCACCTATTGCTTGTGAGTTGTTTCTTTTTATCATTTTTATAATAAATGTTTTTAAAAAGTTAATGCACAAGGCTGGTGCGCCCCTGTTTTTCTTTTATTTCGGTTAACTCTGTTGGGGATCCTGATTTAAGAAGGACTCTGATGGGGATCCTGAGGTCAGAGGGAACTCTGTTGAGGATCCTGATGTAAGAAGGACTCTGATGGAGATCCTGAGGTCAGAGGGAACTCTGTTGGGGATCCTGATGTAAGAAGGACTCTGATGGAGATCCTGAGGTCAGAGGGAACTCTGTTGGGGATCTTGATGTAAGGGGGCACTCTGGTGGGGACCCTGATGTAAGAAAGACTCTGATGGGGAGCCTAATGTAAGGGTAACTCTGATGGGGATCCTGATGCAAAGGGAGACTCATTCACTTAAAAAGGTGATTTTTTTTGGCCCTTGAATATTTGCCAAATATCTGATGAAAAGTTTGGAGACCCCTGAACTAAGGCTCCGTGCTTCATCTTCCATCTTACCTTTTCCTCTTCCTGCTTCATCTACAGGATCCCTGTATCAGTGAAAACAGCCAGATGTACCCTTTAACTAAACAACTAATAAAAGATTTATCTTGTGGAGAAAGCCAAATTTTGTGACACAAAACCACCAATGTCAAAGTAAGTTCTGCTATTCTTCTTGTGCTTCAGTGTAGCTGTACATATTTATATATGCCCCTTTGTTGAACTTTATTTACTTTGTCTCAGGACAAGTCAGAAGTAAGACAGGCCAAAGATTATGCAGTTTTCTTTCTTTCTTTCCACCATGGGTGTAAGAAAAAAAAAAGCTCAATTCCCACATCAACAAAGTCAGTGTTGAGGGGGGGAATGCCTCCCTCTGTGCTATGGTGTTCTACCAGAGGGGATCCCTGAGTTGGGATGACAAGTAATCCACTTCAGAACCCCACTACAGCCTGAAGGAGCTGCTGGAACTTGTAGTCCGCTCTAAAAATGTTAACTCTGGACTTATCTTGGTCTCATCAGACCACAGGATATGGTTCCAGTAATCCATGTCCTTAGTCTGCTTGTCTTCAGCAAACCTTTTGCGTGCTTTCTTGTGCATCATCTTTAGAAGAGGCTTCCTTCTGGGACGACAGCCATGCAGACCAATTTGATGCTGTGTGCGGCGTATGGTCTGAGCACTGACAGGCTGACCCCCCCACCCCTTCAACCTCTGCAGCAATGCTGGCAGCACTCATACGTCTATTTCCCAAATTCAACCTCTGGATATGACGCTGAGCATGTGCACTCAACTTCTTTGGTCGACCATGGCGAGGCCTGTTCTGAGTGGAACCTGTCCTGTTAAACCCCTGTATGGTCTTGGCCACTGTGCTGCAGCTCAGTTTCGGGGTCTTGGCAACCTTTCTATAGCTTAGGCCATCTTTATGTAGAGCAACAATTATTTTTTTCAGATCCTCAGAGAGTTCTTTGCCAAGAGGTGCCATGTTGAACTTCCAGTGACCAGTATGAGAGAGTGAGAGCAATAACACCAAATTTATCACACCTGCTCCCCATTCACACCTGAGACCTTGTAACACTAACATTTTCACTTAGGGGTGTACTCCCGTTTGTTGCCAGCGGTTTAGACATTAATGGCTGTGTGTTGAGTTATTTTGAGGGGACAGCAAATTTAAATGTTATACAAGCTGTACACTCACTACTTTACATTGTAGCAAAGTGTAATTTTTTCAGTGTTGTCACATGAAAAGACAGAATAAAAGGTTTACAAAAATGTAAGGGGTGTACTCACTTTTGTGAGATACTGTAAGTACAGGAATAATTTCAATTGCATTGAGTTTGTTCTTTTAAATATTGGAGAGATAGAAAATGTAGTATTTATTAGACATGTGCACAGCCAAAAAATTTGTTCATTTTCGTTTTCGTTTCATTAGTTTATTATTTTTTTCGTTTTTCGGGTCATTCGTTATGATCGCGATTCGTAAATTCGTTCATTCGTAAATTCGTAAATGCGTTCATTCGTACATTCCTACATTCGTACATTTTTACATTTGTACATTCGTAAATTCGTAAAATCTTACATTTGTAAATTAGAAAATTCGGAAATACGAAGTTTGAAAATCCAAAAACCCGAAAATTCAAAAATCTGAAATAGTAACTAAGTATTAAATTATAGGTATTGTAATTTCCTTTCAAATTTGACTGTCAGTGAACGTAACAAATACGAATTTATCCGAAGTTACGAATTATCCAAAATGAATGCTGCATCTAAACAAATGGAACGGAACAAATTAATAATAAATAATAATAATAAAACGTTGTTATTATTATTATTGTTATTTATTATTATTAATTCATTACGTTCCATTTTTTCAGATCATTCATAACTTCGGATAAATTTGTATGTGTTACGTTCACTAACAGCCAAATTTGAAAGGAAATTACAATACCTATAATTTAAAAGTTACTAGTAATTACTAATATTTAAGTTATTATTAGTTAACTATTATTTCTGATTTCCGAATTTACAAATTTACGAATTTACTAATGTACGAATGTACGAATGCCCGAATTTACGAATGTCCAATTTTATCGAATTTACGAATATTCTGAAAAAATTCGTTAAACGGGTTTTTGTTAATTCGGATATTCCCGAATTAACGAATTTGTCGAAATTCCTTAAAAAACGAATTCGGAACGAAACGAATTGCACATGCCTAGTATTTATCACTGTATCGCTATCCCCCGCAAGGGTTGCTGTAACTGTCCACAGGTTCTTTCCCTAATCAATCAAGGCACACAGCAGCATCTAATCCACACAGGCTCCAGGGTGTCTTTTTGAAGTTTATTTCTCAGTAACTATTAACTTTGGACAGTAGGTAATGAGATTCTCCAAAATGCTTGGTGCACAAATTGCAGAGGACTCTTCTCTACCTTTAAGCAGCGGCAATACTATATTATCCCCAGCTGGGGACCAGGGGGTTTGCTAAATAGGTTTTGGCAGAATATGGGCTCAGATGGTCTAGCTTCTGGCAGCTACAGGACCACTGAGCACTGCACACAGGGAGGGGGTTGACGCTACTCACAGATTCTCACAATGATCAGTCCAGAGATACGATCTCCAACAGAGTAGCCCAGCTTCCATTCCAGGACAGGGGGTTCAAAGGCAAACAGTCGCCCTTCCCTTGATCCATCCCCACAAGGGGAGAAGAGAACAGACTCTCTACGGTCTCAGCCTATTTAACAGTAACCTAGCCACCACCCTGGCACACCTCCTTAGGGATTGGCTAGGCCCTACTAAATATTCGGGCCAGGAATTTGAATCCTCCCACCCTGAGCTCCAGAAGCTTCTTCCAGAAGAAGAGAGAGGTACTCAAACTCCCAGCCTGTGAAACCCCAAACAGACTGTACTAAACAATTACTGCTTCTGTGCCTACAGCAGAAGCTAACACTAGATTTACTTAACAGCCTAGCTATGAGAGTGCTACAAATATTAAATATTTTTTTAAATATCATTTTTTTCCAGTTTTCAAGTTCTTTGGTCATGACAAACATCTCAGATATCCAGCGAAATATAACCCAAGTAGCCGGCACAAGCAGTGTTGACATTATGAGGTATACCTTACTCGGAATAACACTAGCAAGTTTTGTATTCTTCTCCTATTTTGTGGCAGTTATGCTAAGTGTCGGCTTCACCAGCACTGTTGCTCGCCAAGAAGTCCGTTACATTTTGTTCACCCACATGCTTGTTAATGACTCGGTCTATCTTCTCCTTACCCTGTTCATGCTCCTAACTAACCTTTTTCCCAGCAAGTACCCTGCACCTTTTTGCTACATCATGGTCTTCGTGACCTCCACCACTCTGAAGATCACTCCATACAACCTGGCCATCATGTCTTTGGAACGATATATCGCCATATGCTTTCCACTACGACACAAAGAGATCTGCACTTTACACAGAATGGGCATTGCTATTTCAATTATTTGGGCCATTGGACTGTTGCCGAATGTCGCTGATTGCTTTGTTCTCATTACGTCGGTTGAACAAACATTTTTTTTCTCTAAGAATATGCTTTGCAGTCGGACTATGTTCATTGTCATAGATGTCCAAAATACCATAAGACTAGCCAGCCATGCTTCAACTTTTTCCTTGGTGGGGCTCATAATCATCTTTACATACATCAAAATCACGCTGGTGGCTTTCAGGATTGACTCAAATAAGTCGTCTACCTCCAAAGCTAGAAGAACGGTCATGCTCCATGCATTACAGCTCCTGCTATGTATGATGACTTACAGCTACAGCATCGTTGACATTCTCCTTAAAGGTTATAATACCTTACTTCCCATCATCAATTTTTGTTTCTTCACATGTTTGCCAAGGTTCCTCGGCCTTTTCATTTATGGGGTTAGAGATAAGCTCTTTCGCAAGCAGTTTAAAAAATGTACTTTTTGTAGTCCAAAATAGGATATGAGATTGAAAATGTAAATTGTTTATGAAAAACGGCTTAAAAACATCAGGACTGTTCTATGGATGTATCCTAAAATGACAGCCTAATTTGACTATCCCATTTCCATGAACAAATACTGTAAATAAAAAGCATACGATGTTAGTAGAAATTGGTAATCTACAACAGTGGTTCTCAACCTCAGTTCTCCCAACAGGCCATGTTTTAGGAATTTCTCTTAGATAAAATAGCTGTCCAAAATACTAAGTCATTTACTCTGATTTAAAGCACCTGTGCAAGATAAAGGAAAACCTGCATACATGGCCTGTTGGGGGTACTTGAGGACTGAGGTTGAGAACCACTGATCTACAGTATGTTTCTTCTATTTAAATTTAGAAGTTTTAGTCACATGATCCCTGCTCAAGCTACTTAGGCTGGCCTCCTGCACACCAAATCTTCACAAAGTTTTGAAAAACTTGATTGTGGGCAGCATAGGCACATATATTTTTGGCAGTATCAACAGGGACCATCTCCTAATGGATTCCGTTTTGGAAATGAACAATACCAGTTAAAGCTGAATTCCAAGTATTCAGCAACTTTGCAAAACGTGCAGGCACACTATGCAGTTAGGTGCATGTCACCATCAGTAACTCTCTATTACTTATATGTGATATTGCACTTCCAGAGGATACACTCCGACTGTAGGAGGAGAAAAGCGTACAAAGCAGCTATGTCCGCTCCTCCCCTTTGCTTCCCATTTACAGAAGCCTTTGTATTTTGTGAATGAGTTCACATATTACAAAGACTTCTGTGAATGGGCAGAAGGAGAGGAGGGGCAGGCATAGCATTTCCACCGAATCTGGTCTTGAAGGAACTGAGACCACAGTGAGCTGTGTTGGAGCTCAGAAGTTATCTTCCTGGAGCTCAATAATCTTCCAGATGTGAATAATAAAGATAAGTCTATGAGACTTAACTCATTGTCTGCCTGCAAATTTGACAAAATAACTGAATTCCTGGAATTCAGCATTAAGTTAGAGATATATTGCACTCCAAAAAAATGTTCTTAATTCATAACACCTCTCCACTTTTAGTTTGTTTATTGGGATTTAAATCACCAACATCATCACCTCTGTTCATATGATTGACATTTGCCTGGAAGGTGGGTACACCATATACTGTAGCAAATACCTCCAGCCCTGCATGGAACTGCCTCTCCAGTGGCTCACACGTTCTTTCGCCTGTACTCCAGCGTTTACACTCTCCTTAAGGGAACCACAAAAAAAAATAATAATAATTAACCACTCCCTGTCCGTTTGGTGTCAGGTTGAAGTGGTTATACCAGGATCATGAATGTGGCTACAGTAATGATCCTGGTATTGTTGTTTTCAGCCAGTGATTCTCTATCACATTTTACAGGCAGTGGAAGAGGGTCCACTCCCAGCTGCCTTTACCAGGCTCTCCTGTCCCATTGGGGCATCAGGGTTTTTGGTCTGATGGACACCGGTGTTCTGTCAGATCAGGAAACCTATTGGATTTGAAAAGCATGCGCAGCTACCACGAAATCGGGCTATACACGGGAAAATTGTGCCGGGAGCCTTAGAAACAACATCTGGATTTCATATTGTTCCACTGAGAGACCCCATCTCATTGCCTGGTGGCAATACAAGCATTACTGACTCAGGGGACATACGTCTCTATGAGTCCAACGGTTCCGGTAAGCCTGCATTGCTTCCATACGGGGGATCCAATTATTGTGCATTACTTCTTTCTATTTCATCTATGTGGTGTATGAACACCACCATCTGTTTGGGACTTTTTTGGTCATCAGATTTTCTATGCAATAGATATATATTGAAGTGTTTTTCAGTACCATTTTGAACGCATGGTGTTATGAACAATTGTTTGATATATCCTCTTTTGCTATCTCATTAGTTTTTGTCATTTAAATTAGCGCTACACTATATATACCTGCTGATATAAACAAGCCATTACCGGCTTGTGTAAGCATCTGATCAAACCCATCACACTTTCATCAGATGCTTTGGGGGCCAGAGAAGGGATCTGGGGTCTAACAAGCCCATGCTATCACAAGGGACTGTTGTTCATCCCTTGTGATAGCAAAAAAGGTGATCAAAAAAAAAATGAAGGTATACTGTAATTAAAATAAATAATAACATTTAAAAAAATGTAAAGTACCCCCACTCTAGATACAGTTGCGCACAGTTTTTGAATAAACTGTCTTCAGGCAACAGTGAAACATGGTGGAGGTTCCTTGCAAGTTTGGGACTGCATATCTGCATTCTGCAAATGGAATTGGAGATTTGGTCAGGATCAATGTTGTCATCTATGCTGAGAAGTACAGACAGATACTTATCCACCATGCCATACCATCAGGGAGGCGTGTGATTGGCCCCAAATATTCTCTGCAGCAGGACAACGACCCCAATCATACACCAATGTCATTAAGAACTATTTTCAACGTAAAGAAGGACAAAGTGTCATGGAAGTGATGGTTTGGCTACCACAGAGCCCTGATTTGAACATCATAGAGTCTGTCTGGGATTACATAAACAGAAAGAAGGATTTTAGGCAGCCGACATCCACAAAAGATCTGAGGTTAGTTCTCCAAGATGTTTGGAACAACATACCTGCTGAGTTTCTTCAAAAGCTGTGTGAAAGTCTACCTAGAAAAATTGATGCTGTTTTGAAGCCAAAGGCTAGTCATACCAAATATTAATTTGATTTGGATTTTTCTTCTGTTCTCTCACTTTGCATTTTGTAAATTGATACAAATAAACAATTAAAATAGATAGATATTTTTGAAAGCATACTTACTTTACAGCATTTCTTCACACCTGCCCAAAACTTTTGCACAGTACTGTTCATATACAGTGTATATATATATATATATATATATATATATATATATATATATATATATATATATATATATATATATATATATATTATAGATAGATATGATGGGTTCTCTATTCTTTGCCTTGACCTTCTCAATTAATTTAGCCCCTCTGACACACTAGGTTAAATGGATAAAGCTTGCAATATCACAAAAATCACTGAAGGCAATACCAGGTACACAATAATGATGCTGGTCGGGAAGCAGACACCAAACAAATAAGTGAAAGCAAGTCTTAATACTGTGATTGGTAATGTTAAAGTCTTAAAAGTGGATTAGTAATAGTAGTAGTGCAACTCAACATACACTATGATCGATAGTCAGCAGTAGGAATAGGAGAACATTATGCACCATGATCAGTATAAACAATAGCAGGATCACTGTGAGTGCAGCAATGGACAGTGACATAGTAGACTTAATTTCATTCAGGAGACTATACTGCCAAATTGCATTAATGGTGACTATTCTAGGCCTAGACTAACTGGACAGAGGTACTCTTTAAATGAAAATTACATGAGGGCTAGTAGAATGGCTTTGATGGAGCAGACCTTTATTGTGTTTTTCTGTCGGCTATAGTTGGGGCCCGTAAACAGTGTTAGTGCACTTATGAACAGTCTTCATGGATTAACATGCAGTTTAGCGGCTACAGTATGTTATAAGTATCATGCTTCCAGTAACTCAGTCCCTCCTATCTGTGTGTGAATGGTGGGCAGTGAACCCTCTCACCAGTCCCTGCGCGTGGCTGTGGATTCCCACTGTAGGAAAGAGGCCACCTGCTTCTGAGCAGATTGCTCCAGTGAGTAGAAGTGTAGAAGGGGAGACTGGGAAGATATTCCAGTCTCCCTGCAGCAAGGGTGAGATGGATGGGATGGCTGTGCTGTGTGCAGTGTTGTCCCCTGTGTAACTGCTTTCAGGCCTCAAGCTCTGGTCTCTGCTGATCTGGTCACCTGCAGAGATGTGGGCACACAGGCTAATGAGCTCATATGGACTCCCATGTGGCCAAGAGGAAAAAGACTGTTAGAGCTGTCCGGTAAAGGCTATTCCAACACTTCCCTGTCCAGTGTCTTCTGGGAACTGTAGGGTCAGGGTCCATGAGTTCCATTCTGTGGTTGATGTTCCGAACTTCAATTCCCATTATCCTCATCATTCTGCATAGAAGTTCATAGGCTTTCCTGACTTTAACTCTCCCCCTGATGACTGGAGGGGATAGTGCAACACAACATCCATTTACATAGCAGTAGAAAGTAGAACTGACTCTAAAGAAGACAATGGGGTTTACTTACTAAAGGCAAATCCACATGCGTGCTGTACTGTAATTTTTGGCATCTTCCAATTCAGCATTTTCTGTAGAATTTTTGCTGAATAGCATAACCATTCTTTGGGAATGGAAGACCTGCTGAACGACTCTTAATAGCATTAACAAATACTGGCTCAAAGCCTCTCTCAGCACTTGTTCTAAAAACTCAATTTACAGGTTTTCTGAATATATTTGTACAAGCATCAGTTTTTGCATATTGCTGAGAATGTTCTGGTACCAAATCTACCTGTATAGATTTAAATGGTAAAGGTTTAAAAAAAATGGGCAATATTTGTCATATAATTCTCCTGAATTTATTCTCTCTAAAATAAGTTTTAGTAATAGATCAGGTGTCTGTAATATGATCTTACTAGATCTCACATTCTTTTCTGTTTGACTGCAAAATAAACACTTAAAGAGGAGAGCCAGTCAAAAAAAAAAAAAAAAATTAAAAGTCAGCAGCTACAAATACTGCAGCTGCTGACTTTTAATTGGACACTTACCTGTCCCAGGGTCCAGCCATGCGGGGGATCGAAGCCCCGCTCATCTCCCCCTACGTTCAGTGGCGCTGGCATTGCAACTGTGGGCGCTGGGCTGTGGCTTCACAGCCTGGCACCCACTGCGCATGCGCGAGCGGCGCCGCGCGCCGTGATTGGCCGCTCAGTCACCTGGGACCTGTAATGGGTCCCAGATGATTGACAGGAGGGAGGGAGCAGAGCTGAGCCCTTCCTGTGCCGAGGCGGAAGTGATGTCACCAGCCCAGGCACTGAAAGAGGCAGACTACGAGGGACCCCCTAGCAACAGGCATTTAGAGGTAAGTAATAAAAAAAAAAAAATCCAAATGTTTTTTTTTATTTTTTTTTTAGGCACAATCATGACTTTTTTTTTTTAGGGTGGAACACCACTTTAACAATTGCTTAATATGTGTGTCAAAGGTCTTTTCCATATTTGTCAAACCTCTGGTGAAAAAGCCTATTATTTTCTGATCACCTTCTTTTAATTTGAGACAAAGTTACTGAAATCGAATTCTCAGATACACCAGTATGCAAAACAACAGGAATTGATGAACCAACTTCAATTGTATTCAATGAAGGAGCATTCTGCAGAAGTTGTCTTGGTTTGACCCCATTGATCAAACACAACATCTTTTTGTCTCAAAAAATTAGATAATGGTTTAACTTTATCATCACATTTCTGTAAAAACTCTGTGCAACGATTTACTTCACTCAAAAATTGATATAATGACTTGTGAGTTGTTGGAATTGGAATAGCAGAAATATTTTAACTTTTTCCTGTGATAACTGTCTCTGTCCATGACTAATTTGCATATGAAGAAATGTTACCTGACTTTTCATCAACTGAACTGACTCTGTGTTCAGTTTCAGCCCTGCTGTTTGTAACAGAGTAAATAACTCAGACAAAAGAGTGACATGTTCCTCCATACTATGTGTAGACAACAACTTGTCCACATGATGGAAAATACATTCTGGTCTAGAGAATTTTGATCATGCTTTCTTTAAACACTCGTGCACTGTACCATCACTAATTGTCCAATCCTGGAATTATTCTAGTGAATGCATAGGTTTTTTTATTAAAGCTGAAGGCAAGTTTATATTGACAACTTTTAGATAATGATATAGAAAAATGACTATTGGCGATTTCCTGTACAGAAAATACTTTGGCCTTGGCATCCAGGTGTGACATTAAATTTAAATTAGAAACAATAGGTCTGTTATTTGTAATGCATTTATTCAGTGATCTTAAATCAACTGATAAAGAATATGAAACATCAGCATTCTTGATAGGCCAAATACAATTATTTACCACTGACTGTGCTTTCTTTAATATTCCTTGTAAAAATTCCTGTACAATGTCAGAAACTGGACCTATTGATTCTTGTGGCAACTTATATTGAATTTGAGGCTTAGGATCTTTTCCCTCAATGTCTGTATCAAGCCTGTATCAATTTTGGTCTGACTCCAAAGACTTTTATGTGATCAAACCAATTGTTCCAATACGAGATGTCATTGTGGAGAAAGAAGGCCTCCAGCTCCTGTCTAAGATTTGCCAAGTCTCCAGGATCCGCAAGAGGAGACACATCTAGTTTCCAAGTTTTGGTGGAGGTGACCACCTCGGGAAGTCACAGAGTGGTGGTGCTAGGGTGATGGTCAGATAATGTCATGCTCTCAATAGAGGCGCTATGAAGATATGGTAGGTCCATATCCACCAAAAGAAAGCTCTATTTGTGGGAACAAAATTATAAAAATTTAGTTTGAGTACAGTGCCGCATGACCGCGCAATTGTCATTCAAAGTACGACAGCGCTGAAAGCTGAAAATTGGTTTGGGTAGCAAGGTGTATAAGTGCCCTGTATTAAAGTGGTTAAAGTGTGTTTCTTGGATTAAAAGGATTTGTGCCCTAAGTCGGGGTGCTTCTGCAAGGACACTGCTGCGTTTTTCCGGGATGTTCAATTCCTTAGCATTAAGAGAATACATTTTAAGAGAGAGGGGAGCTGAGCGTGTTGGGTTAAGTGACATGTTCTACGTTGTATAGTGGAAAGATTGGGATAATCCTATCAGCGCATAACCAGGGTTACATAGGGCTGGAGAGGCTGGTAGTGAAGGAGGTGTGGGGGAAAGGAAAAAAAGGAGGAGAGGAAGAAAAGAAAGGGGGGGGGGGGGTGAGAAAGAAATAAAGTGACAACGAGGTAAGAGGATCACAACTTGACTTCCGGAGGTGAAGACAGGCCTGCTAGTCCACCTAGCTGGGCAGGATAGGGGTAAAGTTGGGATAAAGAGAGGGTTAGCCGGAAATTTTCAAAGGGGAGCCTGACACTCTGAGTTGGGATAGGAGTCTAACACTGGGGTATAAGTAATATCGACAAACTAGGGCTAACATATAATAAAATAATAACGTACAGAACAGCTGCAGCCAGTAAAAATAACAGTGAGGAGGGTCAGAGAGGTGGTCTCTCTAGTAAGTACAGGACTTGTTGCCAAGCTCCCAAGTTTAGGTTTAAGGGAAAGAGGAGCATTCTGTAAATAGAGCAAATGAGAAGTTTGGACTGCGTTAGGGTCTGTGTCTCGCTGGGGTTCCTCAAATGAGAGGTGTGTGTTAAAGAACAATTACCTCTATGCCCTTACGCCAGGGTCTAAGCGGATGATCCTCTGGCTGTCCGAAGTTTCGCTTCTTTTCACCTATAACTTGCATGGATTACATTTTACGTAGTATAGTGTGTCATTGGGCTGGAAGGGACCAGAAGTTGAGCCTACCCATCCGGGTATCATTATGAGGACACTGCAATTAGAGATGTCAGAGCCCATAGGGGCATGGGGGGGTCAGTTGTCCCTCCTGTAATCCAGCGCCTTGTGATCAGGGGTGGGTAGCTTAGGGCCATAAATGGTCCTTAAAAGGAACAAAAAGGGCTGTGACATCTCCCTCTACAAAGTCCCGACAAGCTGCCATTCCACAAGGAAGACCTTTCCTTCCATAGATTGATTCCTGTGGCCTGTGATTTGTTAGCTAGAGTTAGAGACCTGAGTAAGACCCATAAGCCATAATTCTATCCCTTAGGCCGAGGGGATTCCTTATGTGGTTATTCAGATTGCAGTCCGGGCCTAAGAAAGAGCAAAAAAAAAAAAGAGAGAGAAAAAAAAACAAAGAGCTGCGTAGCATCAATGGCACGTAACAGGGGGTGCAGGAGGGTTCAGAGTGCAGAACTGCTCACAGAGTAGGCTGGCATGGGCTCAACACGCTGTCTTCCGACGAGCTGATGAGGGTGAGGATCTCAGATCATGGTCCGTGATGTCATCTGTGTTTCTCCTCGGTGAGTTGGAGGAAGATCTACGGCACCTCTGGCAATTGCGTTGCGAGAAAGGGGTCGCTCCTTGTTGTGTGGAGATCCAGGGTTCAGGTTGCATGAACGAGCTGTACCATTCAGGTACAGCAACCACCGGCATACCCAGGGTGTCACAGAATGCATGCAGATCCATTGGCATATGCAGGAGAGCTGTACGGTTTCGCACTGTCGCTGCCAGACAGAATGGTTATTTCCAGCAATACATAATGTGTCTGTCTCGTTGAGAAGGGGGTGGACCTCTCTTTTGTGCTGTAGTGTAATGGCTGATAGATCCTGGAAGATTTGTATGGTTGAGCCTTCATGTTGCAGCTGCCCATGGTTACGGGCTAGGCGTAATATGTCTTCCTTCTGGGTATAATTGACTAAGCTGCATACTGTGTCCCTGGGAGGGTCCCCGTCTCGACCCCTGGGCCTAAGGGCCCTGTGGCATCTCTCTATTTGTATGGGGGCATCTGGGGGTCTGCCAAGGAGTGTATTGCAGATTGCCCACACCGCTGGTTGCAGTTGAGGGGTATCTATAGTTTCTGGGATTCCCCCTGATGCGTAGATTACGTCTGCGCTCCCCATTGTCAAGGTCTTCAATATGGCGGTGCATCTTAATGAGATGCTGTGCGTGTGTGTCAGTGACCTGCTGTACTTGTCTTATAGCTGTTCCATGCGTCAGGGCCACCGATTCCACAGTCTCTAAGCGGGAAGCAACAGCTTTAAGGTCAGTTTTGAGGTCTGATATTGCGGCGGTCAGTTGCCACTAACTGCAGGTCTGTCATGCTAAGGAGTGGGGATGGCTGTGGAGAATACCTGGCAACGGTCGGATGTTCCCCCCGGGATCAAGGATTCTGGGCTGGGGGGGCTGACTCACAGCATTGTGGCATGTAAGCTGAGTCGAGGCCTGTGTGGAGGCCTGTGTAAAAGCCTGTGCGGCCGCATGCGGGGACCAAAATATGTCTGGAATGGTCCAGATCAGCTGCATGGCTTGTTCCGCCTGGGAGCGAGCGGCAGAGCTGCTTCTATCGACCATCTCCTCGCCAATGGATCAATGCTGTTCCGCTAATGGAAGGTTTATTGTTACCCCTAGATGTCAGAGCGCGCTGATGAGGCAGCCATCTTGGTTCGGTGCTAGGACACGCCCCTGCAGAAACTTTTTTTAATCCTGATGACGATAGAAGTAATCCATCTCTCTCATTGTCAGCATTGTTTGTCATATTGATTGAACTGTCATTAACAGTCAGTGTACTGATCTGTTTGACTTCTGAGGCATAAGGCAAATCCATCAACCTATTGTTTGGACAAGGATGAATAAATTGCTCAGAAATTTCCTCATTTTCTAATTCCAAAGTTTTTCTTTGTGAATCTAATTTATACTTTAAACATTCTTTCTGTAAATGGCCACATTTCTTACAGTGTAAGCAAATAACATTTCCTGTCTGCTCTGAAACTTTGGTTCTGCCTGTGACGTGTATCTCACAATATCTCGGTGTTGCCATACATGTGACAACTCTCTGATCACCTGATTTGCTTTTGTTTGTCTAAACTTTGTGTGCATACTGCATCTTTATTCATTAATTTTGTTTTAAGCAAAACTTCATGATCCTGGTCATCTATTTCTATAGACCGCATGTCTGGTACAAAAGAATTCTGTTTAGATTCTGCACTATCATTAATCTCTAAACTCTTGCTTGACTGTGCTTTAGAATTTACACAAATCCTTTTTACATTATTCTGTAATCTGATTGACAGGAGGGAGGGAGCAGAGCTGAGCCCTTCCTGTGCCGAGGCGGAAGTGATGTCACCAGCCCAGGCACTGAAAGAGGCAGACTACGAGGGACCCCCTAGCAACAGTCATTTAGAGGTAAGTAATAAAAAAAAAAAAAATCCAAATGTTTTTTTTTATTTTTTTTTTAGGCACAATCATGACTTTTTTTTTTTTAGGGTGGAACACCACTTTAACAATTGCTTAATATGTGTGTCAAAGGTCTTTTCCATATTTGTCAAACCTCTGGTGAAAAAGCCTATTATTTTCTGATCACCTTCTTTTAATTTGAGACAAAGTTACTGAAATCGAATTCTCAGATACACCAGTATGCAAAACAACAGGAATTGATGAACCAACTTCAATTGTATTCAATGAAGGAGCATTCTGCAGAAGTTGTCTTGGTTTGACCCCATTGATCAAACACAACATCTTTTTGTCTCAAAAAATTAGATAATGGTTTAACTTTATCATCACATTTCTGTAAAAACTCTGTGCAACGATTTACTTCACTCAAAAATTGATATAATGACTTGTGAGTTGTTGGAATTGGAATAGCAGAAATATTTTAACTTTTTCCTGTGATAACTGTCTCTGTCCATGACTAATTTGCATATGAAGAAATGTTACCTGACTTTTCATCAACTGAACTGACTCTGTGTTCAGTTTCAGCCCTGCTGTTTGTAACAGAGTAAATAACTCAGACAAAAGAGTGACATGTTCCTCCATACTATGTGTAGACAACAACTTGTCCACATGATGGAAAATACATTCTGGTCTAGAGAATTTTGATCATGCTTTCTTTAAACACTCGTGCACTGTACCATCACTAATGTCCAATCCTGGAATTATTCTAGTGAATGCATAGGTTTTTTTATTAAAGCTGAAGGCAAGTTTATATTGACAACTTTTAGATAATGATATAGAAAAATGACTATTGGCGATTTCCTGTACAGAAAATACTTTGGCCTTGGCATCCAGGTGTGACATTAAATTTAAATTAGAAACAATAGGTCTGTTATTTGTAATGCATTTATTCAGTGATCTTAAATCAACTGATAAAGAATATGAAACATCAGCATTCTTGATAGGCCAAATACAATTATTTACCACTGACTGTGCTTTCTTTATTATTCCTTGTAAAAATTCCTGTACAATGTCAGAAACTGGACCTATTGATTCTTGTGGCAACTTATATTGAATTTGAGGCTTAGGATCTTTTCCCTCAATGTCTGTATCAAGCCTGTATCAATTTTGGTCTGACTCCAAAGACTTTTATGTGATCAAACCAATTGTTCCAATACGAGATGTCATTGTGGAGAAAGAAGGCCTCCAGCTCCTGTCTAAGATTTGCCAAGTCTCCAGGATCCGCAAGAGGAGACACATCTAGTTTCCAAGTTTTGGTGGAGGTGACCACCTCGGGAAGTCACAGAGTGGTGGTGCTAGGGTGATGGTCAGATAATGTCATGCTCTCAATAGAGGCGCTATGAAGATATGGTAGGTCCATATCCACCAAAAGAAAGCTCTATTTGTGGGAACAAAATGATAAAAATTTAGTTTGAGTACAGTGCCGCATAACCGCGCAATTGTCATTCAAAGTACGACAGCGCTGAAAGCTGAAAATTGGTTTGGGTAGCAAGGTGTATAAGTGCCCTGTATTAAAGTGGTTAAAGTGTGTTTCTTGGATTAAAAGGATTTGTGCCCTAAGTCGGGGTGCTTCTGCAAGGACACTGCTGCGTTTTTCCGGGATGTTCAATTCCTTAGCATTAAGAGAATACATTTTAAGAGAGAGGGGAGCTGAGCGTGTTGGGTTAAGTGACATGTTCTACGTTGTATAGTGGAAAGATTGGGATAATCCTATCAGCGCATAACCAGGGTTACATAGGGCTGGAGAGGCTGGTAGTGAAGGAGGTGTGGGGGAAAGGAAAAAAAGGAGGAGAGGAAGAAAAGAAAGGGGGGGGGGAGGTGAGAAAGAAATAAAGTGACAACGAGGTAAGAGGATCACAACTTGACTTCCGGAGGTGAAGACAGGCCTGCTAGTCCACCTAGCTGGGCAGGATAGGGGTAAAGTTGGGATAAAGAGAGGGTTAGCCGGAAATTTTCAAAGGGGAGCCTGACACTCTGAGTTGGGATAGGAGTCTAGCACTGGGGTATAAGTAATATCGACAAACTAGGGCTAACATATAATAAAATAATAACGTACAGAACAGCTGCAGCCAGTAAAAATAACAGTGAGGAGGGTCAGAGAGGTGGTCTCTCTAGTAAGTACAGGACTTGTTGCCAAGCTCCCAAGTTTAGGTTTAAGGGAAAGAGGAGCATTCTGTAAATAGAGCAAATGAGAAGTTTGGACTGCGTTAGGGTCTGTGTCTCGCTGGGGTTCCTCAAATGAGAGGTGTGTGTTAAAGAACAATTACCTCTATGCCCTTACGCCAGGGTCTAAGCGGATGATCCTCTGGCTGTCCGAAGTTTCGCTTCTTTTCACCTATAACTTGCATGGATTACATTTTACGTAGTATAGTGTGTCATTGGGCTGGAAGGGACCAGAAGTTGAGCCTACCCATCCGGGTATCATTATGAGGACACTGCAGTTAGAGATGTCAGAGCCCATAGGGGCATGGGGGGGTCAGTTGTCCCTCCTGTAATCCAGCGCCTTGTGATCAGGGGTGGGTAGCTTAGGGCCATAAATGGTCCTTAAAAGGAACAAAAAGGGCTGTGACATCTCCCTCTACAAAGTCCCGACAAGCTGCCATTCCACAAGGAAGACCTTTCCTTCCATAGATTGATTCCTGTGGCCTGTGATTTGTTAGCTAGAGTTAGAGACCTGAGTAAGACCCATAAGCCATAATTCTATCCCTTAGGCCGAGGGGATTCCTTATGTGGTTATTCAGATTGCAGTCCGGGCCTAAGAAAGAGCAAAAAAAAAAAAGAGAGAGAAAAAAAAAACAAAGAGCTGCGTAGCATCAATGGCAGAAGGGCCTTTTGGGGATAGAAGCATTTTAGAGGCCAATGAGATATAAGCATTCTTCAGGAGGAAGCCGTATGCAATCTAGGGGCAGTGAGAGGTATTTCAACAGGTAGCACCATGTGCATAACTTCAGTACCCGGCTCGAGAGCCATCAGCAAGACATCATAAACACTTGAGCATCTGCGGGAGTCTCAGTAAAAGGAAACATAAGGGTCCTGCTCAGTACACTAAAACTGTACGTAACAGGGGGTGCAGGAGGGTTCAGAGTGCAGAACTGCTCACAGAGTAGGCTGGCATGGGCTCAACACGCTGTCTTCCGACGAGCTGATGAGGGTGAGGATCTCAGATCACGGTCCGTGATGTCATCTGTGTTTCTCCTCGGTGAGTTGAAGGAAGATCTACGGCACCTCTGGCAATTGCGTTGTGAGCAAGGGGTCGCTCCTTGTTGTGTGGAGATCCAGGGTTCAGGTTGCATGAACGAGCTGTACCATTCAGGTACAGCAACCACCGGCATACCCAGGGTGTCACAGAATGCATGCAGATCCATTGGCATATGCAGGAGAGCTGTACGGTTTCGCACTGTCGCTGCCAGACAGAATGGTTATTTCCAGCAATACATAATGTGTCTGTCTCGTTGAGAAGGGGGTGGACCTCTCTTTTGTGCTGTAGTGTAATGGCTGATAGATCCTGGAAGATTTGTATGGTTGAGCCTTCATGTTGCAGCTGCCCATGGTTACGGGCTAGGCGTAATATGTCTTCCTTCTGGGTATAATTGACTAAGCTGCATACTGTGTCCCTGGGAGGGTCCCCGTCTCGACCCCTGGGCCTAAGGGCCCTGTGGCATCTCTCTATTTGTATGGGGGCATCTGGGGGTCTGCCAAGGAGTGTATTGCAGATTGCCCACACCGCTGGTTGCAGTTGAGGGGTATCTATAGTTTCTGGGATTCCCCCTGATGCGTAGATTACGTCTGCGCTCCCCATTGTCAAGGTCTTCAATATGGCGGTGCATCTTAATGAGATGCTGTGCGTGTGTGTCAGTGACCTGCTGTACTTGTCTTATAGCTGTTCCATGCGTCAGGGCCACCGATTCCACAGTCTCTAAGCGGGAAGCAACAGCTTTAAGGTCAGTTTTGAGGTCTGATATTGCGGCGGTCAGTTGCCACTAACTGCAGGTCTGCCATGCTAAGGAGTGGGGATGGCTGTGGAGAATACCTGGCAACGGTCGGATATTCCCCCCGGGATCAAGGATTCTGGGCTGGGGGGGGCTGACTCACAGCATTGTGGCATGTAAGCTGAGTCGAGGCCTGTGTGGAGGCCTGTGTAAAAGCCTGTGCGGCCGCATGCGGGGACCAAAATATGTCTGGAATGGTCCAGATCAGCTGCATGGCTTGTTCCGCCTGGGAGCGAGCGGCAGAGCTGCTTCTATCGACCATCTCCTCGCCAATGGATCAATGCTGTTCCGCTAATGGAAGGTTTATTGTTACCCCTAGATGTCAGAGCGCGCTGATGAGGCAGCCATCTTGGTTCGGTGCTAGGACACGCCCCTGCAGAAACTTTTTTTAATCCTGATGACGATAGAAGTAATCCATCTCTCTCATTGTCAGCATTGTTTGTCATATTGATTGAACTGTCATTAACAGTCAGTGTACTGATCTGTTTGACTTCTGAGGCATAAGGCAAATCCATCAACCTATTGTTTGGACAAGGATGAATAAATTGCTCAGAAATTTCCTCATTTTCTAATTCCAAAGTTTTTCTTTGTGAATCTAATTTATACTTTAAACATTCTTTCTGTAAATGGCCACATTTCTTACAGTGTAAGCAAATAACATTTCCTGTCTGCTCTGAAACTTTGGTTCTGCCTGTGACGTGTATCTCACAATATCTGGGTGTTGCCATACATGTGACAACTCTCTGATCACCTGATTTGCTTTTGTTTGTCTAAACTTTGTGTGCATACTGCATCTTTATTCATTAATTTTGTTTTAAGCAAAACTTCATGATCCTGGTCATCTATTTCTATAGACCGCATGTCTGGTACAAAAGAATTCTGTTTAGATTCTGCACTATCATTAATCTCTAAACTCTTGCTTGACTGTGCTTTAGAATTTACACAAATCCTTTTTACATTATTCTGTAATTCAGACAACTGAATATCTTTTATTTGAATTGAACTTTGCAAATCATCTGTTTGCTCAGTCAGAATTGGACAATTAACACATACACTGTTATCCTGCTGAGTCTTTGTGTTCCCTTTTTTGCAAACAACATTCCTTTTAGGAACCCCTAATATCATTGTTTCAAAAACTTCAACTAACTTTATCACATTTCTAACCTGTTTGCTGAATCTCTTAAAAGTACATTTTGATTTTTGTATCTTAATATTAGCCTGTAAGCATTCATTGAACATGTAACACCATAATTCATCATCTTTAACACATTTTGACAGATTTTTGAATTCTAATTTACTCTCACTAGATAATTCATCAATAAAATTCATTACTTACCAATTTAGGACAGACTTCCTTCATGTAACACGCGTTCCCTCTCTTGGCGGGAAATTACATCATCAAGAAACAGAGTTTTCTTGCACGTGGGCAAACGTCTCATCAATTCTGATGATTCTATGATTCCAGGTTCATTTGATGATGCTGAAAGTTCATTTGCTGTTTATATTTCTTCTGGAAGCTTGACTGCATAATCAATGCTTGTCTTGCTTATCTTCCCTCTCTTCAAGCGGAAGGAGAAATAATTCAAAAATGTTTGATATTCAAACAAAGTGAAACTGGCTAAGGCTCGCCACTGTTAAAATACCGTTATTACTGTATTAATACCAATATTCTGTAAATTATATTGATGAGGAAAGTTCCAAGAAAATCCGTTCAGTTCTCGTGTAAAAAACTCAAAAATGTATTTTTTAATAAAATAGCAAAATATTACAAGAACAATATCAAAATGTAAAATGTAAAAATAACATCAATATTGTAATTACATTCTTAAGATGAAGATTGAATCAGATGTGTGTCTTTTTTGTGTGTGAAGTTTCCTTGTGGCATGTCTGAAGGAAATCTGCTCAATTGCATTTCTGTTTTCTAGCTTTTACTCCTAAAATCAGACCCCAACTTTATCTTTAAAAGGGCTGGTTTAAGGTTCTCATATGTCTTGCAGTTCTACAGAAAACCGCGGGCTTTAACCCCCTCACGTAATGGTGGGAGTTTCTCAGTCTCTATGCATTGGCATTCCTGAGGAGTGGTCAAGAACAATGTGTGAAACCATTTAACATATAGGATATAACTTCTTTAACATCTAAATCAAATACTACATAAATCAGTATGTATATTATAATCATTGAAAACCCAATGTTCTTATTAATATCCTTATCATGAAATATTGTAGTATAAAGAACTTATAATCTTAACTAAAACATAAACTTTTACATCTTAGGAAATGTGAATTCTTCCTTCTCCATTTGTGATGGGGGGAGGTAAGAACTAATTATAACCATATGTGAGCTCTCTAAAGAAATGCTTATGATGCTTATAACAACATTAGGGATGAGCCGAACACCCCCCTGTTCGGTTCGCACCAGAACATGCGAACAGGAAAAAAGTTCGTTCAAACACGCGAACACCGTTAAAGTCTATGGGACACGAACATGAATAATCAAAAGTGCTAATTTTAAAGGCTTATAGGCAAGTTATTGTCATAAAAAGTGTTTGTGGACCTGGGTCCTGCCCCAGGGGACATGGATCAATGCAAAAAAAAGTTTTAAAAACTGCCCTTTTTTCAGGAGCAGTGATTTTAATAATGCTTAAAGTCAAACAATAAAAGTGTAATATCCCTTTAAATTTCGTAGCTGGGGGGTATCTATAGTATGCCTGTAAAGGGGCACATGTTTCCTGTGTTTAGAACAGTCTGACAGCAAAATGACATTTTGAAGGAAAAAACCCATTTAAAGCTACTCGCGGCTATTGCATTGCCGACAATACACATAGAAGTTCATTGATAAAAACGGCATGAGAATTCCCCACAGGGGAACCCCGAACCAAAATGTAAAAAAAAAATGACGTGGGAGTCCCCCTAAATTCCATACCAGGCACTTCAGGTCTGGTATGGATATTAAGGGGAACCCCGGCCAAAATGTAAAAAAAAAATGACGTGGGGTTCCCCCTAAATTCCATATCAGACCCTTCAGGTCTGGTATGGATTTTAAGGGGAACCCCGCGCCAAAAAAAAAAAAAAAAACGGCGTGGGGTCCCCCCAAAAGTCCATACCAGACCCTTATCCGAGCACGCAACCTGGCAGGCCGCAGGAAAAGAGGGGGGACGAGAGTGCGCCCCCCCTCCTGAACCGTACCAGGCCACATGCCCTCAACATTGGAAGGGTGCTTTGGGGTAGCCCCCCAAAACACCTTGTCCCCATGTTGATGAGGATAAGGGCCTCATCCCCACAACCCTGGCGGTTGTGGGGGTCTGCGGGCGGGGGGCTTATCGGAATCTGGAAGCCCCCTTTAACAAGGGGACCCCCAGATCCCGGCCCCCCCTGTGTGAAATGGTAAGGGGGTACTTACCCCTACTATTTCACTAAAAAACTGTCAAAAATGTTAAAAATGACAAGAGACAGTTTTTGACAATTCCTTTATTTAAATGCTTCTTCTTCTTCTATCTTCCTTCTTCTTCTTCTTCTGGTTCTTCTGGCTCTTCTGGTTCTTCCTCTGGAGTTCTCGTCCAGCATCTCCTCTGCGGCGTCTTCTATCTTCTTCTCCTAGGGCCGCTCCGCACCCATGGCATGGGGGGAGGCTCCCGCTCTTCTCTTCTTCTTTTCTTCTCTTCTTCTCTTCTTCATTTTCTTCTCCGGGCCGCTCCGCACCCATGCTGGCATGGAGGGAGGCTCCCGCTGTGTGATGGCGTCTCCTCGTCTGACGGTTCTTAAATAAGGGTGATGCACGGTGACTTGACGGGACTTCCCTGTGACGTCACGAGGAATGCCACAAGGAAGTCCCATCATGTCCCGTGCGTCAGAGGGGGCCCCGCCCCCCGTTATTTAAGAACCATCAGACGAGGAGACGCCGTCACACAGCGGGAGCCTCCCTCCATGCCAGCATGGATGCGGAGCGGCCCGGAGAAGAAAATGAAGAAGAGAAGAAGAGAAGAAGGAAGAAGAGAAGAAGAATAAGATGAAGAGAAGAGCGGGAGCCTCCCCCCATGCCATGGGTGCGGAGCGGCCCGAGGAGAAGAAGATAGAAGACGCCGCGGAGGAGATGCTGGACGAGAACGCCGGAGGAAGAACCAGAAGATGAAGGAAGATAGAGGAAAGAAGAAGCATTTAAATAAAGGAATTGTCAAAAACTGTCTCTTGTCATTTTTAACATTTTTGACAGTTTTTTAGTGAAATGGTAGGGGTAATTCCCCCCTTACCATTTCACACAGGGGGGGCCGGGATCTGGGGGTCCCCTTGTTAAAGGGGGCTTCCAGATTCCGATAAGCCCCCCGCACGCAGACCCCCACAACCACCGGCCAGGGTTGTGGGGATGAGGCCCTTGTCCTCATCAACATGGGGACAAGGTGTTTTGGGGGGCTACCCCAAAGCACCCTCCCAATGTTGAGGGCATGTGGCCTGGTACGGTTCAGGAGGGGGGGGCGCACTCTCATCCCCCCCTCTTTTCCTGCGGCTTGCCAGGTTGCGTGCTCGGATAAGGGTCTGGTATGGAATTTTGGGGGGACCCCACGCCGTTTATTTTTTTTTTTTGGCGCGGGGTTCCCCTTAAAATCCATACCAGACCTGAAGGGTCTGGTATGGAATTTAGGGGGAACCCCACGTCATTTTTTTTTTACATTTTGGCCGGGGTTCCCCTTAATATCCATACCAGACCTGAAGGGCCTGGTATGGAATTTAGGGGGACTCCCACGTCATTTTTTTTTTTTTTAATTTTGGTTCGGGGTTCCCCTGTGGGGAATTCCCATGCCGTTTTTATCAATGAACTTCTATGTGTATTGTGCCGTTTTTATCAATGAACTTCTATGTGTATTGTCGGCAATGCAATAGCCGCGAGTAGTTTTAAATGGGTTTTTTCCTTCGAAATGTAATTTTGCTGTCAGACTGTTCTAAACACAGGAAACATACGCCCCTTTACAGGCACACTATAGACACCCCCCAGCTACGAAATTTAAAGGGATATTACACTTTTATTGTTTGACTTTAAGCATAATTAAAATCACTGCTCCTGAAAAAAGGGCCATTTTTAAAACTTTTTTTTGCATTGATCCATGTCCCCTGGGGCAGGACCCAGGTCCCCAAACACTTTTTATGACAATAACTTGCATATAAGCCTTTAAAATTTTGATTTCTCCCATAGACTTTTAAAGGGTGTTCCACGGCATTCGAATTTGCCACGAACACCCCAAATTGTTCGCTGTTCGGCGAACTTGCGAACAGCCAGTGTTCGAGTCGAACATGAGTTCGACTCGAACTCGAAGCTCATCCCTAAACAACATGTATACATTCACAAGTATAATAGGCTATATAATTTCACTTTTTCCATAACTAATATATATATATATATATATATATATATATATATATATATATATATATATATATATATATACACAACTCAATTATTCTATAAAGATCTAATCCATTCATTCATTTGTTAATATTTGTTAATTGATACATTTTAGATATTAGATTAAAGAAACTTTCTAACAACTGCTATATACTGCTGATGACAAAAGGTATGTAGCAGTTTATATTTGCTGAAATAATTGCATTTCCATGTCCTGTGTAACATTTTAACCCTAACTTAGTTCCCGAGAGACCATAACTCTAATCACTTTTTCTTGTTGTATGTACTGTCACCAAGATAACAATTCTTTTCAACAAGAACATGTATGTGGAGACATGAGACTGCAACGTTCCTTTTGTATTTTGTAAGAATTGCTTACGTTATTGTAATTGTATTATATTACAAGTTTAAAAAACTAAACAGCATCTTTAAAAAAAATGGTTAGTTGTATTGATTAATTGTGTTTATTTGTGCATATCCAGCTTTACGGCATGTTGTTCTTTAGGAGGCAAAATCTGATTTCAGATTTAATCAGCCAAGCATTACCAAATATTTCATGGTAAACAAGCATATATCATGGGAGATACAAATTTGATGTTTGGCAGCTGTGAAGTTGAATAAATTCCCGTAGAGACATCAATATCGCTAATGATGCCGTCTAAATTGCAGAGGCAGGAGACTATAAATATAGAACTAGCGTGTGAGACAATTTACAAAGATTACTACTAAATTATAACCTTTAACCTCTGCTCACCTACAATCTACTTCATCTACACAGTAAGTATGGGATGAATAGGGCTCCACCAGAATAAAATGTAACTTCTCATTTAAACCATATTTAGCACTAAATTAACATCATATCATGTGTAGAAATATTGTGCCTTATTTTTCAGCTCTTACAGAATTTCTACTTTGCCCCTTAAACATGCTCATTGCTAGTTGGGATTGTCTTTTTGTTATGTTAAGCTTTGTTAACAAAGTTGATAAAATACTGCTTTTGTTGATTCAGAAAAAGAAAATATTTTGGTATGGTTGATGAAGAAGACAAACCAAAATCCCTTCCTTGCTGTTATTGTTGATTCAGAAAAAGGCAAAACTAAATCTAACCAATGCATCTGTTCATTTATTTTCTGTCTCTAATAGGATTCAGACTGACACCTTTTTTTTTAGCCATGTGTTTCACAGATTTTCAGTATAAAAATGATTAAAGTTATTTTAGAGCACACATTCACAATACATAAATATTACCAAAAGTATTGGGACTTGTACATTTTGGGGCCAACATCTGCCCAATCTAGGTCCTCTATATAGTGTGTGTGTGTGTGTGTGTGTGTGTATATATATATATATATATATATATATATATATATATATATATATATATATATATATATATATATATATATATATATATACAGTATCTCACAAAAGTGAGTACACCACCTCTCACTTTTTTTGGTACAAAAGGTAATAGCTGCAGAGAATGATTTGATGAGGGTGGCTCGGGGACAGTTATGTGGGTGTGGGATAGGCTTCCCTGAATAAATAAGTTTTCAGGGATCTCATAAAGGTGGACAGGGTAGGGGCTGATCGGACATACTGGGGCAGGGAATTCCAGAGGATGGGAGAGGCTCTGGAGAAGTCCTGAAGGCGAGCATGGGAGGAGGTAACAAGGGAGCTAGAGAGCAGGAGGTCCTGGGAGGAGCAGAGGGGGCGATTTGGGCGATATCTGCAGACGAGGTTGGAGATGTAGATGGGGGCGATGTTGTGAATGGCCTTGTATGTTATGGTTAGCATTTTCAATTTTACACGGTTGGGTAGGGGAAGCCAGTGAAGGCATTGGCAGAGAGGATCATGCTCTGCTTCAGTATGTCACAGTACATGTTGGCATTCATGGTTCCCTCAATGAACTGTAGCTCCCCAGTGCCGGCAGCACTCATGCAGCCCCAGACCATGACACTCCCACCATCATGCTTGACTGTAGACAAGACACACTTGTCTTTGTACTCCTCACCTGGTTGCCGCCACACACGCTTGACTCCATCTGAACCAAATAAGTTTATCTTGGTCTCATCAGACCACAGGACATGGTTCCAGTAATCCATGTCCTTAGTCTTCTTGTCTTCAGCAAACTGTTTGCAGGCTTTCTTGTGCATCATTTTTAGAAGAGGCTTCCTTCTGGGATGACAACCATGCAGACCAATTGGATGCAGTGTGCGGCATATGGTCTGAGCACTGACAGGCTGAACCCCACCCCTTCAGCAATGCTGGCAGCACTCATACGTCTATTTCTCAAAGACAACCTCTGGATATGACGCTGAGCACGTGCACTCAACTTCTTTGGTCAGCCATGGTGAGGCCTGCTCTAAGTTGGAAACTGTCCTGTTATGCTATATGGTCTTGGCCACCGCGCTGCAGCTCAGTTTCAGGCTCTTGGCAATCTTCTTATAGCCTAGGCCATCTTTTTGTAGAGCAACAATTATTTTTTTTTAATCCTCAGAAGATTCTTTGCCATGAGGTGCCATGTTGAACTTACAGTGACAAGTATGAGAGAGATAACACCAAATTTAACATACCTGCTCTCGATTCACACTTGAAACCTTGCAACACTAATGAGTCACATGACACCGGGGAGGGAAATTGGCTAATTGGACCCAATTTGGACATTTTCACTTAGGGGTGTACTCACTTTTGTTGCCAGCGGTTTAGACATTAATGGCTGTGTGTTGAGTTATTTTGAGGGGACAGCAAATTTACACTGCTATACATGCTGTACACTCACTACTTTACATTGTAGCCAAGTGTCATTTCTTCAGTGTTGTCACATGAAAAGATAGAAGAAAATATTTACAAAAATGTGAGGGCTGTACTCACTTTTTGTGAGATACTGTATATATATATATATATATATATATATACACACACTCTATTACCAAAAGTATTGGGACGCCTGCCTTTACACACACATGAACTTTAATGGCATCCCAGTCTTAGTCCGTAGGGTTCAATATTGAGTTGGCCCACCCTTTGCAGCTATAACAGCTTCAACTCTTCTGGGAAGGCTGTCCACAAGGTTTAGGAGATGTGCCTATGGGTATGTTTCACCATTCTTCCAGAAGCTCATTTGTGAGTTCAGACACTGATGTTGGACGAGAAGGCCTGGCTCGCATGCTCTCCACTCTAATTCATCCCAAAGGTGTTCGGGTTGAGGTTAGGACTCTGTGCAGGTCAGTCAAGTTCCTCCACCTCAAACTCGCTCATCCGTGTCTTTATGGACCTTGCTTTGTGCACTGGTCCAAATCATTTGGGATGGAGGGGCTGATTATGGTGTGGGGTAGTTTTTCAGGGATTGAGCTTGGTCCCTTAGTTCCAGTGAAGGGAACTCTTAAGGCGTCAGCATACTAAGGCATTTTGGACAGTTCCATGCTGCCAACTTTGTGAGAACAGTTTGGGGGTGCCCCCTTCCTATTCCAACAAGTTCCATAAAGACATTGATGAGCAAGTTTGGGGTGGAGGAACTTGACTGGCCTGCACAGAATCCTGACCTCAACCCAATAGAACACCTTTGGGATGAATTAGAGCGGAGACAGCGAGCCAGGCCTTCTCATCCAACATCAGTGCCTGACCTCACAAATGCGCTTAAAGAAGAATGGTGAAACGTTACCATGGATACACTACTAAACCTTGTGGACAACCTTCCCAGTAGAGTTGAAGCTGTTATAGCTGCAAAGGGTGGGCCAACTCAATATTGAACCCTACAGACTAAGACTGGGATGCCATTAAAGTTCATGTGCGTGTAAAGGCAGGCGTCCCAATACTTTTTGGTAATATAATGTATATTATCCATTTGTTGGTAAAATATAAAGGATGAGGTTGCACTGAGCATATCTGGAAAATGACTTCACTCAGGATCCTTTGCCTCTTTAGTTACAAACAGAAGTTGACAGGGATCTGTCATTTGGTGGGGATATTGATAATGCCGCTAATTACAGATCTCCTGGTTTGTTAACTAACAGAGACAAAAAAATGGGTAGTGGCACTGCTAAACAGTACGAAATTTAATACATTAGTCCATCAATAATGAAATATAAATAAAAGGGGAAGGGGAACGCTCACATTGCCATAAATTCGAGAGGAAACAAAAAGGGGTACTCAGAGAGTAACCATGGATGGGACTTTAAAGGCATGGAAACAATGGAGAAGTAAAAAAAAATCTAGTACTATTTATTGAAGAAAAATGACATAATATATACACAGTATGCACAAGCGTTAAAAATCATCTAAAATGATACAATTTGTACAGTGAGCCCTTGTGCGTCTACGCGTTTCACCGTTAGGCATCTTCAGGACACGATCAAGGTTCAAAGAGATGACAAAAGGAGATAACAACTCTCACTGTCTTGCTAATCGATTAAGCCTCATGTACAAATGTCCGTTAAGTTCACACCAATAATATCGAGTATATGGACTATTTTCAAAAAATTGCGAAAAAGCACCCGTAATGCCGCTAATTCTATTAGCAGCAGAAATAAAATGCTGCTCAAACAGGGGCAAACACGTCATGTAAGGGTGTGGACCACACTCAGAGATCCGGAATCCAATAAAGGAAAAACACGGACAGGACTCATAAATGCTCATGAGGTATCCTATGTCTCATCTACAAGTCATGCCCGCAAAGGAATAATCTAGTAGCAGCAAAAGTAGAATGCTACCCAAACAGGAGCACAAACGTCATGCAAAGATACAGAGCATGTTCAGAGATCCAGAATCCAATAGAGGAAAAAACATAGATGGAACTCATAAATGCTTGTGAGGTATTCTATATCCCATCTGCATATCCTGCCCGTAAAGAGATAGTATAGGCACTCAAATGGCAGGGGATTGCCCCTGGGAGACAGCCCGTCACTGTACACTGTAAAGCCATTGTTTCCATGCCTTTAAAGTCCGATCCATGGTTACTCTCTGAGTACCCCTTTTTGTTTCCTAGTCCATCAATAAGTCCTTGAAGTGGATTCTCAGTATATGTGGAGTAGGAGAGATGAAGAGGGGAGACCTGTATAGATTACTTTAGCAGTCCAAAACAACCTTGGCAGCCTTTGAGGGGGGAGCTGTAAGCAGACTCCAGATATGCAAATGAGAAGAGAAACACAGGCGCCTCTAGGTTAGAACTGTAAACATTTTATTGAGATACAGGGGCATTATCCACTTACATGGGGGTTAAGGAAGTAAGGCACGAGTCCATCCACACTGGCGTGGCGTTCACTGCAGAGCGGCTTTCTGAACAGCTGGTTTTTCTGCCTGTGGGGGAGAAATCCTAGCCAGCAGGATCTCCGGGACCACGGCGATGAAACCGAGGCTTGGATCCGGCCGATGGTGAGAGCTGGAACGCTGCCCCGGGCGTGATGACGTCACTGGTGGGTCGCAACGGCGTTCCTGAGCATGCGCACTGGCAGATGGGACTCAGGGCGCACTCCTTTGTCAAGCTTGACAAAGAGCCAAAATAATCCTGTAAAAACTTCTTCTTGCCTGTATTACTATACCATTTAGTTATTCTGCTTTTTTACGTCTTTACTAGACCTATTTAGCTCCAGAAGAAGCGCTATTCCAGCGCATAACTAGTTAGGCATATCTCTTTGAACCCTTATGCCGCGTACACATGATCGGAAATGCCGCCAGCAAAACTCCGATGAGAGCTTTTTGTCGGAAAATGCGACCGTGTGTATGCTCCTTCGGTCTTTTGCTGGCGGAATTCCAGCCAGCAAAAGATTAAGCCCGGGTTCACACCATAACGGGCTGCGGATCGCACAGGAGCGCTGTGCGTCCCTGTTCCCCGTTCCAGGGACGAATCAGGGCCGATTCTATGCCTGAATTCGGCCCTGAAACGGAGCCAAAGACGCACAGCGTTTTTGTGCAGTGCGCTCCGCAGCCGCCCCGGAGATATGTGAACCGGCTCCATAGGGAGCCAGTCACATTCTCCTGCTAGGCTAATTAGATGTGCGGAAACGCACATCTAGTTCGCATAGGTGTGAACCCGGGCTGAGAGCATGTTCTCTATTTTTCGGTCGGGAAAAGTTCCTATCCGAAAATGCATTAGTCTGTATGCAATTCGGAAGCGCAAAAAATCACGCATGCTCTGAAAGAATTTGACGCATGCTCGGAAGCATTGAACTTCATTTTCTGGGCTCGTAGTGTTGTACGTCACCGTGTTCTTGATGGTCAAAAGTTCAGAGAACTTTTGTGTGACCGTGCTTGAGCGGAATTTCGTCGGAAAAACCATCCAAGTTTTTTCTGACGGAAGTTCCGATCATGTGTACGCGGCATTAAAAAGCAAAATCAACATTTCCTGAAATTCCTTTGCCTACCCCTGACTCATTGTTATAGGGTTGCACCCTTCCAGGTTATTGTATATGTTTCTTTACTGAGGCAATTGTCATATTTAGGTCCCTTTTTGGTTTACCAGCATAATGCTTTGGGTCCAGTTGGATTTTGGGGCCCTTGTCTGGTTACTGAAACATGTTTTAATCACTTTCACACAACTTATATGTTTTTTTCTTATTTGTCCATGTCTTTAATATTTTTCATAAATAAAAATTGTTAACCTTTTAAAGTATGCCTATAAAGTCCATTCTTTTCAACTCTTAAGTGGTTACAACCATGGAGATTTTTTTCATTTTGGCACCATTCCAGGAGTGTGCGCAATTTTAGGTATCTATTTACACCATCTTTCACATTATACCAAAAAATTGCGGTAAATATTGTGTTTTGTTATTTTTTAATTCATGAAAGTGTTTTTTCTTTAACCACTTGCCGACCAGCCCTCGCAGTTTTACTGCGGCAGAATGGCACGGCTGGACGAAACGACGTTATGTTATGTCGCTTCGCCCTGTGGCCACTAGGGGCGCACGAGCCCGGAGCCGATGCGAGTGCCCAGCGGGCTCGATGACCGCCGGGCTCCCGTGATCGCTCATGACACACTGAGAACCGGGATCTGTGTGTGTAAAAGACGCAATAACTTTTGCGCAAACCAAACAATATACGCTTATTGCGATTTTTATTACCAAAAATATGTCGAAGAATACATATCAGCCTAAACTGTGAAAAATGAGCTTTTTTTTAAAAAAAAATGGGGATATTTATTATAGCAAAAAGTACAAAATATTGTGTTTTTTTTCAAAATTGTCTTTTTTTTTTGTTTATAGCCCAAAAAAATAAAAACCGCAGAGAGAAATGATCAAATACCACCAATAGAAAGCTCTATTTGTGGGAAAAAAAGGGCGTCAATTTTGTTTGGGTGCAACGCACTTGTCAGTTAAAGCGACGCAGTGCAGAATTGCAAAAAATGCTCTGGTCATTCAGCAGCCAAATCTTCCGGGGCTGAAGCGGTTAAATTCCATTTGAAAAAGTGCTGCGCAAATAGTGTGTGACATAAAAAAATTGAAATGACCAACATTTTATTCCCTAGGGTCTCTGCTTAAAAATATATATAATGTTTTATGGGTTCTGAGTAATTTACTAGCAAAAAAAATTATGAATTTTACATGTAGGAGAGAAATGCCAGAATTGGCTTGGGCTTGAGTACATCGCACTGCAGCCACAACTCCATGTGCAGCTTTAAGGCATCCTCCAATCGTGTTATTTAAAGGATTTGTGTATTTTCAATGTTGCCTTTCAAGTCATGTTAAAAGTATTTAAAAAGCTTTGGTACATGGTCTCCCATGGTAGTGCCCAGCTACATGCACCTATTCTCTGACAAAGAAAGCCCTGGATGGACCACAAGGTTCAGTGTTGGAGATGCTGTTTTTAAACTTGTTTACAAACAATGAAGCGTTAAGCTGCCCATAGATGGATCAAGACTTGGCCAGTTCAGCAGGGACCAGCCGAAGTTTAATCTATCTTTGAGCAGGCTGGTTGTACACGACTGTAGGCAAGACACACTTGTCTTTGTACTCCTCACCTGGTTGCCCCCACACACGCTTGACACCATCTGAACCAAATAAGTTTATCTTGGTCTCATCAGACCACAGGACATGGTTCCAGTAATCCATGTCCTTAGTCTTCTTGTCTTCAGCAAACTGTTTGCGGGCTTTCTTGTGCATCATTTTTAGAAGAGGCTTCTTTCTGGGATGACAACCATGCAGACCAATTGGATGCAGTGTGCGGCATATGGTCTGAGCACTGACAGGCTGAACCCCACCCCTTCAGCAATGCTGGCAGCACTTATACGTCTATTTCTCAAAGACAACCTCTGGATATGACACTGAGCACGTGACCTCAACTTCTTTGGTCAGCCATGGTGAGGCCTGCTCTAAGTCGGAAACTGTCCTGTTATGCTATATGGTCTTGGCCACCGCGCTGCAGCTCAGTTTCAGGCTCTTGGCAATCTTCTTATAGCCTAGGCCATCTTTTTGTAGAGCAACAATTATTTTTTTTTAATCCTCAGAAGATTCTTTGCCATGAGGTGCCACGTTGAACTCACAGTGACAAGTATGAGAGTGATAACACCAAATTTAACATACCTGCTCTCGATTCACACTTGAAACCTTGCAAAACGAATGAGTCACATGACACCGGGGAGGGAAATTGGCTAATTGGACCCAATTTGGACATTTTCACTTAGGGGTGTACTCACTTTTGTTGCCAGCGGTTTAGACATTAATGGCTGTGTGTTGAGTTATTTTGAGGGGACAGCAAATTTACACTGTTATACAAGCTGTACACTCACTACTTTACATTGTAGCAAAGTGTCATTTCTTCAGTGTTGTCACATGAAAAGATAGAAGAAAATATTTACAAAAATGTGAGGGTTGTACTCACTTTTTGTGAGATACTGTATATATATATATATATATATATATATATATATATATATATATATATACACACACTCTATTACCAAAAGTATTGGGACGCCTGCCTTTACACACACATGAACTTTAATGGCATCCCAGTCTTAGTCCGTAGGGTTCACTATTGAGTTGGCCCACCCTTTGCAGCTATAACAGCTTCAACTCTTCTGGGAAAGCTGTCCACAAGGTTTAGGAGATGTGCCTATGGGTATGTTTCACCATTCTTCCAGAAGCTCATTTGTGAGTTCAGACACTGATGTTGGACGAGAAGGCCTGGCTCGCATGCTCTCCACTCTAATTCATCCCAAAGGTGTTCGGGTTGAGGTTAGGACTCTGTGCAGGTCAGTCAAGTTCCTCCACCTCAAACTCGCTCATCCGTGTCTTTATGGACCTTGCTTTGTGCACTGGTCCAAATCATTTGGGATGGAGGGGCTGATTATGGTGTGGGGTAGTTTTTCAGGGATTGAGCTTGGTCCCTTAGTTCCAGTGAAGGGAACTCTTAAGGCGTCAGCATACTAAGGCATTTTGGACAGTTCCATGCTGCCAACTTTGTGAGAACAGTTTGGGGGTGCCCCCTTCCTGTTCCAACAAGTTCCATAAAGACATTGATGAGCAAGTTTGGGGTGGAGGAACTTGACTGGCCTGCACAGAATCCTGACCTCAACCCAATAGAACACCTTTGGGATGAATTAGAGCGGAGACAGCGAGCCAGGCCTTCTCATCCAACATCAGTGCCTGACCTCACAAATGCGCTTAAAGAAGAATGGTGAAACGTTACCATGGATACACTACTAAACCTTGTGGACAACCTTCCCAGTAGAGTTGAAGCTGTTATAGCTGCAAAGGGTGGGCCAACTCAATATTGAACCCTACAGACTAAGACTGGGATGCCATTAAAGTTCATGTGCGTGTAAAGGCAGGCGTCCCAATACTTTTTGGTAATATAATGTATATTATCCATTTGTTGGTAAAATATAAAGGATGAGGTTGCACTGAGCATATCTGGAAAATGACTTCACTCAGGATCCTTTGCCTCTTTAGTTACAAACAGAAGTTGACAGGGATCTGTCATTTGGTGGGGATATTGATAATGCCGCTAATTACAGATCTCCTGGTTTGTTAACTAACAGAGACAAAAAAATGGGTAGTGGCACTGCTAAACAGTACGAAATTTAATACATTAGTCCATCAATAATGAAATATAAATAAAAGGGGAAGGGGAACGCTCACATTGCCATAAATTCGAGAGGAAACAAAAAGGGGTACTCAGAGAGTAACCATGGATGGGACTTTAAAGGCATGGAAACAATGGAGAAGTAGAAAAAATCTAGTACTATTTATTGAAGAAAAATGACATAATATATACACAGTATGCACAAGCGTTAAAAATCATCTAAAATGATACAATTTGTACAGTGAGCCCTTGTGCGTCTACGCGTTTCACCGTTAGGCATCTTCAGGACACGATCAAGGTTTAAAGAGATGACAAAAGGAGATAACAACTCTCACTGTCTTGCTAATCGATTAAGCCTCATGTACAAATGTCCGTTAAGTTCACACCAATAATATCGAGTATATGGACTATTTTCAAAAAATTGCGAAAAATCACCCGTAATGCCGCTAATTCTATTAGCAGCAGAAATAGAATGCTGCTCAAACAGGGGCAAACACGTCATGTAAGGGTGTGGACCACACTCAGAGATCCGGAATCCAATAAAGGAAAAACACGGACAGGACTCATAAATGCTCATGAGGTATCCTATGTCTCATCTACAAGTCATGCCCGCAAAGGAATAATCTAGTAGCAGCAAAAGTAGAATGCTACCCAAACAGGGGCACAAACGTCATGCAAAGATACAGAGCATGTTCAGAGATCCAGAATCCAATAGAGGAAAAAACATAGATGGAACTCATAAATGCTCGTGAGGTATTCTATATCCCATCTGCATATCCTGCCCGTAAAGAGATAGTATAGGCACTCAAATGGCAGGGGATTGCCCCTGGGAGACAGCCCGTCACTGTACACTGTAAAGCCATTGTTTCCATGCCTTTAAAGTCCGATCCATGGTTACTCTCTGAGTACCCCTTTTTGTTTCCTAGTCCATCAATAAGTCCTTGAAGTGGATACTCAGTATATGTGGAGTAGGAGAGATGAAGAGGGGAGACCTGTATAGATTACTTTAGCAGTCCAAAACAACCTTGGCAGCCTTTGAGGGGGGAGCTGTAAGCAGACTCCAGATATGCAAATGAGAAGAGAAACACAGGCGCCTCTAGGTTAGAACTGTAAACATTTTAATGAGATACAGGGGCATTATCCACTTACATGGGGGTTAAGGAAGTAAGGCACGAGTCCATCCACACTGGCGTGGCGTTCACTGCAGAGCGGCTTTCTGAACAGCTGGTTTTTCTGCCTGTGGGGGAGAAATCCTAGCCAGCAGGATCTCTGGGACCACGGCGATGAAACCGAGGCTTGGATCCGGCCGATGGTGAGAGCTGGAACACTGCCCCGGGCGTGATGACGTCACTGGTGGGTCACAACGGCGTTCCTGAGCATGCGCACTGGCAGATGGGACTCAGGGCTCACTCCTTTGTCAAGCTTGACAAAGAGCCAAAATAATCCTGTAAAAACTTCTTCTTGCCTGTATTACTATACCATTTAGTTATTCTGCTTTTTTACGTCTTTACTAGACCTATTTAGCTCCAGAAGAAGTGCTATTCTAGCGCATAACTAGTCAGGCATATCTCTTTGAACCCTTATGCCGCGTACACACGATGCCACCGGCAAAACTCCGATGAGACCTTTTTGTCAGAAAATGCGACCGTGTGTATGCTCCATCGGTCTTTTGCGGGCGGAATTCCCACCAGCAAAAGATTGAGGGCATGTTCTCTATTTTTCGGTCGGGAAAAGTTCCTATCCGAAAATGCGTTCGTCTGTATGCAATTCGGACGCGCAAAAAATCACGCATGCTCGGAAAGAATTCAACGCATGCTCGGAAGCATTGAACTTCATTTTCTCGGCTCGTCGTAGTGTTGTACGTCACTGCGTTCTTGACGGTCGAAAGTTCAGAGAACTTTTGTGTGACCGTGCTTGAGCGGAATTCCGTCGGAAAAACCATCCAAGTTTTTTCTGACGGAAGTTCCGATCGTGTGTACGCGGCATTAAAAAGCAGAATCAACATTTCCTGAAATTCCTTTGCCTACCCCTGACTCATTGTTATAGGGTTGCACCCTTCCAGGTTATTGTATATGTTTCTTTACTGAGGCAATTGTCATATTTAGGTCCCTTTTTGGTTTACCAGCATAATGCTTTGGGTCCAGTTGGATTTTGGGGCCCTTGTCTGGTTACTGAAACATGTTTTAATCACTTTCACACAACTTATATGTTTTTTTCTTATTTGTCCATGTCTTTAATATTTTTCATAAATAAAAATTGTTAACCTTTTAAAGTATGCCTATAAAGTCCATTCTTTTCAACTCTTAAGTGGTTACAACCATGGAGATTTTTTTCATTTTGGCACCATTCCAGGAGTGTGCGCAATTTTAGGTATCTATTTACACCATCTTTCACATTATACCAAAAAATTGCGGTAAATATTGTGTTTTGTTATTTTTTAATTCATGAAAGTGTTTTTTCTTTAACCACTTGCCGACCAGCCCTCGCAGTTTTACTGCGGCAGAATGGCACGGCTGGACGAAACGACGTTATGTTATGTCGCTTCGCCCTGTGGCCACTAGGGGCGCACGAGCCCGGAGCCGATGCGAGTGCCCAGTGGGCTCGATGACCGCCAGGCTCCCATGATCGCTCGTGACACACTGAGAACCGGGATCTGTGTGTGTAAACACACAGACCCCGGTTCTCTGAGGAGAGAAGAGACTGATCGTGTGTTCATACAAAGTATGAACAGCGATCTGTCATCTCCCCTAGACAGTCCCATCCCCCTTCAGTTAGAACACAGAGAGGGAACACAGTTAACCCCTTGATCGCCCCCTAGTGTTAACCCCTTCCCTGCCAGTGACATTTTTACAGTAATCAGTGCCTTTTTATAGCACTGATCGCTGTATAAATGACAATGGTCCCAAAAATGTGTCAAAAGTGTCCGATGTGTCCGCCATAATGTTGCAGTCCTGATAAAAATCGCAGATCGCTGCCATTACTAGTAAAAAAAAAAAAAATAATAATAATAAAAATGCTATAAATCTATCCCCTATTTTGTAGACGCAATAACTTTTGCGCAAACCAAACAATATACGCTTATTGCGATTTTTATTACCAAAAATATGTCGAAGAATACATATCAGCCTAAACTGTGAAAAATTAGCTTTTTTTAAAAAAAAAAATGGGGATATTTATTATAGCAAAAAGTACAAAATATTGTGTTTTTTTTCAAAATTGTCTTTTTTTTTGTTTATAGCCCAAAAAAATAAAAACCGCAGAGAGAAATGATCAAATACCACCAATAGAAAGCTCTATTTGTGGGAAAAAAAGGGCGTCAATTTTGTTTGAATGCAAAAAATGCTCTGGTCATTCAGCAGCCAAATCTTCCGGGGCTGAAGCGGTTAAATTCCATTTGAAAAAGTGCTGCGCAAATAGTGTGTGACATAAAAAATTGAAATGACCGACATTTTATTCCCTAGGGTCTCTGCTTAAAAATATATATAATGTTTTGGGGTTCTGAGTAATTTACTAGCAAAAAAATTATGAATTTTACATGTAGGAGAGAAATGCCAGAATTGGCTTGGGCTTGAGTACATCGCACTGCAGCCACAACTCCATGTGCAGCTTTAAGGCATCCTCCAATCGTGTTATTTAAAGGATTTGTGTATTTTCAATGTTGCCTTTCAAGTCATATTAAAAGTATTTAAAAAGCTTTGGTACATGGTCTCCCATGGTAGTGCCCAGCTACATGCACCTATTCTCTGACAAAGAAAGCCCTGGATGGACCACAAGGTTCAGTGTTGGAGATGCTGTTTTTAAACTTGTTTACAAACAATGAAGCGTTAAGCTGCCCATAGATGGATCAAGACTTGGCCAGTTCAGCAGGGACCAGCCGAAGTTTAATCTATCTTTGAGCAGGCTGGTTGTACAGAAGTAAATTTTTTGATTGACCTTTGTGCAACCTGCCTGTTGGTTATTTTTTGCTTGATCAGTCCAGCTGGCTATAGCTGGCAACACTAATCATTGTATTCTGACAGCCGGGAAAAAGATGTATACGCCATGTAGCATGTACAGTATCTCACAAAAGTGAGTACACCCCTCACATTTTTGTAAATATTTTATTATATCTTTTCATGTGACAACACTGAAGAAATGACACTTTGCTACAATGTAAAGTAGTGAGTGTACAGCTTGTATAACAGTGTAAATTTGCTGTCCCCTCAAAATAACTCAACACACAGCCATTAATGTCTAAACTGCTGGCAACAAAAGTGAGTACACCCCTAAGTGAAAATTTCCAAAGTGTCAATATTTTGTGTGGCCACCATTATTTTCCAGCACTGCCTTAACCCTCTTGGGCATGGAGTTCACCAGAGCTTCACAGGTTTCCACCGGAGTCCTCTTCCACTCCTCCATGACAACATCACAGAGTTGGTGGATGTTAGAGACCTTGCACTCCTCCACCTTCTGTTTGAAGATTCCCTACAGATGCTCAGTAGGGTTTAGGTCTGGAGACATGCTTGGCCAGTCCATCACCTTTACCCTCAGTTCTTTAGCAAGGCAGTGGTCATCTTGGAGGTGTGTTTGGGGTCGTTTTCATGTTGGAATACTGCCCTGCGGCTCAGTCTCCAAAGGGAGGGGATCATGCTCTGCTTCAGTATGTCACAGAACATGTTGGCATTCATGGTTCCCTCAATGAACTGTAGCTCCCCAGTGCCGGCTGCACTCATGCAGCCCCAGACCATGACACTCCCACCACCATGCTTGACTGTAGGCAAGACACACTTGTCTTTGTACTCCTCACCTGTTTATCGCCACACATGCTTGGCACCATCTAAACCAAATAAATTTATCTTGGTCTTATCAGACCACAAGACATGGTTCCAGTAATCCATGTCCTTAGTCTGCTTGTCTTCAGCATACTGTTTGCGGGCTTTCTTGTGCATCATCTATAGAAAAGGCTTCCATCTGTGACAACAGCCATGCAGACCAATTTGATGCAGTGTGCGGCGTATGGTCTGAGCACTGACAGGCTGACCCCCCCACCCCTTCAACCTCTGCAGCAATGCTGGCGGCATATGTCTATTTCCCAAAGACAACCTCTGGACATGACGCTGAGCATGTGCACTCAACTTCTTTGGTCGACCATGGCAAGGCCTGTTCTGAGTCAAACCTGTCCTGGTAAATGGCTGTATGGTCTTGGCCACTGTGCTGCAGCTCAGTTTTAGGGTCTTGGCAATCTTCTTATAGCCTAGGCCATCTTTATGTAGAGCAACAATTATTTTTTTCAGATCCTCAGAGAGTTCTTTGCCATGAGGTGCCATGTTGAACTTCCAGTGACCAGTATGGGAGAGCTATAGCGATAACACCAAATTTAACACACCCTTTCCCATTCACAACTGAGACCTTGTAACACTAATGAGTCACATGACACCGGGGAGGGAAAATGGCTAATTGGGCCCAATTTGGACATTTTCACTTAGGGGTGTACTCACTTTTGTTGCCAGCGGTTTAGACATTAATGGCTGTGTGTTGAGTTATTTTGAGGGGACAGCAAATTTACACTGTTATACAAGCTGTGCACTCACTACTTTACATTGTAGCAAAGTGTCATTTCTTCGGTGTTGTCACATGAAAAGATAGAATAAAATATTTACAAAAATTTGAGGGGTGTACTCACTTCTGTGAAATACTGTAGATACAGGTACAAGTTTGTTTTAGGCTGGTTAGAATTTACCATACTGGTAATGATAATGGACCATTGCCCATTGTGGGAACATAGTCCTTATTTTATTATGCCTTTCTGACCACCTTTGGATATTTGTGACTTAATTTAGTAAGGGATATCTAGAAGGGGAAGCAGGAAATGTTAAGAGGATTAAGAAGGCTATCAACTGATTTAATGTTCACTGCCCCCACTCAAATAATGCTACCCTTCCCTCCCTTTTTTTTTATAATAATCAAACCTCACACTCTAGTTAGTACAATAGTGCACCTGTACATTAATGGCCATTGGACAAATGACCATGTACATTATTGGCTGTGGAGAAATGAACATTTACGTTAGTGGAGAAGTGACCCTTACATTGGCAGTCAGTGAAGTTGTGATCCCCTACATTAGTGGTCAGTAAAAAAGCGACCCCCTACATTGGTGATCAATGGAGAAGTGACTGCTTACATTGGTGGTTATTGGAGAAGGGCTCCCTTCATGGGAAGTCATTGAGACATAGACCACTAAAATTTGTGGTCAGTGGGAACAGGATCCCTTTACATTGATAGTTAGTGGAAAAGCAACCCCTTACTTTGATGATCAATTTGAGTAGGACCCCTTACTTTAGTGATCAGGGTTGAGTTCAGGACTCTGTGCAGGCCAGTCAAGTTCCTCCACCTCATTGAGACATAGACCACTAAAATTTGTGGTCAGTGGGAACAAGATCCCTTTACATTGGTGTTCAGTTTAAGTAGGGCCCCTACTTTGGTGATCAGTGGAAAGTATTACTGTTCAGGATGGTGCCCACTTACATTGGGAGTCATTAAGAAGAACAGACAGCTAAAATATCATTGCGGTCATCAGTTACTTACCTGAAACACAAGAGCAAAGGTTCCACGGGTTTCATTTTGTTGACTCTGCTGAGTGATGCGAGTGCTGGTAGGAACTAAGCAGGAACTAAGTGGGAAATCTATCCAACGCTACTCAAGAAACACCTAGCTACCTCTGAAGGAACACAAGGGTTCTACAGAAACCTGGTTGAGAAAAGATGGCACAGGGTGATGATTGGATGATAGAAGTATGATTTTTTAAAATGATTTTTATTACTAAAACATGTATTCATCTTTTGGCAGTTTCACCCTCCTTTGGTCATGACAAACATCTCGGATCTTCAGAAAAATACAACCCAGGTAGATGGTCTAAGCAATCATGAGATAATGAGGTTGATCTTACTTGGCATAACACTTACAAGTTTCATTGTCTTCTCCTATTTCCTGGCAATTATGCTAAGTGTCTGCTTCACCAACACTGTTGCCCGCCAAGAAGTCCGCTACATCTTGTTTACGCACATGCTTGTTAATGACTCAGTCTATCTCCTCTTTAGCCTGTTCTTGTTCTTAGCTTCCTATTATCCCACCAAGTACCCTGCACCTTTCTGCTATATATTTGTCGTTGTGAGCTCCACTTCTCTGAAGATCACTCCCTACAACCTGGCCATCATGTCTTTGGAGCGCTATATCACCATATGTTTTCCGTTAAGACACAGAGAGATCTGCACTTTACAAAGAATGGGTATCGCTATTGCAATTATTTGGGCCCTTGGACTGTTACCTAATGTTGCAGATTTTTTTGTTTTGACTCTGACAGCCGAGAAAACATTTTTTGCTAGGATTGTAATTTGCAGTCGCTCTTCATTCATTGTCGCATCAGTCCAAGATACCATAAGACTTGCCAGCCACGCCTCAACGTTTTCTTTGGTGGGGCTCATAATCATCCTCACATACATCAAGATCATGTTGGTGGCTTTCAGGGTTGACTCAAGAAAGTCGTCTGCCTCTAAAGCTGGAAGAACGATCGTGCTCCACGCGATTCAGCTCCTGCTGTGTATGATGGCTTACAGCTACAGCATCGTTGAAATCATTTTTAAAAATTATATTAATTTACTCCCCGTCATCAACTTTTGTTTTTTCATGTGCTTGCCGAGATTCCTTAGCCCTTTCATTTATGGGATTAGGGATGAGCTCTTTCGCAAGCAGATTAAAAAATTTACTGTGTGCGATTTTAAAAAACATAGTCTAAAATAAAATGTAAAGACATGGAATGTGGAATTATAATGTTTGAAATATAATGTTTTAGCACAAAAGAAAAGGTATTTATTCTAGTAAATGTAAAACCAAAACAGCCAATCGCAGTAGTCCCATGATTGGAAAGTCCGTTTAGCCCCTAAAGACCCACTAAAAGGGGCATAGCAGGTGGAAAGGAAGAGGTTAAGGTATGGAAATAAATGTTGGAGTAACTTTGTGACACTCAAATGAACTGAAGAAGTGATGAATCATTATAGAACAAGTCTAGTTGAATGTGACTACATCTAGCTATACCAAAACCTGAATAAATGAGAACCTTCACAGACATACACAGGGCCGGTGCTACCACTAGGCAAAGTAGGCAGCCGCCTAGGGCGCACTGCTGCCTAGGTCGGCCGGCCACTGGTGTTCCTACTCTCTTCTCTCTGCAGCAAGCAACTAAAGCCTTGTACATACGGTACAATTGTTGGCCAACTGAGCGTCTGATTTTTGTCAAAAGGGCGTGTGCCAGGATCTTGTCTTGCATACTAACTTTATACAAATTGTCATGCCACAAAAAAGGAAAATAGTGACGTACTACGTGGAATTTCAGCTCTTGAGCACCCCCCTTTGGGCCCCTTCTGCTAATTTCGTGTTTGGTGAGCATTGATTCCAAGCATGCGTGTTTGTACTTTTGAGTTTTGTGTGATGGATACTGATCATACAAAAAAGCCGTTGTCTGCTGAAAATTTACTATCCTGTCATCCAACATTTGTTGCTTGAAAATTGGACAACAATTGTCAAAAGGAGCGTACTAACAGTAAGATTTTAGGACAACGGTCTGTCAACAAACAATCCCCTGCCAACAATCGAACTGTGTGTACGAGGCTTTAGTCTCAGCATCAGCAGGCAGCCGCCGCTCTGATCGCGCATAGTGTCAGAGGCACAGTGGTGGCGGAGGACTGTATCTGTGTCCCGACTACCTAATGAATGAAAGCAAGCAAACATTCATTGATGGGCGCTGGCAGGGTGCATTAATGGGCGCTGGTAGGCTCCATTTGATGGGCACTGATCAGGCTGCATTTGATGGGCACTGGTGAGGCTGCATTTGATGGGCACTGGTGAGGCTGCATTGATGGGCGCTGGTAAGGCTGAATTTGATGGGCGCTGGCGGGGCTGCATTTGATGGGAGCTGGTGGGATGCATTTGAGGGGCGCTTCTTTAAAAAGGTGGGGTATACATGAGCAGGGCAAAGGGGGTGGGGTCAGAGGTGGAGCCAGGGGGCGCGGGAAAATTAGGGTTTCGCCCCGGGGTGTCAAAAATCCTTGCACCAGCACTGGACATACAGTATAGCGATGCTAGCGGTTAGATGTTTTTGGTGGAGGAGGCTTTGTATTTAAAGAGGAAGTAAACTTCCTCTGCAGACATTTACCTAAAGGTAAGCCTATAATAAGGCTTACCTGTAGGTAGTGTAAATATCTCCTAAACCAATGCAGTTTAGGGTATATTTACATTGCATGTAGCCAGTGACATCACTGGCGCATGCGCTCTGAAGGAATGGCCATGGGTGCTGTTCCTTCCGAGCCCCGTGCTGTGAACGCCAGCAAGCGTAGGAGTGACATCATCGCGGCTCTGGCCAATCACAGCGCTGGAGCCTGCAAACCCGGAAGAAACTCCGGGAAAGATGTCAGCCGTGTCAGTGGTGTGTTAGCGCTGCTGCAACAGCTTAGTTCCAAGGATAGTATTTTATAATGAGCTAGTATGTGATGCATACTAGCTCATTATGCCTTTGTCTTGCAGGGTTTTTTTTCTGAGCTTTACAACCTCTTTAAAATGCCAAGAATAGAGTCAGGATGTGCAAGAGTTACCATTGGTGACCACCAACTGGCTGAAAGAGACCAGGTAAGGAGAGTAGCAGTGGGGTAAGGAAAGTAGAGCTTGCTGGAGGAAGAGGAGCTAAACTAGGAGGTAAGTCTGAAATATTGTGCAGATATTTTGTGGGTGCACACTACAGCAAATGATCTGGGGCTCCATTGCAGCTTGAATGTAGTTTTGGGGTACTTGCTTCTACCACCACAACACCTCTGCCTCTCTGAAATGCCATTGATGTCCTTTGAAGACCCATATCCCACCCCAATCACACCTTCTACATTGCACTGCTTGGACTCCCTGTGCCAGGTCCAATCACTATGCGTTTGTAGGAGGAGGCCTCCACTGCACAGCCGCCCCAGTGACAAAGGGGAACCAAGACATATGTGCTGCCTGCCACTCTAGAGTAAAAATAATAAAAGATTTAGTTGACACCCACATGTGGTCAGTTGTCAAACCACCCATCCAGGCCTCACACCAGAAGATTACGTCTCCTCTTCAACCAGTGACATGGGTCTGTTCCTACCCATCCCGGAACCACACCACAGAGTCATTTTCAGGCTAACAATACAGAACACTAGATGCATTCCACCAGTTGTTTTAGCAAAGCACATTTGTTTTGCTTCAAACCATAGGTATGAAGGGAGACATCACTCACATGTGAGGCCTTGCTACTTACCTGGTCCAGGCCCTGTCCCTAAGAAAGCTGTGTAATGCAGCGGTCCTAGAATAGGGACCCCCACTGAGAAGGGCATATTTAGAGAGACACCAAACAACCCTTCCGACTGCAAATCTCCGTCACTGGCCACCACTTTCCCAATCCTGAACGGCTTTGTGTATACTGATGTTACACAAGCACTTGAAACACTTTTATACATATACACTTTGTTCCCCTCATTGCACACACTGTGATGGCACGCATGGGCTTATTTTCATTAAGTGACCAGACCAGACTTTGCAAAATAAACAGACTTATTTGCTAAGTGCAGTTCACCATATTGGAACAAGTATGTTACATTGGTCTGCATAATAGGGCGTACACGCGGTCGGACTTTGTTCGGACATTCCGACAACAAAATCCATGGATTTTTTCCGACGGATGTTGGCTCAAACTTGTCTTGCATACACACGGTCACACAAAGTTGTCGGAAAATCCGATCGTTCTGAACGCGGTGACGTAAAACACGTACGTCGGGACTATAAACGGGGCAGAAGCCAATAGCTTTCATCTCTTTATTTATTCTGAGCATGCGTGGCACTTTGTCCGTGGGATTTGTGTACACACGATCGGAATTTCCGACAACGGATTTTGTTGTCGGAAAATTTTATCTCCTGCTCTCCAACTTTGTGTGTCGGAAAATCCGATGGAAAATGTCCGATGGAGCCCACACACGGTCGGAATTTCCGACAACACGCTCCGATCGGACATTTTCCATCGGAAAATCCGACCGCGTGTACGGGGCATTATGCCCCGTACACACGGTCGGACTTTGTTCGGACATTCCGACAACAAAATCCTAGAATTTTTTCCAACGGATGTTGGCTCAAACTTGTCTTGGATACACACGGTCACACAAAGTTGTCGGAAAAGCCGATCGTTCTAAACGCGGTGACGTAAAACACGTACGTCGGGACTATAAACGGGGCAGTGGCCAATAGCTTTCATCTCTTTATTTATTCTGAGCATGCGTAGCACTTTGTCCGTCGGATTTGTGTACACACGATCGGAATTTCCGACAACGGATTTTGTTGTCGGAAAATTTTATAGCCTGCTCTCAAACTTTGTGTGTCGGAAATTCCGATGGAAAATGTGTGATGGAGCCCACACACGGTCGGAATTTCTGACAACAAGGTCCTATCACACATTTTCTGTCGGAAAATCCGACCGTGTGTACAGGGCATTAGAGTTATCATTTACACAGTCATATCCATTACAATGGAAGATTCAGGAAAGGACCCACTAGTTGAGCACAAGTCACTCAACTTCATAGTATAACAATGACAATCGACTGGGGTAGCTTGAGCTGAGGCAACAGTTTAGGCTATTCAATGGTGAGGCTGCACAATGATATTGGCTGCACAGTGCCATTGGCCGTGACAATGGTATTGGCTATGAAAATGGTGCACATACCTACGGTTTAAACACATCCCGTACACATGGGTAACAGTCCTGCACTTTCCCAACTTCAGGTCCCATCACAGGTAAAACTCCTTCCTCTAATGAACACATCACAGGATGAGGGTGTCCTTTGCTTGCTTTCCGTCAGACCAAAGACGCTATGGACTGGGAACACTCCCCTATTTACCCTCACAACTGTAAGTGACCTCACCTCCAGCCAACACACCACTGCATGCAATTAACCCCCGCAAATACTGGGCATTACTTCACACATAAATACAGTGTCTAACTAAGCAGCTGGAGGGTGCATGTCCAGCCCCACAGGTGTGTGCACTAGGTATGCCGGATGTGTCTGGGCACACCCTGATTACCCTGTGCAGTGCTGTTTCCCCCTGCTTCCTGGCACCCCCTGTCTCCTGCATGCAGTGCTACCAGCTTCCCTCCTCTCCTGCCCGCTGCTGCAAGGGATGTTTCAGGATGGATGAATGAATGAACACACTGAGTAATCTGTACCGATCGCACCTGTGTTCATTCTTAACGGAAGCATAGCAAACTATTTACTATGCCTCCGTTTGTGAATGAACAGGAAGCCTCTCAGTGAGAGCACTTCCTATTCATTCACTGACCAGTGCAGCTGGGGCTGCAGAGAAATGGACTGGAAAGCTCTGTCCTATGTCCTTTTCTCTTTGTTTAGACCCTTGCTATTTCACCAAAGCCCCCCAACGGGGCTCCTAAAAAAAAAAAATTGTAAAAAAATAAAAATAAAAACTACTGACACCATCCACTGTGCTGCTGACACCAATCTCTGCTCTGCTGACACCGTCCACTGCTCTGCCGATATACATACATATGTGTTTGTGCTCTAGGGAGCACACCCTAATGCAATAGGCTGCCCAGCCCTATGCAAATTATGACTTAAATATGTCCCAAAAATGAAGGGCAATATATGGTATTTGTAAAAATTATATCACACTTTAATTGCACTTATATTGTATACCTTAGGACAAACATAGTTATTTAAAATACCAACATCACACATACATTTAAAACACTTAAAATGTTCCTTGCAGGACATGCATATTTGGCTAGTATCAGTGAACAGTCCCCTTAGCATAGTGAAGGTAACAATTATCCAGTTACTAAGCGTTTCCAAAATTGATTATCCAAGGTTACCTCACTGAGCCATAATGTGAATATTATCAAAAAAGTGTCACTTAGTGTCCAATTTGTCCCCCACAATGTCGCAGTCCAGGTATAAGTCACTGATCGCCACCATTACTAGTAAAAAAAGTAAATAAATAAAAATTCCACAAAAGTATCCCATAGTTTGTAGACGCTATAAAACAATATAGGTGTGACAGTGCTGTAAAAGTGAAATAAACAATTATGGTGATAAACACTGATATTGCAATAATATGAAAAAACATAAAATGAATGAATCCAAAAAAATGAAATAAAAAAAACAAAAAAAAAAAACAAAAAAAACCCCAAAAACAAGCTTGTGTGATATCTTCAGACAACCTCCATGAACGGAGTGCTCCCACCACCTCATGCAATGCTTGCTCACCTCCTCTCATTCCTCCAGATGAAGCCACGTGGTGAAACTAGTAGGGGTGGAGCCTGGCGGTGGACTACTACTACTGAGTGAGACTGTCATGTCATTTTTAATGCTTTTAAAATTTCATTAAATGTGAGTTCAATGCTAGCAGAGGTGGAGTGGTTTCATTTTTAACCCCTCGGATACTGCACTATAGGAGGCACTTTCTCTCGATTTTTTTCATGTGTTGCTGAACTTACCGGTAGTCATTTTGGATTTAAAGTTTGAAGCAGCACAGTGGAAGGAGTACCTACCTGCTTTTGATTACTTTCATCCTTTGAGCCACCAAGATTCTCTGACGATCCCTGGGAGGGAATGTTTGCACATTGTGCAAGGTGTGTTTGACCCCTTGCAGGGTCTTTTAAAGGAGGTGAGCGAGCATTGCATGAGGTGGTGGGAGCACTCCAAACATGGAGGTTGTCTGAAGATATCACACAAGCTTGTTTTTGTTTTGTTTTTTTGTTTTTTATTTAGTTTTTTTCCTTTTTTTGCACAACGTGGATTCATTCACTTTATGTTTTTGGACTTTTTTCATATTATTGCAATATCAGTGTTTATCACCATAATTGTTTATTTCACTTTTACAGCACTGTCACACCTATATTGTTTTTTACTGATTTCTGTGGGAGCACATTAGTGACAGCTGCAGTAAAAAGTTATCACTGTTATATGTTTTTCTAAGTTTCACATTTCGCACCATATTAGCGTGCAACTACCTCAATTTTCATTTGTAGACGCTATAACTTTTGCGCAAACCAATTAATATACACTAATTGGGATTTTTTTATATAGCAGAACACATATTGGTCTAAATTTATGAAGAAATTAGATTTTTTTACATTTTTTACGCAGCGCCGTATCGCAAAAAAAGGCCTGGTCATGAAGTGGGGTGTACCCTCCGGAGCTGAAGTGGTTAAAGGAGAACTAAAGGCAAAACTCTTTCCATTTTGTACAGAGTAAGGGAGGATTTCAGTTTTTATGGCTTCTGTCTCCCACTGGGGACATTTCCCTACACTTCCTGTCCCATAGCCAAAACAGAAAGTGAGAGGAAATCCTTCCAAAGTGAGGGAATCCCTGTTTGCTACCCTGTTTCCCCGAAAATAAGACCTAGCGTGATTGTCGGTGATGGCTGCAATATAAGCCCTACCCCCCAAATAAGCCCTACCCTCTTTCCCCAAAAATAAGCCCTACCCTGAAAACAAGACCTACAAGGACTTTAACTAGGGCTTATTTGGAGGGTAGAGCTTATATTGCAGCCATCACCGACAATCACGCTAGGTCTTATTTTCAGGGAAACAGGGTAACAGAACTAGTGTCACCATTGGAAGATTTCCCCTCTATTACTGATTTAGTGACAACCCAAAATCTGGGATTTGACTTGCACGTTCAGTGATAACAGTCATCAGGACAAATAGAGAGGTTGAATTTCCCTAACGGGGACACAGCAATAAAGACCCAACAAATCATCCATCTCACACCTTCATCTTTCTCGCCTGATCCTGGGTGCACGGCCAATAGAGACACAGCTTTATTTCCCCATGGCAATCTTTGATTATTTGTGGTTTACAGGTTTTATACATATATATATGTAGCACGGCCCCCCATGAGGACTGCTTGAATTTACCTGTTCATCTGCATCGCCATGACCCTGTGAACATTCCAACCCACCTGACACTCTGGGTTCAGACATCTTTTACAGCACCTTTAAATGACATGTAACACAAGTCAAATAGGTTTATATTATCTCACCTTTTACTGGAGTAAGCAATGTGGTATTTATATACAAAGGAGGGTAATTGGTCAACTGAGTTCTGGATAACAGCCAGACTCGGGAGAAAAATTCCCTGACAAGACAGCTTAGGAACAGTTCAACAGCACATGAGCATATTATACATATACAGTATGTACAATGAAGTACCACCTGGAGCATGACCTGTAAGGACAGTAAAGGGTTAGCTATCTAATGCGGTAGTCACACACTAAAGGGGAACCCCAGGCCAGCCTATTCAACCTTTTATATCCTAATGAGAGATCAGACAGAATAGGTATAGAATAGGGCCCTGTAAATGGTAACAACAGCAATGTCCAAGATGCAGGCCTGATAGTCTTCACCGGTAGTTGGAGCTCATTCGATTATATCCAATAAGGCACAGTTATGTGATAGCAAGCCGAATGGCTTAAACAGGCTTGTGGTACTCCTTGAAGTGGTTTTAGGTAAAGGTGTCTTTGTACAGTGTTCAAACAAAAGCGCAGTAAAGTGTTCCCAAGGTAAAGGTGTCTGTACACAGTGTTCAAATAAAGTAACCAGGGAAGGATTGTAAAAGATAGGCAATTGCCCTCTCACAAACAAACGGACCGGCAAACGCCTTGCAGACAGCGACCCGGGAAGAGACGTGCTCCAATGAAGCGACCAGCGATGGCCCACAGCTGCTGAGTACAGACGACCGTAGTGTCGATCTGCTGGGTTGGTGCTGCGTAGATGTCTGACAAACAGCAGGCAGATTTAGGCCCTCCGGGACCAGGTTGGAATCACTCAATCACCGTGTGGTAGGCCACAGCCTCTCTCCCCGCCACAGAGAGATGTGCCCTCGACAAGGCAAAGGAAGAAGAGACTGCAAGGCGGATCTCCTGACTCACAGATATGATGACAGTCACTGACGCCCAGCACTAGAGGGATATAACTATAAATGAATAAGGACGGGGAAATTGCACAATATTATAACTGTAGTCCAGATCGCTACATCCTTCTCCCACTTGACAGTCTTTGGTCCCTGAAGACAGAACATAACCTGTGAAATCACTTTACTGTATCATAAGACAGTAAACATTTAGTTATGTTACAAACCAGAAGCTGCCACAGTCAACAATTGATCCAAAGAAGGATTCTCTAGTAGCAAATTATATACATTTTCAGACAAAGTCATATCAATTTTGTGACAGGCCAGTAGTAAATTAGTGGCCCACCCAGTAGTGTCAGGAGGTGGATCAAGGTCATCCTCTATCAAAGGTTCGATAAAGGAGGCAAGTGCTTGACTAGAACGTTGAGAGGTAGGGATAAGTTCATCAGAGTTTTCCCCAAAGGTGTCATAAATCAGTCTCTTGGGAGGGCAGATTTTCTGTCTCAACCTAGAATAGATGCTTTCCAATGGCTCTGGTCCACGATCTGTTTCCCAGAAGCTACATCCGGGTTCTGGCTCATATTCTGACTCAGGTTCAGGCTCAGATTCTGGCTCAGATTCTGGCTCAGATTCTGGCTCTTCCCGGGCTTCAGGAACACTCTCACCTTTTACTTCCTTATTAGGGGAAGCAGGAGTTTCCACAACATCAGGCGCCTCTAAACGGTCATTGGGCCCTCTCTTAACTTCCTTGTTTCCTCTTACAGGGTGGAGCCACGGCCCTTCGACTTCAGGCAGAAGAAGTCGGGTCTTCCACCCAAAGGACGCTTCCTTACTGCTTTCCCCCGAAGTCTGAGAAGTGGTAGGGCTGTTTTCAGAGGGGGAACCCATAGCCAATCAAGGGTTAGTTTTTCTTCATCACTCTCCTCTTCTAGAGGCATGGTTTCACGGCCTGACAAATCCTAGACTTTAGCATAGGGGACTGATAGGTCTCTGGGCAAGGGGGTGGAAGCACTCGGACGGCCTCGGATATAGGCAGTAAATGATTTTGATGCCAAGTTTTTAGGGGGCCAGTCTTTCCTTCAGGGTGGATCTGATACACAGGAAGCCCACATAATCGTTTGCAGATAATATAGGGCTGGGAGCGCCATCAATCAGCCAGCTTATGCTTTCCAAGCACTCCTAGGTTGCGCAACAGCACCCGATCTCCAGGTTGCAGGTCTTGAACCCTTACTTTGAGATCAAAGTTTTTCTTGTTTCTCTGTTCCCTGGAGGTCAAAGCTTCCTTAGCTTTCTCATAGGCAGTCTTTAAGTTCTTTCGAAGTCTGTCGAGTTACCCTCAGTAGAAAGTCTGAGATGTGTGATCTAATGACGTTCCGAAAGCCAGATCCACTGGCAAGCGAGCTTCCCTTCCAAACATCAACCGCCGGTAGGCGGAGTACCTGGTAGAATCATTTACTGTGCTATTGTAAGCATGAACCACTGCAGCAATGTGTTCTCCCTAATGTTGCTTCTTCTCCAAAGGAAGGGTTCCTAACATGTTTAACAGAGTACGGTTGAAACGCTCAGGTTGTGGATCCCCCTGGGGATAAGGAGTAGTTCTTGATTTTTGGATACTCAAAAGTTCAAACAATCTTCGGATTAGTTTACTCTCAAAGTCCTGACCTTGATCCGAGTGTAGGCGCTGAGGCAGCCCATAATGAATGAAAAACTTCTCCAAAAAGGTCTTGGCTACAGTAGTGGCTTGCTGATCCCTAGTGGGGTAAGCCTGAGTATAATGGGTAAAATGATCTCTCACAACCAGAACATTACTTCACCCACTCAGGTTAGGTTCCAAACACAAGAAATCAATGCACACCAATTCCATGGTCCCTGACTTTGTAGATGGCCCATTGGGGCTACCATGCTTGGCAAAGTCTTTCAATAATGCACCTGATGCAAGAACCACAGTAGCTTTCAATTTCAGCCCTCATGGAGGGCCAATAGAATCGATCCCTGACCAGCTTGAAGGTTCTACCTGAACCTAAATGGCCATGGTTATCGTGGAGAGCAGCTAACACTATAAATCAGTGTTTCTCAGGGAGGAATAGTTGACGAACACCCTCTGGTACCTCAGATGGGCCTTTCCGGTATATGACTCCGTCTTCCAACCTCATTCGTTCCCATTCTTTATGGACCACTTTAGCTCTCTCAATGGAACTATTTAACAGCATCTAAGGATCTCGAACCAACAAGGATTTCTTTATAAGGCTGCCCAATGGGTCTTCACGTTGATCTCTCCTCATGTCTTCTCTAGTTAATTGAGGCAGTTCTTGACTACGCACTTGTGTCAAATCACAGTAGTATCTTGGCACTCCAGCGGGGGTGACCCCCACAGCTTCGGCCCCTGTCGCCCCTTTATGCCTGTGCTCTACTCCTTGGCATACAGCCAGTACTCCCTCGAGGGGCAAATGGACCCAGCTCTTCTAAATAGTATCCGTGGCATAAGGTCTTTGGGAAAGAGCATCAGCATCTCGGTTTCCCACCCCTAGGCCGATATTTCAAACTGATGCGGAACTCAGACAGAGTGGCCAACCACCGATGTCCAGTGGCATCCAGTTTGGCAGTGGACAGCGTAAATAAGTCAGGGGGAGTAAGGCTGCGACTCACATAGGCCACCGGACGAAGCTTTCCTTTCCGACTCCTGATATAACACCCCCCCAGGCCATCTCTGCTATCATCCACATGTAATTCCTAAGGTTTGGAGGGATCAGCATAGACCAACACAGGCTCCCTTCAGACGTTCAAAGGTTCTTTCACACCTCACTGTCCATTGCTCTTGAATAGACTCACGGGACTTCCTTGGGCCTCCAGCGTGAGCCTTCTGCAGGTCCCCATCTGTCTGCTTATGCAATAATTCATTCAGAGGCTTGGCAATCTGTGCAAAATTCTTTACAAATCTTCTATAGTAGAAGCAGAAACCCAAAAACAACCTTAATTCAGTGACGGTGCTTGGGCGAGGCCAGGAAGTAATAGCCTCCAACTTCTGGGGGTCAGTGGCTACTTCCTCAGCTGAGACTACATGTTCAAGATACGTGATTGACGTCTGATAGAGTTCGCATTTCTCTATTGACAACTTCAGACCCTCAGTGTGTAGTCGAATACTTTCTCCAAACGAGCTTCATGTTCCTCCAACGTTTTGCCAAAAACGATGATGTCATCCAGATACACTAGCACTTCTATCAAGTTCATGTCACCCACTGTATTCTCCATCAGTCTCTGAAAGTTGGAGGGGGCCTCTGTTAACCCCTGTGGCATGCGGACTGATAAAGGCTGTCTTCTCTCGGTCGTCCGGATGCATGGGTATCTGATAATATCCACTCTTCAGATCTAGACTAGAACACTGAACCATTTTGCTCCTGATAGGCATTGCAGGGCCTCTTCTATACGAGGAGTTGTGTACTGATCTGGGATAGTCCTCCGATTCAAAGTTCGGTAGTCAATACACATCCGGAAGGACCTATTTTACTTTCTAACGACCACAATAGGAGAAGCATAAGGGCTCCTGGATTCCCTAATGACCCTCGAGTTCTTCAGTTAAGCCAACTGTTCCAGATGGTCCTCCAGGTCACACAAAGGGATTCATCTAGCTATTTCTCGGAAGGCTTTATCTTCACTCAGCCGAATTCGGCGTTGAGCACTCTTGGCGCAACCCACATAGTTACATAGTTACATAGTAGGTGAGTTCGAAAAAAGACACAAGTCCATCAAGTCCAACCTATGTGTGTGATTATATGTCAGTATTACATTGTATATCCTTGTTGTGGTCGTTCAGGTGCTTATCTAATAGTTTTTGAAACTATCGATGCTCCCCGCTGATACCACCGCCTGTGGAAGGAAATTTCACATCCTAGCCGCTCTTATGCCCCGTACACACGGTCGGACATTGATTGGACATTCCGACAACAAAATCCTAGGATTTTTTCCGACGGATGTTGGCTCAAACTTGTCTTGCATACACACGGTCACACAAAGTTGTCGGAAAATCCGATCATTCTGAACGCGGTGACGTAAAACACGAATGTCAGGACTATAAACGGGGCAGTAGCCAATAGCTTTCATCTCTTTATTTATTCTGAGCATGCGTGGCACTTTGTGCGTCGGATTTGTGTACACACGATCAGAAATTCCGACAACGGATTTTCTTGTCGGAAAATTTTATAGCCTGCTCTTAAACTTTGTGTGTCGGAAAATCCGATGGAAAATGTGTGATGGAGCCTACACACGGTCGGAATTTCCGACAACAAGGTCCTATCACACATTTTCCGTCGGAAAATCCGACCGTGTGTACGGGGCATAACAGTAAAGAACCCTCTACGTAGTTTAAGGTTAAACCTCTTTTCTTCTCATTTTAATGAGTGGCCACGTGTCTTGTTAAACTCCCTTCCGCGAAAAAGTTTTATCCCTTTTGTGGGGTCACCAGTACGGTATTTATAAATTGAATTCATATCCCCTCTCAAGCGTCTCTTCTCCAGAGAGAATAAGTTCAGTGCTTGCAAACCTTTCCTCATAACTAACATCCTCCAGACCCTTTATTAGCTTTGTTGCCCTTCTTTGTTCTCACTTCATTTCCAGTACATCCTTCCTGAGGACTGGTGCCCAGAACTGGACAGCATATTCTAGGTGAGGCTGGACCAGAGTCTTGTAGAGTGGGAGAATTATCTAGAGTTAACCCCGTTTACAATGCATGCCAATATTCTGTTTGCTTTGTTAGCAGCAGCTTGGCATTGCATGCCATTCCATCCTAGATTCCCCAAGAGGTTCTCCCCCCAGTGTATAGATTACATTCATATTTTTGCCACCCAAATGCAATATTTTACATTTTTCTACATTAAACTTCATTTGCCATGTAGTTGCCCAACAATAATTTGTTCAGATCTTTTTGCAAGGTTTCCACATCCTGCAGAGAAGTTATTGCCCTGCTTAGCTTAGTATTGTCCGCAAATACAGAGATTGAACTGTTTACCCCATCCTACAGGTCGTTTATGAACAAATGACATCAAAGTCATTCTTGGAGAACATTTTTTCCCATCGAGCTAACTGAGCTTTAATCCTCTCTTCCCATCTGGGGGACAGAATTGGACACTGGACAGTGGTCTCTCTTTCATTTCCTTCTGGATTAAGTCACCCCCTGTCACTGGGGTGGCAACACTTACTTTCCCAATCACCATACGAGGCTTCAGGCTGATTGGATGGTTGATGACATTTCTCACACTGACAGGGATTTTTCCTCCACTTCTCAGTAAGGCCCTAGTGAGCATGATCTCGGGAACCAGTTCTATTCCGCTATCTTCCTCCAGTGGATCTACCACCACATAGGGACCTGGTTGATCCTATGATAGCTTAATAGTGGCTTTCATGCAGGTTCTCTCACCAGGCTGCAACACCTTTTCTTGTGTATCTAACCGCCACAGTCTTCCTACTCCTTCCGCGGGGGCCTTATTTTCCTGCAACACACGCTGAAAAGTCTGCCGCAACTGAGGATGGATCTACCCTACTGGAGAACCCTTCAAGGACAGGAGCGTTAGTAATCTCCTCACAAGATTGGTGTTGGTGCCTATCAGCAAGGAATTGTGGCCTGCCCCAGGAGTTTGAGGACAGACAACAGCCAAAGTGTCAAAAGTCTCTGGCTTTCCCACCAAGGAAGTATCAAAGGTTATCTTGATAGAGATATAACCGTCATATGGGCATTTTGGGTACCTATACCCCAGATCTCCAACTCTTCGAGTTTACACAAAGGGATGTGCTTTAAGTACTTGTTATAGAAGTCCCAATACAGAAAAGTCACCTGGGTTCCTGTATCCAGCAAAGCTTGAGTATAGATACCCTCTACTTGTATTCAGACTATCAGAGAAGGCCCTACCAAGTTCTTTGGCAGATTTTCAGCTAGTGACTCTATAGTTTTGGCCCTAATCTACTTCTTTAAATGACGGTGGAGTTTGTTTAACAACTCGATCAGAAAGATGTTCATTGATTTCCCATGTCCATTTTTCCTTCCTTGGGGGTCAAGTTTTCTTTTTAACAGGCAAGGGAGGGGAAGAGGTAGCATATGACTTTCATTTTTTTTTTCTTAGCTTTGGAGTGAAGTTTTCCCTTGGGACTCTCAACTAGCTCCTTCACTGAGGTCCCTGAAAGTTTCCCGCTGGCTTTTGGAAAAAGCAGCTTCTGTAAAGCTTTTAAAATTTCTGTGAGTAATTGTGGGCTGATTCCAGCCTTGGGGCACTCAGCCCAGAAGTGTCCAACTTTTCCACAGCCATAACATTTCTTTTCTCGCACTCAAGAAAGCTTTGGCCCCCCTTGGTGAAATCCTTGTTCTTGGACCTTTGCTTGAGTTTCCATTACTCGCATTAGAGCATGATACATCTGAGTTTGGGCTTGAGCTACCTGGGTCATCAGCTCAGCTGGTCCGAGTTCAACCACTGGCTTGTTAGTATCAGGAATGGCCAGCCCAGCCTGTTCTGACTCAGTTTCACTGTCCTCATCTGAGAAACCTGCTTCAACATAGACAGTTCGGGCAACTACTTTCTCCCTTTTTGCAGCAATAGAGCTCAATTCTCTTGTTCCTTGACTCTTTTCTTCCAATAGAGCTTCCTCTTCCCGCACTTCTCTTATCAATTCAGGATACATGCTACCTTGGTTCTTTTCAGTAGTAACTTTAAGACAATGGGATGGATTGGTCGGGCCCCTTGCAAGACCAGATCTAAATGAGCTTGATCAGCATCCTTGGGATCAATACCCCTTTTAAGAATAATCTGCTGCAACATTCTGTCTACTCAGGAGGTGTACCCAGAGAGGCTCTCCACCTTTTGTTGATGAGTGTGATTGAATTTGTACATCAGGTCTGCAGTTGTTTCCACTCTTCTGAATACAGCATACAAAGCATTTGTGTAGTCCATGGCAATACAAGCTCTCTTTCCCATTCTCAAGTTACAGATTATATCGGCAGCAGGGCCTCGAAGACTCTCACTGAGCCGTTGTCGTTTCACAGCCTCAGAAACACTTCATTCCTCCATAGCCTGAATGGCCTGACTCTTCCAGGTCTCAAACTTATCTTTTCAGATAGGGTCGCCAACTGCCCTGAGAAAAATCTGAGTCTTCGATAGCTCTGATTTGCATTTCCAGATCCATTCTTCACTAAGCTATCAACTAGCCAACTCATATCAGTGTAGAAGGAAACAGGAGGGGCACTGGCCCCATGAGAGTCTGTCCCAGCAGATCCTAAGCCCCTCTCCTGGGCCCTCGACGATGGCTGCCTCTCAACAGTCTCTCCCCCCCCACTTTTAGTGGGATTACCCTGGCAGTAACCCTTTCAGATAGGCATACCTCTTCTTTCTGAAAGCACACAGGTATCTCTTTCTGCTATTCCAACAGTACCCTGATTTGATTCAGGTCATACTCAACTTCCACATCCACAATGTAGGCCCTCTGTCCTGGGGCTAGAGCTCTCACCCACTGTCAAATCTCCTTCTCAGTGCATTCACTTCCTGAGATCTCTAGAAAATTGCTCCACTCAAGCTCCCTGGGCTCTGCCCCAAGCAACCGCAGCCATTGAAGCCACCTCCCACGCGGATCGGGGCTCTTGTCTAGGTTGACTAGGGCTGGCTGCAGAACAGATCCTGCACGTGCCCCCAAATGTAGCACGCCCCCATGAGGACGGCCTGGATTTACCTGTTTATCTGCATCGCCATGACCCTTCCAACCCACCTGACACTCTGGGTTCAGACATCTTTTACAGCACCTTTAAATGACACGTCTCACAAGTCAAACAGGTTTATATTATCTCAGCTTTTACTGGAGTAAGCAAAGTGGTGTTTATATGTAAAGGAGGGTAATTGGTCAACCAAGTTCTGGATAACAGCCCAGACTTGGGAGAAGAATTCCCCTACAAGACAGCTTAGGAACAGTTCAACAGCACATGATCATATTAAACATATATGTACAATGAAGTACCACCTGGAGCATGACCTGTAAGGACAGTAAAGGGTTAGCTGTCTAATACATCCACGTGCACTCGCAGCCCATGTGCACTCTCAGTCCACGTGCATGCGCAGCCCACGTGAACTCACAGTCTACATGCATTTCCAGCCCATGTGCACTTGCAGTCCACGTGCACTCCTAGCCCATGTGCACTCCTAGCCCACGTGTACTCGCAGTTCACGTGCACTCGCAGCCCACGTGCACTCCCAGCCCACGTGAGCTTGCAGTCCACATGCAATGGCAGCACTCATGTACTCACTGCCCTCATGCACTCACAATACACAGGTACTCACAATACACATGTACACACAATACTCAGGTACTAACAATACACACACACTACTCAGATACACACAACACTCAGGTACTCACAACACACACATGCTCAGGTACTCACAATACACAGGTACTCCCAATACACGGGTACTCCCAACACTCAAAATACTCAGGTACTCCCAACACTCACTATACTCAGGTACTCCCAACACTTCCAATACTCAGGTACTCATAATACAAAGGTACTCCCAATACACAGGTACTAACAACACTCACAATACTCAGGTACCCACAACACTCAGGTACTCACAATACACAGGTACTCAAAAAACACAGGTACTCACTATACACAGGTACTCCCAACACTCACAATACTCAGGTACTCCCAACACTCACAATACTCAGGTTCTCACAATACACAGGTACTCACTATACACAGGTACTCACAATACACAGGTACTCACAATACACACACAATACTCCGGTACTCCCAATACTCAACAAAAACAGTTACTCTAAAATACACAGTGTCCATGCTAGACACAGTCAGACAGGTTTTTTTTTTCTATGTTAACTGGTTATGACTGCTCTGCTCAATCCCCTATGCAATTTGACACTTGCAGGGCTTGTCAGCCTGCCTGCTACTGTTCCCACCGCTCCCCTGTCTGCCTGTCACACTCCCCCTCCAGTCCGCGGCACACTTACCTGCCTCTTCTCCCGGTCAGACCTGTTACCTCACGGTCCCCTCGGTCTCTCTCCCGGTCAAACCACCTCCTCTGTCCTCCGTCACCCCCCGCCCACTGCCTCTCACAGTCCCCCCGGGTCACCCACCGCTGCTTCTGCCAGTCTCAAGGGGGGGAATTGATCCAGTCCGCACCCGCCGCCGCTTCTCCCTGTCTCGGGGGGGTTTGATCTGGTCCGCAGCACACACACTTACACACTTCCTTCCTTGCAGACACCAATCAATCGTGCCAACAATCAAACAGCGCAACAGCACCACATAGCATAACAACAGCAATGTCCAAGATGCAGGCCTGATAGACTTCACCGGCAGTTGGAGCTCATTCGATTATATCCAATAAGGCACAGATATGTGATAGCAAGCCGAATGGCTTAAACAGGCTAGTGGTACTCTTTGAAGTGGTCTTAGGTAAAGGTGTCTATGTACAGTGTTCAAACAGAAGCGCAGTAAAGTGTTCCCAGGGTAAAGGTGTCTGTACACAGTGTTCAAATAAAATAACCAGGGAAGAATTGAAAAGATGGGCAATTGCCCTCTCATCACCGATCAGATCCGGCAAACGCCGTGCAGACAGCGACCCGGGAAGAGACGTCCTCCAGTGAAGCGACCAGCGATGGCCCACAGCTGCTGAGTACAGACGACCGTAGTGTCGATCTGCTGGGTTGGTACCGTGTAGATGTCTGACGAACAGCAGGCAGAGTTAGGCCATCTGGGGCTGGGTTGGAATCACTCAATCACTGTGTGGTAGGCCACAGCCTCTCTCCCCGCCACAGAGAAATGTACACTCAGCAAGGCCCAGGAAGAAAAGACCGCGAGGCGGACCTCCTGACTCTTTTATAGTTCCTCCCAGAAGTCTGGGATGTGTAGTCTAGATGTAATATATCGCATGCTATAGGTTGGACTTGATGGACTTTTTTCAACCTCACCTACTATGTAACTATGTAACTATGTCTGAAAGACTACTAATCCCACAATCCTTTTGGTCGGGCTAACAGATATGATAACAGTCACTGGCGCCCAGCACTAGAGGGATATAATTATAGATGAATAAGGATGGGGAAATTGCACAAAATTATAACTGTAATCCACAATGCTACATATATATATAGTATTAAGGGGACCTAGATTGGGCAGATGTTGGTCCCAAACTGTACAGGTCCTGCCCTGTTTCTTCTTGGATAAAGCATCCTCATACCTGTTTTTTTTGGCTACCATCTTGGACCCATTTCTCCTGGCGAGAGGCCCGCTCACAACATTCCTGGCATAATACCTAACACTTGAAATAAAGGTATTTCCACACTAGAAAATACTTCTATATACATAACTTATATTTATAATACATACCTCCCAACTTTCAAACTTGAGAATGTGTGACACTTGAGGGAGGTAGAAGCCTGCAGCGTGCAAAGTGCACCTGAGCAAAAAATGGGTGTGGCCAAACTTTACAGTGGGAGGGGCTTAAGGGGCATGGTTAAACAAAACCCAAGCTCCAGGCATGTGCTGGGGGGGTGGTAGCTTTGGGAGGTAGAGGACTTGTGCTAAAATGTGGAGTAGAGTGGGGGACAGATATATAATGGGGGAAGGGGTGCTTTAGGAGGGGGACTTTGGTGGAGGGTCAGATGTATACTGGGGGGTGCTTTGGGAGGGGAACAGACTGGGGATGGGGGGCAGATACGTATTGGGGAGTGCTTTGGAAGGGAAGCAGACTTGTGCTGGGGGGTGCTTTGTGATGGTAATTGACTTGTGCTAGAATGTGGGTTGGGGGGGCGGATATGTGCTTGGGGGGCACTTTGGGAAGGGAGTGGACTTGTGCTGGGGAGGTCCCACACATACCGGGGGAAGTGCGGAATTTTGCTGGAGGGATCAGATACTTACTGAGGGGGGGTGCTTTGGGAGGGGAGAGGACTTGTGCTAGAAGGTGGGGTGGGGGGATTTCAAATCCAATCTTGTTGTATCTTACACCTGTATATATGTTTGGTCTGGGTAGTTATTTGTTGTGTGTCAGCGTGTTTTTTTTTTTTTCTTGCCGAGTCACATCATTGTGGCCATTCAGACTTTTCTCTTGATTTGTACATTCAGTATGTAAGTGATTACAGTTATACAAAAGTGTAACATAAAAGAAAAAACACCCGCTATATACATCCCGGCCAGCCGGCCACACAATCTCTTGCTGTTTACATACATGGCTGTATTTTGTTGCTTTTTAAACTAGTGATCCCCCCCCCCCTCCCCCCAGTGACCTGCCCTAATTATTCCAATGCACACCTTATATCAAGCTATTATTTTTTTTTTCCCCTTATTTTCTCTTGACTTCGGGTCTCTAGGCTATGAGACAGCATCTCTGCCCTGGTAAAAAGACAATTGCCCTCGGTACTAAAGTAACACTGGTAAGGAGCATGGCATTGCTTGGACCCATGCCTTGCTTTTTTGGTGTGTAGTAGGATCTGTGTAACAACATCAAGTGGGAGGCTTTTTGTGAGGGAGAGACCGACACCTCTGATCCAAACTCAAGAATCCTCTCCCATTGCTCGTCCGTTATCTCCCCCACGTCGACTGCCCATCTGCCCCTTCCCCCTGATAGACCTGCCTTCGTGTTTCCTCTCTTTGTTAATTGGGTGTATATCTCTGTAATTAAGCCCTTGGTGGTCTCTGATTTAATTATTGTCTGTAGTAGTGGGGTCCTACACCATGTTGGGGGTTGTCTACTAAACTGCTTGCTCAGAGCATGCCTGATCTGCAAGTAACTGTAGAATACCTGGTTTGGTATCCCATACTCGTGTCTTAGGTCCTCAAAGGATTTCAGAGTGTCCCCTTCATATAGTTGTATCAGCCGGCTTACCCCACAACTTTCCCACAATCTATTCCTACCTACTGTTGATAGTTCGTGCAATCGCTTATTATTCCACAATGGCGCGTGTTCTGATATTCCTTTATACCCCATTATTTTCTTAGCTGCCTGCCAGACCCTGGTGATCATTTTAAATGTCGGGATTTCTCCTTGTAGCGAGTCTGCCTCCAGTGCTCCCACTAATGAGCTGTGTGGATTCCCCTGTAGAATAATGTTAACGTTGTTATTTCCCCCTCTCTCAGTGGCACATCCACCCAATTGTTGTAACTGGGCTGCCAGGTAGTAAATAAATGGTTGAGGAACCCCCAGTCCCCCCTCCGTGTCGGGGCGCTGCAGTTTTTGTAGGCCGATCCTAGCCTGCCCTTTTTTTCATATTAATTCCCTAAAAAGGGATTGGATCTTTTGAAACCATTTCTCTCCAATCCAGACTGGGGAGTTGTGAAGTAGGTATAACAACTGCGGCATCCAAACCATTTTTATCAGATTGGCTCGGCCAGCCACAGACAAAGGGAGTCTGCTCCAAATGTCACATTTCCTCTTAAATTTTAATAAGAGGGGGATCAAGTTGTCCCATGGGTTCCATAGTTTCACGAACGTGTTGTAATTACCTAACCTTGTGTAGAATGTCCTTTCACTCCATATTGTGGAGTTGACCGTTCCGACCCAAGCTTCCGGGGTTGGAGGTGTGCTTGATTGCCATGCTTGTGCAATTAATTTTCTAGCTTGAAACAAGCATCTTGCAATCGCTACGGCTGTGCTCCTATCCCTCAGTCCACTACTGACGTAGCCCAGCACACAGATTTTAGGATCAGGCTCTAAGTCCACTCTAAACGTAGCATTTATTTTCTTTATAATCTCAGTCCAGTACCTGACTAATTTTGGGCACCTCCAGACCATGTGAATTAGGTCGCCTGTTCCTCTACATCTAGGGCACTCGTCGTTGGTTCTACGGCCGAACATAAACAGCTTTTTTGGTGTGTAGTAGGATCTGTGTAACAACATCAAGTGGGAGGCTTTTTGTGAGGGAGAGACCGACACCTCTGATCCAAACTCAAGAATCCTCTCCCATTGCTCGTCCGTTATCTCCCCCACGTCGACTGCCCATCTGCCCCTTCCCCCTGATAGACCTGCCTTCGTGTTTCCTCTCTTTGTTAGTTGGGTGTATATCTCTGTAATTAAGCCCTTGGTGGTCTCTGATTTAATTATTGTCTGTAGTAGTGGGGTCCTACACCATGTTGGGGGTTGTCTACTAAACTGCTTGCTCAGAGCATGCCTGATCTGCAAGTAACTGTAGAATACCTGGTTTGGTATCCCATACTCGTGTCTTAGCTCCTCAAAGGATTTCAGAGTGTCCCCTTCATATAGTTGTATCAGCCGGCTTACCCCACAACTTTCCCACAATCTATTCCTATCTACTGTTGATAGTTCGTGCAATCGCTTATTATTCCACAATGGCGCGTGTTCTGATATTCCTTTATACCCCATTATTTTCTTAGCTGCCTGCCAGACCCTGGTGATCATTTTAAATGTCGGGATTTCTCCTTGTAGCGAGTCTGCCTCCAGTGCTCCCACTAATGAGCTGTGTGGATTCCCCTGTAGAATAATGTTAACGTTGTTATTTCCCCCTCTCTCAGTGGCACATCCACCCAATTGTTGTAACTGGGCTGCCAGGTAGTAAATAAATGGTTGAGGAACCCCCAGTCCCCCCTCCATGTCGGGGCGCTGCAGTTTTTGTAGGCCGATCCTAGCCTGCCCTTTTTTTCATATTAATTCCCTAAAAAGGGATTGGATCTTTTGAAACCATTTCTCTCCAATCCAGACTGGGGAGTTGTGAAGTAGGTATAACAACTGCGGCATCCAAACCATTTTTATCAGATTGGCTCGGCCAGCCACAGACAAAGGGAGTCTGCTCCAAATGTCACATTTCCTCTTAAATTTTAATAAGAGGGGAATCAAGTTGTCCTTAATAAACATAGCGGGGTCCTTGGAAAGCTCAACGCCAAGGTATTTCATTTTCTCCGTGATCTTAAGATGAGGCAAACACATCGAGGTAGAGTTGGTCAATGAATCTACCGGTAGAAGCGATGACTTCTCCCAATTGATAACTAATCCCGAAAACTTTCCAAAGTCCTCTACTAAATGCATCACTTTCTCCAACGAGGAGGTCGTGTCCCCAAGGAAAAATATGACATCATCTGCAAAAAGTGCTATTCTCTCTTCTCTCCCTTTTCTTTGAAATCCCTGTATTTCCGTTGATGATCTCACTGCTCCCGCCAATGGTTCCATGGCCAAAACAAACAGCAAAGGAGATAAGGGGCATCCCTGTCTTGTCCCTCTTTCGAGGGGAAAGCTTTCCGAGTATTCACCATTTATCTTGATCCTTGCCCTTGGATGGTTATATAAGATTTTTAACCAGCTAATAAATACGGGGCCGAATCCAAACCTCTCTAGCACCCTCCAGAGGTATTCCCACTCCAGGTTATCAAAGGCCTTGGCAGCATCCAAAGACAATATGGTTCTGGATCCCGCATTCTCTGTTGGTACCTGTAGGTTCAAATAAGCTCTTCTGATGTTTGTGCTAGTGGACCGACCGGGGATAAACCCCGATTGGTCCGGGTGCACCAGTTTGTCAATACATTTATTTAGCCTGGATGCCAGCACCCTTGCAATGATCTTGACATCTGTGCACAGCAGTGATATCGGTCTGTATGAAGAAACTTCCGATTGATCTTTCCCCTCCTTTGGGATCACTACTATATCGGCCTCTGACATTGATAAGGGCAACCTACCATCCCTGGTCGTCTGCTCTAGCACTTTTAGGAGCTCCGGGAGCAGAATCTCCCCGTATTTACTATAAATCTCCAGTGGTAGCCCGTCCGGGCCCGGAGATTTCTGACCTGACAACTCTGTGACTGCCTTTTGTAGCTCCTCCAGGGCCAGAGGGGAATCCACCTCGCTTCTATCACTCTCCGAGAGTATGGGCAGGTTTACTCCCTCCAAGAACCTGTCCATCTCGCGCTGGTTCAAGCCCTGGCGGGACCTGTACAGGTCTCTATAAAATATGGAGAAAGTTTCTAAGACCTCGACCGGATCAGATGTAATATTTCCAGCCGATGTTTTAATTGAGGAGATGGCCGGTGAGAATAAATTAGACCTAGTTAGGAGAGCAAGCATCCGGCCTACTTTCTCTCCCTCCCCAAAATAATTTTGTTTCTGGAAAAGTCTCTTGTTCTCTACTCTTCTGTTGATTACCTCTTTGTACTCTTGTTGTTTGTTGAGCCAAATCTCCTGTTTTTCTGGGGTTGGGTCTAACACATATTGTGCTTCTGCTTCCATGGCTTCCCTACTAGCCCTCACCTCCCGTCCCTTGATTTTTTTTTTTCCATGGCAACCTGCTGGTGTAGTAGTCCCCTAAGGTATGCTTTTAGAGTATCCCACACCACCCCTACTGGTGCTGTACCTGAATTGAATGTTACAAACTCTTTTAACTTGGAGGATATTTCTGTTGGACTACTAATCAGGTCCAGCCATAGTGGGTTTATTGTCCACCTCTTCTGACTGGTTCTGATGCTTAGATTTAGAGTCAAAGTCAGGGGTGAGTGGTCCGATATTCCCCTCGGTCTATACTCTATGTTTCCTATTAATCGCAAGGCTTCACTATTACCCACTGCCATATCTATGCGCGAGAGAGTAGAATATGACCCTGAGTGGCAGGAGTACTGCCGAGTATTTGGATTATAAGATCTCCACAGATCGCGCCATCCAATCTCTACAAGCAGTTGGGCTAATCGCCCCTCTGGTACTCTTTCCGCGCGGGTCACGGGCAGAAATCGGTCCATGCTGCTATCTAGAACTGCATTGAAATCGCCCACCGCTATTATAGGAATATCCACCATACCATCCACAAACTCCAACAAATCCAGCATGATCTCTGTTTTAAACGGAGGAGGGATATAAACATTTGCTATCACCAGAAATTTATTTTCCACAACACAACTCAGAAAGACATACCTTCCCAACGTGTCTATCCTAGCTTCCCTGCAGGAAAATGAGATACCTCTCCTCACCAAGATACTCACCCCTCTTGAATAAGAGGTATGAACCGAGTGATACTGTTCTTGGAATTTGTTACTCCGAACATATAGTTTAGTCTCATTAGTGAGATGAGTTTCCTGCAGGCAAGCCAGTTCAACACCATAATTTTCCATCACCGAAAATACAGCTGCCCTCTTAGCACTCATACCCCTAATGTTCCACGAACCTATTTTTAAAGTTTTAAAAGGCATCTACGAAGAAAAAAAGAAAAAAAGAAAAAAGAAGAAAAAAAAGAAAATAACTGACCCCCCAAAAAGTAAAGGCAATTCATTTGTGCAATTGTGTCTACAAGACTTGCCGTAATCTCTGTGGTTGTAAAAAATGAAAAAGAAAAATAGGGTGAGGGGGCAAGGGCCCCCACGTCCAGGGACCACTCCACCCCCTCCTCTAGTGTTATTTAATTGCGAACGTAGACAACATGTGCAAATGTGCTTTATTTTTGTAAACCCTCTCCTCCTAAGTACGTGTGCCTTTCGTTCACCCCAGTATCTGACCCCATAATTTATTGTGAGCCCCCCTCCCCTCCCTCTATTTAACCTGCCCCCCTCCCCCCCAACTTTTACCTGACCCATCCCCCTTTTCCCCACCCCTTTTCGTGTCTCCCCCTCCTGCCTAGCTAGGCTAACCCTAGGGGCTATGCATGTGACCTTTTTACTCCCTTCAAACCATTCAAGCGTGTTTGGTTGCTGGTTTATTTTATTGTTTGCCATATTAGAGGTGCGTTTACTTTTGTTTATTACTTATCCTTTTAATAAATCATTTATACTTTATATGCGTTTGGTTCACTCTATCGCAGTCCACACATTTCTGGTCGCACTGGTCCCTGACATAATACCAAGGCCATCCCTGACCAGGCTGCACAGAGGAGCCATCTTGGCTCTGTCGTTTGTGCTAAAATGCATCCGGAAGAAGTTGTCTATTTTACTTTACTGGTGACGGAGGATAATAATTATTACATAGTTACATAGTTACATAGTTAGTCAGGTTGAAAAAAGACACAAGTCCATCCAGTCCAACCATAAAAAAAAAAAAACGTACAATCCAATATACCCAATACTATACCCACAGTTGATCCAGAGGAAGGCAAAAAACCCCAGCAGAGCATGCTCCAATTTGCTACAGCAGGGGAAAAAATTCCTTCCTGATCCCAGAGAGGCAATCGGATTTTCCCTGGATCAACTTTACCTATAAATGTCAGTACCCAGTTATATTATGTACATTTAGGAAAGTATCCAGGCCTTTCTTAAAGCAATCTACTGAGCTGGCCAGAACCACCTCTGGAGGGAGTCTATTCCACATTTTCACAGCTCTTACTGTGAAGAAACCTTTCCGTATTTGGAGATGAAATCTCTTTTCCTCCAGTCGTAAAGAGTGCCCCCTTGTCCTCTGTGTTGACCGTAAAGTGAATAACTCAACACCAAGTTCACTATATGGACCCCTTATATATTTAAACATGTTGATCATATCCCCCCTTATTCTCCTCTTCTCAAGAGTGAACAAATTCAGTTCCTCTAATCTTTCCTCATAGCTGAGCTCCCCCATGCCTCTTATCAGTTTGGTTGCCCTTCTCTGCACTTTCTCCAGTTCCCCGATATCCTTTTTGAGAACTGGTGTCCAAAACTGAACTGCATATTCCAGTTGAGGTCTTACTAATGATTTGAACAGGGGCAAAATGATATCTCTCTCTCTGGAGTCCATACCTCTCTTAATACAAGAAAGAACTTTGCTCGCTTTGGAAACCGCAGCTTGGCATTGCATGCTATTATTGAGCTTATGATCTACCAAAACCCCCAGATCCTTCTCCACTACAGATTCCCCCAGTTGTACTCCCCCTAGCATGTATGATGCATGCATATTCTTAGCCCCCAAGTGCATAACTTTACATTTCTCAACATTAAACCTCATCTGCCACATAGTCGCCCAATTAGACAGAGCATTGAGGTCAGCTTGTAAATTGGAGACATCCTGTAAGGACGTTATTCCACTGCATAGCTTGGTGTCATCTGCAAAGACAGAAATGTTACTTTTGATCCCAGACCCAATATCATTTATAAAGATATTAAAGAGTAAGGGTCCCAGCACTGAACCTTGGGGTACACCACTGATAACCTTAGACCATTCAGAGTAAGAATCATTAACCACTACTCTCTGAATTCTGTCTTTTAGCCAGTTTTCTATCCATTTACAAACTGATATTTCCAAGCCTGTAGACTTTAACTTACACATGAGCCGTGTGTGCGGAACTGTATCAAACGCTTTTGCAAAATCCAAATAAACCACGTCCACAGCCACCCCTCTGTCCAAGGTTTTACTTACCTCTTCATAAAAAGAAATCAGGTTTGTCTGACAACTTCTGTCTTTCATGAACCCATGCTGTCTGTTGCTTAAAATGTTTTTTTCCAGCAAGAACTCGTCTATGTGGTCTTTTATTAAACGCTCCAGTATCTTCCCGACTATAGAAGTTAAACTAACAGGTCTATAGTTACTTGGTAAAGACTTTGATCCCTTTTTAAATATAGGCACCACGTTCGCCCTGCGCCAATCCAGCGGTACTATTCCCGTCATTAACGAGTCCCTAAAAATTAGATACAATGGCTTTGAAATTACAGAGCTCAATTCTTTTAGGATCCGTGGGTGGATGCCATCAGGTCCAGGTGCTTTATCCACCTTTATTCTGTCTAGATATTTCTGGACCATATCCCTTTTGAGCCATTGTGGATCATTGGGGGCTGTGTCAATACCACCCCAATTATGGACATGAACTTCCCCATGCTCTTTTGTATACACAGAGCTGAAGAAAGTATTTAATAAATTAGCCTTCTCCTTGTCCCCAGTCACCCACTCTAGATTATTTTGTAAAGGGCCTACATGCTCAGACCTTACTTTTTTACTATTAATATATTTGAAGAATTTTTTGGGGTTTGTTAACATCAGATATTGAAGGAGTGGGCCAGAGATCAACTTTTAGAGTTGACTTTTTGCCTCCATGCCAGCTGATCTGCTCCAGCCTGCCTCCACGCCAGCAGATCTGCCTCCAGGCTGCCTCCGTGATTGCCAATGGGGCTAGGCTTGCCTCTGATGGTCCTGAACCTGATGACCCACCTAACCCTGCCAACCCTCTGCCTGCTGTCTGGCCTGATGCTCCAGTGTTTGCTGTCCAGCCTGATGTTCCGGTGCCCTTGGTCCAGCCTGGTGTTCCGGTGCTCACGATCCAGCCTGATGTTCCAGTGCCCGTTACCCAGCCTGCTGGGTCAGTGCCCATTACCCAGCCTGCTGAACCGGTGCCCATTACCCAGCTTGATGAGCCAATGCCCATTACCCAGCCTCCTGAGCCAGTGCCCTTTACCTGAGCTGGTTTCCGTTGCCCAGCCTATTGAGCCGGTGCCCGTTACCCAGCCTGGAAGTGGAGGAACTTGACTGGCCTGCACAGAGTCCTGATCTGAACCCATTAGAACACCTTTGGGATGAATTAGAGCAGAGACTGCGAGCCAGGCCTTCCCGACCACATCAGTGCCTGACCTCACAAATGCGCTTCTGGAAGAATGGTCAAACATTCCCATAGACACACTCCTAAACCTTGTGGATAGCCTTCCCAGAAGAGTTGAAGCTGTTATAGCTGCAAAGGGTGGGCCAACTCAATATTAAACCCTATGGACTAAGACTGGAATGCTATTAAATTTCATGTGCGTGTAAAGGCAGGTGTCACATTACTTTTGGTAATACAGTGTACCTCCCAACTTTTCAAGATGGGAACGAGGGACACCTATTAACAAAATAATGTAGGTATAGGACACAAATCCCCCCATGCCTCCTAAAAGGAAAATTATACAAAAAAATGATTATTTAAAACCCAAAAGTGCTTTTTTTTTTTTTTTTACCAATACCCTTATAGTAGATTTTGAAATATACAAATGCAGTAATGTAGAATTTGGATGAAAGGTTTAGCACTCGGAAACACTTTTTGAAAGATAAAAAGTGCATTTCATATACAACTATATGGATCAGACCAAAATGAGGGACAAATGAGGAGGAAAGAGGGACAGAGGGACTTTTTTCCAAATTATGGACAGTCCCACAAAATCAGGGACATTTGACATGATAAATCTTGTCATTTTAACATAGCAGGAGAGCAATTAAGACGCTAAAATGGGATACAGTACACCCCTGAGACAGGTCAGTGCATGGGGATCATTTAACTCTGCAATTGCTAAAAAAGGTGTTAATCCCTTTATTACATGACGCAACAGTTGTATCTCTAAAGAGCTAATGTGTAATGTTCTATCACCCATGGCACGGTATAGGGTATCTATATATTAACGCTGTGACATGAGCACAAAGACTCAGAAGGTCCATGTTACAGAATATCTCCTATCAGTTGGTGACGGTCTTCATCAATTACCTTGCTGTAAGTATAGAAGAGTCTGCCTGGCTGAAAGTCTTTCTGTTGAAGTGAAGGTGGTAACACATATACATCATTCAAGGCAGAGATTACATGGAGCCAGCAAGATGTATAGTGAAGATCTCAAAGGACCCATTTATGTTTCATGACAGTGAATAGATCGGGGCTGATTTTCTAAAGGTATAGAGAAGTGTTCACTTTGAATACCCATGTGTAGGGAAATAAATGTCTCACATGTCATTTAATGATTGAAGAAAACCAGCTTCACTTTATTCTCTAAGCAAACATTCTCTACTTCTCTACTATAGCAGATTTTATTTATTTTTATTTATTGCAGGTACTTATATAGTGCCATCAATTTACACAGCCCCTTAGATATACACTATATATAATGGAAGGACACATATGTCATATGAGTCAAAAAGGCTGCAAACCCCAAAAACTTACAAAAATGGAAGGGTTTCCCCAAGGGTTTTTTTTAGCAGCAAGATATTTATAAAGAAATCATTGGTTAAAAATCTTTTTATTATGTCAAAAAATGGATTCAAATATACAATGAATTTAAAATATAAGCTCTGGTTAGCGACACAAACAACAACATGAACCATCACTCATGGCAAACAATACACCAAGGAGACCATGGTTTGCAAATTACATAACAACACTACTATCCACATAAATACCCCAATGCATTTCGACCCTTTCATTCATGGTCTTCTTTAGGGGGATTTATTATTCTATGGAAATATATTTAAAAAATTCAAATTTAGACAACATTATTGACATTTTACAGTATACAAAGCATTGTTGAACATTTAATATTGTGCAAAGATACATCCCCATTTATGCGGTGATATATTTACCATTCAGGGGGTGGAAAAGTGGGAATGTATCGCACAACCAGGATTGCTAAAAACGGTTGCATTCAGTGGTCCCGGAATCTCCGCATGTCCCCTCCGCATCTTCCAGGTGAGTCCATAGTCCACAGGGCTTACAAGGAGCCATGCTCTTGGACCTTGAGAGGAAGAAGGGAGATAAGGCACCTGCAATTTGGTATTCAAAAATCTCAATAAGTAAACAGCAAATATTCTGTGAGTATTCAGTATTGCTTTGCGACTCCAGACTAGTTGATTCTCAGTCAAGTGCTAGAATTATATGAATTGATATTACTCATTTGTTATTATTTTATAGTTTATTAATTTATTGGTTTATTTATGGATTGAATCACATTGCCATTTGTGTGATGAAATGAAAAACTTGTGCTATGTGTTGTTACGTGATTAATCAATTAATAAAAGTGAATATGCGATAAAGTGCTGTGGTGTGTGTGAGGGTAAAGAAGTAATGAAATTAGGAAAAGTGTAAGAATGAAATCTGATGTGATAAATGACACTGGGGAACTAGTGCATAAAAATGGAAAAAATGAAAACCAATAATACTATATAAAACATAATAGTGAACACTAAAACAATATTCAAAGTTTTTTGAATGAAGTCATATCTATGTTAAATTAAAATAACAATATATTAGTTGATTTATGAAGAGCCTAAATGATAGAAAATGTAGGTGAATAAAATATTGAATATAGTACAAATATCAGCCAGTCTGGTATGTCCAACAGCCGCATTTACTTAGTACTCCAATCCTTCCTGTGTATGTTAGCAGCATTCCAGAGATCACCTCAAGATCCACTGGAAGGTGCAAGTTGGAATAGTATCCAAATTTTATGCCAATTAATTGCAGATGCTCACTTTCTCCCCATCCCTCCCCCTTACAGTCCTCGCCGTCATGATTGCGGCATCCGCGTGGCCCCCTCGGCGTTCCGGAAGGCATAAGCCCCGGCATCTGCCGTCACCTTCGATGTAATTACGTGATGTCATGATGTCACGTGCATGCGCGGCCTGTGCACGACGTCCCTGACCATCCGGCGGCAATCAAGGGACGCCGCCAGGCACTTAAATTGCTCCCTCCAGTGGCACAGAGGGGAAAGGCTCAACTGTGGGAACATTAAAATGGAGAATCATGAAAATGTTCACGTCTCCCCACCGTGTCGGGAAACAGAATAAAAATAAGGCACCCACCCAGTGCTGCAGGGAAGGCCATAGCGGTGCATACAGGATAATCTCTGAGGAACAAACATGTGGGTTATAGAGCATACAGAATTAAATACAAAATAATTTCTCCATAATTTGTCTTATATAGTCGTATATTATTATAATGATAGTTTTCTTTATTTGAAGAGCTGAAAGTATATTGTGTTTGCCCAATTTAATGAAAAAAGGGGAATATTTATCTATTTCAACCCAGGAGTTGTCTTCTCTTAGACCTGGCTTGTTTGTTCTATCTATTTTAACCGAATATAGGTGTTCCCTTTAATACTAGCTGTCTTTGCCTTATGCTTATGACTACTCACGTAACACCACATAGCACTCATTTTTCACTTCATCACATGAATGGCAATATAATTCAATCCATAAATAAACCAATAAATTAATAAACTATAAAATAATAACAAATGAGTAATATCAATTCATATAATTCTAGTACTTGACTGAGAATCAACTAGTCTGGAGTCGCAAAGCAATACTGAATACTCACAGAATATTTGCGGTTTACTTATTGAGATTTTTGAATACCTAATTGCAGGTGCCTTATCTCCCCTCTTCCTCTCAAGGTCCAAGAGCATGGCTCCTTGTAAGCCCTGTGGACTATGGACTCACCTGGAGGGTGCAGAAGGGACATGCGGAGATTCCGGGACCACTGGATGCAATCGCTTTTAGCAATCCTGGTTGTGCGATACATTCTCACATTTCCACCCTCTGAATGGTAAATATATCACCACATATATGGAGATGTATCTTTGCACAATATGAAATGTTCAACAATGCTTTGTATACTGTAAAATGTCAATAATGTTGTCTAAATTATAATTTTTTCTTGATATATTTTCCTAGAATAATAAATCCCCCTGAAGAAGACCATGAATGAAAGGGTCGAAATGCATTGGGGTATTTATGTGGATAGTAGTGTTGTTATGTAATTTGCAAACCATGGTCTCCTTGGTGTATTGTTTGCCATGAGTGTTGGTTCATGTTGTTTGTGTCGCTAACCAGAGCTTATATTTTAAATTCTATAACCAAGTGAACTGCGCTAGCAACTGTGAAAAAACTAAACATATGCAAAAACTCAAAAAATATATATATAGTAACACATTGATAGTGCATAGAAAGGGTGTTGTAAAACACTGGGCATACACCCTGCAAACCTAGCCCAACAATTAATGGGAATATGCTGGGCTATACTACCAGAAACCCTACATATGCATGTGAAAAATCAATTAGTGTGCATAATAAATAACAGAAATAAGCTAAAAAACGATCCGCTCAAGGAATTGTAGATTAATGCAAACATAAAATGTCAATAATAGGAAGAACGTGGCTGATGGTAAAGACCCCCTTCATAGGAAGACAATGAGCAGGCTTCCAGCTCTCACATCCTTAGAAACAAACAGGGCTGATAATGTAACGAAGCAGAGATTGCTTGGAGGGGACCACAACACACGTTCCACCGGAGGAGAAAAAGAAAAGCATATAGCATAAAACCCTATGTCACCAAGGGTCACCTGCGCAAAAATGCGCTACTCACGAGACCGGTAGAAAAAACAGGCATTCAGATGTTATGGTCGGTTCGCCGCTCTCCGGCGTGCGTTCCACCGCCAAGGAAGTGATGTCACTGGTATCAGATCAGATGGACGTGGACAGGATGTTCATTGTATATTTGATTCCATTTTTTGACATAATAAAAGATTTTTAACCAACTATTTCTTTATAAATATTTTGCTGCTAAAAACCTCCTTGGGAAAACATATAACCAAAAGTATTGGGACATCTGCCTTTACCCGCACATGAACTTTAATGGCATCCCAGTTTTAGTCCGTAGGGTTCAATACTGAGTTGGCCCACCCTTTGCAGCTATAACTCTTCTGGGAAGGCTGTCCACAAGGTTTAGGAGTGTGTCTATGGGAATGTTTTACCATTCTTCCAGAAGCACATTTGTGAAGTCAGGCACTGATGCTGGGCAAGAAGGCCTGGCTCGCAGTCTCCGCTCAAATTCATTCCAAAAGTGTTCTATCGGTTACATAGTTGAGGTCAGGCCAGTCAAGTTACTCCACCCCAAACTCACCCATCCATGTCTTTTTGGACCTTGCTTTCTGCACTGGTTTAAATCATTTGGTAGGGGGGGATTATGGTGTGGGGTTGTTTTTCAGGGGTTGGGCTTGGCCCCTTAGTTCCAGTGAAGGGAACTCTTAAGGTGTCAGCATACCAAGACATTTTGGACAATTTCATGCTCCCAACTTTGTAGGAACAGTTTGGGGATGGCCCCTTCCTGTTGCAACATGACTGCTCACCAGTCCACAAAGCAAGGTCCATAAAGACATGGATTAGCGAGTTTGGGGTGGAGGAAGTTGACTGTTCCCATAAAGTTGGGAGCATAAAATTGTCCAAAATGTCTTGGTAGGCTGACGTCTTAAGAGTTCCCCTCCTGGGAACTAAGGGGCCAAGCCTAACCCCTGAAAAACAACCCCACATCATAATCCCCCTCCACCAAATGATTTGGACCAGTGCACAAAGCAAGGTCCATAAAGACATGGATGAGCCAGTTTGAGGTGAAGGAACTTGACTGGCCTGCACAGAGTCCCGACCTCAACCCAATAGCACACCTTTGGGATAACTTAGAGCGGAGACTGCAAGCCAGGCCTACTTGTCCAACATCAGTGACTTACCTCACAAATGGAAGAATGGTCAAACGTTCCCATAGACACACTCCTGAACCTTGTGGACAGCCTTCTTAGAAGACAGCCTTCCCTGTCCTCAAGGAGCTTACAATCTAAGGTTCCTAACTCACATTCATACATACTACGGCCAATTTAGACAGCAGCCAATTAACCTACCTCAACCACATCGGTTCTAAAGCATTAAACCCCCATTTAGTCCTTGTCTGCAGTTATAGTACAGCTGCATACAAGTTGAATATAAACAGAGACGTATTTACATTGGCCTCAACTTGTGGTGATAGCTTACAGATGCAGAAAAAGGAAGTTAACAGGTTATATCTGCAAATTTGTTTTGTATCCCTGGACATAATTAAAAATACTTGTGTGTTTTAAAATAGGAGCTGTTATTCTCTATGAATGAGATTTTTAAATTGACCCGATCGATTATTTTATTTCAATATGAGATGCTAGCCTTTCACTCTCTGGAATACTTTAAACCAGACATTCTCAACCAGGGTTCCTCCAGAGACTGACCTCTCATCCGATGGTGTCTGGATAGTTCTGGGTCTAATGTCACACCACACCAGAGCCAGCAGTATAAAAAATTATTTTGAGGGTTCTTCTGGGGTAAAAAGTTATAGATAGGCGGATATAAACATTTGAGGTCAAATAAATGCAGCCTTAGTATAAATTGGTTCAGATGAAATTTCTGTTCTGTAGCCAAAAAGTAAATAAAAAATACATATTAAGATTTATTTACTAAAAAAATTAAGATTGTTGACTCAGAAAACTTAAGGTTTACTAAACGTAGTGAAAGCTGCATTTATTCCCATCAACCAATTGTGCTACCAAAAATCCTATTTTTCTTATTTCTCTTGGACATGATTGGGTACTCAAAGTGAACATAGTTCCACCGTATTTACTAACAGATGTTACACAAAGCAAAGATTCACTTAGCTAAGCGAACAGCCTCTAATCCTTTATTAAATAGGTCCTGTTGCCTTTTCAGGCATATAGTGTATATACTGTATAATGTGCATTTTCATTATATAGACAACATACTCAAAGGGATGGGGATACTCATGACATCAATGACCTATTATAGGCACATGGCCATATTAGGTCAATGTTATCACAAGCCTCCCCGTCCCTTTGTATACATGCCTATACATCTCCTGCCTGTAGTTCATTGGTTCAGCAATGACCGCTAACTTCTGGGTTCAGACAGAACCCAAGCTCATCCTTACTCCAGACCTAATATCACTTCCTGTTGTATTTTAAGATAGGAATTGAAGGAAAAACTCCCCAAAGAGACAGCAAAAAAAAATGAATTTTAACCATTCTCTAAGTTTTGGGTTTTTTTTGCAAAGTTTTGCTAGAATTGGATTGGAGTCATAGGCGTGCCCACGGGGTGTGCCGGGTGTGCCCAGGCACACCCTAATCCAGGGGCGTACCAATGGGGGGGCGGTCCACCCCAGGTGCCACACATTGGAGGGGGGGTGTCAGTGGCGTTGCTATGGAGGTGCGCTCCGCACCCGGGTCAGTGACACTGACACCATCCAGCGAGAGGGTGGCGAGTGTCCTGGCTCTGGCTGCTCCCTTTGGTTGTTTTTTTTTATCAGCACAAACACCCCCAGTGCCGCGGCCGCACTTAGCCTGGTCTGTCTGGTCACTGTTTTCTTCCTGCTCTAGCTCCACCCACCACTGCTGCGCTACAGAGCCAGGCATGTTCTCCGCATGGGCAGCACGGCTGATGTTACACAGACCACAGTCCTCCGGAATCCCAGACCTCCCTAGCTGAGAGCCCAAGGTGAGCTAAGTGCCTGGTGATAAAGGTGTGTGTGTTGGCAAGCATGGTATCCACCGCAGCCGCCCAGTGGATGTGAGCTGACATGTGCCCTGAGGTGTGAGAAAGGGGAGAGGTGTTTGTGTCTGTCCTGCTGGTCTGATAACAGAGAAGGGGGGGGGGGGGGTGATGCTGTGTCCGCAACCACCCAGCCTAGGATAGTGTAGCTGACATGGGGGGGGGGTGGTGTTGCTGTGTCCACCCCCCCACCTATAATAGCTGAGCTGATTGGGGGTGGTGTTGCTGTGTCCACCACCCCACCCACCTATAGTAGCTGACCTGATGTGGGAGGTGGTGTTGCTGTGTCCACCACCCCACCCACCTATAGTAGCTGACCTGATGTGGGAGGTGGTGTTGCTGTGTCCACCACCCCACCCACCTATAGTAGCTGAGCTGATGTGGGAGGTGGTGTTGCTGTGTCCACCACCCCACCCACCTATAGTAGCTGAGCTGATGTGGGAGGTGGTGTTGCTGTGTCCACCACCCCACCCACCTATAGTAGCTGAGCTGATGTGGGAGGTGGTGTTGCTGTGTCCACCACCCCACCCACCTATAGTAGCTGAGCTGATGGGGGGGAGGTGGTGTCGCTGTGTCCACCAACCCACCCACCTATAGTAGCTGACCTGAAGGGGGGGGTGGTGTTGCTGTGTCCACCACCCCACCCACCTATAGTAGCTGAGCTGATGGGGGGGTGTTGCTGTGTCCACCACCCCCCCACCTATAGTAACTGACCTGATTGGACAGGGGGTGGTGCTGCTCTGTCCACCACCCCCAACCTATAGTAGCTGACCTGATGGGGGGGAGGTGGTGTCGCTTTGTCCACCAACCCACCCACCTATAGTAGCTGACCTGAAGGGGGGGTGGTGTTGCTGTGTCCACCACCCCACCCACCTATAGTAGCTGAGCTGATGGGGGGGTGTTGCTGTGTCCACCACCCCCCCACCTATAGTAGCTGACCTGATTGGACGGGAGGTGGTGTTTCTGTGTCCACCACCCCCCCACCTATAGTAGCTGACCTGATGGGGGGGAGGTGGTGTCGCTGTGTCCACCAACCCACCCACCTATAGTAGCTGACCTGAAGGAGGGGGTGGTGTTGCTGTGTCCACCCCCCCACCCACCTATAGTAGCTGAGCTGATGGGGGGGTGTTGCTGTGTCCACCACCCCCCCACCTATAGTAGCTGACCTGATTGGACGGGGGTGGTGTTTCTGTGTCCACCACCCCCCCACCTATAGTAGCTGACCTGATTGGGGGGGTGTTGCTGTGTCCACCACCCCCCCACCTATAGTAGCTGACCTGATTGGGGGGGGGTGGTGTTGCTGTGTCCACCAACCTACCCACCTATAGTAGCTGACCTGATGGGGGGAGGTGGTGTCGCTGTGTCCACAAACCCACTCACCTATAGTAGCTGACCTGATGGGGGGGTTTTGTTGGTGTGTCCACCATCACCCCACCTATAGTAACTAAACTGATGGGTGGGTGTTGTTGCTGTGTCCACCATCACCCCACCTTTAGTATCTGAACTGATTCGGGGGGTGGTGTTGCTGTGTCCACCACCCCACCCACCTATAGTAGCTGACCTGATGGGTGGGTGTTGTTGCTGTGTCCACCATCACCCCACCTTTAGAAGCTGAACTGATGGGGGGGGGGTGTTGCTGTGTCCACCACCCCACCCACCTATAGTAGCTGAGCTGATGGGGGGGATGGTGTCATTGTATTCACCACCCAGGCATAGTAGATGAGGGGGTGTCTGCAGCCCAGCTGTAAACAGACATTGACCTACACCCACATTTTGCAGCCATCAGATCCGTCCAGCAAGCAGCATCTTGCCATCTTCCCTGCGGCCATCAGATCCCATCCACAGTCCAGCAAGCAACACACCGTGTCAGCAGGTCAGTTTTAAAATCCGAATCAAATCATCAATGCCAATGATGCCATTGTCTGCTGTCCCCAGGGACAGATCCGATACAGAGATCGCCGTACAGCGGGATCTCTGGATTGAATCTGTCCCTGGGGACAGCAGATAATGCAAAGTATGGGCCATACTTTTGTATTGATAGCTGTCTCCCCATCCCACTCTGATGTCTTCCTAATAGCAGCTCCAGTCCAGCTCTCCACTTCCCGATCTGTCCAAAAATAAAATGTGGGATCTGCTCACACCTGAGTGACTGACAGCTCTTGCTTGTCCCGTCTTTTGTCACTGGCTGCCATGGATGAACAGCATTGGCTGTTATTACAGGGAGCGGGAGGGGACATACACCCCTCATCCCACTGCTCCGCCCAGGTTTCCCATCCCACCAGGAGACCCAAACAAAGCAGGATTTGCCTTTGATTAGGTCTCCGCTGTAGAAACCCAGAAGTGACATCACACCGTCACTTACTAAAATTTTTTTGTGTGCCATTTTTGTGCAAATTTGTGTAATAAATATTCTTGAAAACATTACAAATTTTTGTGGGTGTTTTTACATTTTAAAGTTGGGGGCTGTGGGGGGTGCCAGATATAGGATCCGCCCCGGGTGCCAAATGCTCTAGATACGCCCCTGCCCTAATCATCCCTGTGTCCTGTCTGTGTTTCACAAGTTTTGTTAGTGCTAAATGCCTGGAACATCTGTCCTGTCCCTGTTTAACCCAGTCACCACCACTGGGGCCGGTAAAAACAGCTGTGCTGCGAGTGGGAGGTGTTTGAGCAGGGAACTAGGAGAACTAGGACCTCAACCATGGAGTAAGCCAGACGTATTTGCCGATGCAGCTTCTCTAGTTGCAGCTGCAGGTTCCCACAGGCGCCAGCGGAGTGATCTACATCTGCACTCCGCCCCCCTTTCCGGCCTCTCTCTCTCCCTTGGAAGGAATGGAAGCAGCGGACTAGCGGAGCCTGGAGAGCGGCAAATGAGTGGCTGCAGCCTGCTACTATATCGAGGTGAGGTGACTCAGGTGAGCACTGCAGTGAGTGAGACAGCACTGAACACTGAGCAGGGCAGGCAATGGGCAAATGATGCACCAAAAAAAAATCAACCAATCCATATGAATTCTTACCCTGGCTTGTCTTACTTGTCTTATTAGTCATTTATATATTTATTTTTACAAAAAAAAAAAAAAATATATATATATATATATATATATATATGTATATATATATATATATATATATATATATACAGTGGGCCACCAATTGTGCAAGTTCTCCCACTTAAAAAGATGAGAGAGGCCTGTAATTGTCATCATAGGTATACCTCAACTATGAGAGACAAAATGTGGAAACAAATCCAGACAATCACATTGTCTGATTTTTGAAAGAATTTATTTGCAAATTATGGTGGAAAATAAGTATTTGGTCACCTACAAACAAGCAAGATTTCTGGCTCTCACAGACCTGTATCTTCTTCTTTAAGAGGCTCCTCTGTCCTCCACTCATTACCTGTATTAATGGCACCTGTTTGAACTTGTTATCAGTATAAAAGACACCTGTCCACAACCTCAAACAGTCACACTCCAAACTCCACTATGGTGAAGACCAAAAAGCTGTCGAAGGACAGCAGAAACAAGATTGTAGACTTGCACCAGGCTGGGAAGACTGAATCTGCAATAGGCAAGCAGCTTGGTGTGAAGAATTCAACTGTGGGAGCAATAATTAGAAAATGGAAGACATACAAGACCACTGATAATCTCCCTCGATCTGGGGCTCCACGCAAGATCTCACCCCATGGGGTCAAAATGATCACAAGAACGGTGAGCAAAAATCCCAGAACCACACGGGGGGACCTAGTGAATGACCTGCAGAGAGCTGGGACCAACGTAACAAAGGCTACCATCAGTAACACACTACGCTGCCAGGCACTCAGATCCTGCAGTGCCAGACGTGTCCCCCTTCTTAAGCCAGCACATGTCCGGGCCCGTCTGAGGTTTGCTAGAGAGCATTTAGATGATCCAGAAGAGGATTGGGAGAATATCATATGGTCAGATGAAACCAAAGTAGAACTGTTTGGTAGAAACACAACTCATCGTGTTTGGAGGAGAGAGAATGCTGAGTTGCAACCAAAGAACACCATACCTACTGTGAAGCATGGGGGTGGCAACATCATGCTTTGGGGCTGTTTCTCTACAAAGGGAACAGGACGACTGATCCGTGTACATGAAAGAATGAATGGGGCCATGTATCATGATATTTTGAGTGCAAACCTCCTCCCATCAGCAAAGGCATCGAAGATAAAACGTGGCTGGGTCTTTAGCATGACAATAATCCCAAACACACCGCCCAGGCAAAGAAGGAGTGGCTTCGTAAGAAGCATTTCAAGGTCCTGGAGTGGCCTGGGCAGTCTCCAGATTTCAACCCCATAGAAAACCTTTGGAGGGAGTTGAAAGTCCGTGTTGCCCAGCGACAGCCCCAAAATATCACTGCTCTAGAGGAGATCTGCATGTAGGAATGGGCCAACATACCAGCAACAGTGTGTGACAACCTTGTGAAGACTTACAGAAAACATTTGATCTCTGTCATTGCCAACAAATGATATATAACAAAGTTTTAAGATGAACTTTTGATATTGACCAAATACTTATTTTCCACCATAAGTTGCAAATAAATTCTTTCAAAAATCAGACAATGTGATTGTCTGGATTTGTTTCCACATTTTGTCTCTCATAGTTGAGGTATACCTATGCTGACAATTGCAGGCCTCTCTCATCTTTTTAAGTGGGAGAACTTTCACAATTGGGGGCTGACTAAATACTTTTTTGCCCCACCGTATACACACAGACGCACATGTGTTAGAGCTTTGGTTTGAGGTGCACACCCTAATGCAATAGGCTGCGCACGCCTATGATTGGAGTATAAAGCAGTGGAAGGTTTATTGGAACATTAGTCGCTTAATGTGGTTGCATCCTTCTCGCAGCCCTTACCCTATTGTCTAGTTTCCCTTTTATCATATACTATTTTATGTTACAGGTGTAGGCTACCAACATAGTTCTCCAATGGAAAATACTACTTTTCTCTCTGCCAACGTTACCGATATGTTCTTTCTCAAAACTGTTGGCATTGTAAACATGACCTGCTTTATCATCTTAGTACTGAGTCATTCCATCTTCTTCTATTTTGTTGTGGTCATACTTTACGCTTTCTTCACCACTGCTTATATTAAGGAGAAGTCTCGCTATGTCCTCTTCATCCATATGATTCTTAACGATACCCTTTATCTCATAGTGGTCTTTGCCCTTTATGTAGCTTACATGTATTATGTTTACATGCCAGCCTCGATCTGTTACACTATGCTGACGATAAGCACATCGACTTTCCGTGTCACTCCCTACAATCTAAGTGTCATGTCTTTGGAACGCTATGTGGCAGTGTGCTTTCCGCTGAGACACGCTCAGCTGTGCTCTCCAAGGAGCTCCATCATCACCCTTGCTTGTATTTGGGCAGTAGCGTTGATATTTAACCTGGCAGACATTATTGTCCTAGGCTCCAAGGTTGGGAAGAACTTCTTCTTTCTGTCTGTGATTTGTAGCCGAGCGTCAATGACGGGGACTCAGGAACAAGGCATCATCACACTCTGTAGCATCACCATTAGCTTTTCTGCTGTGGGACTCATCATCATCTACACTTATATACAGGTGGTGCTGGTTGCTCGAAAGATCGGCTCTGACAAGTCATCGGCTTTCAAGGCTGGAAAGACGATCATGTTTCATGCATTTCAGCTGATATTATGTATGATGTCCTTCAGCTCTTTTGTCACCGAAACCTACCTGAAAAAGTATCAAGTCTTTATGAGTATTATTAATTATTTGCTCTTCATGTGTCTTCCCCGGCTTCTAAGCCCATTAATCTATGGACTGAGAGATGAAACCTTCCGCAAGTATATGATGACATTCCGATCGGCAGTACCATCAATAGAAGAGGCTTATAAGTAAATTAATATCTGTGATAATTATCACATAATAATTTTATTGTAAATAAAATCCTGAATGTATTAAAATCTTAATGCTTTTCATGCAAAATTGTCTTTAATTTGCTTAATTTTGGCTTTTTTACATCTCAGGATGTGAGGCAAAAAATATGCTTAGCAGACAAAAAGTATCTTTTTTTCCCATGTCTGGAGAGCCACAGGTGGGTTATACAAGCAGCCATAGAGGTGAATGGCTGTACACTTTTATGCACATGTACATCCTATGAGCATGCTTTTGGAAATGCCAATGCAGATAAGCATTTGTGTTTACAAAAAGCATGCTCATAGGAGATACATTCCTAAATGCAAAACGTTCACATTTGGTAAAGTACGTTGTATGCGTAGGCATGGATAGGACCTGCAGAAGAAAGTTAGGGGTAGTCAAGGTGACTCCAGCTATTCCTCAGATGGTCTGTACTCTCTCTTCCTGAGAATTCAGCCCTGCACAGGGCTCTTTAGTTTAGCCCAGCATAGGATTACATCTGGAAAAAGGATCACCCCCTCCTAAGAATGATTTAATCAGGTATAGCTAATCACCTTCTCAATGGCAAACAAAGCCATTTGACTTTTAACTGTGATCAGCTGTAGTCATTTTGGTTAGTTCAGCATGAAAAGATCTTTCCTGGAGCATTTCAGTCCCTGGTATTTAGGAGATGGATACAAAAAAGTTTCAAATGCTTTTGCAATGCTTATAAGCACAGGCAAGTCTATTCTGAAGAAGTGGAAGGTATTGGAGAACACAGATCCTCCTTGGATCAGGACGTTGCTCCAAACTGAATGAGAGAGCCAGGAGGAAACTGGTCAGAGAGACCACCAAGAGGCCTACAGCAACTCTGAAGCAGCATAGGAATTTATGACAAAGAGTGGTCATTGTGTGCATGTGACAACAATATCAACTATAACAACATGTCAGAAAAAAAAATAAAAATAAAAAACAAAATCACTGAGTTGGAAAAAGGAACACCCCCCTTGTGTAAGTATTCTGTTGAACCACGGCAGAAGGTTTTTTATCTTAACCACCTGACGTCCGCGCTATGGCTGAATGACGGCCACAGCGCGGACCTGAATTCCCGGGAGGCCGTCATATGACAGCCTCCCCTGTGCACGCTCAGGCGCGCTGTGATCACGAGTCACTGAGACTCGGCTGATCACCGATCCGAGTAAGGGGCTGGTCCCGGCCCCTTACCATGTGATCAGCTGTTAGCCAATGACAGCTGATCACATTGTGTAAACAAAAGATCGGTAATCGTTTTTTTTTTTTCTCACGCTGACAGCGTGAGTAGAAAAAAAAGTCGATCACCGGTTGGGATGGAAGAGGCACATCTGCCTCATCAGTGCCACCTACTAGTGCCAATTAAAAGAGCCCACAGTGCCACTTAACAGTGCCCACAGTACCACCTAACAGTGCCCACAGTACCACCTATCAATGCCAACAAGTGACACCTATCAATGCCCACAAGTGCCACCTATCAATGCCCACCTGTAGTGCCAATCAGTGCCACCTGGCAGTGCTACCCATCACTGCCACCCATCAGTGCCCATCACTGCCGCCTATCAGTGCCCATCACTGCCGCCTCATCAGCGTACATCAATGAAGGAGAAAAATGACCCGTTTTAATTTTTTATAACAAAATATAAAAAAAAAAATGTTTTTTTTTTAAAAATTCAGATTTTTACATTTTTTTAACAAAAAGTAAAAACTGCAGAGGTGATCAAATACCACCAAAAGAAAGCTCTATTTGTGGTGAAAGAATTATAAAAATTTCATTTGGGTACAGTGTTGTATGACCGCGCAATTGTCATTCAAAGTGCATCAGCGCTGAAAGCTGAAAATTGGTCTGAATAGGAGGGGGGTTTAAGTGCCCAGTAAGCAAGTGGTTAATGCATTCTATGCATTAAGATAAAAAACTTTCTGTGTGTAGCAGCCACTCCTAACACTTACCAGAGCCCCCTCTCGATCCATGAGTGCCTTGGCCGCCCGGGAATCTCCCTCCTGACTGGCTGAGACACAGCAGCAGCGCCATTGGCTCATGCTGCTGTCAATCAAACTCAGCCAGTCAGGGGAGAGAGAGGGCCGAACCGCGGCTTCATGTCTGAGTGGATACACAGCAGTGTTAATTTTGTCGACTAAAAAAGGGGTTAAAACTAAAACAATTGAGATGACTAAAATACGACTAAAACTAAAATGGCATTTTAGTCAAAAGACTAAAATGGGACTAAAACTAAAACTAAAATTCAATTTTAGTCAAAAGACGAGCAGAATGTCCGTCAGAAAAAGTCCGATGGGAGCTTTTCATCGTATATTCCGACCTTGTGTATGCCCCATCAGACTTTTTCCGTCGAAAATTCAGACGGACTTAGATAGAGAACATGCTCTAAAGTTTTCTGATGGAACTAGTTACTATCGGGAAACCCACTCGTCTGTATGCTGTTCCGACGTAACAAAAACGACGCATGCGCAGAAGCAAGTAAGAGACGGAAGCGATTGGTCTGGTAAAACTAGCGTTCGGAATGGAGATAGCACATTCCTCAGGCCGCAAATTCTGTGATCGTTTAATGCAGTGCATTATTTTGTGCTTTATAATGCTAGAATAATGAAGTTGTTTTGCTGCTGATATTCACACAGAGTTCTCACAAACTTATTTCTTTATTATTTCTCGTGCTCTCATGAATAATCTTTTATTTTTTTAAATCCAGATCTCCAGAATAATGTTTGGAATTTTTTTTTTAGAGTCATTTTTTTTAATTATTTTTTTTTATTTCATCAAGATCTCTTTTTTTTGGATTATTGCAGAATTAGTTTATAGTGATCTCCCTAATTTTTTTTTTTGTGTCAAGCTACCACAATAACATTATTATCTTGTATTTTTTAACCTCAAGGAGGCTGGTTGGTGTCCCTTGTTAATTTGACATTGTCTTTTTGAAATGTACCTGCCTACTCACAAACAAACTGTCCTTTTTGAAGAAAAACACATAGGCAAGTATTTTCCAAAAAAAAAAAATCTGTTTATTCTGGGTAACAAAATAAAGATGAAGGCAACACTGGAGAAACTTTTGGAATTTGCGAAGCCTTTTGGTCCCCAGGGCTCACATCAAGTCTGTGGAACAGAAATTTGGGATCTTGAGGAGTCCATATAATAGTGATCACAATCTGGTCCAGGACTCCCAGAGATCAGGACCAGCAGCAGATGACATATATGTCCCCAGGCTGTGGTACTACACCAGCCTGCATCTTCTGTCCGACCAGACTGAACCCAGGCCATCACTTTCTTCTCTTCGCTGCAATCTTCCCTCCACGCTGCCCTGCACCCTTCCCTGCAGCCTACCTTGGAGGCTGGGGCTCTGGTGGTGGACTTTTGGCAGGAGGAGGAGGAGGAGGAGGATGGGTGAGATCATATATGTGGCTGTTCTCTGTCAGCTGGCCCCTCAACCCCTTCTGAAAGGCCTCACCAAAAATTCCCTCACAGAGGAGGCGTTGGCCCTCCTCCAATTTCAACAATCTTGTGGCTAGATAACAGCCATAGGCTTCGTCAGCGTCGGGGGGGGGCTTTGGAGGACATTGCTTGCCTCCCTCATGAGGCCCAGTGCTGCCTCCTCCGTCATCATCTCCTTCCTGGGCCTTTTCGTTTGAAGGAGGAGGGGAGGCACCTGGGATTGGGTGAGGCTCCTACTGGGGCCAGCCACCTCCTGGCTGACACTGGGCCCGCCCACCTCCTGGCTGTCACTGGCCACGGCCACCTCCTGGCTGTCACTGTTCACGGACTCCTCCTGCCTGCCACTTTCCAGACCCTCGTTCTGGCTGAGCTCATCCTGTGTATAAAAAAGGGACATAGTTTTAGTTTTTGCTTCATCAATCACACACAATTTTTAGCTCATGACTTGCATATTGCAAATGACTTGCATATTGCACATGACTTGCAAATTGAATGTTAATAAATAGAAAAGACTATCATTCTGACCCCAGCATTTTTCATTCTTGTCCCAAACATTTTTGGCCACTACTGTCTAATGATTTAAAACAAAGTGATTTAAATATCAATTATAACATCTAGTTAACATCATTAATATTAGGACAATAAATATGTATAAAAATAATATACCTGGCTCCAGCTGGGCGCATCCACTTCTTCCAGGATTGAAGGCCCAGGTTTTTCCTCGTCAGCCTCTGCTGGGGTTGTGGGAAGGGTGGAGGGAAGGCTGCAGGGAAGGGTAGAAAGTGATTCTCTGGCTTCAGTCTGGTCTTCCAGAAACCGCAGTTTGTTGAAGTACTACAGCCTGGGTACATACATTTGCTCTGCTGCTGCTCCTGATCTGGGTGATTTCTGGATTGTATTATGCTCCATCTTATACATGTTCCTCAAGATCCCAATTTTCCTGTCCAAGAACTTGATGGTTGCATCAGGGACCCGAGTCTTGTCTTCACAAATTCCAGAAGTTTCTCCAGCGTTGACCTCCTAGCTTGTTTATTATAATATAATCTGTGTTTCACCTCCCACAAATTCCTCATCTCCCTGTACTTGTCTATGAAACTGGACATAAATTCTGGGTCCCTAAAGTGATTCATCTTTGCTGTAAGACAATAAACAAGACAAAAACATTAATGTCAGCCTAAACTCTCATAATCTTATCCCAATATAGGCCTCAATCTTGAAGCAGTATTGGCCACTGATGGGCCAAGTTCAAATGTTACCTTCGTTTAGGACGCTCGCCACTTCTGTTCCTCCCTCCTCCGCACACAGAATGTACATACGACACATGCGTGTTAGCTTGATATACACTGCGCATGCGTCAAACTATGCCCGCGTCGCCCGCCCCTGACGTTCTTTTTAGAATATTCCACACCCCTTCTCTTTAGGCGTGCAGTAGGAACGACATGGCGGAGAAAGAGCATGTGTGTGTTAATTCCACTAACGAGGAGGAGGAAAGCCCGGAGACAGAAACGTCCCGATCCCGGAAGAGAAGATTTAAGGCCTCAAATATGGCCTTTGAAGAGATGGTGGACATCTTGAGGAGGACCGACTATAATGGGAAGCATGGACCGTACACCAACCCTAATGTGAGAAAGGCCAAGATCATGAATAAAGTTGTGAAGAGTCTGCACAGGAATTTTGGGGTACGACCAGGGAGCAATTAAGGAAACGCTGGTCAGACCTGAAAATGAGAGAGCAGGATTAGTATAGATAGATCAAGAAAGTGCTTCTAAAAAGTATTTGTCCTGTGTTCCTATTATGATTATTACTTGCATGCTGCGCCAGGTGATTTTCTTTACTGTAGTACAGTTTAAAATGGCGACTTTCATGTTCGTGGGCACAGGAATCGGTCGTCGTAAACATTGTTCGCTCATTACATAGGATGTTTTGGGCAGATACAGGTTAAATACATTTGGTCATGGCTATTTGTGTAAAAATAATTTGGGGACATTGCTGTCTAGATGTGTTTGTAACTAGAATGAAATGAAAGCTTGATTCAGTGTAATGTAAGGAGAGACGACAAAGGGGAAGGGTAAATTGGGACTTTAAATGAAATTTCGCCTGGTAAGGTCGCGTATTTCCATCCCTATGACTATGCTAAAGAAACCCACAAGCATTGAGCGAGCGAGTAAAAAGGAAAGAGTTGAGAGTTTAAATGAAGCCAATGGTTTGCAAGCCGACACATGAGCGGTGGGTCAATAAACTTTATTAATAGTTAAATACAAACAATGGTATACACAAATATAGGACTCAGAGGGTTGGGTGTGTCATTGCCATCATCCCCAGAGACTTCAAAAAACCAAATATATACCTCAATGTGGGATTTTTAAGGCAATGTAATGACAAAAAGATTTTATATTAAAAAGGATTTTTATTTTATTGATACAAAAAGGTAAAGTAAAAATAGACATACAGAATAATTATTTAGAGTACTGTGTGGTTATGATGTTTGTACCAATGTTATTATCTACTTTATCTGTTGTGACAATTGATGTTAGTAATTTTTATGCTGATCTTCGGTTATCAGTGCTATTACGCATCCTATGATATTTTACCTAGTGTTAACCATATATTGTTGGATACCATTGTTTGTATTTAACTATTAATAAAGTTTATTGACCCCCCGCTCATGTGTCGGCTTGCAAACCATTGGCTTCATTTAAAGTCCCAACCCTTTCCTTTTTACTCGCTCACTCAATGCTTGTGGGTTTCTTTAGCATAATGTAAGGAGAGGACACTCAACAGCTGTTTACACATCTGGACTCAGGAGCACTAGTGTGGGACACCAAAACAAAATTTTTTTAAGGTGTCCCACACAGGTGCTCCAGTCGATATTTGGGGTGTCTCCAATTTGTCAGAAAAAGATAAGTATTCCAGCTTTGGTAAGGGAAATAATCATGTCTTCATCTTGGAACTCTGCCCAAAACAGACAATTGTACCCCACTTCCCAGCAATGTTTCCTATTCCTAGTTCTGGACTCATATATCTGTGTGCTAAGTATACCTTTTGTTTCATTCTCATAGGGGAGAAAAGACTTGGAGGACACCACTCAGAGGACACAAGGAACACCCCACCTCAGAAAGAAGGGGAACTCAGAACAAGAACATACCCAGAGGAAGGAGAGCTGGAGGAAGTCGGGGAGATTGTCACCACAACAGGTCAGTGTCTGACACCCCAGCTTCAGGTAATATCTGTATGCCTGCATATATTTAATACATGTTTTTTATACAATTTTTAGGTGATGTGCTGGTTGTTGAAGAGCAAGCTGAACATTTCACAAGTGACAGTGCACAAAGGCTAATCCAGGACATCATGGTGTGGAATGGTGAAATTGACATCGTAAGGAAGAAACTCAATGTTATGGAACAACAAATGAAGAACATGATTGATATGTTGGGGAGAATCTGAATTTCTGCCAAATGCCACCATTTTACCATTTGTTGGACTAAACCAAACCTTTTATTTTACATTTTCAAAGCCAAATTTTGAAGATGCACACGATGGGTCAACAAGTGCTATCTGCCATTGTGGATGAATGTAATGTACATAAATGATAATCAGAAAATGACCATTTGCTTATGTGTATACATGTTTCTATGCAACTCCTTACTCATTATATAGTAAAGAGATTAGCTTTGCTTCGGGACTAAAACCCCCTACCCCCTGCTTCCCTCAGATTAGAAGAATGCGGAAGTCAAGAGAGAACCAGCTTCAACCAAGCCTCAGCATCAAGTTTCTCCATCTCTCTTGTATTTCAGCCAATGAGATGTACCTATTAGACTGACATAGCAATGACGTATAATCTATTATCCTCTCTGTATAAAACATTAGCACCGCCCTGCAATAAAGCAGAAGTGTAGAAGTAACCGAGCTGAACATGTGTCAGAGTGTTTGCTTCTAGAGTACATGCACATCCACACTTTCCAATTAGAAACAGCAGCAGATAACCTTGAACTAAATTGTAGTTCTTATCTATTACATTTGGCACCCAGAACGTGGAGCTCCAGTCTTCAGTCGAAGGGAGACCGCGAGACGGATCGAGTGGCTGACCGAGACAGAACAAGGGGGTTTGCGCAGCCCTAACAGTACGGTAAGCATATCTATTCTTACCACTGTATAACTTGACCCTGTCTGGGCTGGCTGCTTTATCTTGTTGGCTCTCTTAGACTGTTCAGAGGCAGGTAATTTATTCCTCGCCTGGGGCTGTTTTAATGAACCTGCTATTGGGTCTCTGCTGACTGTGTATTATTTTATCAGTGTCTGCCATCATGAAGGATTGCAACTCAGCAGTCTGAAAGTGCTGTTGCATTTGTGTGTCCTGACCCCCAGATGAGCTGTCTGCCTCTGGGGAGACTGGAATCTTGCGACAAACGTCTACAGACTGGTTACTCAGGTGAGCTGTTGGCCCCTGAGGGTTTTAGCTCAGCTGCTGAGACTTCGTGGTGCAATGGGTGGTAGGTGTAATGTCCTGTCCTAAATGTGTATTTATGGTTTACTGTTTGCCATACACAAGAAGGGTTGGGGACTGGTGAAGGTGAGAGAAGGTGGCTACCCGAAGGATCAGTTGCGTCACAAGCCGTTGCTCCCCACCACCCCTGACGTGCTTGTTCTGAGATTAAACGTAAATTACCCGGTGAAAGGGGGGTTTGGGCAGATCCTTGAAGAGATAGAACAGAGAATAATGAGGAAGGGTTATCAATCTATCAGTTGTCCTCACTCCCGCCTCAAACCGTCAGCCGAGACTGCGGCAGACGAACAGAACAGAGTGAGAGACCTTGGATACCAGCTGGGAGGCCCAGAGAGAGGAGGGGAAGATGGATCAGAAAGTAACGAAGCAAGAAAAAGGAATGCTAGCTTGTGATAATTGTTTCGACGGCAAAACAGCTCGTGTGTACGTGACATAAGACTAAAACTAAATTGAAATTTCACTTAGAAATTAACACTGGTCTGTAGTGCATATTCATACCTCAATACCATAAATAATAACATATGAGATTTTTCACTCCAGCAGTATATAATGAGTTTGGAAATTGTAGAGAAATGTTCACTAATGCATTACAATTTAATTACACCCATTCGATTTTAGACGACTAAAATTAATTTTAGTCGACTAAAATGTACTGAAGATTTTAGTCGACTAAAACGTAGGACCTTTTAATCGACTAAAATGTCCTGGAGATTTAGTCGACTAAATACGACTAAAACTAAAACAATTGCAGAAGACTAAAATGGGACTAAAACTAAAATGCCATTTTAGTCCTAAGACTAAGACGAAAACTAAATCGAATATGGCTGCCAAAATTAACACTGATACACAGAGCTGGGGCTCGGGTGTCCCTATAGCAAGCTGCTTGCTGTGGGGGCACTCAACAGGAGGGAGGGGCCTAGGGGGGAAAAAACGAGACTTTACAATCACTTTAATTCCAGCCTTTAGTCTGTTGGGATACGTCTCTACTAACTTTGCACATCTAGACTTTGCAAATTGTTATTCTTTGCAGAACTGCTCAAGTTCAGTTAAATTTGATGGTGACCATTTGCAGTCTTCAAGTCATTCCACAGATTTTCAATGGGGTTTAAGTCTGGGCTCTGACTAGGCCATGCAAGGACATTCACCCTTTTCTCCTTCAAACACTGTGTGGTCATTGTTGCTGTGTGCTTTGGGTCATTGGTATGTTGGAAGGTAAACCTTCTTCCCATCAACAACTTTCTGGCAGAGGGTAGCAGATTTTCCTCAAGCATTTGATGGTATTTTGCCCCATCCATTTTTCCTTCTATCCTGACAAGTGCTCCAGCCCCTGCTGCAGAGAAACACCCCCATACCAGGATATTACCACCCCACATAACAGGATATTACCACCCCACATAACAGGATATTACCATCTCCATGCTTTACTGTAGGAATGGTGTTATTTGGATGGTGAACTGTATTGGATATCCGCCAGACATATCATTTGGTGTTGAGGCCAAATAATTCAATTTTAGTCTTATCTGACCATAACACCTTTTTCCATGTGGCCTCAGAATCTTCAAGGTGCGTTTTGGAAAAGCTCAGTGGTGACTACATGTGGCCTTTCTTGAGGAGTGGCTTTTTTCTTGCAACCCTCCCATACAAGCCAGATTTGTAGAGAATTTGTGATATTGTTATCACATGCACACAATGACCACTCTTTGTCAGAGTTCAGAGTTCAAGCTCCTCAACCCCAAACTCGCACATCCATGTCTTTATTGACCTTGCTTTGTGCACTGGTCAAAGCAATCATTTGGTGGAGGAGGGATTATGGTGTGGGGTTGTTTTTCAGGGATTAAGCTTGGCCCCTTCGTTCCAGTGAACTCGTAAGGCGTCAGCATACCAAGACATTTTGGACAATTTCATGCTCCCAACCTTATGTGAACAGTTTGGGGATTGCCCCTTCCTCTTCCAACATGATTGCGCACCAGTGCACAAACAAGGTCCATAAAGACATGGATGAGTGAGTTTGGGGTGGAGGAACTTGACTGGCCTGAACAGAGTCCTGATCTCAACCTGTTAGAAAACCTTTGGGATGAATTAGAGCGGAGACTGCGAGCCAGGCCTTCTTGACCAACATCAGTGCCTGACCTCACAAATGCGCTTCTGGAAGAATGGTCAAACATTCCCATAGACACACTCCTAAACCTTGTGGACAGCCTTCTCAGAAGAGATAAAGCTGTTATTAGCTGCAAAGGGTGGGCCAACTCAATATTGAACCCTAAGGACTTATGCTGCGTACACACGATCAGACTTTCTGCCAACAAAACCTTGGATTTTTGTTAGAAGGTTGTTGGCTCAAACTTGTCTTGCATATACACTGTCACACAAATGTTGGCCAACAATTCTGAACGTGAGAACGCGGTGACGTACAAGACGTACGACGAGCCGAGAAAAAGGAAGTTCAATAGCCAGTGTGGCTCCTTCTGCTTGATTATGAGTATGCCTGAACTTTTGTGCGACGGACTTGTGTACACACGATCAGACTTTCCGACAACAAAGTTTTTTTGGCGGAAAATTTGAGAACCTGCTAGCAAACATTTGTTGGCGGAAAGTCCGACAGCAAATGTTCCATGGAGCATACACACGGTCGGACTTTCCGACAACAAGCTCATATCCAACACTTCCCGTCGGAAAATCTGACCGTGTGTACGTGGCATAATTAAATTTCATGTGCATGTAAAGGCAGGTGTCCCAATACTTTTGGTAATATAGTGTACCTTCCAACTTTTCAAGATGGGAACGAGGGACACCTATTAGCAAAATAATGTAGGTATAGGACACACATCCCCGCCATGCCTCTTTAAAGGAAAATTATACAAAAAAATTATTATTCAAAACCCAAAAATGTTTTTTTTTTTTTTTTAAACCAATACTATTCCTTTATAGTGGATTTTGAAATACACAAATGCAGCAATGTAGAAATTGGATGAAAGGTTTAACACTTTTTGAAAGATAAAAAGCGCATTTTATATACAACTATATAGATCAGACCAAAATGAAGGACAAATGAGGAGGAAAGAGGGACAGAGGGACATTGTTCCAAATTATGGACAGTCCCTCGAAATCAGGGACATTTGACATGATAAATCTTGTCATTTAAACATAGCAGGAGAGCAATTAAGACGCTAAAATGGGATACAGTACACCCCTGAGACAGGTCGGTGCATGGGGATCATTTAACTCTGCAATTGCTAAAAAAGGTGTTAATCCCTTTATTACATGACGCAACAGTTGTATCTCTAAAGAGCTAATGTGTAATGTTCTATCACCCATGGCACGGTATAGAGTATTTATATATTAACGCTGTGACATGAGCACAAAAACTCAGAAGGTCCATGTTACAGAATATTTCGTATCAGTTGGTGACAGTCTTCATCAATTACCTTGCTGTAAGTTTAGAAGAGTCTGCCTGGCTGAAAGTCTTTCTGTTGAAGTGAAGGTGGTAACACATATACATCATTCAAGGCAGAGATTACATAGCGCCAGCAAGATTTATAGTGAAGATCTCAAAGGACCCATTTATGTTTCATGACAGTGAATAGATCGGGGCTGATTTTCTAAAGGTATAGAGAAGTGTTCACTTTGAATACCCATGTGCAGGGAAAAAAATGTCTCACATGTCATTTAATGATTGAAGAAAACCAGCTTCACTTTATTCTCTAAGCAAACATTCTTTACTTCTCTACTATAGCAGATTTTATTTATTTTTATTTATTGCAGGTACTTATATAGTGCCATCAATTTACACAGCCCCTTACATATACACTATATTACCAAAATTATTGGGACACCTGCCTTTACACGCACATGAACTTTAATGGCATCTCAGTCTTATGCCCCGTACACACGGTCGGACTTTGTTCGGACATTCCGACAACAAAATCCTAGGATTTTTTCCGACGGATGTTGGCTCAAACTTGTCTTGCATACACACGGTCACACAAAGTTGTCGGAAAATCCGATCATTCTGAACGCGGTGACGTAAAACATGTACGTCGGGACTATAAATGGGGCAGTGGCCAATAGCTTTCATCTCTTTATTTATTCTGAGCATGCGTGGCACTTTGTCCGTCAAATTTGTGTACACACGATCGGAATTTCCGACAACTGATTTTGTTGTCGGAAAATTTTATATCCTGCTCTCAAACTTTGTGTGTCAGAAAATCCGATGGAAAATGTGTGATGGAGCCTACTCACGGTCGGAATTTCCGACAACAAGGTCCTAACACACATTTTCCGTCGGAAAATCCAACCGTGTGTACGGGGCATAAGTCCGTAGGATTCAGTATTTAGTTGGCCCACCCTTTGCAGCTATAACTCTTCTGGGAAGGCTGTCCACAAGGATTAGGAGTGTGTCTATGGGAATATTTTACCATTCTTCCAGAAGCGCATTTGTGAGGTCAGGCACTGATGTTAGGCGAGAAGGCCTGGCTCGCAGTCTCCGCTCTTAATTCATCCCAAAGGTGTTCTATGGGGTTGAGATCAGGACTCTGTGCAGGCCAGTCAAATTCCTCCACCCCAAACTCGCTCATCCATGTCTTTATGGACCTTGCTTTGTGCACTGGTGCAATTCATTTGGTGGAGGGGAGATTAGGGTGTGGGTTTTTCAGGGGTTGGGCTTGGCCCCCTTAGTTCCAGTGAAGGGAACTCTTAAGGCGTCAGCATACCAAGACATTTTGGACAATTTCATGCTCCCAACTTTGTAGGAACAGTTTGGGGACGGCCCCTTCCTGTCCCAACATGACTGTGCACCTTGTGGACAGCCTTCCCAGAAGAGTTGGAGCTATTATAGCTGTAAAGGGTGGGCCAACTAAATATTGAACCCTACAGACTAAGACTGGGATGCCATTAAAGTTCATGTGTGTGTAAAGGCAGGCGTCCCAATACATTTAACAATACAGTGTATATATATATATATATATACATACAGTGGGGCAAAAAAGTCAGCCACCAATTGTGCAAGTTCTCCCACTTAAAAAGATGAGAGAGGCCTGTAATTATCATCATAGGTAATTGAGAGACAAAATGTGGAAACAAATCCAGACAATCACATTGTCTGATTTTTGAAATAATTTATTTACAAATTATGGTGGAAAATAAGTATTTGGTCAATATCAAAAGTTCATCTCAATACTTTGTTATATATCCTTTGTTGGCAATGACAGAGGTCAAACGTTTTCTGTAAGTCTTCACAAGGTTGTCACACACTGTTGCTGGTATGTTGGCCCATTCCTCCATGCAGATCTCCTCTAGAGCAGTGATGTTTTGGTGCTGTTGCTGGGCAACACGGACTTTCAACTCCCTCCAAAGGTTTTCTATGGGGTTGAGATCTGGAGACTGGCTGGGCCACTCCAGGACCTTGAAATGCTTCTTAGGAAGCCACTCCTTCGTTGCCCGGGCAGTGTGTTTGGGATCATCGTCATGCTGAAAGACCCAGCCACGTTCCATCTTCTTGTTCAATATTTTTATTGAAATTTTGCATAAGAAAAAAACAAAGTATATCAGATAATGTATCAAGGGATACATATATGAACAATAGAGACATATCTATATGGCTTTTACAAAAACAAATCTCACAGGTGAGGTGAAATCAGAGGTAAATAAAATTTTAAATTAGTCAATAAATTGTGAATCAAAATATGAATCTATATTTATATATAAAATATATAAAGTATGCCTCCAGACCACCTATCCACCCCGCTTGGGCTCAAACTGTGGATAGATGGGGGCATGGATAATCAAGAATGAAATTAATATTACAAATAGCAATTAATCTATATAGTACACCTGAGAGAAGATGAAAAAAATTTAAATGAAGAACGGAAAAAAGGAGTGATACTCTCATTACAAATTATTGACTATATTTAACTATCGGAGGAGAAAAATTATGAAAGTCTAATCTGCAGAAAGACATTACTCATTGATAATGAGATATGAGTCACTCAAGTAAATTGTAAAAATATCCCATAATTATCAATCGCTTAATAAATAATGAAGGAAAAGATAGTAGAGAAGGAAGAGAAAAGAATATGAGATTTATACGGGCATTTTAATCATAGTGCTGAATATTAAATAAAATTACATAGGTTTGCCCTAGAAATTAAAGAGATCTTAAGAGAAATAGGTAGTAAGGTAAAAGGAAAAAAGAAGAAAAGAAAGAATCCCCCGGAGTGGTGTCCCGGCTCCCGACATAGAAAAGCAATAATACATCAATATTACATTAATTTTAATAGGGTAACATCAATGACTGGTCGAAATCGGAAGAAAAGAAGTGCTTAACCCAAGGCTGCCAAATCCTACTAAATTTATTAATATTATTGTCTTTGATAGCTGTCATTTTTGCGAAAATGAGGGCCTTGTTCGTTCTATGTTTGACTTCTGCCACAATCAGTGTATTAGAATTCCATGCTTTGGCTATAGTTTGTTTAGCTGCAGTATTGATTTGAATAAGTAATTTGAATTGATTACAGGTTATGTTGTCTGGTTTAAGATTGAGGAGTGCAATGGCTGGATCTAGTGTTATAGGAATTTCTAAAGCTTTAGATGCCATGGCAAATACTTTTTTCCAGAATTCTTGCGCAATCGGGCATTGCCACCATATGTGCACGTGGGTACCTGGTGAGGAACAACCTCGGAAGCAATTATTAGGATATGAAGGAGTAAATTTAGCAATCCTAGCTGGTACTAGATACCAACGCGCCAAAACTTTGAAGTTAGTTTCAAGAGCAAAGCAATTAGGGGATGAGGATTTGGTAGCCATCCATATGTTAGACCAGTCATTGATGGTGAACGTCCGTCCTAAATCTGTTGCCCATTTAGCAGTATAAGGCGGAAGTATATCATTAGGAGTATTAATGAGATTTTGATAAATGAGTGAAATAATCCCTCTAACGTGTGGGTCACTCATACAAATATGCTCAAATTGAGACAATTGATTAAGCATGGTACCGGTCCTAAGGAAAGGCGTATAAAAATTTTTGATTTGTAAATAACGAAATATTTCATTACAAGGTAATTCATTGTTATCACATAAAGTAGAGAATGTTTGAAATTTATCGTTAGAGACTAGCTTATATAATCTGACCAAGTTTGTAGAGGACCAAGCTGAAAATGACTTTGGAAATTTCCAAGCAGGGTAAAAAGCTGGGTTCCCTAGAAAAGAAAGAAGGGGATTGTGCATAGATTGAAGCATATGGATTTTACTAAACTTATCCCAAATAGTTAATGAATGTTTTGTAATGGGGTTAAATAGATGAGATCTATCTCTAGGTTGCATCCATAACAAATTGGCTACAGATATGGGGTCGCTATCAATAGATTCAATAGCTACCCAAAGGGGTATTTCTTCCCTAGAATGGTATTTAGTTAAAATTGAAATTTGTGCAGCATGGTAATAAGAGGAAAAGTTTGGTAACCCCAGGCCTCCACATGTTTTGCTAAGGTACAGAGTGGATTTAGATATACGGGGTTTAATGTTACCCCAGATGAACGACAACACTTTACTTTGTGTAATTCTAAAGAAATATGATGGTATAGAAATCGGAAGTACCCTAAATAGGTATAGAAATTTCGGTAATAACGTCATCTTTATAGTATTTATCCGTCCCAACCATGACAATGGGAGAGAGGACCATTGTTTCATGAGGCCTGTGGTTTGTTTCAATAGAGGTAAATAATTAACTGCAAAAAGATCAGAAAGTGAGGATGTGAGGTATACTCCTAAGTATGGTAATTTATGAGAGACCCAATTAAATGGTAAGGAAATTTGAGCCTGTTGAAGCTCTGATAGTGGTAAAGATATATTTAGCGCATTTGATTTAACGGGGTTTACAAAGAGCCCGGAAATATGTGCAAATTTATCAAGTACGTTAAGAAGATTAGGGGCGGAAATATGGGGATGTGATAAAAAAATAAGAATATCGTCAGCAAAAAGACAAAGCTTATGTTGATAACCACCCAATTCAATACCTTTGATGTCTGGATTAGATCTGATTAGTTGTGCTAAAGGTTCTATAAGCGGAGCGAAAAGCAACGGGGAAAGGGGGCAGCCCTGTCTCGTGCCTCTTCTAATATCGAACACTGTCGATTTGTATCCGGCATATTTAATATAAGCCCTCGGATTGTTATAAAGAGAGGAAACCCAAGTCAGGAAATGTATTCCGAAACCCCATTTTTGAAGCATATACTGCATATAGGGCCAGGTGACTGAATCAAATGCTTTTTTGATGTCTAAAGATAACAGGCAGGTTGGGATGCGTCTGGATTTAGCTGCATGAATGAGTAAAAGGGATCTTCTTATATTATCTCCTGCTTGTCTCTTGGGCATAAAACCCGTTTGGTCCCTGTGTATGAGTTGACCTATAATATTGTTCAATCTAGATGCCAATATCTTAGCAAGCAACTTAATATCTAAATTGAGTAGGGATATAGGGCGATGATTAGTCCAAGAGGTAGTATCTGAACGGGGTTTGGGAATCATAACTATAATAGATTTTAATGTCTCAGATTGAAATAAGTGTCCTGCTAAGATAGAATTGAAGGCTCTAGTCAAGACTGGAGTTAGGATGTGTTCAAAATTTTTATAATATGATGCTGAAAACCCGTCGGGGCCCGGTCTTTTATGAAGTTTCAAACTTTTTATAGCATTCTGAACTTCAATATTTGTGATAGGACACTCGAGTCTCTCTCGTTGTTCAATAGCTAGAGTAGGGAGTTTGATATTGGAGAAAAGAGTATCTGCATTGGTTTGATTAAAATCATGAGTATAGGAATACACTTTAGCTAATTTAGATCGAAATATTTCTAATATTTTAATTGGATTACTAGTGTACGCATCACTTGACGTTTTCAGTCGTATAGGGGTCCGTATTTGATCTATTGATTTCAAATTTCTTGCCAAGGAGGTGGTGGGTTTATTGGCATTAAGGTATTGAATGTGTTGTCGTTTACGTATAAGTTTGTCTGCTGAGTCAGTTAGAAATAAATCTAGATCAAGACGTGCTTTGTCTAATTTAGTATTATTAATGGCATTCGGGTATGATTGAAAGGCGGAATGACAAGAGTTAAAGTTATCTTCCAACTTTGCAAACAAAAGTTTACGTTCTCTTTTGAGGTTTTTAGCTTGTTGTATTAGTCTACCACGGATAACCACTTTGTGAGCTTCCCACAACGTGGTGTCAGAAGTATCTCCGGTATCGTTGGAGGAAAAATAATCCTTTAGCGCAATTTCAATTTCACTACGACGGGAAGGGTGAGTTAATGTGTAGTCATTAATACACCAATTAGTATCGTGGGATCTGGGTATAGTAGATGCAATGGATGTGCATATCGCACAATGATCTGTCCATGTATAGGGTATGATGTTTGAAGATAAAATTTCAGGGGTCATGCTATAAGGGATTAGGATATGGTCTATGCGTGAGAATGATTTATGTGGGTAGGAATAATGTGTAAAACGTCTACTAGTAGTGTTAAGCTCTCGCCATGTATCCACCAAACCATGTTTAGTAAGTAGATGTTGAAGGGTTACATTAGTAGACCTATTGACGGGTGCCGGCGGAGACTTATCTAAGAAGGGGAAAACTGTTGTATTTGAGTCTCCACATAAAACTACAGTGCCAAATTTGTGGGTTTCTACAATTTGGAAAAGATGGGATAAAAAGGATTCTGGTCTCTTATTTGGTGCATAATATGATACTATTGTGACAGCCATATCTAATATATATCCTGCGAGAAGTAAGTATCTTCCCTCCGGATCTTTTAGTTGAGTTAAAAGGGTAAATGGCATAGAACGATGAAATCCGATAAGAGTCCCTCGTTGTTTAACTGTGGTTGAGGCGGTATAAAATTGTGGATAAGAGGGGGAAAGAAATTTAGGAGTAGCTTTATCTGTAAAGTGAGTTTCCTGCAGACAAATAATGTGTGCCTTCTTGGCTGAGAAAGATCTCATTGCTTTTGTGCGTTTATGCGGAATATTAAATCCTTGAACATTCAAGGATAGAATATTTATCGGGGCCATAATAGAACAAAGATGACTATAACACCATATGAAATACAATTAATAACTAGAGTCAAGGACACCACCCCGAGAGAAAGAAAAGGAAAAGAAAGGACAGAATAGGAGAGAATAATTAGCAATCGAGTAATCCCAATATGATAACATATTAAGCATAAAAAAAAGCAAAATGCTAGGGTAAGGGAGCAACTTGGAGGAGTAATCAAAAGACTCCAAGAGGCTCCAAAACCATCCGCAGACTCCCACATAATAGCAGCGAGAATCTGAGGATGGAGAGGGGGGCAACAAGAAATTCCGAAAGGACGAACTTCGCCGGAGAACCACAGCTCCATTAAAATATACTACTATAACTTATAATATTAGACACAATCTTAGGCAAACTAAATTATTTAAATCGCTACCGGCCTTAAGATTGTTAATTTATATAATAATCGTGGCAAGAAATAAGAAATAAATAATAAAAAAAAAAAAAAAAAAAAATATACATATAATAATAAAAATTGAATAAATAAATTAAGAAAAAAAAAAAAAAAAAACTTTTAATAAATAAATAAATAAATAAATAAATAAATAAATAAATTTATATATATATTATAAATACACACATACATACACACATACATATACATACATATATATACATATATACATATACATATACATACGCATATGCAGACATATATACATACACTTACACATAATTACACACATACACATACACATATACATACACGTACATATACACACAAATACATACACATACATACACATACACAAATACAAAGTAAATAAATTTAAATAAATAAATAAATAAATAAATAAATAAAAATAAATAAATACATAAATAAATAAAAAAAAAGATAATATATATATATATATATATATATATATATATATATATATATATATATATACACATATATATACATAAAAAAAAAAAAAAAAAAGGGAATTATATATATATATATATATATATATATATATATATATATATATATATATATGCAAACATATATACATCCATACACTTATGTATACATGCATATATGAAGATACGCATACACTTTATTAAAAGATAGGATATTAAGTGCTGGTCATATCCAAGTACCAAAGTGTAATCAAAAAAATTATTAGTAAAAAGCTTGTAATAAAAAAAAAAAAAAAAAAAAAAAAAGGGAGGGGGGGGGGAAACAAAAAATATATTTTCACACAAAAAAGTTATGGATGGCATAGACATTAAAGACAAGATTTAGACTGGAAGTCCAAAAACCTGAAATCTTGGTATAGTGAATAGTGGGTTCACTGAAATAGGTTATAATATAATACTGAAGAGTCAAATAGAAAACATTCTTTAACAGATATATATATGAAAAAAAAAACATATATATCAGTCCATTGAGTCTTCATTATTAGGGGAAGAGTTGTCAAAGCGGCCTCGCTTATGTAGATGTTGACGCGAAGAGGTCGAAGAGTTATGTACTCCTGTTGCATTTTGCTGAGGTGAACCTGAGGCTGACCTTCTGCGTGGTAAATCTTTAGGTGAATCCTGGTCCTTTAGGCCCAACTCAATCAAGGCTGACTGCAATTCCTCTGAAGAGCGACATATATATTTAGTTTCTAAATGTGTAAATCTGAGCGAAAAAGGAAAACCCCAATGATAAGTAATTTGATGACGTTGAAGTACTTGTAACTGGGGTTTAAGTGCACGTCTTTTTGCCACTGTAATAGGAGAAAGGTCTGCAAAAATCTGATATACATGACCTTGAAAGGTGAGAGTATCCTTTCCTCTGGCTGCTGCGAGCAATTGTTCTTTAGTGCGATAATAATGCATTTTAGCAATTATGTCCCTAGGAGGGCCATTTATTCTACGTTGAGCTAAAGCTCTATGCACTCTATCCATTTCTAATCTCTCTATTGGAATACCAGGTTGTAGTTCTTGAAATAGTGCAGTAATAGTGGCTTGAACATCAAGGACATTCTCAGGGATACCTCTAATCCGCAAGTTAGCCCTACGATCCCTATTCTCCTGGTCCTCTAAACGTGACTGTAATACAGCATTTTCTTCTTTCAGGTTCATAAATTCTGATTCATGTTGCTGTGTTTGACTTTCCAGATCATCCATCCTTATTTCTAACTCAGCTGTTCTTTGCCCCAGGTCTCTAATTTCCCTTGTTAATTTATCTGTTATGTGGTCTGACGTCTGTTTCAGGGCTTTTTGTAATATACGCTCAAATTTTTTAAATAAATCCGTTTGTAATGCTGTTTGTGAGTCTCCTATGTCTGTATCAGACTCTCCAGAAAAATCTATGGTGCTTGTATTGAGTTTCAGTGGCTTGGCAGTATGTGAGGTGCTGGGCTGTGAGGTAACTGCCGCCGCCATCTTGGATAACTGACGGGCCGGTGTTTCCTTAATGTTACCAGACTTAATTTTAGATTTGGTGCCTTTCAAAACCATTCTAATAGTACCTGAGTGCTTTACAGGTAAGTGCCAGGTGGTTTTGATGCTTTTCGGCGTCTCTGGGACCTGTAGTCCTCCGGCGAAAACGGCCCTGGAGCGGAGCTCTAAGCAGGCATATCTAACCTCTCAGGCATCCGCGCATGCGCCCCCACCACGTTCCATCTTCAATCCCCTTGCTGAAGGGGGGAGGTTTGCACTCAAAATCTCACGATACATGGCCCTATTCATTCTTTCATGTACACGGATCAGTCGTCCTGTTCCCTTTGCAGAGAAACAGCCCCAAAGCATGATGTTGACACCCCCATGATTCACAGTAGGTATGGTGTTCTTTGGTTGCAACTCAGCAGATCGAGGGAGATTATCAGTGGTCTTGTATGTCTTCCATTTTCTAACTATTGCTCCCACAGTTGATTTCTTCACACCAAGCTGCTTGCCTATTGCAGATTCAGTCTTTCCAGCCTGGTGCAGGTCAACAATTATGTTTCTGGTGTCCTTTGACAGCTCTTTGGTCTTCACCATAGTGGAGTTTGGAGTGTGATTGTTTGAGGTTGTGGACAGGTGTCTTTTATACTGATAACAAGTTCAAACAGGTCCCATTAATACAGGTAATGAGTGGAGGACAGAGGAGCCTCTTAAGAAGATACAGGTCTGTGAGAGCCAGAAATCTTGCTTGTTTGTAGGTGACCAAATACTTATTTTCCACCATAATTTGTAAATAAATTCTTTCAAAAATCAGACAATGTGATTGTCTGGAATTGTTTCCACATTTTGTCTCTCATAGTTGAGGTATACCTATGATGACAATTACAGGCCTCTCATCTCTTTAAGTGGGAGAACTTGCACAATTGGTGGCTGACTAAACACTTTTTTGCCCCACTGTATATATATATATATAGTATACCAGCATGTGTAGCTAAGCAAGCTCCCTTAATTAATAGTACCAGTTAAAAAATATATATATATTTCAAATATACATATATTTTTCCTATGAATGAAAATGCACATTCTATATACATTGTATGCCTGAAAAGGCAACAGAACCTATCTAATAAAGGATTAGAGGCTGTTCGCTCAGCTAAGTGAATCTTTGCTTTGTATAGTGTCTGTTAGTAAATACGGGGGAACTATGTTCACTTTGAACACCCAATCATGTCCAAGAGAAATAAGAAAAGTAGACCCCTAATGTCACCCCTGCACTCTACTGAAATGAATTAAGCACAGATAGTGCTTTGTTAGCTTCTTCCCTGACTACAGCAGCCGGGGGAATGACAGTGCTGAAATCAGAAGTGACCAAATGCTCATCGCTTCTAGCTTTAACTTTTGCAGGGATGATAATCCAATGATGATCACCCTCCTTGCTGACACCCGCCGTGGCCATCGCAGGTTCCCAAAAGGGGCAGCAGAGCTTGAAATACCTGATGAGGGTGTCAGGTGGAAGGGAGGGGGCGGCCTGTTATGGCACCCATGGAAGTAAACCGGGTGACTTTCCTTCGCTGACATTTTCTTTTGTTTGTGTTGGATAAAGAATGGATGGATTAGAACCCCTGGCAGGTTTTTATTGTTATATGTGTCCTCCACTAGGGATTTATTGTCTCTATTTGTTCTGGCGACCATTGTCACTGGGACTGGGCATCCACAATTTAGAATTACCCCTGAAAAAAGCATAACGGGGAAGTCTTCCAATAAGGAAATTTGTCCTGATAATTGCCTCGGTGAGAAATTATCTTATCATCTAGAATAGTGATGGGCTTGGGTTCAGTCCAAACCCAAGTTCATGCAAACCTGCGGGAGATTGCCTGCACCACAGCTGACAACATACTTAAAGGGATGGGGATACTCATGACATCAATGACCTATTATGGGAACATGGCCATATTAGGTCAATGTTATTACAAGCATCCCCGTCCCTTTGTATACATGCGTGTGGTTCATTGGTTCAGCAATGACTCAGGGGCGGACTGACCATTGAGCCACTTGGGCACTGCCTGAGGGCCCTGGACCACTAGGGGGCCCCATCAGGGTTGCCAGCCTCAGTAAAACCAGTGACAGTATGTAAAAATCTGCCCCACCTCTCCAGTACCTTCTCAGCCAATAGAAACATGTCTGTGTATACTGTGTGATTGTATACTGTGTGTGTGTATACTGTGTGGCCCCATAATCTCTGATTGCCTGGGGGCCCCATAATCTCCTATTGCCCGGGGGCCCCATGAGTTGTCAGTCCACCCCTGCAATGACTGCTAACTTCTAGGTTCAGGCAGAACCCAAGCTCATCCTTACTCCAGACCTAATATCACTTCCTGTTGTATTTCAAGATAGGAATTGAAGGAAAAACTTCCCAAAGGGACAGCAAAAATAAAAATAAAAAATTGAATTTTAACCATTCTCTAAGTTTTGTTTTTTTGCAAAGTTTTGCTAGAATTGGATTGAAGTATAAAGCAGTGGAAGGTTTATTGAAACATTAGTCGCTTAATGTGGTTGCATCCTTCTCGCAGCCCTTACCCTATTGTCTAGTTTCCCTTTTATCATATACTATTTTATTTTACAGGTGTAGGCTACCAGCATAGTTATCCAATGGAAAATACTACTTTTCTCTCTGCCAATCTTACCGATGTGTCCTTGCTCAAAACTGCTGGCATTGTAGACATGACCTGCTTTATCATCTTAGTACTGAGTCATTGCATCTTCTTCTATTTTGTTGTGGTCATACTTTACGCTTTCTTCACCACTGCTTATATTAAGGAGAAGGCTCGCTATGTCCTCTTCATCCATATGATTCTTAACGATACCCTTTATCTCATAGTGGCCTTTGCCCTTTATGTAGCTTACATGTATTATGTTTACATCCCAGCCTCGATCTGCTACATTATGCTGACGATAAGCACATCGACTTTCCGCGTCACTCCCTACAATCTAAGTGTCATGTCTTTGGAACGCTATGTGGCAGTGTGCTTTCCGCTGAGACACACCCAGCTGTGCTCTCCAAAGAGCTCCACCATCACCCTTGCTTGTATTTGGGCAGTAGCGTTGATATTTAACCTGGCAGACATTGTTGTCCTGGGCTCCAGGGTTGGGAAGAAAGTCTTCTCTCTGTCTGTGATTTGTAGCCGAGCGTCAATGATGGGGACTCAGGAACAAGGCATCATCACACTCTGTAGCATCACCATTAGCTTTTCTGCGGTAGCACTCATCATCATCTACACTTATATACAGGTGGTGCTGGTTGCACGAAAGATCGGCTCTGACAAGTCATCGGCTTTCAAGGCTGGAAAGACGATCATGCTTCATGCATTTCAGCTGATATTATGTATGATGTCCTTCAGCTCTTTTGTCACCGAAACCTACCTGAAAAAGTATCAAGTCTTTATCAATTTTATTAATTATCTGCTCTTCATGTGTCTTCCCCGGCTTCTAAGCCCATTAATCTATGGACTGAGAGATGATACCTTCCGCAAGTATATGATGACATTCCGATCGTCAGTACCATCAATGGAAGATGCTTATAAGTAAATTAATATCTGTGATAATTTTTGTTTTGTAAATAAAATCTGCTTAGCAGACAAAAAGTATCCTTGTTTTCCCATGTCTGGAGAGCCACAGGTGGGTCATACAAGCAGCCATAGAGGTGAATGGCTGTACGCTTTTGTGCACATGTACATCATATAAGCATGTTTTTGGAAATGCCAATGCAAATAAGCATTTGTGTTTACAAAAAGCATGCTCTTGGAGGTGAATTCCTAAATGCAAAACTTTCACGTTTGGTAAAGTACGTTGTTTGCGTAGGCATGGGTACAGCTGATGCAGAGAAGCATTGGCCTTGGCGTTTACATGAGCATGGGCATACAGCCATTTACCTCTATGACCAGCTCCACACCCCATATGCAGCTCTTCAGCAATGGGAAAAGCAAGTGTTTTTTATGCTAGGTATATTTTATGCCTAACTATGTCGGTGTGCATGTGGGCGGGGTCACCTGCGCCTCTGTATGTGGGGGGCACCTCTTGAACGGAGTGCGCTCATCAAATGCTGGGGTCCAGTCGGAAACTGCGGTCATGTGAAGAACCGAACATTAGGGCAGATCCCCAACCTAGAGATGAGCCTTCACTGTGTGCAGTAATAAAGTACAGAGTTCCTCTGAAAAGTATGTTGTCCTTTAACACCACACATGGTAACTTGTATGTTTGTATTAGGAGGGACATGCTGAGCCTGCTCCCACTCCACCAGTCCAGCGTATCTCTGTTACCTCACTCCCAGTAACAGCATGGGGTCCCACCAAGCACCTAGTGTGGACCTCATGTGTGCTCTTAACTCAATACTTCCCTTCCCATACCTCATAGCCATAGATCTCCTTAACGTGGGTTTGGATTTGGTTGGATACGGACCGGGAGGGAGCCAGAACATCGCCCCCCTCGCTGCCGGAGGGACCTGTCATCCTATCCAGGTACCATGCTTAATGACTGGTTGCTTGAAGCTTGTTCTTTTACTTGTTTACCCATAGCAGCTACACTCCTCTTCTCTGTGCCTTCCCAATTTAACCCTTTGTAGCAGTGTTACTTCATACGCCATACTGCATTTACAGAGCCAAGTTCTTTAGATACTACAGAACCAACATGCACCCCTTTGAATTACTTCAGACCAGGCCCAAACGCATAGTTGGCAACATTGTGAAAAAATTAATAGGGACACTTTTTCTCTGTAGGCGGAGTCTTGTTATAATTAGGGGCGGGGCATCTGTTTGTAGGCGTGACTTGTGGAGGAAGGAAAATGCGGCACGTGAAGCGCGCAGAGGTGAAAAATTTAGTTTTAGTTAGTTCAACCACTTACGGACTGCCCACCGTCGTTATATGTCGGTGTTTTGAAGAGGAATATCGTTGATATGGCAGCAGCTAGCTGCCATAACCCCGGTATCCTCTTCTTCAGCGGGCGCTCCGCTTCAAGATAAAAGTGGTCTCTGCAGCGGATTCGTCGCAAGATCACTTTTATCGGCGTCGGGAGGGGGCCGCCCCCCCCCCTCCCGTCGCGCTCCGGTGCCTTCCGCCACTTACCCATCTTCATATCATTGCAGGGCGGAAGCGACATCAAAACGTCACTTCCGCCCATAGCTCTTAAAGGGCCATTTTAATTTTTTTTTTTAATTACAAATTTATTTATTTTTTTTGCATTTAAGTGTAAATATGAGATCTGAAGTCTTTTTGACCCCATACCTCATATTTAGGAGGTCCTGTCATGCTTTTTTTCTATTACAAGGGATTTTTCATTCCTTGTAATAGGAATAAAAGTGACACATTTTTAAAAAAAAAAAGAACAGTGTAAAAATTCAAAATAAAAGGTAAAATAAATAAGAAAAAATAAAAAATTTTTAAATGCGCTGAGCTCGCGTGCAGAAGCGAACGCATACGTGAGCAGCGCCCGCATATGAAAACGGTGTTCAAACCACACATGGGAGGTATCCAGGGCCGGATTTCCCACAAGGCACCTAGTGTGGACCTCATGTGTGCTCTTAACTCAATACTTCCCTTCCCATACCTCATAGCCATAGATCTCCTTAACGTGGGTTTGGATTTGGTTGGATACGGACCGGGAGGGAGCCAGAACATCGCCCCCCTCGCTGCCGGAGGGACCTGTCATCCTATCCAGGTACCATGCTTAATGACTGGTTGCTTGAAGCTTGTTCTTTTACTTGTTTACCCATAGCAGCTACACTCCTCTTCTCTGTGCCTTCCCAAGTTAACCCTTTGTAGCAGTGTTACTTCATACGCCATACTGCATTTACAGAGCCAAGTTCTTTAGATACTACAGAACCAACATGCACCCCTTTGAATTACTTCAGACCAGGCCCAAACGCATAGTTGGCAACATTGTGAAAAAATTAATAGGGACACTTTTTCTCTGTAGGCGGAGTCTTGTTATAATTAGGGGCGGGGCATCTGTTTGTAGGCGTGACTTGTGGGGGAAGGAAAATGCGGCACGTGAAGCGCGCAGAGGTGAAAAATTTAGTTTTAGTTAGTTCAACCACTTACGGACTGCCCACCGTCGTTATATGTCGGTGTTTTGAAGAGGAATATCGTTGATATGGCAGCAGCTAGCTGCCATAACCCCGGTATCCTCTTCTTCAGCGGGCGCTCCGCTTCAAGATAAAAGTGGTCTCTGCAGCGGATTCGTCGCAAGATCACTTTTATCGGCGTCGGGAGGGGGCCGCCCCCCCCCCTCCCGTCGCGCTCCGGTGCCTTCCGCCACTTACCCATCTTCATATCATTGCAGGGCGGAAGCGACATCAAAACGTCACTTCCGCCCATAGCTCTTAAAGGGCCATTTTAATTTTTTTTTTTAATTACAAATTTATTTATTTTTTTTGCATTTAAGTGTAAATATGAGATCTGAAGTCTTTTTGACCCCATACCTCATATTTAGGAGGTCCTGTCATGCTTTTTTTCTATTACAAGGGATTTTTCATTCCTTGTAATAGGAATAAAAGTGACACATTTTTTTAAAAAAAAAGAACAGTGTAAAAATTCAAAATAAAAGGTAAAATAAATAAGAAAAAATAAAAAATTTTTAAATGCGCCGAGCTCGCGTGCAGAAGCGAACGCATACGTGAGCAGCGCCCGCATATGAAAACGGTGTTCAAACCACACATGGGAGGTATCCAGGGCCGGATTTCCCACAAGGCCACCGAGACCAGGCCTCGGGGCGGCAGTGGTACAGGGGCGGCGTCGCTCCTGCAACGACTTCTCGGCCGCCCCCCACACTAACATAGCAGCATGCAGTGCACCCGGGCACCAGAGAGGTGGGGGGGCTGAAGCACTAGAGTGCTCCTCTCCCTCCTCTCCCTCCTCGTCCTCTCTGTGTCCAGACTGAGGCGGCTCCCTCTGCAGGTCATCGCCGCCGCTGCTGTTTTTTTCGAGGCTCAAGCCTGTCCCCCCTCCCTCCTCCTGTCAGAGAAGGAGAGCAGCTGCCGGAGATCGGAGCGGCTGGTCTCTGTGCGGGGGGGGGGGGGCGCGTGTTCTCCTGTGTCTCTCACTCCCGCCCAAGCCTGTCTCCATCTGTTCACTTCTGGAGGGGGGGGTTGTCCTGGGGGGTCTGTACTAATGAAGGGGGGGTTGTCCTGGGGCTCTGTACTAGTGAAGGGGGGGTTTGTCCTGGGATGTCTGCACTAATGGAGGGGGGGTTGTCCTGGGGGTCTGTACTAGTGAAGGGGGGGTTTGTCCTGGGGGGTTTGTACTAATGAAGGGGGGGTTGTCCTGGGGGTCTGTACTAGTGAAGGGGGGGTTTGTCCTGGGGGGTTTGTACTAATGAAGGGGGGGTTGTCCTGGGGGTCTGTACTAGTGAAGGGGGGGTTTGTCCTGGGGGGTTTGTACTAATGAAGGGGGGGTTGTCCTGGGGGTCTGTACTAGTGAAGGGGGGGTTTGTCCTGGGGGGTTTGCACTAATGAAGGGGGGTTGTCGGGGGGGGTTTGTACTAATAAAGGGGGGGTTTGTCCTGGGGGTCTGTACTAATGGAGGGGGGGTTTGTCCTGGGGGGGTCTGTACTAATGAAGGGAGGGGTGGTTTGTCCTGGGGGGTCTGTGCTAATGGAGGGGGTGGGGGTTGACCTGGGGGGGTTTGTACTAATGGAGAGGGGGTTGTCCTGGGGGGGTTGTACTAATGGAGGGGGAGTTGTCCAGGGGGGGTTTGTACTAATGGAGGGGGGTTGACCTGGGGGGGTTTGTACTAATGGAGGGGGGTTGTCCTGGGGGGTATGTACTAATTGAGGGGGGTTGTCCTGGGGGGGTTTGTACTAATAGAGGGGCGTTTGTCCTGGGGGGTCTGTACTAATGGAGGGGGGTTTGTCCTGGGGGGGTCTGTACTAATGAAGGGAGGGGGGTTTGTCCTGGGGGGTCTGTACTAATGAAGGGAGGGGGGTTTGTCCTGGTGGGGGTCTGTACTAATGGATGGGGGTTTGTCCTGGGGGGGTCTGTACTAATGGAGGGGGGTGGTTTGTCCTGGGGGGGTCTACACCCAGGAAAGTACACACAGGGATCCAGAGGGAGAGGGCAGTGCTGAGGGAAAACCATTAGAGAGAGAACCCCGCTGCCCTGCGCCACCAGAGGGAAAGCCACACAGCCTGGCGCCATCCCTGGCGGAGAAAGGAATGGAGTCATTGCAGGAATACAGATCTGGGTGCTACCCAGCGGAGTCGCCACAGGCAATTCAGAGTGAGCTGACTCCTGATCAGGGGAACCATCGCTGGATCAGGTGAGAGGGCCGATCGGCCATTATCTACTAATGTCCATAGGAACTGCAGTCTCTGACGTCTCCTGTATCATGTCTGCAATCTCTGACCATCTCCTGTACTATGATTGCAGTCTCTGACCATCTCTTGTATCATGTCTGCAGTGTTTGACCGTATTATGTCTGGGGGCTCTTTCTGGTGGTGTGTGGGGGGGCGGCATTGAAGGGCCCGGCCTTGGGGCGGCAAAGGGAGTAAATCCGGGCCTGGAGGTATCGCCGCAATCAGTAGAGCGAGAGCAATAATTATAGCCCTAGACCTCCTCTGTAACTCAAAACATGCAACCTGTAGAATTTTTCGCCTATGGAGATTTTTAAGGGTAAAATTTTGTCTCCATTCCACGAGCAGGCGCAATTTTGAAGCGTGACATGTTGGGTAACAATTTACTCGGGGTAACATTATCTTTCACAATATAAAAAAATTGGGCTAACTTTACTGTTGTCTTATTTTTTAATTAAAAAAAGTTTATTTTTCCCCCAAAAAATGCGCTTGTAAGACCACTGTGCAAATACAGTGTGACAGAAAGTATTGCAACGACCACCATTTTATTCTCCAGGTTGTTAGAAAAAAATATATATAATGTTTGGGGGTTCTAAGTAATTTTCTAGCAAAAAAAGTTTTTAACTTGTAAACAACAAATCTCAGAAAGAGGCTCGGTCTTTAACCCCTTGCCGACGGCTCACGCCAATATACGTCGGCAGAAGGGCACGTATAGGCATATTAACGTACCTGTCTGTTGCCCTTTAAGATGCGGCATTGTGTGCGCGTGCCTGCTGTGAGCTCCGTGAGTGTGTTTGCGAGCCCCGCGGACTTGATATTCGCGGGGATACCCGCGATCGGCTCGCGGAGAGGAAGAACGGGGAAATGCTGATGTAAACAATTTCCCCGTTCTGCCTAGTGACACTGACACTGATTACCGCTCCCTGTGATCGGGAGCGGTGATCAGTGTCGTGTCACGCTTAGCCCATCCCCCCACACAGTTAGAATCACTCCCCAGGACACACTTAACCCCTGCAGTGTCCCCTAGTGGTTAACCCCTTCACTGCCAGTCACATTTACACAGTAATCAGTGCATTTTTAATCGCACTGACCGATGTATAAATGTGAATGGTCCCAAAATAGCGCCAAAAGTGTCCAATCTGTCTGCCATAATGTCAAAGACATGACAAAAATCGGAGATCGCCGCCATTACTAGTAAAAAAAAAATATTAATAAAAATTGCCATAAAACAACCCCCTATTTTGTAGACGCTATAACTTTTGCGCAAACCAATCAATAAACGCTTATTGCGATATTTTTTACCAAAAATATGTAGAAGAATACGTATCGGGCTAAACTAAGGAAAAAAAATGTTTTTTTATATTTTTTGGGGGGGGGTTTATTATTGCAAAAAGTAAAAAATATTGCGTTTGCCATGGCTATGAGTAAGCACCTGTTATGAGTGCGAAACGTGTCAGCTGAGCTCTGTACATTCCTGCTGTAGTGTCCTGTATATCCTGTGATCCAGCTTTTTAAACAATAAAGGCATTCGTTATTCAGTCCGGTATGCGGCATCCAGATCTCTTCATCCACTTCTGCTCCACTTTGCATTAGCCAGCACCTGGGACTCTTCTTTACTGAAGGATTCATACCAGTCATTCCACCTATCGATCCAGACCTACCTGAGCGGTGGAGCTTTCTTTGCTTTGATTGCATTTCTTTGCTTTGATTGCCAAAAACAGTCCTGATTATTCCCAGGACAAAAGCAAAAAATCAGGATTTTGAGAGGGACATGCTCAGATCGGGACGAGGGTCCAATTTTCGGAATTGTCCCGGGAAAATCGGGACTGTTGGTAATTATGCCAATGGTTAATGTAACTTTACTGAACACAATGCTGCATACATTTCATAATGGACAGCGTTTTTTCACTAATCCTAACTAGGATAATGTAGTGGCCCAGGCATACCTCTCTCCGTGAGGTTAGAGTCCATAATGGCAATATCCATGGCTTGGATGTCCTTCACAATTCCCGGTTTCTTCAGCAGCACCACAACTGTGCTCACAGATGAGGTTGTAACTCTTGGACCCATCAGTACCCAGGCTGGCTGCTGGTTTACTAAACTGTACACATTTTCAACCTGCCTACATGCTTGAGGTCTTAACAAAATATGCAAAGTAAACCAGCTCAGTCCAGCTATTTAAATCTCAAAGTGTTGCCCTTTTTCTTGTTAAGACAATCCTCCCCTCTGCTACTTATGAAATTACTATCACAATGACACAGGGGCCTTAACGCCAGTCCAAATCCAGCTATTTTTTTTATTGTCCCCTCTGGGCCCCTTCCTCCAAAAAATGTCATCCATTTTTCTAGGGAGGTCCACCTCCACATTGTTCCAATTTGGGCAGAGGTGATAATAATTAACTTGAGGGATATTGTTGTCCTGGAAAAAAATTTCTGTGTGTGTGTGTGATTTGCAGTTAGGTGTCAATTATGAGGACTCAAGAAAAAGGTACCATCATACTCTGTAGCCTTGCTTCCAATTGGGGGTCTCATCATTTTTTACACTTATATTCAGGTGCCCAAATTAGGTCTTACGCACACTGTCCCAGGCCAGGAGCTGAACATTATCCAGCTTCCACTGGGAAATCCTCTACTGGGGAGATAAGAGATCCTCTTCCAGACCAGGATTTCAAAACAGTGCCTTCCCGTGAATAACACTTTACCGGTATCAGTCATCCCCAGGCCCTCAGCCAAGCTCCTGCTGAGGCCTACACTGTAGCAAAAATTCTATTTAGCAATCTTTTCCAGGTCCTCAGCTCAACTTCTGCTGAGGCCCAGACTTCAGTTCCTTGCTTCACTAGCTATCTCCAAAGATGTTTGCCTTTATTAAATAAGGTGTCATCCAAAATACAGGTCACAGTGGAACAAAGCTTACGCGTTTGATGACTAAGCACTCCTTGTAGTGCAAAACGCGTAAGCTTTGTTTCACTTTGCTGTGACCTGTATTTTGGATGACGCCTTATTTAATAAAGGCAAATATCTTTGGAGTGCGGCTTTCCAGAATTTCTTTGATGTCTAACTGCCATAGCATTGCCAGCACCTGGACTTCTAGACTGAAGGAGATGCCTTTTACCTTGATCTGACCCACCTGGAGCGGTGATACTCTCTCTTCACTAGCTGCCCTGTTTCCCCGAAAATAAGACCTACTGTGATTGTTGGTGATGGCTGCAATATAAGCCCTACCCCCCAAATAAGCCCTAGTTAAAGTCCTTGCAGGTCTTATTTTCAGGGTAGTGCTTATTTTCGGGGAAACAGGATAGGGCTTATTTGGGGGGTAGGGCTTATATTGCAGCCATCACCGACAATCACGCTAGGTCTTATTTTCGGGGAAACAGGGTATATCCTAGAGGCAGCAGCCCCAGGAGAATTGGAACCCTCTCTAGAGAGGAAAAAACACTCTGGAAACACCTCCCAAGCATTTATTACCTCCCCAGCTACCATCTGGATACCTCCTACCAGGGATTGGCTGGGGGATGATACATATGTATACAGGTCATTGGATTTGCCCTGCCCTATATTCTGTAAGTGTCTTACAGAAGCAGGTGGGAGAAATCAAATACCGAACTAGGAAATCCTGGTCAGACAAAAACAGTCACTTACTGCTCCACTGACTGCAGTGAAGCCAAAAACTAAATTTAGCCAAGCATCTTAACTGCAGGAGGGTGCTACCTAATTTAATTGATATTTATTTTTTGATAGAGATTACATTTTTTTTTTTTTTTTTAGATTTTCCTTTTTTAACACGTGTGCAGCAGACCGCACCCTTGTTTTCAGTTTCTGTCTCCAGCATATCAAGCGTAGCAATACCATCAACCATTTGTCTACCACATGTCTGAAGATACATCTGACCTCTTACCACACAGCTCAGTGGGAACAGCACCAAAATGTTCTTCAAAGATAAAGGGTTTAAAGCAAGAGAGATTCCCCTGGCGGACTTTAAAGGCACATTTAAGAAAATATTTAGAAAGGTATGTAAAGTAGGTAACAGTTTATTAATTACAAAAAATAATCAAGTAAGTCACATAATCACATAGTTAAAACTATCTTTTAACTATGTGATTATGTGACTTACTTGATTATTTTTTGTAATTAATAAACTGTTACCTACTTTACATACCTTTCTAAATATTTTCTTAAATGTGCCTTTAAAGTCCGCCAGGGGAATCTCTCTTGCTTTAAATTCGAAATTTAGGATGTGGCACAACCAGTAGATAATTGATCGATCAAATTTCTTGTTCAAAGATAAAGGGTCGCAATCCTCCTCCTCATCCTCCTTCTATCTCCTCCTTTTCCACCTCTACCCAAGTATATACGATTCACTCTCAGCAGCCTTCAACGAGATGGATAATGGTATAACAAGAGTTGTCACAGCTCTACCCTATGGCTCCTCCAGCGGGGAAGTGCATCTGCATGGGGTAAGCATAGGCTGCAACCTTCCTCTGATTCTGCTACATTGAGCAGACGAGGTTTTACTGCCCCAACTGTGAGAGTGCAAAAAAAAAAAAAAACACGCCCCTAGCCACCCTAATGCCAAGTGCCTAAATGTCCGCTTGGCCAAATTGCTGGCTTTACAACTTCTGTCTTTCCAGCTGGTGGAGTCTGCCCCCATTCCGGAATTATCAGCCTGTGCTGTAGCGCAGAGACAGGTTACCAGCCGCCATTTCTTTGCCCATATGGCCATCCCTGCCCTTCACCATCACATGGAGGGTAATGTTTCCATGTTCCTGGACCATGCAGTCAGCAGCAAGCTCCACATGACCAAAGACACATGGTTCCTCAAATGTAAGCAAGGATAGTATACAGTATATATGGGAGGGCAGTTTAGGCCAGCGGGGTTCTCCTTCACCACTACCAGCACAACTTGGACCATCATCAGCACCATCAGCATCACTACCCCCATTATTAGCTGCTTCCTTCAGGACCATTATCCTATCAGCAACCTCTTCGTCGCTACATCAGTAGCAGCAGCCCACCAACAGCAATTTTTTGTTCGCACCATGTGCATCTTCAAATACTCGGCGGACACCCTCCACAGGCTAAGAAATACAACCTCTACTTTACCAACCTCCACTCAAAGAATACTTCAAAAAGAACAACTACTAAGGATCAATCTACAATCAACCACTAAACACAGGAAGAAACAAAGTAAACTACATCACCTAGCATGCGCCCTGATCAACACCAGATCTGCAGTCAAGCACAGACAGGAAGACCACGACTTCATCACTGAAAACAACATAGATTGCCTCTTCATTAGGGATGAGCCGAACACCCCCCGGTTCGGTTCGCACCAGAACCCGCGAACGGACCGAAAGTTCGCACGAACGTTAGAACCCCATTGACGTCTATGGGACTCGAACGTTCGAAATCAAAAGTGCTCATTTTAAAGGCTAATTTGCATGGTATTGTCCTAAAAAGGGTTTGGGGACCCGGGTCCTACCCCAGGGGACATGTATCAATGCAAAAAAAATTTTTAAAAACGGCCGTTTTTTCGGGAGCAGTGATTTTAATGATGCTTAAAGTAAAAAAAAAAAAAAGTGAAATATTCCTTTAAATATCGTACCTGGGGGGTGTCCATAGTATGCCTGTAAAGTGACGCGTGTTTCCCATGTTTAGAACAGTCCCTGCACCAAATGTCATTTTTAAAGGAAAAAATCTCATTTAAAACTGCTTGCGGGTTTAATGTCATGTCGGGTCATGGCAATATGGATGAAAATCAGTGAGACAAACGGCATGGGTACCCCCCAGTCCATTACCAGGCCCTTTGGGTCTTGTATGGATATTAAGGGGAACCCCGCACCCAAATTAAAATAAGGAAAGGTGTGGGGCCACCAGGCCCTATATACTCTGAACAGCAGTATACAGGCGGTGCAAACAAGACAGGGACTGTAGGTTTGTTGTTAAGTAGAATCTGTTTGTAATTTTGAACATTTTTAACGTGTTTAGCTCCAGCCAAAAAATCTTTTCTAAGCTTTTTGGAAAACATAGGGAAGGGTTATCACCCCTGTGACATTTGTTTTGCTGTCTTTCCTCCTCTTCAGAAGATTTCACCTCACTTTTTTGTCCCAATGAAAAATGTTTTTTGAAAATTTGGGTTTTTTTGTGGAACAAGGATTGGAAAGCATCAGTGGAAAGGAGAAATTGTTTTCCCATATTAACTCTTACAGGAAAGAATTTCCCTTCCTAGGGGTAGATTTCATCTCACTTCCTGTTGTCTCCTTCCGTTTGCAAGTAGGAGTCGTTTGTAAGTTAGATGTTTGAAAGTAGGGTCCTGCCCTATATACTCAGCAGAAATTTGGGCCTTAGGTGTTGCTGTGGCCACAACACTGTAAGCCCTCACAGGGCCCTGCTGTGAAATATTAGATCAAGAATTGTAATTACATGCCCCTGTTGAACAGGAGCTGAAAAATTAGGCCTTAGGCACTGGTGCTGGTGTCACAACACTGCAACCCCTCACAGACACTCTAGTTGGAACGCAGGAACGAGCCCTGCTGCAAAGTATTGCTTCAAAAATTGTAATTACACGCCCCTGTTAGACAGGGGCAGAAAAATTGGGCCTTAGGCACTGGTGCTGGTGCCACAACACTGCAACCCCTCACAGACACTCTAGTTGGAACGCAGGAACGAGCCCTGCTGCAAAGTATTGCATCAAAAATTGTAATTACACGCCCCTGTTAGACAGGGGCAGAAAAATTGGGCCTTAGGCACTGGTGCTGGTGCCACAACACTGCAACCCCTCACAGACACTCTAGTTGGAACGCAGAAACGAGCCCTGCTGCAAAGTATTGCATCAAAAATTGTAATTACACGCCCCTGTTAGACAGGGGCAGAAAAATTGGGCCTTAGGCACTGGTGCTGGTGCCACAACACTGCAACCCCTCACAGACACTCTAGTTGGAACGCAGGAACGAGCCCTGCTGCAAAGTATTGCATCAAAAATTGTAATTACACGCCCCTGTTAGACAGGGGCAGAAAAATTGGGCCTTAGGCACTGGTGCTGGTGCCACAACACTGCAACCCCTCACAGACACTCTAGTTGGAATGCAGGAACGAGCCCTGCTGCAAAGTATTACATCAAAAATTGTAATTACACGCCCCTGTTAAACAGGGGCTGAAAAATTGTGCCTTAGGCACTGGTGGTGGCGCCCAGAACCAAAAATGTTCTTACAAGCTATCAGCGTGATGATTGAGGAGGAAGAGGATAATTACTCAGGGATAGTCACTCAGCATCAGCATAGGCAGTCTTTGAAGGGATCTGAGATTTCAAAAAAAATTATTCGGTTACATCAGCATCAGGTGCTTGGTAGCTGGTGGTGATCCAAGACTCATTCATTTTTATGAAGGTCAGCCGATCGACCGAGTCGGTGGACAGACGCACCCTGTGATCGGTTACCACGCCTCCAGCAGCACTGAATGTGCGTTCCGAAAGAACGCTGGATGCAGGACAGGCCAGTAGCTCAATTGCATACTGTGCAAGCTCTGGCCAGTGATCCATCCTCAAGACCCAGTAACCCAGAGGATTTTCGGTGGGAAAGGTGTCCAAGTCTGATCTTGCCCCTAGGTATTCCTGCACCATGTAAAACAGACGCTGGCGATGGTTGCTGGAACCGATCATACCTTGGGGCTGCGGACCAAAAAATTGTCTGAACGCATCGGTCAGACGGCCACCTTCTCCACCGCTCCTTCTTTGACTGACCGAAGCCTCAGCAACACGTTGTCCAGAAACAGGAGTTTGTAACCTCCCAGTCTCTGGGAACGCGTTGCACAGACCTTTCTGCAAGGCCTCCCGAAGATGTTTCATCCTCTGCTCCCTCTGCGATGGCAAGATAAGGTCCGCAACCTTACCCTTGTAACGTGGATCAAGGAGGGTTGCCAGCCAGTATTGGTCCTTCTCCTTGATACCACGAATACGAGGATCCTTACGCAGGCTTTGCAGGATCAGGGAGGCCATGCAGCGTAGGTTTGCTGAGGCATTCGGTCCGGAGTCCTCTGGGTCACTAAGAACGACATGGTCCGCAGCCACCTCCTCCCAGCCACGTACAAGTCCATGTGTTTCTTGGGACTGATCCCTTAAAGACTGCTGCTGATGCTGAGTGCCAGGCTCCACCTCCATACTGACACAATCTTCCTCCTCCTCCTCTTCCTCCTCGTCCTCTTCCTGTGTGATCGGCGGGCACGCAGGAACACTGTCTGGATAAAGGGGGCCTTGAGAGCTAAGGAAGTCCTCTTCTTCCTGCCTCTGTTCTGCCTCAAGTGCCCTGTCCATTATTCCACGCAGCGTGTGCTCCAACAGGTGGACAAGGGGGACAGTGTCACTGATGCATGCACTGTCACTGCTCACCATCCTCGTGGCCTCCTCGAATGGTGACAGGACAGTGCATGCATCCCTGATCATGGCCCACTGGCGTGGGGAAAAAAAACCAAGCTCCCCTGACCCTGTCCTGGTGCCATAGTCGCACAGGTACTCATTGATGGCCCTCTGCTGCGTGTGCAGCCGCTGCAGCATGGCCAACGTTGAGTTCCACCTGGTGGGCATGTCACAGATTAGGCGGTTCTTGGGCAGGTTAAACTCCTTTTGGAGGTCCGTCAGCCGAGCACTGGCATTATATGACCGGCGGAAATGCACACAGACTTTCCTGGCCTGCCTCAGGACATCCTGTAAGCCCGGGTACCTGCCCAAGAACCGCTGCACCACCAAGTTAAGGACGTGAGCCAAACAGGGCACATGGGTCATTTGTCCCTGTCGGAGGGCAGAGAGGAGGTTGGTGCCATTGTCGCAAACCACCATTCCTGCCTTAAGTTGGCGTGGCGTCAACCACCTCTGAACCTGCCCCTGCAGAGCTGACAAAACCTCTGCCCCAGTGTGGCTCCTGTCCCCCAAGCACACCAGCTCAAGCACCGCATGGCATCTTTTGGCCTGCGTACTTGCGTAGCCCCTTGAACGCCTACGGAGCACCGCTGGTTCCGAGGAAGAGGCCATGGAGGAAGAAGAAGAGGAGGGGGTGGAGGAGAGAGGTGTGTCACAATCAGCATTTTGGAGGCGTGGTGGCGGAACAACCTCCAACACTACTGCACCTTGTCCTGCATCCTTCCCAGCTGCCAGCAGAGTCACCCAATGCGCCGTGAAACTTAGGTAACGTCCCTGTCCATGCCTGCTGGACCATGAGTCAGCGGTAATATGCACCTTACCGCTGACCGCCCTGTCCAGCGAGGCATGGACATTGCCTTCCACATGCCGGTAGAGAGCCGGAATCGCCTTCCGTGAGAAAAAGTGGCGTTTGGGTACCTGCCACTGAGGAACCGCACATTCCACAAACTCACGGAAGGGGGCAGAGTCTACCAACTGAAAAGGCAGCAGTTGAAGTGCTAGCAATTTTGCCAAGCTAGCATTCAACCGCTGGGCATGTGGATGGCTGGGAGCAAACTTCTTTCGGCGGTGCAGCAGCTGGGGCAGGGAAATTTGCCTGGTACAATCTGACGTCGGTGTACCAAAAGCAGATTGCCCACAAGTACTTGGCTGTGACACACCTAATTCTACACCTTCATTCCTCTCACTGCAGGTCTCAGAGAGGACTGAAGGTCTAGTGGGGTTGGAAATCTCAGCTGATGAGGAGCAAGGAGAGATCCTCTTTGTTCTTTGGTGTGGGTCTTTTAGATACGCTTGCCAACGAACTGCATGGCAGGTCAACATATGTCTGGTCAAGCATGTGGTACCCAAGCGGGAGATGTTTTGGCCACGCGAGATACGCTTGAGACATATGTTGCAAATAGCAGCGGTGCGATCTGATGCACTCGTCTCAAAAAAGGCCCACACCAAAGAACTTTTTGAATAACGCGCAGAGACTGCAGCGCCCTGCACATGTGGAGCTTTGGGGTGTGATGCAGTCAATGTGCTGCCCTTAGGCTGGCCCCTGGAGGGCATCCTGCCTCGTTGGTGATGTGCCGCCGCCTCCTCCTCCTCCTCCTCCTCCTCCTCCTCCTCCTCCTCCTCTCTCCTATCAGGCACCCACGTTGAGTCAGTGACCTCATCATCCCCTCCCTCCTCATCACTGGAGCAAACCTGGCAGTATGCTGCAGCAGGGGGAGCATGACTGCCAGATTGCTGTCCTTCTTGGGCACCCCCTCTGTCCGTGCTCATGTTACTGCCTTCATCGAGCTCAGTATCGTCATCAGAGCCTTCCAAACGCTGGGCATCCTCCTGGAGCATGTACCCAACACTGTGGTCAAACAGTTCGAGGGAATCCTCATGAGGACATGGTGGAGCTAGGGAAGGAGTCACTGATGACATTGAGCTGAGGGAAGAGGCCGCTGCTTTGCCAGACAAAGCACCCTGGGCATGGGTGAGAGAGGATGAGGAGGATGAGGACGGCTTGGTCATCCACTCGACCAAGTCTTCCGCATGTTGCGGCTCAACACGGCCAGCTGCCGAAAAAAAGGCCAAGCGTGTCCCATGGCCACGTGCTGATGAGGATGCACCGTCTCCATGACCAGCACTAGACACAGAGCCTGCTTGCCCTCTCTTATTGGCTTGTGACTGTCTGCCTCTCCTTCTTGGCCTTCCAGACATACTAATGGCCTGTAGCTGCACTAAGCTGGGATAGAACACCTGTAATTTTCTTCAAGTAGCTTTATATACTGTAACCAGACAAGCCTGCCTGTCAGTAGGAAGATAACAGGAACGGATCTAGCTGAACACTGTGAGCAGGACGCACTGTACTAAATGTAAATAGTCTAGCTGCCTGACCGTGGTACTAATAGGATCAAATAGAACACCTGTAATTTTCTTCAGGTAGCTTTATATACTGTAACCAGACAAGCCTGCCTGTCAGTAGGAAGATAACAGGAACGGATCTAGCTGTACACTGTGAGCAGGACGCACTGTACTAAATGTAAATAGTCTAGCTGCCTGACCGTGGTACTAATAGGATCAAATAGAACACCTGTAATTTTCTTCAGGTAGCTTTATATACTGTAACCAGACAAGCCTGCCTGTCAGTAGGAAGATAACAGGAACGGATCTAGCTGAACACTGTGAGCAGGACGCACTGTACTAAATGTAAATAGTCTAGCTGCCTGACCGTGGTACTAATAGGATCAAATAGAACACCTGTAATTTTCTTCAGGTAGCTTTATATACTGTAACCAGACAAGCCTGCCTGTCAGTAGGAAGATAACAGGAACGGATCTAGCTGAACACTGTGAGCAGGACGCACTGCACTAAATGTAAATAGCAGGAACGGATCTAGCTGAACACTGTGAGCAGGACGCACTGCACTAAATGTAAATAGCAGGAACGGATCTAGCTGAACACTGTGAGCAGGACGCACTGCACTAAATGTAAATAGCAGGAACGGATCTAGCTGAACACTGTGAGCAGGACGCACTGCACTAAATGTAAATAACAGGAACGGATCTAGCTGAACACTGTGAGCAGGACGCACTGCACTAAATGTAAATAGCAGGAACGGATCTAGCTGAACACTGTGAGCAGGACGCACTGCACTAAATGTAAATAGCAGGAACGGATCTAGCTGAACACTGTGAGCAGGACGCACTGCACTAAATGTAAATTGCAGGAACGGATCTAGCTGAACACTGTGAGCAGGATGCACTGCACTAAATGTAAATAGTCTAGAAGATAACAGGAACGGATCTAGCTGAACACTGTGAGCAGGACGCACTGCACTAAATGTAAATAGCAGGAACGGATCTAGCTGAACACTTTGAGCAGGACGCACTGCACTAAATGTAAATAGCAGGAACGGATCTAGCTGAACACTGTGAGCAGGACGCACTGCACTAAATGTAAATAGCAGGAACGGATCTAGCTGAACACTGTGAGCAGGACGCACTGCACTAAATGTAAATAACAGGAACGGATCTAGCTGATCACTGTGAGCAGGACGCACTGCACTAAATGTAAATAGCAGGAACGGATCTAGCTGAACACTGTGAGCAGGACGCACTGCACTAAATGTAAATTGCAGGAACGGATCTAGCTGAACACTGTGAGCAGGACGCACTGCACTAAATGTAAATAGTCTAGAAGATAACAGGAACGGATCTAGCTGAACACTGTGAGCAGGACGCACTGCACTAAATGTAAATAGCAGGAACAGATCTAGCTGAACACTGTGAGCAGGACGCACTGCATTAAATGTAAATAGTCTAGATAGAAGATAACAGGAACGGATCTAGCTAAACTGAATACAGTGTATATATATATATGCAACACCTGGGATGCATATATATACACAATACACTGTAAGTGCAGCTAACTGACTGACTGTTCTGCCTAATCTATCTAACTCAAATCAAATGACACTGTCTCTCTCTCTCTCTATCTCTCAGCACACCGGAACACACACTACACAGGGCCGCTGTGCAGGCGGCCTTATATAGTGTGGGGTGTGTACTAAATTCCCTGAGCCATAATTGGCCAAAGCCACCCTGGCTTTGGCCAATTACAGCTCTCTCTACTGACGGCGCTGTGATTGGCCAAGCATGCGGGTCATAGTGCATGCTTGGCCAATCATCAGCCAGCAATGCACTGCGATGCCGCAGTGAATTATGGGCCGTGACGCGCCACACGAATTTAGCGCGAACGGCCCATATCGTTCGCAATTCGGCGAACGGGCGAACAGCCGATGTTCGAGTCGAACATGGGTTTGACTCGAACACGAAGCTCATCCCTACTCTTCATCACGGAAACCTGGCTAACACCCGACTGCAACACTATCCTAACAGAATTAGTGCCGGAGAACTACAGAATACTAACTGAGCATAGAATTGGAAAAAAAGGAGGAGGCCTTGCAGTGATGTTCAAAGCCCACCTTGCACTCGTCAAACCAACGCTACAGAACTCAGTGCCATTCATGGAGACACTTACTCTACATCTTCAAACAACACCCCAAGACACCATCCACATACTGCTATGCTACAGACCACCAGGACCGAAGACAAATCTCCTTATACCCTTCACCAAATTAATTTCAATACACACCCTGAAATCCAGAAACTTTCTAGTTCTCTGGGATTTTAACCTCTGGGCAAACTCCACCCAAGACCACATCGCCACCGCCTGAATAAACCAACTAGAGGAACTAGGTCTTCAGCAACTGATAAATGCTCCCACGCATGGGTCAGGGCACACTCTGGACCTCATCTTCAAACAAAACATGGACATCATCATACTCGACAACGCACCGCTTCCATGGACGGACCACCACGCTATCAATTTCAAAATCACCACCAACTCCTCCCTCCAAAAACCAAAACACCCAATAACAACACACTGGACAAGATCTCAGAAGAAACTACACTCGGAACTCTTCAAAAACACACTATCAAACAAAATAGCAATGCTAAATGTAAACCACTCAACAGAACAAACACTCGACTCCTTAAACAAGACAATACTACAAACAGCAGACTCAGCCGCTCCAAACGTAAAGCACTCATCTGTAAAAAAAATTCTGGATGGTTTAATGACACTCTCACTCTACTAAAACAAGAACGTAGAAGAGCTGAAAGTAAGATATATGATGTAGTAGCGCTCAGGTCCGTGGATAAAGAAGTAAGTAACTAAAAAATTATTTGGTATATTGATATATATCTGTATCTACATACACGATTATTAATATAATAATCAGTAAAAAAGGATAAAAATAAATAAAAAACATAGATAAAAATCAACAATAGGCAGTAGTCCCATAAAAACAGTCCAGAAAAAAAGTCTATGAAGTATAAATCATCCGTAATGTAGATGTGGGAGCCAGGGGGATCTGTGCAATCAAAATACCAAGGGCAGCTTCCTGTTGAGTGAAGTCAACTCTCCATATACATATAAAAAAATTCAAAAGAGAAAGCGCCTCTTAAGTACCAGTGATTTATTAAAACGTTAACAAGCAAATATGAGCACTTACATTAAGGCTGAGGTGTAACAGCTTCCATAGAGAACTAAACCCGGTATCGTCAAAGACTCCAGTGGTGTGGGTTTGGATGGATGCCGGGCGGATGGCCGCGGACCTCCGCTCGGAAGCGCTGGCTGTGTTTGCGGTGAAGTGGAGCAATCACTTCCGCGTTCCAACAGGTCACGAGGGCGATGATGTCACTCGGGCAGTTCACGTTCACAGGGGTCCACTACGCGTTTCTGAGCATGCGCGAAGCTCGTAACGGGCATGCGCGCTCCTTTATCAAGTTGACACATCATCCCAACAAAACTCCTAAAAGAATGCTCTGACATCTTGGCGCCCACCATAACACACCACATAAATCAGTTGTTCAAAGAAGGGATTGTTCCAACCACCCTCAAGCAAGGCATAGTCAATTCCCTCCTAAAGAAACCCAACCTCGACCCCAAAGACCCTAACCATTGCAGACCGGTAACAAGCCTGAACACCATCTCCAAGATTATGGAGAAAGCAGTAGTACAACAGCTACAACTTCATCTGGACACTCACAAACTCCTGGACCGACTTCAATCAGGCTTCCGCCCAGGCCATGGCACAGAAACAGCACTCCTCAAAATATGGGACGACGCCCTCGAAGCAGCAGATGACGGAGTATCATATCTACTAGTACTGTTGGACCTCAGCGCAGCATTCGACACAGTGGACCACAATACTCTACTCACCTGCCTCACAGAAGTAGCAGGAGTCACATATGCAGATTTACCATGGTTCGCATCCTTCTTAGGAAATCGTTCACAGACAGCGAAACTAGGAGCCTTCACCTCTGAACCTTGCGCAATTTCTTATGGAGTCCCTCAAAGATCACCCTTGTCACCCATGCTCTTCAACATTTACATCCACCCACTCCTCAAAATCATCAGGAAATCGAACCTATGCTTCCACTCATACGCGGATGACACTCAACTCTACTTTCGCATCACTGGACAAAAAGACCAATATCAAGGACTAGAAAAATGCCTCTCATCAATTGATGACTGGATGACCGCAAGTTCCCTAAAACTCAATAGATCCAAAACAGAGCTTCTTCTTCTCCACGCAAACCAAAATACAAAAACCAAGCTCCCATGGATACCACCCACCATCCTTGGACAGACCATCTGCCCGAGCACCAAAGCTAAAAGTCTCGGAGTCATCTTCGACTCAGCGATGTCAATGAATGCACAAATAGGATCAGTAGTCAACGGATCTCACCATCTCCTCTGCCTGCTACGTAGGCTCATCCCCTTCATTCCAGAAAAGGAGAAAGCAGTAGTAGTTGGAACCATCATCAACTCCTGTCTCGACTACGCAAACTCCCTCTACATAGGTCTACCTAAATACCAGATTCAACACCTTCAAGTCGTCCAAAACACGGCAGCAAGACAGGTTACAGGAAAAAAACCCTAGGAATCCATCTCCCCATCACTGAGGACCCTACATTGGCTAACCGTGAAGGATTGGATCACTTTCAAGACCCCCTGCCTCACCCACAAATGCACACAAGGAAATGCTCCTCGATATCTCTGCGAGAAAATAAAACACTACACACCCAATCGCAGCCTCCGCTCAACCAACCAAAACCTCCTCCGCATCCCCAAGTTCCGCTACAAATCAAAAGAACGACGATTCGCAGTCCATGGACCTCGGCTATGGAACGCTCTACCCACTAACATCAGCTTGGAAGAAAACCATCGGGCCTTCAGAATAAAACTCAAGACCCACCTCTTCTAAATATGCTGGACAACACAGGACGAATCAGAGCCTTGAGGCGATTCAGTTTGCATTTATAGAGATATTCAAGTCTTCATTCATTCATTCATTCAGTATATAATGTATGGCCCTCTGGATAACTCTACTGGCAGCCAGGAAGGATGCAAGACAGGGCACACCTCTGGAACTTGTTCAGCAGCCCTGCACCCTTACAGCTGCTGATGTAAGTACCAGATCTGTTACCTCCAACTCCTCCAACTCCTCCTTCTCAATGCCCGCTTCCTCTGAGTCATTCTCTGATCCACCAGTCCTTTTCAAACGTTGCGGTTATTCTACGGCTCAGGCTGAAAGATGCCACCCACTGCTGCAGCTGGTATATGGAAATAGTTGTGCTAATAAAAAGTGCATAAACTTTAAATCAAAAAGCAAACACACTATAATGCATTGTGAGTGTATAAATCATATAATAAAAAAGTGACACATGACAAATCTCTGTAAAGTGAAAAAAGGTAACTTGTGAAATAATGTCTCTAAAAATGTGGTAAGTATGTCAGATTCTGTGGTGATACGGATCTGGAGAAAGGGAAAGAGTTTTCAGAATTTTCAAACGCCACCAAGAGAAAGTGATGAATCCCTCTGTGAAGTGAGGGCCAGAAGGAATAAACACTCTTACCGGAAGATATGGACCTCCTATTATCGCAAGGTCGTATTCACCAGCAGATATAGCCCTCTGCAGGGTCTGAGATGGGTCCTGGACCAAGATGTATAAATGAGCCCCAGCATCCTCCTCAATCGCTGGCCACAATCCGCCCACTTTCTTCAAAATTTCAATCTCCCAAAATGAGCACGGAGAAAGTAAAGAAAATAAAAGCTCCAATAGTGCGTTATCGTTTTTATCAAACACTGCTCATTTATTGTAAAAAAAATGTCCATAGTATATACAAAAACAGCAGAAAAGCACTTGCCGGCAATAAAATTACAAACACCCGGACTTCCGGGGTCACATGAGGCGTGGTGACGTCAGCGTGTAGCTCTGCCCGATATGTTTAATCATACGTGACGTCTTCCTGGGGCACGGGCGACGCACTGAGCCATGACCTTATATACACGGAACGGGCAACCAAGCCTCGTTTTCATGTGGCGCCCATATTAGAAAGAAGGGTGGATCCAAACCTCACTTGGGGAGGAAACCAAACCTCTCTCCCACATGGCGGTCATATCATAAAAAAGGAAGAGAACATTCAAATCTCATTCTCTATTGGTCGCCATCTAGCGGATACAAAGAGAACAGAAAATGAACTCTGTTCGCCCATGATAGCCATATCAGGACAAATAAAAAGGAAACATTCAAGCACCACTTATACTTAATAACCAACTTCTAAGTTACATATATAAGTAGTATATACAAAGAAAAGGCGTATCTCAATGTGACTTCCGGACTTGCCTACCACATTAATTGATCGTGGGAAAAGGAAATTTTATAAAGACTAAAATGCATGGATCGTATCAAATAAAAGGTAACGATCACTAGTCTCCTATTTTCATTCTGATCATGTGATGTTAGGACAACAAGGAGAGGCAGAGGTTCCCTTGGAACTGTAAGGGGGCCAGCAACAAATGTGTCCACAGGCAAAGGTGGATGTGGTGGTCTGTCCTCAGGCAGGGCATAATTTCCTCTGTTTAGTGAGTTTGCCCATGTTATCCAGCCACAGCATGCAGAGGAGGTGGTGGACTGGCTTACTATACCCTCCTCATCCTCCTCATCCTCTGTCAGGCAAGCAGAGACAAGTGTGCAGTCCCCTGCAGTTGCGGATAAGAGTGGATAAACCTGATAAACCTGCCTCCTTGTCCACATCTATTCCTGCCATAGCCCCAACATCAGCCATTGAGGAGTCAGCTGAGTTATTTGACCACAGCGTCCGCCATTTGCTCCTTGATGATGCCCAGCTATTACTGGATTCAGATGTTGGTTCTGAGGTCAAGGATGACAGGAACATGAGCCTAGAGATAGGGAGGAACACTGGTAGACAAATTGGCATTCATGTTCCCCAAGCCGCAGCGTATTGCCAAGTTGTCTCCAGTGGTAATGATGTAGATGGAGGAGATGGAGATGAAGATAATGATGAGGTCACTGATGCAACTTGGGTGCCAGATAGAGCAGAGGAGGGAACTGAAGGTGAGGCGGCACAACCCCAAGGAGACCGACATCAAGAAAGAGAGAGCAGCCACCCTATTCCATCACATTCTGCAGCTGTTATCTCCCGGCCCACTCCCCAAAGCTCAGCTGTCTGGGCCCTTTTCAGCACATCTGCAGCAGATCACACTGTTGCTATCTGCAAACTGTGTCTCATGCACATCAAAAGTGGCAAAAACACCAACCATTTGGGTACCACATGCTTAACAAGGCATTGAAAGTCCAACCACTCAGCCTGTTGGCAAGAGCACCTAAAAGCCACACAAAAGCCTAAATGAGGAGGGTGCAGATCAGCTGGGAATGAAGATGGCCAAAAAGTTAGAGGGTTTTTAAACTAGGCGATGGGGGGGGAGGGTCCAGAGGTAGAGATAGTCAGCGCGGAACATTTTCCAGAGGGTAGTATTGGGGACATTAGTGGTAGGTTGACCAAAGCACATAAACCCAAGGTAAGTATAGTAGCAAGTCCTAGTTGCAATCTCGGAACACCCAATAAGAGGATAATATGCGAACGGTCTAAACTACGTGGCATGTTTACCAATGCTAGGAGCCTGGCGGACAAGATGGGTGAACTAGAGATACTGTTTTACGAGGAGGATTTGGATTTTGTGGGAATTTCAGAGACCTGGTTCAACAGCTCTCATGATTGGCTGGCAAACATTCAAGGGTATACCCTTTATCGGAAGGATAGACAGGGTAAAAAAGGGGGAGGGGTATGCCTATATATCAAGAATAATGTACAAGTGAATGTGAGAGATGACATCACTAAGGGAACTAGGGAGGAGGTGGAATCCTTATGGGTAGAGCTCCAAAGGGATCAAGCTAAGGGGAAAATAATACTGGGAGTATGCTATAGGCCCCCTAACCTGAGGGAGGGAGGGGAGACAGATCTCCTATCACAATTTGGATTAGCAGCAAGGATGGGAAGTGTTATCATAATGGGGGATTTTAACTATCCAGACATAGACTGGGCGGAGGGAACCGTGCATTCATCTAAGGCTCACCAGTTCCTAAATGTCCTGCAGGACAATTTCATGGGTTAGATGGTAGACGCACCAGCTAGAAATAAAGCGTTACTGGATCTACTAATTACCAACAATACAGACCTGATCACGGATGTGGAAATACGGGGCAATTTAGGTAACAGCGATCACAGGTCAATTGGCTTCAGTATAAATCACACATATAGGAAACATAAGGGGAGTACAAAGACACTGAATTTCAAAAGAGCCAACTTTCCTAAACTACGAGTCTTGCTAGAAGGCATAAATTGGGATAAAATCTTAGGAACAAAGAACACGGAAAAGAGATGGGTTTGCTTTAAGAGCATATTAAATAAGGGAATTAGCCAATGCATCCCATTGGGTAATAAATTTAAAAGAGCGAACAAAAGTTCTGGATGGCTTAGCTCCAATGTAAAAATGCATATAAAAGCAAAGGAGAAGGCCTTCAAAAAATACAAGGTTGAGAGATCATCATCAGCATTCAGACTTTATAAAGAATGCAACAAGAAATGTAAGAGTGCAATAAGGATGGCTAAGATAGAACATAAAAGACACATAGCGGAGGAGAGCAAAAAAAAATCCCCAAAAATTCTTTAAGTATGTAAACAGTAAAAAAGGGAGGACAGACCATATTGGCCCCATAAAGAATGAGGAAGGACATCTGGTTACAAAGGATGGGGAGATGGCAAAGGTACTGAATTTATTCTTCTCCTCAGTCTTCATGAGGGAATCAGGGGGCTTCAGTAGCCAAAACTGCAATGTTTATCCTCATGAAACATCACAGCAAGCACCTCCATGGTTAACAGAGGACAGAATTACAATTAGACTTGGGAAACTTAACATTAATAAATCACAGTGACCAGGTGGCTTGCACCTGAGGGTACTTAGGGAACTCAGTCAAGTAATTGCCAGACCATTGTTCCTAATTTTTACTGACAGTCTACTGACTGGAATGGTACCAGCTGATTGGAGAAAAGCCAATGTAGCACCAATATTTAAAAAGGGCCCAAAATACATCCCTGGGAATTACAGACCAATTAGCCTAACATCAATAGTAGGGATGAGCTTCGAGTTCGAGTCGAACTCATGTTCGACTGGAAAATGGGCTGTTCGCAAGTTCGCCGAACAGCGAACAATTTGGGGTGTTCGCGGCAAATTCGAATGCCGCGGAACACCCTTTAAAAGTCTATGGGAGAAATCAAAAGTGTTAATTTTAAAGGCTTATATGCATGGTATTGTCATAAAAAGTGTTTAGGGACCTGGGTCCTGCCCCAGGGGACATGTATCAATGCAAAAAAAAGTTTTAAAAATGGATGTTTTTTCGGGAGCCGTGATTTTAATAATGCTTAAAGTGAAACAATAAAAGTGTAATATCCCTTTAAATTTCGTACCTGGGGGGTGTCTATAGTATGCCTGTAAAGGGGCGCATGTTTCCCGTGTTTAGAACAGTCTGACAGCAAAATGACATTTCAAAGGAAAAAAAGTCATTTAAAACTACTTGCGGCTATTAATGCATTGCTGGTCCGACAATACACATAGAAGTTCATTGAAAAAAAGCATGGGAATTCCCCACAGGGGAACCTCGAACCAAAAAAAAAAAAAAAAAAATGACGTGGGGGGTCCCCCTAAATTCCATACCAGGCCCTTCAGGTCTGGTATGGATATTAAGGGGAACCCCGGCCAAAATGTAAAAAAAAAAATTACGTGGGGATCCCCCTAAATTCCATACCAGGCCCTTCAGGTCTGGTATGGATATTAAGCGGAACCCTGTGCCAAAATTTAAAAAAAAAATGGTGTGGGGTCCCCCCAAAAATCCATACCAGACCCTTATCTGAGCACACAACCTGGCAGGCCTCAGAAAAAGAGGGGGGATGAGAGAGCGCTCTCCCCCTCCTGAACCGTACCAGGCCACATGCCCTCAACATTGGGAGGGTGCTTTGGGGTAGCCCCCAAAACACCTTGTCCCCATGTTGATGAGGACAAGGGCCTCATCCCCACAATCCTGGCCGGTAGTTGTGGGGGTCTGCGGGCGGGGGGCTTATTGGGATCTGGAAGCCCCCTTTAACAAGGGGACCCCCAGATCTCGGCCCTCCCCCCTGTCCGAAATGGTAAGGGGGTACAAAAGTACCCCTACCATTTCACTAAAAAACTGTCAAAAATGTTAAAAATGACAAGAGACAGTTTTTGACAATTCCTTTATTTAAATGCTTCTTCTTTCTTCTATCTTCCTTCATCTTCTTCTTCTGGTTCTTTTGGTAAAAAAAAAAAAAAATGGGGCGATCTCCCCTTCCTTACGCTGCTTAGATTTTATTTCAATTGTGATCACTTTTATCCATTTTTTTATGGTATTTTTAGAAATAAAAATCCCTGGTTTACCTGCACTATGCAGAAGCTTTTTATTTTTTATTTGCATATTATCCCGATGCAAGAAACTGCCTTCCAGTAGCCCTACTTCCATCACGGGGTCTGGATCAAATCTGTCCCCAGGTTCTCCTTGGAACACATCCTTGAGGTTTATTGGCTGATATCCAGTTGGCGGCCCTTCCTGATGTTTCTTCACCCCACCAGAGAAGTCGAGAAGTGAGACAGAGGTTCCACCGTTCCGGATATCGTTTTCAGCCTAGGTTTGGCTCCATGCACCATTGACTCCATGTCATACGACATTGGAGTCCACGTCATCTGGTAAGAGTACCCATCTTATCTTACTTCCTGATGTTTTCATTCTGATGCCCCATATCGAGATGTTGGTTTACAGCTACGGAAGTTCTGTACCCTGTTGTTGACTCACAGTCACAGATCCACACTGTGCACCATTGACTTTAATTTCCAGTCTCACATCATTTTTTGGTCCATACCAGTTCCTGAACAAACACTTTATACTGTGTTTGTTCATTTCACTTCACTTATGGTTTTTGCACATATGCTTTACTGTTCAGTACAGCATCTCTTACTTAATTGTTTCACTACACCCTAACTTCCCAATATTTCTTAGCGCTGCATTTTTTCCCAGTTACCAGTTATTGTTTGTCACAATGTATGCAGCTGCTGGCTCACATATATTTTATTTTTGCTATTAGAGCGCAGTGTTTTCATATTCTCAGTGGTCCAGTAGACCTGCTTCCTGAAACCTCCCAGGGTTCAATCCGCAGCAATCAGCCGTAGGGTCCACTACCTTGCGGTGCACTCCTGATCCCAACGGTGTGCATCTGTCACCTGGATACAGGTGACCTGACACCTGGTATGGAATTTAGGGGGACCCCCACGTCATTTTTTTTTAAATTTTGGCCGGGGTTCCCCTAAATATCCATACCAGACCTGAAGGGCCTGGTATGGAATTTAGGGGGACCCCCCACGTCATTTTTTTTTTAAATTTTGGTTCGGGGTTCCCCTGTGGGGAATTCCCATGCCGTTTTTATAAATGAACTTCTATGTGTATTGTCGGATCGGCAATTCATTAATAGCCGCGAGTAGTTTTAAATGACTTTTTTTCCTTTGAAATGTCATTTTGCTGTCAGACTGTTCTAAACACGGGAAACATGCGCCCCTTTACAGGCATACTATAAACACCCCCCAGGTACGAAATTTAAAGGAATATTACACTTTTATTGTTTCATTTTAAGCATGATTAAAATCACTGCTCCCGAAAAAACTACTGTTTTTAAAACTTTTTTTTGCATTGATCCATGTCCCCTGGGGCAGGACCCAGGTCCCCAAACACTTTTTATGCCAATAACTTGCATATAAGCCTTTAAAATTAGCACTTTTGATTATTCATGTTCGTGTCCCATAGACTTTAACCTTGTTCGCGTGTTCGAACAAATTTTTTGCCTGTTCACATGTTCTGGTGCGAACCGAACAGGGGGGTGTTCGGCTCATCCCTAATCAATAGTATGTAAACTCTTGGAGGAGATGATAAAGGACTATATACAAGATTTTAGTAATGAGAACGGTATCATTAGCAGTAATCAACATGAATTCATTAAGATTCATTCTTGCCAAACCAATCTATTAACCTTCTATGAGGAGGTGAGTTGCCATCTAGATAAAGGAAGGCCCGTAGATGTGGTGTGTCTGGACTTTGCAAAAGAATTTGACACAGTTCTCCATAAATATTTACTGTACAAAATAAAGTCCGTTGGCATGGAACATAGGGTGAGTACATGGATTGAAAACTGGCGAGTTCAGAGGGTGGTGATAAATGGGGAGTACTCGGAATGGTCAGGGGTGGGTAGTGGGGTCCCCCAGGGTTCTGTGCTGGGACCAATCCTATTTAATTTGTTCATAAACGATCTGGAGGATGGGGTAAACAGTTCAATCTCTGTATTTACGGATGATACTAAGCTAAGCAGGGCAATAACTTCTCCGCAGGATGTGAAAATCTTGCAAAAAGATCTGAACAAATTAATGGGGTGGGCAACTACATGGCAAATGAGGTTCAATGTAGAAAAATGTAAAATAATGCATTTGGGTGGCAAAAATATGATTGCAATCTATACACTGGGGGGGAACCTCTGGGGGAATCTAGGATGGAAAAGGACCTGGGTGTCCTAATAAATGATAGGCTCAGCAATGGCATGCAATGCCAAGCTGCTGCTAATAAAGCAAACAGAATATTGGCATGCATTAAAAAGGGGATCAACTCCAGAGATAAAACGATAATTCTCCCACTCTACAAGACTCTGGTCCGGCCGCACCTGGAGTATGCTGTCCAGTTCTGGGCCCCAGTCCTCAGGAAGGATGTACTGGAAATGGAGTGAATACAAAGAAGGGCAACAAAGCTAATAAAGGGTCTGGAGGATATTAGTTATGAGGAAAGGTTGGGAGCACTGAACTTATTCTCTCTGGAGAAGAGACGCTTGAGAGAGGATATGATTTCAATATACAAATACCGGACTGGTGACCCCACAATAGAAATAAAACTTTTTCGCAGAAGAGAGTTTAACAAGACTCGCGGCCACTCATTAAAATTAGAAGAAAAGAGGTTTAACCTTAAACTACGTAGAGGGTTCTTTACTGTAAGAGCGGTAAGGATGTGGAATTCCCTTCCACAGGCGGTGGTCTCAGCGGGGAGCATTGATAGCTTCAAGAAACAATTAGATAAGCACCTGAATGACCGCAACATACAGGGATATATAATGTAATACTGACACATAATCACACACATAGGTTGGACTTGATGGACTTGTGTCTTTTTTCAACCTCACCTACTATGTAACTATGTAACTATAGGCCCCCGGGCTATACAGTACACTGGGCCCTGTCTACACAATCACGCACGAGAATAAAAATACAAATTATCAATAAGGCTATATTTATTAAGAATATATAAATAATTGTGTCTGCGCTGGGTAGTAAATAAATAAAAAAGTGAAAAAAAGTATGTGCTAAATGAAGAATATCAATACTACAAAACCTATATGTGTCAATAATCATAAAAAATCGAATATATATACTAAGCAATAATATGTGCAATCCGTCTGTGAAAATATGATCAAAGTGCAACATGCAAAAAAGTTAAAAAACATATATAAAATGTAAAGTCCAAGTGCTGGTTGTATAACAATAAGGTGTCCACATCTAAATTAAAAACCAATTCCTAGGTAGCAAACGTAAAGTGCAGACATATAGTGTCCAGTGGCGGAACTACCGCCATAGCGACCCACGCATGCGCTATGGGGCCCCCAGCCGTGTAGGGCCCGGCAGAGGCGGCTCTCTAATTCGGCAATTAGGCTAGTTGAAGCGCCGCCTCTGCTAAAAAATGTCACCATGGGCACAGCGCGACCAGGGCCGGATTTCCCACAAGGCCACCGAGACCAGGCCCCCACACTAACATAGCAGCATGCAGCGCACCCGGGCACCAGAGAGGTGGGGAGGCTGAAGCACTAGAGTGCTCCTCTCCCTCCTCCTCCTCTCTGTGTCCAGACTGAGGCGGCTCCCTCCGCAGGTCACCGCCGCCGCTGCTGTTTTTTTTGAGGCTCAAGACTGTCCCCCCTCCCTCCTCCTGTCAGAGAAGGAGAGCAGCCGCCGGAGATCGGAGCGGCTGGTCTCTGTGCGGGGGGGGGGCGCGTTTTCTCCTGTGTCTCTCACTCCCGCCCAAGCCTGTCTCCATCTGTTCACTTATGGAGGGGGGGTTGTCCTGGGGGGTCTGTACTAATGGAGGGGAGGTTGTCCTGGGGGGGTCTGTACTAATGAAGGGGGGGTTGTCCTGGGGCTCTGTACTAGTGAAGGGGGGGTTTGTCCTGGGATGTCTGCACTAATGGAGGGGGGGTTGTCCTGGGGGTCTGAACTAGTGAAGGGGGGGTTTGTCCTGGGGGGTTTGTACTAATGAAGGGGGGGTTGTCCTGGGGGTCTGTACTAGTGAAGGGGGGGTTTGTCCTGGGGGGTTTGCACTAATGAAGGGGGGGTTGTCCGGGGGGGTTTGTACTAATGAAGGGGGGGTTTGTCCTGGGGGTCTGTACTAATGGAGGGGGGGTTTGTTCTGGGGGGGTCTGTACTAATGAAGGGAGGGGTGGTTTGTCCTGGGGGGGTCTGTGCTAATGGAGGGGGTGGGGGTTGACCTGGGGGGGTTTGTACTAATGGAGAGGGGGTTGTCCTGGGGGGGGTTGTACTAATGGAGGGGGAGTTGTCCGAGGGGGGTTTGTACTAATGGAGGGGGGTTGACCTGGGGGGGTTTGTACTAATGGAGGGGGGGTTGTCCTGGGGGGTATGTACTAATTGAGGGGGGTTGTCCTGGGGGGGTTTGTACTAATGGAGGGGGGTTGACCTGGGGGGGTTTGTACTAATGGAGGGGGGTTGACCTGGGGGGGTTTGTACTAATAGAGGGGCGTTTGTCCTGGGGGGTCTGTACTAATGGAGGGGGGTTTGTCCTGGGGGGGTCTGTACTAATGAAGGGAGGGGGGTTTGTCCTGGGGGGATCTGTACTAATGAAGGGAGGGGGGTTTGTCCTGATGGGGGTCTGTACTAATGGATGGGGGTTTGTCCTGGGGGGGGTCTGTACTAATGGAGGGGGTGGTTTGTCCTGGGGGGGTCTACACCCAGGAAAGTACACACAGGGATCCAGAGGGAGAGGGCAGTGCTGAGTGGAAAACCATTAGAGAGAGAACCCCGCTGCCCTGCGCCACCAGAGGGAAAGCCACACAGCCTGGCGCCATCCCTGGCGGAGAAAGGAATGGAGTCATTGCAGGAATACAGATCTGGGTGCTACCCAGCGGAGTCGCCACGGGCAATTCAGAGTGAGCTGACTCCTGATCAGGGGAACCATTGCTGTATCGCTGGGTCAGGTGAGAGGGCCGATCGGCCATTATTTACTAATGTCCATACGAACTGCAGTCTCTGACCGTCTCCTGTATCATGTCTGCAATCTCTGACCATCTCCTGTACTATGATTGCAGTCTCTGACCATCTCTTGTATCATGTCTGCAGTGTTTGACCGTATTATGTCTGGGGGCTCTTTCTGGTGGTGTGTGGGGGGGCGGCATTGAAGGGCCCGGCCTTGGGGCGGCAAAGGGAGTAAATCCGGGCCTGAGCGCAACCAGCAGCGGGTTGCCTGTGAGCTCCAAGCACGACCAAGCAGTGGAGAGAGGGGTCGGAGCACAGCCGTCTTGGGGAGGAGGCGGGGCCAGCGCTGTGTTGTCTTCAGGAGGAGAGGGGGGAGGAGATTCCAGCAGACTGAGCAGTGAGCACAATTCCCTCTGCTCGGGAGACACAGATCGCGCCCCCCCCCTCAGCCGTCACCCCCCCTGGACAGCTCAGCGGTGCGGCGGTTTCCGCACACCCCGGAGGAGGCATCCGGCTGACGAGGAGAGGAAGAGGAAGGCACCGCGGAGGAGGCCTCACGAGTGCTGTATGGAGCCGATCCGATGGAAGGGAAGGTAGGAGAGGAGAAGTGTCTGGGCTGCCCCTCTCTGGGGCTGTCAATCAGTGGGGGGGGGGTATCAGGGGCTCCAGCTGCAGGGAGAGGCAAAGTTACCACCATGCCACAACGTTTTCTGCAGACAGCGACCAACAACATTTTTTTTTTTATGAGAGAGAGCCACCCCCCCCATCCATGTTCCTGCAGCATCCCTCAGCCACAGCCAGAGACTGGTCTTTATATGCACCCCTGCCCCCACCCCCCCACTACATTCTTCCTGATCATGTGTCAATATCAGTAAGGACAGCTCAGTCCTGTGCCAGTGTCCCAGTGTATCCACCTGTGATTGGCAGCCCCTGACCCCTCCCTCCACCCTGCCCTTACCCCTGCCTATGCAGGGCTCCACTGAGGGGGGAGTTGGGAGGTCCCAGTCCAGGGCTGATCCTCTGCCATGGTGGGCCGGGTGCTCCGCATCCTGAGCTGGCACTGCCTGCTGATTGGCTTCTCCACTGTTACCTCCCTCACCGACACCAGCACTGAGATAGAGAACACTGACACCAGCACCGAGATAGAGAGCACTGACACCAGCACCGAGATAGAGAGCACTGACACCAGCACCGAGACAGAGAGCACTGACACCAGCACCAGGATAGAAAGCACTGACACCAGCACCGAGATAGAGAGCACTGACACCAGCACCAGGATAGAGAGCACTGACACCAGCACCAGGATAGAGAGCACTGACACCAGCACCGAGATAGAGAGCACTGACACCAGCACCGAGATAGAGAGCACTGACACCAGCACCAGGATAGAGAGCACTGACACCAGCACTGAGATAGAGAGCACTGACACCAGCACCGAGATAGAGAGCACTGACACCAGCACCGAGATAGAGAGCACTGACACCAGCACCAGGATAGAGAGCACTGACACCAGCACCAGGATAGAGAGCACTGACACCAGCACCAGGATAGAGAGCACTGACACCAGCACTGAGATAGAGAGCATTGACACCAGCACTGAGATAGAGAGCACTGACACCAGCACTGAGATAGAGAGCACTGACACCAGCACTGAGACAGAGAGCACTGACACCAGCACTGAGATAGAGAGCACTGACACCAGCACTGAGATAGAGAGGACTAACACCAGCACCGAGATAGAGAGCACTGACACCAGCACTGAGATAGAGAGCACTGACACCAGCACCAAGATAGAGAGCACTGACACCAGCACCAGGATAGAGAGCACTGACACCAGCACTGAGATAAGGGAACACTGACACCAGCACTGAGATAAGGGAGCACTGACAGCAGCACTTTAAAGCTCTTATTATATGTGAGTGTGGTAATCTGTTTTTCAATGGCATTAGTTCATTTTTTTTTTGAGGGGGGGTGGGCCCATACAACATTTTGCTATGGGGCCCTGTGATTTCTACTTACGCCCCTGATAGTGTCCATAAAAACTGGTATCCATCATGCTCATCCTTAATGGTGTACAAAATAAAGCATGCTTCATTGCTCTCCTGTGACCCCCAATCGTGTATGCGCTCACCTCTGAGCATGTGACACAGTATCTAAACAGTGTCTAAACACGCATTGGAGCCACTCCTGGGCTCATACAGGGTGTGCTGATGCTGATCTCCAATTCGTTCAGATAACATCAATGGTTTCACATTATTATTTATTATTATTATTATTATTATTATTATTATACAGGATTTATATAGCGCCGACAGTTTACGCAGCGCTTTACAACATTAGGGCAGACAGTACAAGTACAATACAATTCAATTCAATACAGGAGGAATCAGAGGGCCCTGCTCGTTAGAGCTTACAATCTAGGAGGGAGGGTCAAGTTATACAAAGGGTAATAGCTGTGGGGGATGAGCTAATTTCACATATAAGAAAGAAGAAACTCCAGATTGTTTTTTCGAGTTCCTTTGTGTCTGCAACTCTCTGGAGCTGCCGCACAAGTTCAGTTGATAGATGGAAGCACACACACCCTGGAAAGCTGTCTCCATGCGTTCATCTCTAGAGGCTATATTTATTGGTACTTCCAACAAAATCAGCATTTAAACATTAACACTATGTTTGGACAATATAACATGAGCCTGAAAAGCAATAAATTGAAAAACAAGAAATTACAGATTGAAATGGGACAGTTGCTGCGTTTGAAGGGCACAGTGGTTGCGTTTAATGGGCACAGTGGCTGCGTTTGAGGGGCACAGTGGCTGTGTTTAATTGGCACAGTGACTGCGTTTGACGGGCACAGTGGCTGCGTTTAATTGGCACAGTGGCTGCGTTTGACGGGCACAGTGGCTGCGTTTAATTGGCACAGTGGCTGCGTTTGACGGGCACAGTGGCTGCGTTTGACGGGCGCAGTGGCTGCGTTTGAATGGCATTGTGGCTGCGTTTGAATGGCATAGTGGCTGTATTTGAATGGCACAGCGGCTGCGTTTGAATGGCATAGCGGCTGTTTTTGAATGGCACAGTGGCAGCATTTTAATGGCACAGAGGCCATTATTAATAATTTTGAATAAAAATGATGCTTCTACATTTCTTTGGTAAAAATAACCCAAATCAGTGTTTATTTGGTGTTGGCAGTGATGGGGGACAGACAGATGTTTTATGGGGACACAGACATGTGTATGGGGACAGGGGTGCTTGGTGTACTGTTTGTGGGGTGATCTGTAACAGCTCTCTGTGTAAAATCATTCTCGCACAGAGAGCTGTCACAGATCTGCAGTCCCCCCCCCCCTGCACTGAGCTTGGCGGGGAGAACTGTCACAGAGACATGCGTTTCTGTTTACATTGTGACGGCTGTGATTGGACACAGCCGTCACGTGATCGGGAGGGCCGATCACAGCGCCCATATCCCGATCTCTGCTCAGCTGGATTCTGTGATCATAATGATCACAGGACCAATCCGCAGCGCGCCTTGTAGCCGTGCTGCGAGCACTCGCTCTGAGGAACGTTCCTGAACGTCCAGTGTAGTATAGACTCCCCAGGAGAAACCCCTCCCCCTACATTAGTATAGACCCCCCACGAGAAACCCCTCCCCCTACATTAGTATAGACCCCCCTGGACAAACTCCCCCCTACATTAGTATAGACCCTCCCAGGACAAACCACCTCCCCTACATTACTATAGACCCCCCAGGAGAAACCCCTCCCCCTACATTACTATAGACCCCCCCAGGACCGCCCGGGTGGAGCGTGTCAGGCTTGGGCAGCAGGCGGGATCGAGACACAGGAGGTCGAAGGAGGAGAACTGGAACACGTTGAGCTTGGGCACGGGCACGGGCCGCCCCCCCCCCCCCAGTGACGTCACCGCGTGGCAGAGACAGCCGCTCCGATCTCATTTTGCTTTCCTCCTCTGACATAGGAGGGAGGGGTGACGGGCAGGTCAAGGCGGCGACTAGCAGAGAGAGCCGCCTACGAACAAGGAAGAGGAGGAGGAGGAGGGAAGGGAGCACTCTGGCGCTTCAGCGCCCCCACCTCTGTGGTGCCTGGGTGCACTGCACCCCGTGCACCCCGTCCAGGATCGTCCCTGCCTTTGGTCATGACAAACATCTTGGATCTTCAGAAAAATACAACCCAGGTAGATGGTCTAAGCAATCATGAGATAATGAGGTTGATCTTACTTAGCATAACACTTACAAGTTTCATTGTCTTCTCCTATTTCCTGGCAGTTATGCTAAGTGTCTGCTTCACCAACACTGTTGCCCGCCAAGAAGTCCGCTACATCTTGTTTACGCACATGCTTGTTATTGACTCAGTCTATCTCCTCTTTAGCCTGTTCTTGTTCTTAGCTTCCTATTATCCCACCAAGTACCCTGCACCTTTCTGCTATATATTTGTCGTTGTGAGCTCCACTTCTCTGAAGATCACTTCCTACAACCTGGCCATCATGTCTTTGGAGTGCTATATCACCATATGTTTTCCGTTAAGACACAGAGAGATCTGCACTTTACAAAGAATGGGTATCGCTATTGCAATTATTTGGGCCCTTGAACTGTTACCTAATGTTGCAGATTTTTTTGTTTTGACTTTGACAGCCGAGAAAACATTTTTTTCTAGGATTGTAATTTGCAGTCGCTCTTCATTCATTGTCGCATCGGTCCAAGATACCATAAGACTTGCCAGCCACGCCTCAACGTTTTATTTGGTGGGGCTCATAATCATCCTCACATACATCAAGATCATGTTGGTGGCTTTCAGGGTTGACTCAAGAAAGTCGTCTGCCTCTAAAGCTGGAAGAACGATCGTGCTCCACGCGATTCAGCTCCTGCTGTGTATGATGGCTTACAGCTACAGCATCGTTGAAATCATTTTTAAAAACTATATTAATTTACTCCCCGTCATCAACTTTAGTTTTTTCATGTGCTTGCCGAGGTTCCTTAGCCCTTTCATTTATGGGATTAGGGATGAGCTCTTTCGCAAGCAGATTAAAAAATTTACTGTGTGCGATTTTAAAAAACATAGTCTAAAATAAAATGTAAAGACATGGAATGTGGAATTATAATGTTGGAAATATAATGTTTTAGCACAAAAGAAAAGGTATTTATTCTATTAAATGTAAAACCAAAACAGCCAATCACAGTTGGAAAGTCCGTTTAGCCCCTAAAGACCCACTAAAAGGGGCAGAGCAGGTGGAAAGGAAGAGGTTAAGGTATGGAAATAAATGTTGGAGTAACTTTGTGACGCTCAAATGAACTGAAGAAGTGATGAACCATTATAGAACAAGTCAAGTCAAAAAATGAGAACCTTCACAGACATACAGTATAGCATTGCTAGCGGTTAGATGTTTTTGGTGAAAGAGGCTTTGTATTTAAAGAGGAAGTAAACTTCCTCTGCAGACATTTACCTACAGGTAAGCCTATAATAAGGCTTACCTGTAGGTAGTGTAAATATCTCCTAAACGTGTGCAGTTTAGGGGATATTTACATTGTATGACATCACTGGCGCATGCGCTCTGAAGAAACGGCCATGGGTGCTGTTCCTTCCGAGCCCCGTGCCTTGAACGCCGGCAAGCGCGGGAGTGACATCATCGTGGCTCTGGCCAATCTCAGCGCTGGAGCCCATGAACCTGGAAGAAACTCCGGGCAACAGCTTCATTCCAAGCTTCGTTCCTTCGTTCCAAGGATAGTATTTAATAATTTCATAATGCATACTAGCTCATTATGCCTTTGTCTTGCAGGGTTTTTTTTCTGAGGTTTACAACCTCTTTAAGATGCCAAGAATAGAGTCAGGATGTGCAAGAGTTACCATCGGTGGCCACCAACTGGCTGAAAGAGACCAGGTAAGGAGGGTAGCAGTGGGGTAAGGAAAGTAGAGCCTGCTGGAGGAAGAGGAGCTAAACTAGGAGGTAAGTCTGAAATATTGTGCAGATATTTTGTGTGTGCACACTACAGTAAATGATCTGGGGCTCCATTGCAGCTTAAATGTAGCTTTGGGGTACTTGCTTCTACCACCACAACACCTCTGCCTCTCTGAAATGCCATTGATGTCCTTTGAAGACCCATATCCCACCTCAATCACACCTTCTACATTGCACTGCTTGGACTCCCTGTGCCAGGTCCAATCACTATGCGTTTGTAGGAGGAGGCCTCCACTACACAGTCGCCCCAGTGACAAAGGGGAACCAAGACATATGTGCTGCCTGCCACTCTAGAGTAAAAATAATAAAAGATTTAGTTGACACCCACAGGTGGCCAGTTGTCAAACCACCCATCCAGGCCTCACACCAGAAGATTACGTCTCCTCTTCAACCAGTGACATGGGTCTGTTCCTACCCATCCTGGCACCACACCACAGAGTCATTTTGAGGCTAACAATACAGAACACTAGATGCATTCCACCCGTTGTTTAGCAAAGCACATTTGTTTTGCTTCAAACCATAGGTATGAAGGGAGACACCACTCACATGTGAGGCCTTGCTACTTACCTGGTCCAGGCCCTGTCCCTAAGAAAGCTCTGTACTGCAGCGGTCCTAGAATAGGGACCCCACTGAGAAGGGCATATTTAGACAGACACCAAACAACCCTTCCGACTGCAACTCTCCATCACTGGCCACCACTTTCCCAATCCTGAACGGCTTTGTGTATACTGATGTTACACAAGCACTTGAAACACTTTTATACATATACACTTTGTTCCCCTCATTGCACACACTGTGATGGCACGCATGGGCCTATTTTCATTAAATGACCAGACTGCGAAATAAACAGACTTATTTGCTGAGTGCAGTTCACCATATTGGAACAAGTATGTTACATTGGTCTGCATTATGCCGCGTACACACGGTCGGACTTTCCGGCATACTTGGTCCGGCGGACCAGAGTGTACCGGACAATCCGCCCGTGTGTAGGCTCCAGCGGACTTTTCCAGGCGGACTTTTTCCCAAAAGCCCGCCGGACCTAGATTTGAAACAAGTTTTAAATCTTTCCATCGGACTCAGTTTCGGGTGGAAAGTCCGCTCGTCTGTGTGCTGGTCCGACGGAAAGCCCGCTCGTGTGTATGCTGGTCCAACGGACCAGATACGACGCGAGGGCAGGGTATTGTATTTCGCGCTCGCTGCAATAGGAAGAACAAAATTTCCTATTGCGGCGAGCGTGGGGCATACCAGGCCCTTAGGTCTGGTATGGATTATAAGGGGAACCCCCTACGCCGAAAAAACGGCGTGGGGTCCCCCCTAAAATCCATACCAGACCCCGATCCGAGCACGCAGCCTGGCCGGTCAGGAAAGCACCCACCCCCCATGTTGAGGGCATGCGGCCTGGTACGGTTCAGGAGTGGGGGGGCGCTCGCTCGTCCCCACCCCCTTTCCTGATCGGCCAGGCTGCGTGCTCGGATCGGGGTCTGGTATGGATTTTAGGGGGGACCCCACGCCGTTTTTTCGGCATAGGGGGTTCCCCTTATAATCCATACCAGACCTAAGGGCCTGGTATGCCCCCCGACGGGGCTCGCAAGGTGTCAATCTCGCCAATAAAAGCGGCAAGATTGACATCCTTTTCTAGTCCCGTCGCACCTGAGTCACGTTCAAAATGAACGGACTTGTCCGTGTGTGGACAAGTCCGTTCATTCTGAAAGTCCGCCGTAACTCTGGCGAAAGTCCGTCGGAAAGACGGGCGGACTTAGCCCACCGCAATAGTCTGGTCGTGTGTGGGCAAGTCCGCCCGTTTTAAAGTCCAGCGCACCTGGCGGACAAAGTCCGGCAAAAAGTGTGCCGGACCAAGTAGGACAGAAAGTCCGACCGTGTGTACGCGGCATTAGAGTTATCATTTACACAGTCATGTCCATTGCAATGGAAGATTCAGGAAAGGACCCACTAGTTGAGCACAAGTCACTCAACTTCATAGTATAACAATGACAACCGACTGGGGTAGCTTGAGCTGAGGCAACAGTTTAGGCTATTCAATGGTGAGACCGCACAATGATATTGGCTGCACAATGCCATTGGCTGTGACAATGGTATTGGCTATGAAAATGGTGCACATACCTATGGTTTAAACACTTCCCGTACACATGGGTAACAGTCCTGCACTTTCCCAACTCCAGGTCCCATCACAGGTAAAACTCCTTCCTCTAATGAACACATCACAGGATGAGGGTGTCCTTTGCTTGCTTTCCGTCAGACCAAAGACGCTATTTACCCTCACAACTGTAAGTGACCTCACCTCCAGCCAACACACCACTGCATGCAATTAACCCCCGCAAATACTGGGCATTACTTCACACAGAAATACAGTGTCTAACTAAGCAGCTGGAGGGTGCATGTCCAGCCCCACAGGTGTGCGCACTAGGTATGCCGGATGTGTCTGGGCACACCCTGAATACCCTGTGCAGTGCCGTTTCCCCCTGCTTCCTGGCACCCCCTGTCTCCTGCATGCAGTGCTACCAGCTTCCCTCCTCTCCTGCCCGCTGCTGCAAGGGATGTTTCAGGATGGATGAATGAATGAACACACTGAGTAATCTGTATCGATCGCACCTGTGTTCATTCTTAACGGAAGCATAGTCAACTATTTACTATGCCTCCGTTTGTGAATGAACAGGAAGCTTCTCAGTGCAGAGCACTTCCTATTCATTCACTGTCCATTGCGGCTGAGGCTGCAGAGAAATGGACTGGGGAAGCTCTGTCCTCAGTCCTTTTCTCTCTGTTTAGACCCTTGCTATTTCACCAAAGCCCCCCCAACGGGGCTCCTAAAAAAAAAAATTGTAAAAAAATAAAAATAAAAACTACTGACACCATCCACTGTGCTGCTGACACCAATCTCTGCTCTGCTGACACCGCCCACTGCTCTGCTGATATACATACATATGTGTTTGTGCTCTGGGGTTCACACCCTAATGCAATAGGCTGCCCAGCCCTATGCAAATTATGACTTAAATATGTCCCAAAAATGAAGGGCAATATATGGTATTTGTAAAAATTGTATCACACTTTAATTGCACTTATATTGTATACCTTAGGACAAACATAGTTATCTAAAATACCAACATCACACATACATTTAAAACACTTAAAATGTTCCTTGCAGGACATGCATATTTGGCTAGTACGAGTGAACAGTCCCCTCAGCATAGTGAAGGTAACAATTATCCAGTTACTAAGCGTTTTCAAAACTGATTATCCAAGGTTACCTCACTGAACCATAATGTGAATATTATCAATTTGTCCAGTGGAAAAGTGTCACTTAAAGGAAAACGTGTTTTTTCTTATTTTAGATGGGGTGGAGAGGGATTAAAACATCTGTAGCTTTCAAATCCAGTATCTTTTTATTATTTTATAATCAAAAAATTGAACATACATTGCATACAAGCACCCCAAGTACATAATAACAATCATAAAAAATACACACACTCAAATAAAAAAAATAAATAAAACATTATAATAACAATAATAATAAAAAATTAGTCTAAACCAATCCCCCCTCTCTACATTTTATATATATATTCCCATATCAAACGAAGGAACAACCAACCATATCTTCCAGATATTCTCAAATTTCCCTGGACAACCTCTATGTAGAAAAATATACTTTTCTTTTATCATACTTTCCTTAATTTGTATTTTCCATTCTGCTATTGTTGGAGGGTACGTTGCTATCCACTTTTGTGCTATTAACTTACGTGCCTGAAACAGACTCCTTACTCTTGTTATATAGACAAACTCCAGAATCCTAGATTCCTCTATCATATTTAACAGGCAAATGCCTGGGTCTATTGGTAATTTTTTTCCAAACACACCATTAATGGTCTCAACTACCCCCTGCCAATAATGGTGGAGTTTGGGGCATCTCCATTCTCCATAACATGTGTATTAAATTTGCAGGTCCCCTGTAACATCTAGGACATAGGGAGGTATCTCTACGTTGCCATTTAAATAGCTTCTCTGGTTCTATGTAAAATAAATAGTTGGGTTCGTTTTTGTGTGGGGGATAAGGTAACAATAGGAACTGTGCATAATGCCATCGCCCTTTGATCATCAGGTAAAGGCCCCAAGTCTCGTGCCCATTGTATGCTTGATGGAATGGCTACCGATTCTTGGAACTTATTATATAAAACCCCATATATGCACAATATAAGACCTTGTTTTAGGCTCTTTTTTTATATCCAGCAATAACATTTTCCTAGATTTACTAATTTTTAGTTCAAAGGAACGGTCCTGCACCGGTATAGCATGTCTAAGCTGTAGGTATTGAAAGAATCTTTGCTTTGTGATTCCATATTCCACGGTTAGTTGTGTAAAAGTTTTTAATCTGTAACTTTATATTGCTATCTGTGCCCCCATTAGGGAAATTTACCCTCTCTATGTGTTCTGTTTGCCGTTCACGTCGAAAGCGAAGGTAAAAGAAAATCCCAAATTCTGGGCTGACATCAGAAAAAGAAAAGAGGGGAATTCTTTCAATGGGGGCTCTGGGATATCTTCCAATGGAGTTCTGGTGACCCTGGTGACATACCGGAATCTCTCCTTTCCTGTCGGAATCTCTCACTTCCTGTTTTGGCTATGGGAGAGGAAGCGAATGGGAATCTTCCCATTGGGACACAGATGTGAAGAAAAGCCTGACAGAGGTTATAATGCTCCCTCTATCCAAAGCGTTGCCTTTAGTGACACTTTAATTCATGGTATCATATAAACACAAACAAATGAATGCCAGAAACCAGGTGTGCTTCGTCCACAGGCAATCTGGAATATCTCTAGGTTCACAGAGTGTATGGTCCATCCAGGGTACACTAAGATGAAACAATCATTTTAAATGTCCTTCAGGTGGTTAGCGCCTATATTATAAGTGACCTGCATTCATCACCCAACTGATTAGAATATTGGGCACTTGCCATCTTAACCCCTTTTACATTAACTGCAGGGCGGCGGCTCCTGTGTGCAGAATCACGTACAGGTACGTGATTGTGCACTTCCGGGTCTGGGGCGCACACGCGTGCCGCTCGTGGCCCACTACCACAGTGACTGGACACAGCGGGAGCCAATCAGCGGGTCCGCCGCTGTTGTCTGCCGGGACCCGCTGATCGTTCCCGAGAGGCAGAACGGCGGTCAGCCTATGTAAACAAGGCAGATCGCCGTTCTGTTAGTAGGGAAGATAGAGATCCTGTGTTTCTCTTAGGCAGAAACACGGATCTCTGTCTTCCCACAGTTAAAAGCACCTCCCCCGCAGTTAGGAAGCACTCCCTAGGAGCACATTTAACCCTTTGATCGTCCCTGGTGTTAACCCCTTCCCTGCCAGTGTCATTAGTACAGTGACAGTGAATGTTTTTAGTACTGATCACTGTATTGTTGTCACTGGTCCCCAAAAAAGTGTCACTTAGTGTCCAATTTGTCCGCCACAATGTCGCAGTCCAGGTATAAGTCGCTGATCGCCACCATTACTAGTAAAAAAATTAAATAAATAAAAATTCCACAAAAGTATCCCATAGTTTGTAGACGCTTTAAAACAATATAGGTGTGACAGCGCTGTAAAAGTGAAATAAACAATTATGGTGATAAACACTGATATTGCAATAATATGAAAAAAGTCCAAAAACATAAAATGAATGAATCCAAAAAAATTAAATAAAAAAAAAAAAACAAAACAAAAAAATACAAAAACAAGCTCGTGTGATATCTTCAGACAACCTCCATGAACGGAGTGCTCCCACCACCTCATTTCACATTTCACACCATATTAGCGCGCAACTACCTCAATTTTCATTTGTAGACGCTATAACTTTTGCGAAAACCAATCATATACACTAATTGGGATTTTTTTTACCAAATATACAGTATATAGCAGAACACATATTGGTCTAAATTTATGAAGAAATTCGATTTTTTTTTCATTTTTTTATTAGATATCTTTTAGAAAGTAAAAAATATTGTTTTTTTTTTTCAAAAGTGACAATCTTTATGTCTTTATTGCGCAAAACATTAAAACCGCAGAGGTGATCAAATGCCACGAAAAGAAAGCTCTATTTGTGGGAAAAAGAGAACATCGATTTTATTTGGGTACAGCGTCGCATGACTGCACAATTGTCAGTTAAAGTAACGCAGTGCCGTATCGCAAAAAAAGGCCTGGTCATGAAGTGGGGTGAACCCTCCGGGGCTGAAGTGGTTAAAGGAGAACTAAAGGCAAAACTCTTTCCATTTTGGACAGAGTAAGGGAGGGTTTCAGTTTTTATGGCATCTGTTTCCCCCTGGGGACATTTACCTACACTTCCTGTGCCATAGCCAAAGCAGAAAGTGAGAGGAAATCCTTCCAAAGTGAGGGAATCCCTGTTTGCTAACAGAACTAGTGTCACCATTGGAAGATTTCCCCTCTATTACTGATTTAGTGACAACCCAAAATCTGGGATTTTCTTTGACTTGCACTTTCAGTGATAACAGTAATCAGGACAAATAGAGAGGTTGAATTTCCCTAATGGGGACACAGCAATAAAGACCCGACAAATCATCCATCTCACACCTTCATCTTTCTCGCCTGATCCTGGGTGCACGGCCAATAGAGACACAGCTTTATTTCCCCATGGCAGTCTTGGATTATTTGTGGCTTACAGGTTATATATATATATATATGTAGCATGGCCCCCATGAGGACTGCTTGAATTTACCTGTTCATCTGCATCGCCATGACCCTGTGAACATTCCAACCCACCTGACATTCAGATGGGTTCAGACATCTTTTACAGCTTTTACTGGAGTAAGCAATGTGGTATTTATATACAAAGGAGGGTAATTGGTCAACTGAGTTCTGGATAACAGCCAGACTCGGGAGAAGAATTCCCTGACAAGACAGCTTAGGAACAGTTCAACAGCACATGAGCATATTATACATATACAGTATGTACAATGAAGTACCACCTGGAGCATGACCTGTAAGGACAGTAAAGGGTTATCTATCTAATGTGGGTAGTCACACACTATAGGGGAACCCCAGGCCAGCCTATTCAACCTTTTATATCCTAATGAGAGATCAGACAGAATAGGTATAGAATAGGGCCCTGTAAATGGTAACAACAGCAATGTCCAAGATGCAGGCCTGATAGTCTTCACCGGTAGTTGGAGCTCATTTGATTATATCCAATAAGGCACAGTTATGTGATAGCAAGCCGAATGGCTTAAACAGGCTAGTGGTACTCCTTGAAGTGGTCTTAGGTAAAGGTGTCTATGTACAGTGTTCAAACAGAAGCGCAGTAAAGTGTTTCTAAGGTAAATGTGTCTGTACACAGTGTTCAAATAAAGTAACCTGGGAAGGATTGCAAAAGATGGGCAATTGCCCTCTCACAAACAACTGGACCGGCAAACGCCTTGCAGACAGCGACCTGGGAAGAGACGTGCTCCAATGAAGCGGTTCTTTCGAAGTCTGTCGACGTACCCTCGGTAGAAAGCCTGAGATGTGTGATCTAATGACGTTCCGAAAGCCAGATCCACCGGCAAGCGAGCTTCCCTTCCAAACATCAACTGGTAGGCGGAGTACCCGGTAGAGTCAATTCACTGTGCTATTGTTGGCATGAACCACTGCAGCAATGTGTTCTCCCCAATGTTGCTTCTTCTCCAAAGGAAGGGTTCCTAACATGTTTAACAGAGTACGGTTGAAACGCTCAGGTTGTGGATCCCCCTGGGGATGATAAGGAGTAGATTTTTGGATACTCAAAAGTTCAAACAATCTTTGGATTAGTTTACTCTCAAAGTCCTGACCTTGATCCGAGTGTAGGCGCTGAGGCAGCCCATAATGAATGAAAAACTTCTCCAATAAGGTCTTGGCTACAGTAGTGGCTTGCTGATCCCTAGTGGGGTAAGCCTGAGCATAATAGGTAAAATGATCTCTCACAACCAGAACATTACTTCACCCACTCAGGTTAGGTTCCAAACACAAGAAATCAATGCACACCAATTCCGTTGGTCCCTGACTCTGTAGATGGCCCATTGGGGCTACCATGCTTGGCAAAGTCTTTCAATAATGCACCTGATGCAAGAACGACAGTAGCTTTCAATTTCAGCCCTCATGGAGGGCCAATAGAATCGATCCCTGACCAGCTTGAAGGTTCTACCTGAACCTAAATGGCCATGGTTATCGTGGAGAGCAGCTAACACTATCAATCAGAGTTTCTCAGGGAGGAATAGTTGACGAACACCCTCTGGTACCTCAGATGGGCCTTTCCGGTATATGACTCCGTCTTCCAACCTCATTCTTTATGGACCACTTTAGCTCCCTCAATGGAACTATTTAACAGCATTTAAGGATCTCGAACCGACAAGGATTTTTTTATAAGGCTGCCCAATGGGTCTTCACATTGATCTCTCCTCATGTCTTCTCTAGTTAATTGAGGCAGTTCTTGACTACGCACTTGTGTCAAATCACAGTAGTATCTTGGCACTCCAGCAGGGGTGACCCCCACAGCTTTGGCCCCTGTTGCCCCTTTATGCCTGTGCTCTACTCCTTGACATACAGCCAGTACTCCGTCAAGGGGCAAATGGACCCAGCTCTTCTGACCAGTATCCGTGGCATAAGGTCTTTGGGAAAGAGCATCAGCATCTCGGTTTCCCACCCCTAGGCTGATATTTCAAACTGAACTGGAACTCAGACAGAGTGGCCAACCACCGATGTCCAGTGGCATCCAGTTTGGCAGTGGACAGCGTAAATAAGTCAGGGGGAGTAAGGCTGCGACTCACATAGGCCACCGGACGAAGCTTTCCTTTCCGACTCCTGATATAACACCCCCCCTAGGCCATCTCTGCTATCATCCACATGTAATTCGTAAAGTTTGGAGGGATCAGCATAGACCAACACAGGCTCCCTTCAGACGTTCAAAGGTTCTTTCACACCTCACTGTCCATTGCTCTTGAATAGACTCACGGGACTTCCTTGAGCCTCCAGTGTGAGCCTTCTGCAGGTCCCCATCTGTCTGCTTCTGCAATAATTCATTCAGAGGCTTGGAAATCTGTGCAAAATTCTTTACAAATCTTCTATAGTAGGAGCAGAAACTCAAAAACAACCTTAATTCAGTGACAGTGCTTGGGCGAGGCCAGGAAGTAACAGCCTCCAACTTCTGAGGGTCAGTGGCTACTCCCTCGGCTGAGACTACATGTCCAAGATACGTGACTGACGTCTGATAGAGTTCGCATTTCTCTAATGACAACTTCAGACCCTCAGTGTGTAGTCGAAGACTTTCTCCAATCGAGCTTCATGTTCCTCCAACGTTTTGCCAAAAACGATGATGTCATCCAGATACACTAGCACTTCTATCAAGTTCATGTCACCCACTGTATTCTCCATCAGTCTCTGAAAGTTGGAGGGGGCCCATGTTAACCCCTGTGGCATGCGGACTGATAAAAGCTGTCTTCTCTCGGTCGTCCGGATGCACGGGTATCTGATAATATCCACGCTTCAGATCTAGACTAGAACACTGAACCATTTCTCTCTAATAGGCATTGCAGGGCCTCTTCTATACGAGGAGTTGTGTACTGATCTGGGATAGTCCTCCGATTCAAAGTTTGGTAGTCAATACACATCCGGAAGGACCTATTTTACTTTCTAACGACCACAATAGGAGAGGCATAAGGGCTCCTGGATTCCCTAATGACCCTCGACTTCTTCAGTTAAGCCAACTGTTCCCGATGGTCCTCCAGATCACACAAAGGGATTCATCTAGCTATTTCTCGGAAGGCTTTATCCACCGAATTTGGTGTTGAGCACTCTTGGCGCAACGCACATAGTTACATAGTTACATAATAGGTGAGGTTGAAAAAAGACACAAGTCCATCAAGTCCAACCTATGTGTGTGATTATATGTCAGTATTACATTGTATATTCTTGTTGTGGTCGTTCAGGTGCTTATCTAATAGTTTTTGAAACTGTCGATGCTCCCCTCTGATACCGCCGCCTGTGGAAGGAAATTCCACATGCTTGCCGCTCTTACAGTAAAGAACTCTCTATGTAGTTTAAGGTTAAACCTCTTTTCTTCTCATTTTAATGAGTGGCCACGTGTCTTGTTAAACTCCCTTCTGCAAAAAAAGTTTTATCCCTTTTGTGGGGTCACCAGTCCGGTATTTGTAAATTGAAATCATATCCCTTCTCAAGCGTCTCTTCTCCAGAGAGAATAAGTTCAGTGCTTGCAAACCTTTCCTCATAACTAACATCCTCCAGATCCTATATTAGCTTTGTTGCCCTTCTTTGTTCTCACTCCATTTCCAGTACATCCTTCCTGAGGACTGGTGCCCAGAACTGGACAGCATACTCTATGTGAGGCTGGACCAGAGTCTTGTAGAGTGGGAGAATTATCGTTTTATCTCTAGAGTTGACCCCGTTTTTCAATGCATGCCAATATTCTGTTTGCTTTGTTAGCTGCAGCTTGGCATTGCATGCCATTCCATCCTAGATTCCCCAAGAGGTTCTCCCCCCAGTGTATAGATTACATTCATATTTTTGCCACCCAAATGCAATATTTTACATTTTTCTACATTAAACTTAATTTGCCATGTAGTTGCCCAACCCAATAATTTGTTCAGATCTTTTTGCAAGGTTTCCACATCCTGCAGAGAAGTTATTGCCCTGCTTAGCTTAGTATTGTCCGCAAATACAGAGATTGAACTGTTTACCCCATCCTCCAGGTCGTTTATGAACAAATGACATCAAAGTCATTCTTGGAGAACATTTTTTCCCATCAAGCTAACTGAGCTTTAATCCTCTCTTCCCATCTGGGGGACAGAATTGGACACTGGACAGTGGTCTCTCTTCCATTTCCTTCTGGATTAAGTCACCCCCTGTCACTGGTGGTGGCAACACCTACTTTCCCAATCACCATACGAGGCTTCAGGCTGATTGGTGACATTTCTCACACTGACAGGGATTTTTCCTCTGCTTCTCAGTAAGGCCCTAGTTGGCATGATCTCGGGAACCAGTTCTATTCCGCTATCTTCCTCCAGTGGATCAGCTTCTACCACCACAAAGGGACCTGGTTGATCCCATGATAGCTTAATAGTGGCCTTCATGCAGGTTCTCTCACCAGGCTGCAACACCTTTTCTTGTGTATCTAACCGCCACAGTCTTCCTACTCCTTCCGCGAGGGCCTTATTTTCCTGCAACACACGCTGAAAAGCCTGCCGCAACTGAGGATGGATCTACCCTACTGGAGAACCCTCCAAGGACAGGAGAGTGAGTAATCTCCTCACAAGATTGGTGTTGGTGCCTATCAGCAAGGAATTGTGGCCTGCCCCAGGAGTTTGAGGACAGACAACAGCCAAAGTGTCGAAAGTCTCCAGCTGTCCCGCCAAAGAAGTATCAAAGGTTATCTTGATAGAGATATAACCGTCATATGGGCATTTTTGGGTACCTATACCCCAGATCTCCAACTCTTCGAGTTTACACAAAGGGATGTGCTTTAAGTACTTGTTATAGAAGTCCCAATACAGCAAAGTCACCTGGGTTCCTGTATCCAGCAAAGCTTGAGTATAGATACCCTCTACTTGTATTCAGACTATCAGAGAAGGCCCTACCAAGTTCTTTGGCAGATTTCCAGCTAGTGACTCTATAGTTTTGGCCCTAATCTACTTCTTTGAGGGCGGTGAAGTTTGTTTAACAACTCAATGATTTCCCGTGTCCATTTTTCCTTCCTTGGGGGTCAAGTTTTCTTTTTAACAGGCAAGGGAGGGGAAGAGGTAGCAGATGACTTTCATTTTTTTTTTCTTAGCTTTGGAGTGAAGTTTTCCCTCGGGACTCTCAACTAGCTCCTTCACTGAGGTCCCTGAAAGTTTCCCGCTGGCTTTTGGAAAAAGCAGCTTCTGTAAAGCTTTTAAAATTTCTGTGAGTAATTGTGGGCTGATTCCAGCCTTGGGGCACTCAGCCCAGAAGTGTCCAACTTTTCCACAGCCATAACATTTCTTTTCTCGCACTCAAGAAAGCTTTGGCCCCCCTTGGTGAAATCCTTGTTCTTGGACCTTTGCTTGAGTTTCCATTACTCGCCTGTTCTGACTCAGTCTCACTGTCCTCATCTGAGAAACCTGCTTCAACATAGACAGTTCGGGCAACTACTTTCTCCCTTTTTGCAGCAATAGAGCTCAATTCTCTTGTTCCTTGACTCTTTTCTTCCAATAGAGCTTCCTCTTCCCGCACTTCTCTTATCAATTCAGGATACATGCTACCTTGGTTCTTTTCAGTAGTAACTTTAAGACAATGGGATGGTTTGGTCGGGCCCCTTGCAAGACCAGATCTAAACGAGCTTGATCAGCATCCTTGGGATCAATACCCCTTTTAAGAATAATCTGCTGCAACATTCTGTCTATTTAGGAGATGTACCCAGAGAGGCTCTCCACCTTTTGTTGATGAGTGTGATTGAATTTTTACATCAGATCTGCAGTTGTTTCCACTCTTCTGAATACAGCATACAAAGCATTTATGTAGTCCATGGCAATACAAGCTCTCTTTCCCATTCTCGAATTACAGATTATATCGGCAGCAGGGCCTCGAAGACTCTCACTGAGCCGTTGTCGTTTCACAGCCTCAGAAAAACTCCATTCCTTCATAGCCTGAATGGCCTGACTCTTCCAGGTCTCAAACTCATCTTTTCAGATAGGGTCGCCAACTGCCCTGAGAAAAATCTGAGTCTTTGATAGCTCTGATTTGCATTTCCAGATCCATTCTTCACTAAGCTATCAACTAGCCAACTCATATCAGTGTAGAAGGAAACAGGAGGGGCACTGGCCCCATGAGAGTCTGTCCCAGCAGATCCTAAGCCCCTCACCTGGGCCCTCGACGATGGCTGCCTCTCAACAGTCTCTCCCCCCCACTTTTAGTGGGATTACCCTGGCAGTAACCCTTTCAGCTAGGCATACCTCTTCTTCCTGAAAGCACACAGGTATCTCTTTCTGCTATTCCAACAGTACCCTGATTTGATTCAGGTCATACTCAACTTCCACATCCATAATGTAGGCCCTCTGTCCTGGGGCTAGAGCTCTCACCCACTGTCTAATCTCCTTCTCAGTGCATTCACTTCCTGAAATCTCTAGAAAATTGCTTTGCTCCACTCGAGCTCCCTGGGCTCTGCCCCAAGCAACCGCAGCCATTGAAGCCGCCTCCTACGCGGATCGGGGCTCTTGTCTAGGTTGACTAGGGCTGGCTGCAGAACAGATCCTGCACGTGCCCCCAAATGTAGCACAACCCCATGAGGACGGCCTGGATTTACCTGTTTATCTGCATCGCCATGACCCTTCCAACCCACCTGACACTCTGGGTTCAGACATCTTTTATAGCACCTTTAAATGACACGTCACACAAGTCAAACAGGTTTATATTATCTCAGCTTTTACTGGAGTAAGCAAAGTGGTGTTTATATGTAAAGGAGGGTAATTGGTCAACCAAGTTCTGGATAACAGCCCAGACTTGGGAGAAGAATTCCCCTACAAGACAGCTTAGGAACAGTTCAACAGCACATGATCATATTAAACATATATGTACAATGAAGTACCACCTGGAGCATGACCTGTAAGGACAGTAAAGAGTTAGCTGTCTAATACATCCACGTGCACTCGCAGCCCATGTGCACTCTTAGTCCACGTGCATGCGCAGCCCACGTGCACTCACAGTCTACATGCATTTCCAGCCCACTTGCACTTGCAGTCCACGTGCACTCGCAGTCCACGTGCACCCCTAGCCCACGTGTACTCGCAGTCCACGTGCACTCGCAGACCACGTGCACTCGCAGTCCACGTGTACTCGCAGCCCACGTGCACTCCCAGCCCACGTGAGCTTGCAGTCCACATGCAATGGCAGCATTCATGTACTCACTGCCCTCATGCACTCACAATACACAGGTACTCACAATACACAGGTACACACAATACTCAGGTACTAACAATACACACACACTACTCAGATACACACAACACTCAGGTACTCACAACACACACATACTCACATGCCCAGGTACTCACAATACACAGGTACTCCCAATACACGGGTACTCCCAACACTCAAAATACTCAGGTACTCCCAACACTCACTATACTCAGGTACTCCCAACACTTCCAATACTCAGGTACTCACAATACACAGGTACTCCCAATACACAGGTACTAACAACACTCACAATACTCAGGTACCCACAACACTCAGGTACTCACAATACACAGGTACTCAAAAAACACAGGTATTCACTATACACAGGTACTCCCAACACTCACAATACTCAGGTACTCCCAACACTCACAATACTCAGGTTCTCACAATACACAGGTACTCACTATACACAGGTACTCACAATACACAGGTACTCACAATACACACACAATACTCCGGTACTCCCAATACTCAACAAAAACAGTTACTCTAAAATACACAGTGTCCATGCTAGACACAGTCAGTTTTTTTTTTCTATGTTAACTGGTTATGACTGCTCTGCTCAATCCCCTATGCAATCTGACACTTGCAGGGCTTGTCAGCCTGCCTGCTACTGTTCCCACCGCTCCCCTGTCTGCCTGTCACACTCTCCCTCAAGTCCGCGGCACACTTACCTGCCTCTTCTCCCGGTCAGACTTGTTACCTCACGGTCCCCTCGGTCTCTCTCCCGGTCAAATCGCCTCCTCTGTCCTCCGTCACCCCCCGCCCACTGCCTCTCACAGTCCCCCCGGGTCACCCGCCGCTGCTTCTCCCAGTCTCAAGGGGGGAATTGATCCAGTCCGCACCCGCCGCCGCTTCTCCCAGTCATAAGGGGGGTTGATCTGGTCCGGACCCACCGCCGCTTCTCCCGGTCAAAAGGGGGGGTTGATCTGGTCCGCACCCGCCGTCACTTCTCCCAGTTTCGGGGGGGTTTGATCTGGTCCGCAGCACACACACTCTCACACTTCCTTCCTTGCAGACACCAATCAATCGTGCCAACAATCAAACAGCGCAACAGCACCACATAGCATAACAACAGCAATGTCCAAGATGCAGGCCTGATAGACTTCACCGGCAGTTGGAGCTCATTCGATTATATCCAATAAAGCACAGTTATGTGATAGCAAGCCGAATGGCTTAAACAGGCTAGTGGTACTCTTTGAAGTGGTCTTAGGTAAAGGTGTCTATGTACAGTGTTCAAACAGAAGCACAGTAAAGTGTTCCCAGGGTAAAGGTGTCTGTACACAGTGTTCAAATAAAGTAACCAGGGAAGGATTGAAAAGATGGGCAATTGCCCTCTCATCACCGACCAGATCCGGCAAACGCCGTGCAGACAGCGACCCGGGAAGAGACGTCCTCCAGTGAAGTGACCAGCGATGGCCCACAGCTGCTGAGTACAGATGACCGTAGTGTCGATCTGCTGGGTTGGTACCGTGTAGATGTCTGACAAACAGCAGGCAGAGTTAGGCCATCTGGGGCTGGGTTGGAATCACTCAATCACCGTGTGGTAGGCCACAGCCTCTCTCCCCGCCACAGAGAGATGTACACTCAGCAAGGCCCAGGAAGAAAAGACCGCGAGGCGGATCTCCTGACTCTTTTATAGTTCCTCCCAGAAGTCTGGGATGTGTAGTCTAGATGTAATATCACGTAACGGAATCGCAGGCTATAGGTTGGACTTGATGGACTTTTTTCAACCTCACCTACTATGTAACTATGTAACTATGTCTGAAAGACTACTAATCCCACAATCCTTTTGGTCGGGCTCACAGATATGATAACAGTCACTGGCGCCCAGCACTAGAGGGATAAAATTATAGATGAATAAGGATGGGGAAATTGCACAAAATTATAACTGTAATCCACATTGCTACATATATATATAGTATTAACCACTTGACGACCGCCTCACGCCGATGTACGTCGGCAAAGTGGCACGGACAGGCAAAATCACGTACAGGGTACGTGATTTGCCTTCCGCGGGTGGGGGGTCCGATCGGACCCCCCCCCGGTGCCCGAGGCGGTCGTCTTTTGTCCAGCGGCGATCGGTGATGAGGGGGAGACCATCCGTTCGTGGCCCCCCCCTCGCGATCGCCGCCGGCCAATGAAAACACTCCTTTGCTGCTGTATGCTAAACAGCAGCAAAGGAAGTGATGTCATCTCCCCTCGGGTCGGTATTTTCCGTTCCGGCCCGAGGAGAGAAGACATCTATGTGAGTGCACCAACACACACACACACAGTAGAACATGCCAGGCATACAAAACACCCCGATCCCCCCCCCGATCGCCCCCCGATCCCCCCCCAATCACCCCCCCCCCCTGTCACAAACTGACACCAGCAGTTTTTTTTTTTTTTTTTTTCTGATTACTGCATAGTGTCAGTTTGTGACAGTTACAGTGTTGGGACAGTGAGTACTACCCCCCTTTAGGTCTAGGGTACCCCCCTAACCCCCCCTAATAAAGTTTTAACCCCTTGATCACCCCGTCACCAGTGTCACTAAGCGATCATTTTTCTGATCGCTGTATTAGTGTCGCTGGTGATGCTAGTTAGTGAGGTAAATATTTAGGTTCGCCGTCAGCGTTTTATAGCGTCAGGGACCCCCATATACTACCTAATAAATGTTTTAACCCCTTGATTGCCCCCTAGTTAACCCTTTCACCACTGATCACCGTATAACTGTTACGGTTGATGCTGGTTAGTTTGTTTATTTTTTATAGTGTCAGGGCACCCGCCGTTTATTACCAAATAAAGGTTTAGCCCCCTGATCGCCCGGCGGTGATATGCGTCGCCCCAGGCAGCGTCAGATTAGCGCCAGTACCGCTAACACCCACGCACGCAGCATACGCCTCCCTTAGTGGTATAGTATCTGTACGGATCAATATCTGATCTGATCAGATCTATACTAGCGTCCCCAGCAGTTTAGGGTTCCCAAAAACGCAGTGTTAGCGGGATCAGCCCAGATACCTGCTAGCACCTGCGTTTTGTGCCTCCGCCCGGCCCAGCCCAGCCCACCCAAGTGCAGTATCGATCGATCACTGTCACTTACAAAACACTAAACGCATAACTGCAGCGTTCGCAGAGTCAGGCCTGATCCCTGCGATCGCTAACAGTTTTTTTGGTAGCATTTTGGTGAACTAGCAAGCACCAGCCCCAGGCGTCAGATTAGCGCCAGTACCGCTAACACCCACGCACGCAGCATACGCCTCCCTTAGTGGTATAGTATCTGAACGGATCAATATCTGATCCGATCAGATCTATACTAGCGTCCCCAGCAGTTTAGGGTTCCCAAAAACGCAGTGTTAGCGGAATCAGCCCAGATACCTGCTAGCACCTGCGTTTTGCCCCTCCGCCCGGCCCAGCCCAGCCCACCCAAGTGCAGTATCGATCGATCACTGACACTTACAAAACACTAAACGCATAACTGCAGCGTTCGCAGAGTCAGGCCTGATCCCTGCGATCGCTAACAGTTTTTTTTGTAGCGTTTTGGTGAACTGGCAAGCACCAGCCCCAGGCAGCGTCAGATTAGCGCCAGTACCGCTAACACCCACGCACGCACCGTACACCTCCCTTAGTGGTATAGTATCTGATCGGATCAATATCTGATCCGATCAGATCTATACTAGCGTCACCAGCAGTTTAGGGTTCCCAAAAACGCAGTGTTAGCGGGATCAGCCCAGATACCTGCTAGCACCTGCGTTTTGCCCCTCCGCCCAGCCCGGCCCAGCCCACCCAAGTGCAGTATCGATCGATCACTGTCACTTACAAAACACTAAACGCATAACTGCAGCGTTCGCAGAGTCAGGCCTGATCCCTGCGATCGCTAACGTTTTTTGGTAGCGTTTTGGTGAACTGGCAAGCGCCAGCGGCCTAGTACACCCCGGTCGTAGTCAAACCAGCACTGCAGTAACACTTGGTGACGTGGCGAGTCCCATAAGTGCAGTTGAAGCTGGTGAGGTGGCAAGCACAAGTAGTGTCCCGCTGCCACCAAAAAGACAAACACAGGCCCATCGTGCCCATAGTGCCCTTCCTGCTGCATTCGCCAATCCTAATTGGGAACCCACCGCTTCTGCAGCACCCGTACTTCCCCCATTCACATCCCCAACCAAATGCAGTCGGCTGCATGAGAGGCATTTTTATGTCCTCCCGAGTACCCCTACCCAACGAACCCCCAAAAAAGATGTCGTGTCTGCAGCAAGCGCGGATATAGGCGTGACACCCGCTATTATTGTCCCTCCTGTCCTGACAATCCTGGTCTTTGCATTGGTGAATGTTTTGAACGCTACCATTCACTAGTTGAGTATTAGCGTAGGGTACAGCATTGCACAGACTAGGCACACTTTCACAGGGTCTCCCAAGATGCCATCGCATTTTGAGAGACCCGAACCTGGAACCGGTTACAGTTATAAAAGTTAGTTACAAAAAAAGTGTAAAAAAAAAAAAAAAATATGAAATAAAAAAAAATAGTTGTTGTTTTATTGTTCTCTCTCTCTCTATTCTCTCTCTCTATTGTTCTGCTCTTTTTTACTGTATTCTATTCTGCAATGTTTTATTGTTATTGTTATTGTTATTATGTTTTATCATGTTTGTTTTTCAGGTGTGTAATTATTTACACTTTACTGTGCTTTATTGTTAACCATTGTTAACCATTTTTTTGTCTTCAGGTACGCCATTCACGACTTTGAGTGGTTATACCAGAATGATGCCTGCAGGTTTAGGTATCATCTTGGTATCATTCTTTTCAGCCAGCGGTCGGCTTTCATGTAAAAGCAATCCTAGCGGCTAATTAGCCTCTAGACTGCTTTTACAAGCCGTGGGAGGGAATGCCCCCCCCCCCCCACCGTCTTCCGTGTTTTTCTCTGGCTCTCCTGTCTCAACAGGGAACCTGAGAATGCAGCCGGTGATTCAGCCAGCTGACCATAGAGCTGATCAGAGACCAGAGTGGCTCCAAACATCTCTATGGCCTAAGAAACCGGAAGCTACGAGTATTTCATGACTTAGATTTCGCCGGATGTAAATAGCGCCATTGGGAAATTGGGGAAGCATTTTATCACACCGATCTTGGTGTGGTCAGATGCTTTGAGGGCAGAGGAGAGATCTAGGGTCTAATAGACCACAATTTTTTCAAAAAAGAGTACCTGTCACTACCTATTGCTATCATAGGGGATATTTACATTCCCCGAGATAACAATAAAAATGATTAAAAAAAAAAATATGAAAGGAACAGTTTAAAAGTAAGATTAAAAAAGCAAAAAAATAATAAAGAAAAAAAAAAAAAAAAAAAAAAACACCCCTGTCGCCCCCTGCTCTCGCGCTAAGGCGAACGCAAGCGGCGGTCTGTCGTCAAACATAAACAGCAATTGCACCATGCATGTGAGGTATCACCGCGAAGGCCAGATCGAGGGCAGTAATTTTTCCAGTAGACCTCCTCTGTAAATCTAAAGTGGTAACCTGTAAAGGCTTTTGAAGGCTTTTAAACATGTATTTATTTTGTTGCCACTGCACGTTTGTGCGCAATTTTAAAGCATGTCATGTTTGGTATCCATGTACTCGGCCTAAGATCATCTTTTTTATTTCATCAAACATTTGGGCAATATAGCGTGTTTTAGTGCATTAAAATTAAAAAAAGTGTGTTTTTTCCCCAAAAAATGCGTTTGAAAAATCGCTGCGCAATTACTGTGTGAAAAAAAAAAATGAAACACCCACCATTTTAATCTGTAGGGCATTTGCTTTAAAAAAATATATAATGTTTGGGGGTTCAAAGTAATTTTTTTGCAAAAAAAAAAAACTTTTTCATGTAAACAATAAGTGTCAGAAAGGGCTTTGTCTTCAAGTGGTTAGAAGAGTGGGTGATGTGTGACATAAGCTTCTAAATGTTGTGCATAAAATGCCAGGACAGTTCAAAACCCCCCCAAATGACCCCATTTTGGAAAGTAGACACCCCAAGCTATTTGCTGAGAGGCATGTCGAGTCCATGGAATATTTTATATTGCGACACAAGTTGCGGGAAAGAGACAAATTTTTTTTTTTTTTTTTTTTTTTTTGCACAAAGTTGTCACTAAATGATATATTGCTCAAACATGCCATGGAAATATGTGAAATTACACCCCAAAATACATTCTGCTGCTTCTCCTGAGTACGGGGATACCACATGTGTGAGACTTTTTGGGAGCCTAGCCGCGTACAGGACCCCGAAAACCAAGCACCGCCTTCAGGCTTTCTAAGGGCGTGAATTTTTGATTTCACTCTTCACTGCCTATCACAGTTTCGGAGGCCATGGAATGCCCAGGTGGCACAAAACCCCCCCAAATGACCCCATTTTGGAAAGTAGACACCCCAAGCTATTTGCTGAGAGGTATAGTGAGTATTTTGCAGACCTCACTTTTTGTCACAAAGTTTTGAAAATTGAAAAAAGAAAAAAAAAAAATGTTTTTTCTTGTCTTTCTTCATTTTCAAAAACAAATGAGAGCTGCAAAATACTCACCATGCCTTTCAGCAAATAGCTTGGGGTGTCTACTTTCCAAAATGGGGTCATTTGGGGGGGTTTTGTGCCACCTGGGCATTCCATGGCCTCCGAAACTGTGATAGGCAGTAAAGAGTGAAATCAAAAATTTTCACCCTTAGAAATCCTGAAGGCAGTGATTGGTTTTCGGGGCCCCGTACGCGGCTAGGCTCCCAAAAAGTCCCACACATGTGGTATCCCCATACTCAGGAGAAGCAGCTAAATGTATTTTGGGGTGCAATTCCACATATGCCCATGGCCTGTGTGAGCAATATATCATTTAGTGACAACTTTATGAAAAAAAAAAAAAAAAAAAAAAAAAGTGTCACTTTCCCGCAACTTGTGTCAAAATATAAAATATTCCATGGACTCAATATGCCTCTCAGCAAATAGCTTGGGGTGTCTACTTTCCAAAATGGGGTCATTTTGGGGGGTTTTGTGCCACCTGGGCATTCCATGGCCTCCGAAACTGTGATAGGCAGTGAAGAGTGAAAGCAAAAATTTACACCCTTAGAAATCCTGAAGGCGGTGATTGGTTTTCGGGGCCCCGTACGCGGCTAGGCTCCCAAAAAGTCCCACACATGTGGTATCCCCATACTCAGGAGAAGCAGCTAAATGTATTTTGGGGTGCAATTCCACATAGGCCCATGGCCTGTGTGAGCAATATATCATTTAGTGACGACTTTTTGTAAATATTTTTTTTTTTTTTTTTTTTTGTCATTTTTCAATCACTTGGGACAAAAAAAATAAATATTCAATGGGTTCAACATGCCTCTCAGCAATTTCCTTGGGGTGTCTACTTTCCAAAATGGGGTCATTTGGGGGGGTTTTGTACTGCCCTGCCATTTTAGCACCTCAAGAAATGACATAGGCAGTCATAAACTAAAAGCTGTGTAAATTCCAGAAAATGTACCCTAGTTTGTAGACGCTATAACTTTTGCGCAAACCAATAAATATACGCTTATTGACATTTTTTTTACCAAAGACATGTGGCCGAATACATTTTGGCCTAAATGTATGACTAAAATTTAGTTTATTGGATTTTTTTTATAACAAAAAGTAGAAAATATCATTTTTTTTCAAAATTTTCGGTCTTTTTCCGTTTATAGCGCAAAAAATAAAAACCGCAGAGGTGATCAAATACCATCAAAAGAAAGCTCTATTTGTGGGAAGAAAAGGACGCAAATTTCGTTTGGGTACAGCATTGCATGACCGCGCAATTAGCAGTTAAAGCGACGCAGTGCCAAATTGGAAAAAGACCTCTGGTCCTTAGGCAGCATAATGGTCCGGGGCTCAAGTGGTTAAGGGGACCTAGATTGGGCAGATGTTGGTCTCAAACTGTACAGGTCCTGCCCTGTTTCTTCTTGGATAAAGCATCCTCATACCTGTTTTTTTTGGCTACCATCTTGGACCCATTTCTCCTGGCGAGGGACCCGCTCACAAGATTCCTGGCATAATACCTAACACTTGAAATAAAGGTATTTCCACACCAGTGCAGAAAATACTTCTATATATATAACTTCTATATATAATACATACCTCCCAACTTTCAAACTTGAGAATGTGTGACACTTGAGGGAGGTAGAAGCCTGCAGCGTGCAAAGTGCACCTGAGCAAAAAATGGGTGTGGCCAAACTTTACAGTGGGAGGGGCTTATGGGGCATGGTTAAACAAAACCCAAGCTCCAGGCATGTGCTGGGGGGGTGGTAGCTTTGGGAGGTAGAGGACTTGTGCTAAAATGTGGAGTAGAGTGGGGACAGATATATAATGGGGGAAGGGGTGCTTTAGGAGGGGGACTTTGGTGGAGGGTCAGATGCATACTGGGGGGTGCTTTGGGAGGGGAGCAGACTGGGGATGGGGGGTCAGATACGTATTAGGGAGTGCTTTGGAAGGGAAGCAGACTTGTGCTGGGGGGTGCTTTGTGATGGTAATTGACTTGTGCTAGAATGTGGGTTGGGGGGGCGGATATGTGCTTGGGGGGCACTTTGGGAAGGGAGTGGACTTGTGCTGGCGAGGTCCGATACATACTGGAGGAAGTGCAGAATTTTGCTGAAGGGATCAGATACCTACTGATGGGGGGGTGCTTTGGGAGGGGAGAGGACTTGTGCTAGAAGGTGGGGTGGGGGGATTTCAAATCCAATCCCCTCTCCAGTACAAGTTCTCTCCCCTCTCGAAGCACGCCTCCACAACATATCCTCCTAGACCCTTGTTACTTGCCTCCCTCCACCCCCCTTCCCTGTCGCTGTCAAAGGGATGTGGTTAAATAAAACAAAAGCCTTCTTGTACCCTTAAAATATGCTTAGATTGGTGAGCCAGTGAGCTGAACAAGAAAAAACTAGGAGATTCCTCTATCCACACAAATTAGATGGATGGCGGAATTCCTCCCACCGGCCACCTCAAACCCTTACCTCTATACCATTGTGTCACCCAGCTCCCTTAACTCTATACCACTGAGCCACCAAGAACACTTACTACTATACCACTGTGCCACAATCAGCTCTTTATCACTATGCCACTGGCAGCCTTTTGTTGAACCATGCCCCGCTATTATGCCTGTCCCCAGTACAATCCTCCCCCGGGATAAGTCTGTCAACCAGTAAAATTACACCCCCCCATTAGTCTGTCCCCAGTGAAACCCCCTGGGTTAGTCTGTGCCCAGGACAATTCCCCTCCAGGTTTGTCTGTACCCCAGTATAATCTCCCCCTCCCAGGTCAGTCTGTGCCCAGTACAATCCTACAATCCCCCTCTTCCCCAGGTGTCAGGAAAGGTTTCACCTGCTGGTGGTACTGTCGCTCCCAGATCTGTGGGCTGCAGTTCCGGTGTCCACCAGCGGGTGTCTCCCCGCAGTCCAGATCTGACATCATCTCCTGCAGTCAGGCATCACCTGAGACTGATTGCAGGAAGTGTATTTACAGTATAACCGGCAGATGTTTGCACACATTGCCTTGGTATTGTTTCCTTGTGCCCTTACCTGCATTTGCTAGCCTGGGTTTCTGTATCCTGAGCCTTGTATCCTGTGATCCTGAACCCTGTATCTGTCCCTGGACCCCTGCCCTGCAGCCTGATCCCTTCCGCCTTCTCTACCCGTCTCCTGTTACCCTCTCCCTGTCCTGTTTTTCTCCCAGCTCCATCTGCTTGATCTCCCGTGTTTGACTCTGGCTTGTTTACGATTATGATTGTATCTTACACCTGTATATACGTTTGGTCTGGGTAGTTATTTGTTGTGTGCCAGCGTGTTTGGTTGCTGGTTTATTTTATTGTTAGCCATATTAGAGGTGCGTTTACTTTTGTTTATTACTTATCCTTTTAATAAATCATTTATACTTTATATGCGTTTGGTTCACTCTATCGCAGTCCACACATTTCTGGTCGCACCGGTCCCTGACATAATACCAAGGCCATCTCTGACCAGAAGTGGCTGCACAGAGGAGCCATCTTGGCTCTGTTGTTTGTGCTAAAATGCATCCGGAAGAAGTTGTCTATTTTACTTTACTGGTGACGGAGGATAATAATTATTACCGTCAGATATTGAAGGAGTGGGCCAGAGATCAACTTTTAGAGTTGACTTTTTGCCTCCATGCCAGCTGATCTGCTCCAGCCTGCCTCCATGTTAGCCGTTCTGCTCCAGCCTGCCTCCACGCCAGCAGATCTGCTCCAGGCTGCCTCCATGATTGCCAATGGGGTTAGGCTTGCCTCTGATGGTCCTGAACCTGATGACCCACCTAACCCTGCCAACCCTCTGCCTGCTGTCTGGCCTGATGCTCCAGTGTTTGCTGTCCAGCCTGATGTTCCGGTGCCCTTGGTCCAGCTTGATGTTCCGGTGCTCACGGTCCAGTCTGATGTTCCGGTGCCTGTTACCCAGCCTGCTGGGTCAGTGCCCATTACCCAGCCTGCTGAACTGGTGCCCATTACCCAGCTTGATGAGCCAGTGCCCATTACCCAGCCTCCTGAGCCAGTGCCCTTTACCTGAGCTGATTTCCGTTGCCCAGCCTATTGAGCCGGTGCCCGTTACCCAGCCTGGAAGTGGAGGAACTTGACTGGCCTGCACAGAGTCCTGATCTCAACCCGTTAGAACACCTTTGGGATGAAATAGAGCAGAGACTGCGAGCCAGGCCTTCCCGACCACATCAGTGCCTGACCTCACAAATGCGCTTCTGGAAGAATGGTCAAACATTCCCATAGACACACTCCTAAACCTTGTGGACAGCCTTCCCAGAAGAGTTGAAGCTGTTATAGCTGCAAAGGGTGGGCCAACTCAATACTGAACCCTATGGACTAAGACTGGAATGCTATTAAATGACATGTGCGTGTAAAGGCAGGTGTCACATTACTTTTGGTAATAGAGTGTACCTCCCAACTTTTCAAGATGGGAACGAGGGACACCTATTAACAAAATAATGTAGGTATAGGACACAAATCCCCCCATGCACCCTAAAAGGAAAATTATACAAAAAAATGATTATTTAAAACCCAAAAGTGCTTTTTTTTTTTTTTTTTTTTTTACCAATACCCTTATAGTAGATTTTGAAATATACAAATGCAGCAATGTAGAATTTGGATGAAAGGTTTTGCACTCAGGAACACTTTTTGAAAGATAAAAAGTGCATTTCATATACAACTATATGGATCAGACCAAAATGAGGGACAAATGAGGAGGAAAGAGGGACAGAGGGACTTTGTTCCAAATTATGGACAGACCCACAAAATCAGGGACATTTGACATGATAAATCTTGTCATTTTAACATAGCAGGAGAGCAATTAAGACGCTAAAATGGGATACAGTACACCCCTGAGACAGGTCGGTGCATGGGGATCATTTAACTCTGCAATTGCTAAAAAAGGTGTTAATCCCTTTATTACATGACGCAACAGTTGTATCTCTAAAGAGCTAATGTATAATGTTCTATCACCCATGGCACGGTATAGAGTATTTATATATTAAAGCTGTGACATGAGCACAAAGACTCAGAAGGTCCATGTTACAGAATATTTCGTATCAGTTGGTGACGGTCTTCATCAATTACCTTGCTGTAAGTATAGAAAAGTCTGCCTGGCTGAAAGTCTTTCTGTTGAAGTGAAGGTGGTAACACATATACAACATTCAAGGCAGAGATTACACGGCACCAGCAAGATGTATAGTGAAGATCTCAAAGGACCCATTTATGTTTCATGACAGTGAATAGATCGGGGCTGATTTTCTAAAGGTATAGAGAAGTGTTCACTTTGAATACCCATGTGTAGGGAAATAAATGTCTCACATGTCATTTAACGATTGAAGAAAACCAGCTTCACTTTATTCTCTAAGCAAAACATTCTCTACTTCTCTACTATAGCAGATTTTATTTATTTTTATTTATTGCAGGTACTTATATAGTGCCATCAATTTACACAGCCCCTTATATTTATACTATATATAATGGAAGGACACATATGCGAGAGTCAAAAAGGCTGCAAACCCCGAAAATTTACAAAAATGGAAGGGTTTCCCCAAGGGTTTTTTTTTTTAGCAGCAAGATATTTATAAAGAAGAAGTTGGTTAAAAATCTTTTATTATGTCAAAAAATGGATTTAAATATACAATGAATTTAAAATATTAACTCTGGTTAGCAAAACAAACAACAACATGAACCATCACTCATGGCAAACAATACACCAAGGAGACCATGGTTTGCAAACTACATAACAACACCACTATCCACATAAATACCCCAATGCATTTCGACCTTTTCATTCATGGTCTTCTTTAGGGGGATTTATTATTCTAGGGAAATATATCAAGAAAAAATTCCAATTTAGACAACATTATTGACATTTTACAGTATACAAAGCATTGTTGAACATTTAATATTGTGCAAAGATACATCTCCATTTATGCGGTGATATATTTACCATTCAGAGGGTGGAAAAGTGGGAATGTATCGCACAACCAGGATTGCTAAAAACGGTTGCATTCAGTGGTCCCGGAATCTCCGCATGTCCCCTCCGCACCCTCCAGGTGAGTCCATAGTCCACAGGGCTTACAAGGAGCCATGCTCTTGGACCTTGAGAGGAAGAAGGGAGATAAGGCACCTGCAATTTGGTATTCAAAAATCTCGATAATTAAACAGCAAATATTCTGTGAGTATTCAGTATTGCTTTGCGACTCCAGACTAGTTGATTCTCAGTCAAGTACTAGAATTATATGAATTGATATTACTCATTTGTTACTATTTTATAGTTTATTAATTTATTGGTTTATTTATGGATTGAATTATATTGCCATTTGTGTGATGAAATGAAAAACTTGTGCTATGTGTTGTTACGTGATTAATCAATTAATAAAAGTGAATATGCGATAAAGTGCTGTGGTGTATGTGAGGGTAAAGAAGTAATGAAATTAGGAAAAGTGTAAGAATGAAATCTGATGTGATAAATGACACTGGGGAACTAGTGTATAAAAATGGGAAAAATGAATACTAATACTATATAAAACATAATAGTGAACACTGAAACAATATTCAAAGTTTTTTGAATGAAGTCATATCTATGTTAAATTAAAATAACAATATATTAGTTGATTTATGAAGAGCCTAAATGATAGAAAATGTAGGTGAATAAAATATTGAATATAGTACAAATATCAGCCAGTCTGGTATGTCCAACAGCCGCATTTACGTAGTACTCCAATCCTTCCTGTGTATGTTAGCAGCATTCCAGAGATCACCTCAAGATCCACTGGAAGGTGCAAGTTGGAATAGTATCCAAATTTTATGCCAATTAATTGCAGATGCTCACTTTCTCCCCATCCTTCCCCCTTACAGTCCTCGCCGTCATGATTGCGGCATCCGCGTGGCCCCCTCGGTGTTCCGGAAGGCATAAGCCCCGGCATCTGCTGTCACCTTTGATGTAATTACGTGATGTCATGATGTCACGTGCATGCGCGGCCTGTGCACGACGTCCCTGACCATCCGGCGGCAATCAAGGGACGCCGCCAGGCACTTAAAATGCTCCCTCCAGTGGCACAGAGGGAAAAGGCTCAACTGTGGGAACATTAAAATGGAGAATCATGAAAATGTTCACGTCTCCCCACCGTGCCGGGAAACAGAATAGAAATAAGGCACCCACTCAGTGCTGCAGGGAAGGCCATAGCGGTGCATACAGGATAATCTCTGAGGAACAAACATGTGGGTTATAGAGCATACAGAATTAAATACAAAATAATTTCTCCATAATTTGTCTTATATAGTCGTATATTATTATAATGATAGTTTTCTTTATTTGAAGAGCTGAAAGTATATTGTGTTTGCCCAATTTAATGAAAAAAGGGGAATATTTAAGTATTTCAACCCAGGAGTTGTCTTCTCTTAGACCTGGCTTGTTTGTTCTATCTATTTTAACCGAATATAGGTTTTCCCTTTAATACTAGCTGTCTTTGCATTATGCTTATGACTACTCACGTAACACCACATAGCACTCATTTTTCACTTCATCACATGAATGGCAATATAATTCAATCCATAAATAAACCAATAAATTAATAAACTATAAAATAATAACAAATGAGTAATATCAATTCATATAATTCTAGTACTTGACTGAGAATCAACTAGTCTGGAGTCGCAAAGCAATACTGAATACTCACAGAATATTTGCGGTTTACTTATTGAGATTTTTGAATACCTAATTGCAGGTGCCTTATCTCCCCTCTTCCTCTCAAGGTCCAAGAGCATGGCTCCTTGTAAGCCCTGTGGACTATGGACTCACCTGGAGGGTGCGGAGGGGACATACGGAGATTCCGGGACCACTGGATGCAACCGTTTTTAGCAATCCTGGTTGTGCGATACATTCTCACTTTTCCACCCTCTGAATGGTAAATATATCACCACATATATGGAGATGTATCTTTGCACAATATGAAATGTTCAACAATGCTTTGTATACTGTAAAATGTCAATAATGTTGTCTAAATTATAATTTTTTCTTGATATATTTTCCTAGAATAATAAATCCCCCTGAAGAAGACCATGAATGAAAGGGTCGAAATGCATTGGGGTATTTATGTGGATAGTAGTGTTGTTATGTAATTTGCAAACCATGGTCTCCTTGGTGTATTGTTTGCCATGAGTGATGGTTCATGTTGTTTGTGTCGCTAACCAGAGCTTATATTTTAAATTCATTGTATATTTGAATCCATTTTTTGACATAATAAAAGATTTTTAACCAACTATTTCTTTATAAATATTTTGCTGCTAAAAACCTCCTTGGGAAAACATATAACCAAAAGTATTGGGACATCTGCCTTTACCCGCACATGAACTTTAATGGCATCCCAGTTTTAGTCCGTAGAGTTCAATACTGAGTTGGCCCACCCTTTGCAGCTATAACTCTTCTGGGAAGGCTGTCCACAAGGTTTAGGAGTGTGTCTATGGGAATGTTTTACCATTCTTCCAAAAGCACACTTGTGAAGTCAGGCACTGATACTGGGCAAGAAGGCCTGGCTCGCAGTCTCCGCTCAAATTCATCCCAAAGGTGTTCTATCGGTTACATAGTTGAGGTCAGGCCAGTCAAGTTACTCCACCCCAAACTCACCCATCCATGTCTTTTTGGACCTTGCTTTCTGCACTGGTTTAAATCATTTGGTAGGGGGGGATTATGGTGTGGGGTTGTTTTTCAGGGGTTGGGCTTGGCCCCTTAGTTCCAGTAAAGGGAACTCTTAAGGTGTCAGCATACCAAGACATTTTGGACAATTTCATGCTCCCAACTTTGTAGGAACAGTTTGGGGATGGCCCCTTCCTGTTGCAACATGACTGCTCACCAGTCCACAAAGCAAGGTCCATAAAGACATGGATTAGCAAGTTTGGGGTGGAGGAAGTTGACTGTTCCCATAAAGTTGGGAGCATGAAATTGTCCAAAATGTCTTGGTAGGCTGACGCCTTAAGAGTTCCCCTCCCGGGAACTAAGGGGCCAAGCCCAACCCCTGAAAAACAACCCCACATCATAATCCCCCTCCACCAAATGATTTGGACCAGTGCACAAAGCAAGGTCCATAAAGACATGGATGAGCCAGTTTGAGGTGAAGGAACTTGACTGGCCTGCACAGAGTCCTGACCTCAACCCAATAGCACACCTTTGGGATAACTTAGAGCGGAGACTGCAAGCCAGGCCTACTTGTCCAACATCAGTGACTTACCTCACAAATGGAAGAATGGTCAAACGTTCCCATAGACACACTCCTGAACCTTGTGGACAGCCTTCTTAGAAGACAGCCTTCCCTGTCCTCAAGGAGCTTACAATCTAAGGTTCCTAACTCACATTCATTCATACTAAGGCCAATTTAGACAGCAGCCAATTAACCTACCTCAACCACATCGGTTCTAAAGCATTAAACCCCCATTTAGTCCTTGTCTGCAGTTATAGTACAGCTGCATACAAGTTGAATATAAACAGAGACGTATTTACATTGGCCTCAACTTGTGGTGATAGCTTACAGATGCAGAAAAAGGAAGTTAACAGGTTATATCTGCAAATTTGTTTTGTATCCCTGGACATAATTAAAAATACTTGTGTGTTTTAAAATAGGAGCTGTTATTCTCTATGAATGAGATTTTTAAATTGACCCGAGCGATTATTTTATTTCAATATGAGATGCTAGCCTTTCACTCTCTGGAATACTTTAAACCAGACATTCTCAACCAGGGTTCCTCCAGAGACTGACCTCTCATCCGATGGTGTCTGGATAGTTCTGGGTCTAATGCCACACCACATCAGAGCCAGCAGTATAAAAAATTATTTTGAGGGTTCTTCTGAGGTAAAAAGTTATAGATAGGCGGATATAAACATTTGAGGTCAAATAAATGCAGCCTTAGTATAAATTGGTTCAGATGAAATTTCTGTTCTGTAGCCAAAAAGTAAATAAAAAATACATATTAAGATTTATTTACTAAAAAAATTAAGATTGTTGACTCAGAAAACTTAAGGTTTACTAAACGTAGTGAAAGCTGCATTTATTCCCATCAACCAATTGTGCTACCAAAAATCCTATTTTTCTTATTTCTCTTGGACATGATTGGGTACTCAAAGTGAACATAGTTCCACCGTATTTACTAACAGATGTTATACAAAGCAAAGATTCACTTAGCTAAGCGATCAGCCTCTAATCCTTTATTAAATAGGTCCTGTTGCCTTTTCAGGCATACAGTGTATATACTGTATAATGTGCATTTTCATTATATAGACAACATACTCAAAGGGATGAGGATACTCATGACATCAATGACCTATTATGGGCACATGGCCATATTAGGTCAATGTTATCACAAGCCTCCCCGTCCCTTTGTATACATGTCTATACATCTCCTGCCTGTAGTTCATTGGTTCAGCAATGACCGCTAACTTCTGGGTTCAGACAGAACCCAAGCTCATCCCTACTCCAGACCTAATATCACTTCCTGTTGTATTTTAAGATAGGAATTGAAGGAAAAACTCCCCAAAGAGACAGCAAAAAAAAAAAAAAATGAATTTTAACCATTCTCTAAGTTTTGGGTTTTTTTTGCAAAGTTTTGCTAGAATTGGATTGGAGTCATAGGCGTGCCCACGGGGTGTGCCGGGTGTGCCCAGGCACACCCTAATCCAGGGGCGTACCAATGGGGGGGCGGTCCACCCCAGGTGCCACACATTGGAGGGGGGGTGTCAGTGGTCAGTGGCGTTGCTATGGAGGTGCGCTCCGCACCCGGGTCAGTGACACTGACACCATCCAGCGAGAGGGTGGCGAGTGTCCTGGCTCTGGCTGCTCCCTTTGGTTGTTTTTTTTTATCAGCACAAACACCCCCAGTGCCGCGGCCGCACTTAGCCTGGTCTGTCTGGTCACTGTTTTCTTCCTGCTCTAGCTCCACCCACCACTGCGGCGCTACAGAGCCAGGCATGTTCTCCGCATGGGCAGCACGGCTGCTGTTACACAGACCACAGTCCTCCGGAGTCCCAGACCTCCCTAGCTGAGAGCCCAAGGTGAGCTAAGTGCCTGGTGATAAAGGTGTGTGTGTTGGCAAGCATGGTATCCACCGCAGCCGCCCAGTGGATGTGAGCTGACATGTGCCCTGAGGTGTGAGAAAGGGAAGAGGTGTTTGTGTCTGTCCTGCTGGTCTGATAACAGAGAAGGGGGGGGGGGTGTTGCTGTGTCCGCAACCACCCAGCCTAGGATAGTGTAGCTGACATGGGGGGGGTGGTGTTGCTGTGTCCACCCCCCCACCTATAATAGCTGAGCTGATTGGGGGTGGTGTTGCTGTGTCCACCACCCCACCCACCTATAGTAGCTGACCTGATGTGGGAGGTGGTGTTGCTGTGTCCACCACCCCACCCACCTATAGTAGCTGAGCTGATGGGGGGGGTGTTGCTGTGTCCACCACCCCACCCACCTATAGTAACTGACCTGATTGGACAGGGGATGGTGTTGCTGTGTCCACCACCCCCAACCTATAGTAGCTGACCTGATGGGGGGGAGGTGGTGTCGCTGTGTCCACCAACCCACCCACCTATAGTAGCTGACCTGAAGGGGAGGTGGTGTTGCTGTGTCCACCACCCCACCCACCTATAGTAGCTGAGCTGATGGGGGGGTGTTGCTGTGTCCACCATCCCCCCACCTATAGTAGCTGACCTGATTGGACGGGGGGTGGTGTTTCTGTGTCCACCACCCCCCCACCTATAGTAGCTGACCTGATGGGGGGGAGGTGGTGTCGCTGTGTCCACCAACCCACCCACCTATAGTAGCTGACCTGAAGGGGGGATGGTGTTTCTGTGTCCACCACCCCACCCACCTATAGTAGCTGAGCTGATGGGGGGGTGTTGCTGTGTCCACCACCCCCCCACCTATAGTAGCTGACCTGATTGGACGGGGGGTGGTGTTTCTGTGTCCACCCCCCCCCCACCTATAGTAGCTGACCTGATTGGGGGGGTGTTGCTGTGTCCACCACCCCCCCACCTATAGTAGCTGACCTGATTGGGGGGAAGGTGGTGTTGCTGTGTCCACCAACCCACCCACCTATAGTAGCTGACCTGATGGGGGGAGGTGGTGTCGCTGTGTCCACAAACCCACCCACCTATAGTAGCTGACCTGATGGGGGGGGAGGTGGTGTCGCTGTGTGCACAAACCCACCCACCTATAGTAGCTGACCTGATGGGGGGGGAGGTGGTGTCACTGTGTCCACCAACCCACTCACCTATAGTAGCTGACCTGATGGGGGGGGTTTTGTTGGTGTGTCCACCATCACCCCACCTATAGTAACTAAACTGATGGGTGGGTGTTGTTGCTGTGTCCACCATCACCCCACCTTTAGTATCTGAACTGATGAGGGGGTGGTGTTGCTGTGTCCACCACCCCACCCACCTATAGTAGCAGACCTGATGGGTGGGTGTTGTTGCTGTGTCCACCATCACCCCACCTTTAGTAGCTGAACTGATGGGGAGGTGGTGTTGCTGTGTCCACCACCCCACCCACCTATAGTAGCTGAGCTGATTGGGGGGGTGTTGCTGTGTCCACCACCCCACCCACCCATAGTAGCTGAGCTGATGGGGGGATGGTGTCATTGTGTTCACCACCCAGGCATAGTAGATGAGGGGGTGTCTGCAGCCCAGCTGTAAACAGACATTGACCTACACCCACATCTTGCAGCCATCAGATCCGTCCAGCAAGCAGCATCTTGCCATCTTCCCTGCGGCCATCAGATCCCATCCACAGTCCAGCAAGAAACACACCGTGTCAGCAGGTCAGTTTTAAAATCCAAATCAAATCATCAATGCCAATGATGCCATTGTCTGCTGTCCCCAGGGACAGATCCGATACAGAGATCGCCATACAGTGGGATCTCTGGATTGAATCTGTCCCTGGGGACAGCAGATAATGCAAAGTATGGGCCATACTTTTGTATTGATAGCTGTCTCCCCATCCTACTCTGATGTCTTCCTAATAGCAGCTCCAGTCCAGCTCTCCACTTCCCGATCTGTCCAAAAATAAAATGTGGGATCTGCTCACACCTGAGTGACTGACGGCTCTTGCTTGTCCCGTCTTTTGTCACTGGCTGCCATGGATGAACAGCATTGGCTGTTATTACAGGGAGCGGGAGGGGACGTACACCCCGCATCCCATTGCTCCGCCCAGGTTTCCCATCCCACCAGGAGACCCAAACAAAGCAGGATTTGCCTTTGATTAGGTCTCCGCTGTAGAAACCCAGAAGTGACATCACACCGTCACTTACTAAAATTTTTTTGTGTGCCATTTTTGTGCAAATTTGTGTAATAAATATTCTTGAAAACATTACAAATTTTTGTGGGTGTTTTTACATTTTAAAGTTGGGGGGCTGTGGGGGGTGCCAGATATAGGATCCGCCCCGGGTGCCAAATGCTCTAGATATGCCCCTGCCCTAATCATCCCTGTGCCCTGTCTGTGTTTCACAAGTTTTGTTAGTGCTAAATGCCTGGAACATCTGTCCTGTCCCTGTTTAACCCAGTCACCACCACTGGGGCCGGTAAAAACAGCTGTGCTGCGAGTGGGAGGTGTTTGAGCAGGGAACTAGGAGAACTAGGACCTCAACCATGGAGTAAGCCAGCCGTATTTGCCGATGCAGCTTCTCTAGTTGCGGCTGCAGGTTCCCACAGGCGCCAGCGGAGTGATCTACATCTGCACTCCGCCCCCCTTTCCGGCCTCTCTCTCTCCCTTGGAAGGAATGGAAGCAGCGGACTAGCGGAGCCTGGAGAGCGGCAAATGAGTGGCTGCAGCCTGCTACTAGATCGAGGTGAGGTGACTCAGGTGAGCACTGCAGTGAGTGAGACAGCACTGAGCACTGAGCAGGGCAGGCAATGGGCAAATGATGCACCAAAAAAAAAGCCAACCAATCCATATGAATTCTTACCCTGGCTTGTCTTACTTGTCTTATTAGTCATTTATATATTTATTTTTACAAAAAAAAAAAAAATATATATATATATATATATATATATATATATATATATATATATATATATATATATATATACAGTGGGCCACCAATTGTGCAAGTTCTCCCACTTAAAAAGATGAGAGAGGCCTGTAATTGTCATCATAGGTATACCTCAACTATGAGAGACAAAATGTGGAAACAAATCCAGACAATCACATTGTCTGATTTTTGAAAGAATTTATTTGCAAATTATGGTGGAAAATAAGTATTTGGTCACCTACAAACAAGCAAGATTTCTGGCTCTCACAGACCTGTATCTTCTTCTTTAAGAGGCTCCTCTGTCCTCCACTCATTACCTGTATTAATGGCACCTGTTTGAACTTGTTATCATTTTAAAAGACACCTGTCCACAACCTCAAACAGTCACACTCCAAACTCCACTATGGTGAAGACCAAAAAGCTGTCGAAGGACAGCAGAAACAAGATTGTAGACTTGCACCAGGCAGGGAAGACTGAATCTGCAATAGGCAAGCAGGTTGGTGTGAAGAATTCAACTGTGGGAGCAATAATTAGAAAATGGAAGACATACAAGACCACTGATAATCTCCCTCGATCTGGGGCTCCACGCAAGATCTCACCCCATGGGGTCAAAATGATCCCAAGAACGGTGAGCAAAAATCCCAGAACCACACGGGGGGACCTAGTGAATGACCTGCAGAGAGCTGGGACCAACATAACAAAGGTTACCATCAGTAACACACTATGCTGCCAGGCACTCAGATCCTGCAGTGCCAGACGTGTCCCCCTTCTTAAGCCAGCACATGTCCGGGCCCGTCTGAGGTTTGCTAGAGAGCATTTAGATGATCCAGAAGAGGATTGGGAGAATATCATATGGTCAGATGAAACCAAATTAGAACTGTTTGGTAGAAACACAACTCATCGTGTTTGGAGGAGAGAGAATGCTGAGTTGCAACCAAAGAACACCATACCTACTGTGAAGCATGGGGGTGGCAATATCATGCTTTGGGGCTGTTTCTCTGCAAAGGGAACAGGACGACTGATCCGTGTACATGAAAGAATGAATGGGGCCATGTATCATGATATTTTGAGTGCAAACCTCCTCCCATCAGCAAAGGCATCAAAGATGAAACGTGGCTGGGTCTTTAGCATGACAATGATCCCAAACACACCGCCCGGGCAAAGAAGGAGTGGCTTCGTAAGAAGCATTTCAAGGTCCTGGAGTGGCCTAGCCAGTCTCCAGATTTCAACCCCATAGAAAACCTTTGGAGGGAGTTGAAAGTCTGTGTTGCCCAGCGACAGCCCCAAAATATCACTGCTCTAGAGGAGATCTGCATGGAGGAATGGGCCAACATACCAGCAACAGTGTGTGACAACCTTGTGAAGACTTACAGAAAACATTTGATCTCTGTCATTGCCAACAAAAGGTATATAACAAAGTTTTAAGATGAACTTTTGATATTGACCAAATACTTATTTTCCACCATAAGTTGCAAATAAATTCTTTCAAAAATCAGACAATGTGATTGTCTGGATTTGTTTCCACATTTTGTCTCTCATAGTTGAGGTGTACCTATGCTGACAATTGCAGGCCTCTCTCATCTTTTTAAGTGGGAGAACTTTCACAATTGGGGGCTGACTAAATACTTTTTTGCCCCACTGTATACACACAGACGCACATGTGTTAGAGCTTTGGTTTGAGGTGCACACCCTAATGCAATAGGCTGCGCATGCCTATGATTGGAGTATAAAGTAGGGCTGCAACTAACGATTATTTTCATAATCGATTAGTTGGCCGATTATTGTTTCGATTAATCGATTAATCGGTTAATAACCTTTAAAAAAAAAGTGTGGTGTATAATTTTAGTTAATATGTAAAGTTTTAAAAAAAGGCAATTTATTCTTAAATATCTCTATGCAGTGGTAAATATAAATAACCAACTATATGGTTAGGGAGCAAAATATCTAATCCACTCTGAGAATAACAGACAGAGGAGATATACTGTATATACTATTAAAGGGTGAATCTGGTAAATAATCATCAGAGATCAATTTTTTTAAATTAAAAATAAAAACAAATAATGTCATTTTAAGAACGTTTGTTCGATTTTCTAATCGTTAGTGGGGTCAAATCAATGTTCATTTTCAACCACAGTGACAGGAAAATTTGGAAATAATAGAAAGCTTGTTCAAAGGAATTTTCAGACAGTGTATGTGGTTTTCGTTCAGAAATGACATTCATTTTAAAAACAGAATGTTAAAAACAAGTGAAAATGTCAAACAACATTCTTTCATTCAGCGAATGTACAAAGATTTTTCTGAAAATTGATCCGTGTGGCCAGCATAAGGCTCAGTACACGCCTATGCAGTTTGCTTTTCATCTGTTTCTGCAGTGCGTTTTGATTTTTGTGCACGTGTTTTTGCTGTGATTTGCATTTTGCTTTTTTTTGGCCAATTTGTTGTTGGGCAGATTAAAAAGCACAAATTGCTGCAAAAACGCATTACATGCTTTTCTGCAGCTTCTCTATTGAAGTCTATTGAACCAAAAAAGTTTTGCGTGAACGTGTCCCATAGGAAACCATGTAGATGAACTGTAGTGCGTTTTTGCAAAAAAACATAGATGTGAACCAGGTCTAAGACATTTAGTAACATAATGGGGTAAAAAAAACGAAAATAGGCCCTTTATAGTACAAAAAACAGCAGATAATCACTACTGTAATTTTTTTTTACTGTAGAACTATGAAAGTAACACTTACAGTAGCGATTATTTGCTCTTTTTGTACTATAAAGGGCTCATTTTAGTTTTTTTTTAACCCCATTATGTTACTGGCCGATTAATCAATTATGAAAATAGTAATCGATTAATTTCATAATCGATTAGTTGTCGATTAATCGATTCGTTGTTTCAGCCCTAGTATAAAGCAGTGGAAGGTTTATTGGAACATTAGTCGCTTAATGTGGTTGCATCCTTCTCGCAGCCCTTACCCTATTGTCTAGTTTCCCTTTTATCATATACTATTTTATGTTACAGGTGTAGGCTACCAACATAGTTCTCCAATGGAAAATACTACTTTTCTCTCTGCCAACGTTACCGATATGTTCTTTCTCAAAACTGTTGGCATTGTAAACATGACCTGCTTTATCATCTTAGTACTGAGTCATTCCATCTTCTTCTATTTTGTTGTGGTCATACTTTACACTTTCTTCACCACTGCTTATATTAAGGAGAAGGCTCGCTATGTCCTCTTCATCCATATGATTCTTAACGATACCCTTTATCTCATAGTGGTCTTTGCCCTTTATATAGCTTACATGTATTATGTTTACATCCCAGCCTCGATCTGTTACATTATGCTGACGATAAGCACATCGACTTTCCGTGTCACTCCCTACAATCTAAGTGTCATGTCTTTGGAACGCTATGTGGCAGTGTGCTTTCCGCTGAGACACGCTCAGCTGTGCTCTCCAAGGAGCTCCATCATCACCCTAGAACTTCTTCTTTCTGTCTGTGATTTGTAGCCGAGCGTCAATGACGGGGACTCAGGAACAAGGCATCATCACACTCTGTAGCATCACCATTAGCTTTTCTGCTGTGGGACTCATCATCATCTACACTTATATACAGGTGGTGCTGGTTGCTCGAAAGATCGGCTCTGAGAAGTCATCGGCTTTCAAGGCTGGAAAGACGATCATGTTTCATGCATTTCAGCTGATATTATGTATGATGTCTTTCAGCTCTTTTGTCACCGAAACCTACCTGAAAAAGTATCAAGTCTTTATGAGTATTATTAATTATTTGCTCTTCATGTGCCTTCCCCGGCTTCTAAGCCCATTAATCTATGGACTGAGAGATGAAACCTTCCGCAAGTATATGATGACATTCCGATCGTCAGTACCATCAATGGAAGAGGCTTATAAGTAAATTAATATCTGTGATAATTATCACATAATAATTTTATTGTAAATAAAATCCTGAATGTATTAAAATCTTAATGCTTTTCATGCAAAATTGTCTTTAATTTGCTTAATTTTGGCTTTATTACATCTCAGGATGTGAGGCAAAAAATATGCTTAGCAGACAAAAAGTATCTTTTTTTCCCATGTCTGGAGAGCCACAGGTGGGTTATACAAGCAGCCATAGAGGTGAATGGTTGTACACTTTTATGCACATGTACATCCTATGAGCATGCTTTTGGAAATGCCAATTCAGATAAGCATTTGTGTTTACAAAAAGCATGCTCATAGGAGATACATTCCTAAATGCAAAACGTTCACATTTGGTAAAGTACGTTGTATGCGTAGGCATGGATAGGACCTGCAGAAGAAAGTTAGGGGTAGTCAAGGTGACTCCAGCTATTCCTCAGATGGTCTGTACTCTCTCTTCCTGGGAATTCAGCCCTGCACAGGGCTCTTTAGTTTAGCCCAGCATAGGATTACATCTGGAAAAAGGATCACCCCCTCCTAAGAATGATTTAATCAGGTATAGCTAATCACCTTCTTAATGGCAAACAAAGCCATTTGACTTTTAACTGTGATCAGCTGTAGTCATTTTGATTAGTTCAGCATGAAAAGATCTTTCCTGGAGCATTTCAGTCCCTGGTATTTAGGAGATGGATACAAAAAAGTTTCAAATGCTTTTCCAATGCTTATAAGCACAGGGAAGTCTATTCTGAAGAAGTGGAAGGTATTGGAGAACACAGATCCTCCCTGGATCAGGAGGTTGCTCCAAACTGAATGAGAGAGCCAGGAGGAAACTGGTCAGAGAGACCACCAAGAGGCCTACAGCAACTCTGAAGCAGCATAGGAATTTATGACAAAGAGTGGTCATTGTGTGCATGTGACAACAATATCAACTATAACAACATGTCAGAAAAAAAAAAAAAAATAAAAAACAAAATCACTGAGTTGGAAAAAGGGTCACCCCCCCTTGTGTAAGTATTCTGTTGAACCACGGCAGAAGGTTTTTTATCTTAACCACCTGACGTCCGCGCTATGGCCGAATGACGGCCACAGCGCGGACCTGAATTCCCGGGAGGCCGTCATATGACGGCCTCCCCTGTGTACGCTCCCTGAGCGCGCCCTGCAGGGCGCGTGCCGGGTGCGCTGTGATCACGAGTCACTGAGACTCGGCTGATCACCGTTCCGAGTAAGGGGCCGGTCTCGGCCCCTTACCATGTGATCAGCTGTCAGCCAATGACAGCTGATCACATTGTGTAAACAAAAGATCGGTAATCGTTTTTTTTTTTACTCACGCTGACAGCGTGAGTAGAAAAAAAAGTCGATCACCGGCTGGGATGGAAGAGGCACATCTGCCTCATCAGTGCCACCTACTAGTGCCAATTAAAGAGCCCACAGTGCCACCTAACAGTGCCCACAGTACCACCTAACAGTGCCCACAGTGCCACCTATCAATGCCAACAAGTGCCACCTATCAATGCCCACAAGTGCCACCTATCAATGCCCACCTGTAGTGCCAATCAGTGCCACCTGGCAGTGCTGCCCATCACCGCCACCAATCAGTGCCCATCACTGCCGCCTATCAGTGCCCATCACTGCCGCCTCATCAGCGTACATCAATGAAGGAGAAAAATAACCCGTTTTAAATTTTTTATAACAAAATATAAAAAAATAATTTTTTTTTTTTTTTTAAATTCAGATTTTTACATTTTTTTTAACAAAAAGTAAAAACTGCAGAGGTGATCATATACCACCAAAAGAAAGCTCTATTTGTGGTGAAAAAATGATAAAAATGTAATTTGGGTACAGTGTTGTATGACCGCGCAATTGTCATTCAAAGTGCATCAGCGCTGAAAGCTGAAAATTGGTCTGGATAGGAGGGGCGTTTAAGTGCCCAGTAAGCAAGTGGTTAATGCATTCTATGCTTTAAGATAAAAAAACTTTCTGTGTGTAGCAGCCACCCCTAACACTTACCCGAGCCCCCTCTCGATCCATGAGTGCCTTGGCCGCCCGAGAATCTCCCTCCTGACTGGCTGAGACACAGCAGCAGCGCCATTGGCTCATGCTGCTGTCAATCAAACTCAACCAGTCAGGGGAGAGAGAGGGCCGAACCGCGGCTTCATGTCTGAGTGGATACACAGCAGTGTTAATTTTGTTGACTAAAATAGGATTAAAACTAAAACAATTGAGATGACTAAAATACGACTAAAACTAAAATGGCATTTTAGTCAAAAGACTAAAATGGGACAAAAACTAAAACTAAAATTCAATTTTAGTCAAAAGACGAGCGAATGTCCGTCAGAAAAAGTCTGATGGGAGCTTTTCATCGTATATTCCGACCGTGTGTATGCCCCATCAGACTTTTTACGTCGAAAATTCAGACGGACTTAGATAGAGAACATGTTCTAAAGTTTTCTGACGGAACTAGTTACTATTGGGAAACCTGCTCGTCTGTATGCTGTTCCGACGTACCAAAAATGACGCATGCGCAGAAGCAAGTAAGAGACGGAAGCGCTCGGTCTGGTAAAACTAGCGTTCGGAATCGAGATAGCACATTCCTCAGGCCGCAAATTCTGTGATCGTTTAATGCAGTGCATTATTTTGTGCTTTATAATGCTAGAATAATGAAGTTGTTTTACTGCTGATATTCACACAGAGTTCTCACAAACTTATTTCTTTATTATTTCTCGTGCTCTCATGAATAATCTTTTATTTTTTTAAATCCGGATCTCCAGAATAATGTTTGGAATTTTTTTTTTAGAGTCATTTTTTTTAATTATTATTTTTTATTTCATCAAGATCTCTTTTTTTTGGATTATTGCAAAATTAGTTTATAGTGATCTCCCTAATTTTTTTTTTTGTGTCAAGCTACCACAATAACATTAATATCTTGTATTTTTTAAACCTCAAGGAGGCTGGTTGGTGTCCCTTGTTCATTTGACATTGTCTTTTTGAAATGTACCTGCCTACTCACAAACTGTCCTTTTTGAAGAAAAACACATAGGCAAGTATTTTCCAAAAAAAAAAAAAACTATTTATTCTGGGTAACAAAATAAAGATGAAGGCAACGCTGGAGAAACTTTTAGAATTTGCGAAGCCTTTTGGTCCCCAGGGCTCACATCAAGTCTGTGGAAAAGAAATTTGGGATCTTGAGGAGTCCATATAATAGTGATCACAATCTGGTCCAGGACTCCCAGAGATCAGGACCAGCAGCAGATGACATATATGTCCCCAGGCTGTGGTACTACACCAGCCTGCATCTTCTGTCCGACCAGACTGAACCCAGGCCATCACTTTCTTCTCTTCGCTGCAATCTTCCCTCCACGCTGCCCTGCACCCTTCCCTGCAGCCTACCTTGGAGGCTGGGGCTCTGGTGGTGGACTTTTGGCAGGAGGAGGAGGAGGAGGAGGATGGGTGAGATCATATATGTGGCTGTTCTCTGTCAGCTGGCCCCTCAACCCCTTCTGAAAGGCCTCACCAAAAATTCCCTCACAGAGGAGGCGTTGGCCCTCCTCCAATTTCAACAATCTTATGGCTAGATAACAGCCATAGGCTTCGTCAGCGTCGGGGGGGGGGGCTTTGGAGGACATTGCTTGCCTCCCTCATGAGGCCCAGTGCTGCCTCCTCCGTCATCATCTCCTTCCTGGGCCTTTTCGTTTGAAGGAGGAGGGGAGGCACCTGGGATTGGGTGAGGCTCCTACTGGGGCCAGCCACCTCCTGGCTGACACTGGGCCCGCCCACCTCCTGGCTGTCACTGGCCACGGCCACCTCCTGGCTGTCACTGTTCACGGACTCCTCCTGCCTGCCACTTTCCAGACCCTCGTCCTGGCTGAGCTCATCCTGTGTATAAAAAAGGGACATAGTTTTAGTTTTTGCTTCATCAATCACACACAATTTTTAGCTCATGACTTGCATATTGCAAATGACTTGCATATTGCACATGACTTGCAAATTGAATGTTAATAAATAGAAAAGACTATCATTCTGACCCCAGCATTTTTCATTCTTGTCCCAAACATTTTTGGCCACTACTGTCTAATGATTTAAAACAAAGTGATTTAAATATCAATTATAACATCTAGTTAACATCATTAATATTAGGACAATAAATATGTATAAAAATAATATACCTGGCTCCAGCTGGGCGCATCCACTTCTTCCAGGATTGAAGGCCCAGGTTTTTCCTCGTCAGCCTCTGCTGGGGTTGTGGGATGGGTGGAGGGAAGGCTGCAGGGAAGGGTAGAAAGTGATTCTCTGGCTTCAGTCTGGTCATCCAGAAACCGCAGTTTGTTGAAGTACTACAGCCTGGGTACATACATTTGCTCTGCTGCTGCTCCTGATCTGGGTGATTTCTGGATTGTATTATGCTCCATCTTATACATGTTCCTCAAGATCCCAATTTTCCTGTCCAAGAACTTGATGGTTGCATCAGGGACCCGAGTCTTGTCTTCACAAACTCCAGAAGTTTCTCCAGCGTTGACCTCCTAGCTTGTTTATTATAATATAATCTGTGTTTCACCTCCCACAAATTCCTCATCTCCCTGTACTTGTCTATGAAACTGGACATAAATTCTGGGTCCCTAAAGTGATTCATCTTTGCTGTAAGACAATAAACAAGACAAAAACATTAATGTCAGCCTAAACTCTCATAATCTTATCCCAATATAGGCCTCAATCTTGAAGCAGTATTGGCCACTGATGGGCCAAGTTCAAATGTTACCTTCGTTTAGGACGCTCGCCACTTCTGTTCCTCCCTCCTCCGCACACAGAATGTACATACGACACATGCGTGTTAGCTTGATATACACTGCGCATGCGTCAAACTATGCCCGCGTCGCCCGCCCCTGACGTTCTTTTTAGAATATTCCACACCCCTTCTCTTTAGGCGTGCAGTAGGAACGACATGGCAGAGAAAGAGCATGTGTGTGTTAATTCCACTAACGAGGAGGAGGAAAGCCCGGAGACAGAAACGTCCCGATCCCGGAAGAGAAGATTTAAGACCTCAAATATGGCCTTTGAAGAGATGGTGGACATCTTGAGGAGGACCGACTATAATGGGAAGCATGGACCGTACACCAACCCTAATGTGAGAAAGGCCAAGATCATGAATAAAGTTGTGAAGAGTCTGCACAGGAATTTTGGGGTACGACCAGGGAGCAATTAAGGAAACGCTGGTCAGACCTGAAAATGAGAGAGCAGGATTAGTATAGAAGGATCAAGAAAGTGCTTCTAAAAAGTATTTGTCCTGTGTTCCTATTATGATTTATTACTTGCATGCTGCGCCAGGTGATTTTCTTTACTGTAGTACAGTTTAAAATGGCGACTTTCATGTTCGTGGGCACAGGAATCGGTCGTCGTAAACATTGTTCGCTCATTACATAGGATGTTTTGGGCAGATACAGGTTAAATACATTTGTTCATGGCTATTTGTGTAAAAATAATTTGGGGACATTGCTGTCTAGATGTGTTTGTAACTAGAATGAAATGAAAGCTTGATTCAGTGTAATGTAAGGAGAGACGACAAAGGGGAAGGGTAAATTGGGACTTTAAATGAAATTTCGCCTTGTAAGGTCGCGTATTTCCATCCCTATGACTATGCTAAAGAAACCCACAAGCATTGAGCGAGCGAGTAAAAAGGAAAGAGTTGAGAGTTTAAATGAAGCCAATGGTTTGCAAGCCGACACATGAGCGGTGGGTCAATAAACTTTATTAATAGTTAAATACAAACAATGGTATACACAAATATAGGACTCAGAGGGTTGGGTGTGTCATTGCCATCATCCCCAGAGACTTCAAAAAACCAAATATATACCTCAATGTGGGATTTTTAAGGCAATGTAATGACAAAAAGATTTTATATTAAAAAGGATTTTTATTTTATTGATACAAAAAGGTAAAGTAAAAATAGACATACAGAATAATTATTTAGAGTACTGTGTGGTTATGATGTTTGTACCAATGTTATTATCTACTTTATCTGTTGTGACAATTGATGTTAGTAATTTTTATGCTGATCTTCGGTTATCAGTGCTATTACGCATCCTATGATATTTTACCTAGTGTTAACCATATATTGTTGGATACCATTGTTTGTATTTAACTATTAATAAAGTTTATTGACCCACCGCTCATGTGTCGGCTTGCAAACCATTGGCTTCATTTAAAGTCCCAACCCTTTCCTTTTTACTCGCTCACTCAATGCTTGTGGGTTTCTTTAGCATAATGTAAGGAGAGGACACTCAACAGCTGTTTACACATCTGGACTCAGGAGCACTAGTGTGGGACACCAAAACAAAATTTTTTTAAGGTGTCCCACACAGGTGCTCCAGTCGATATTTGGGGTGTCTCCAATTTGTCAGAAAAAGATAAGTATTCCAGCTTTGGTAAGGGAAAAAATCATGTCTTCATCTTGGAACTCTGCCCAAAACAGACAATTGTACCCCACTTCCCAGCAATGTTTCCTATTCCTAGTTCTGGACTCAAATATCTGTGTGCTAAGTATACCTTTTGTTTCATTCTCATAGGGGAGAAAAGACTTGGAGGACACCACTCAGAGGACACAAGGAACACCCCACCTCAGAAAGAAGGGGAACTCAGAACAAGAACATACCCAGAGGAAGGAGAGCTGGAGGAAGTCGGGGAGATTGTCACCACAACAGGTCAGTGTCTGACACCCCAGCTTCAGGTAATATCTGTATGCCTGCATATATTTAATACATGTTTTTTATACAATTTTTAGGTGATGTGCTGGTTGTTGAAGAGCAAGCTGAACATTTCACAAGTGACAGTGCACAAAGGCTAATCCAGGACATCATGGTGTGGAATGGTGAAATTGACATCGTAAGGAAGAAACTCAATGTTATGGAACAACAAATGAAGAACATGATTGATATGTTGGGGAGAATCTGAATTTCTGCCAAATGCCACCATTTTACCATTTGTTGGACTAAACCAAACCTTTTATTTTACATTTTCAAAGCCAAATTTTGAAGATGCACACGATGGGTCAACAAGTGCTATCTGCCATTGTGGATGAATGTAATGTACATAAATGATAATCAGAAAATGACCATTTGCTTATGTGTATACATGTTTCTATGCAACTCCTTACTCATTATATAGTAAAGAGATTAGCTTTGCTTCGGGACTAAAACCCCCTACCCCCTGCTTCCCTCAGATTAGAAGAATGCGGAAGTCAAGAGAGAACCAGCTTCAACCAAGCCTCAGCATCAAGTTTCTCCATTTCTCTTGTATTTCAACCAATGAGATGTACCTATTAGACTGACATAGCAATGACGTATAATCTATTATCCTCTCTGTATAAAACATTAGCACCGCCCTGCAATAAAGCAGAAGTGTAGAAGTAACCAAGCTGAACATGTGTCAGAGTGTTTGCTTCTAGAGTACATGCACATCCACACTTTCCAATTAGAAACAGCAGCAGATAACCTTGAACTAAATTGTAGTTCTTATCTATTACATTTGGTGCCCAGAACGTGGAGCTCCAGTCTTCAGTCGAAGGGAGACCACGAGACGGATCGAGTGGCTGACCGAGACAGAACAAGGGGGTTTGCGCAGCCCTAACAGTACGGTAAGCATATCTATTCTTACCACTGTACAACTTGTCCCTGTCTGGGCTGGCTGCTTTATCTTGTTGGCTCTCTTAGACTGTTCAGAGGCAGGTAATTTATTCCTCGCCTGGGGCTGTTTTAATGAACCTGCTATTGGGTCTCTGCTGACTGTGTATTATTTTATCAGTGTCTGCCATCATGAAGGATTGCAACTCAGCAGTCTGAAAGTGCTGTTGCATTTGTGTGTCCTGACCCCCAGATGAGCTGTCTGCCTCTGGGGAGACTGGAATCTTGCGACAAACGTCTACAGACTGGTTACTCAGGTGAGCTGTTGGCCCCTGAGGGTTTTAGCTCAGCTGCTGAGACTTCGTGGTGCAATGGGTGGTAGGTGTAATGTCCTGTCCTAAATGTGTATTTATGGTTTACTGTTTGCCATACACAAGAAGGGTTGGGGACTGGTGAAGGTGAGAGAAGGTGGCTACCCAAAGGATCAGTTGCGTCACAAGCCGTTGCTCCCCACCACCCCTGACGTGCTTGTTCTGAGATTAAACGTAAATTACCCGGTGAAAGGGGGGTTTGGGCAGATCCTTGAAGAGATAGAACAGAGAATAATGAGGAAGGGTTATCAATCTATCAGTTGTCCTCACTCCCGCCTCAAACCGTCAGCCGAGACTGCGGCAGACGAACAGAACAGAGTGAGAGACCTTGGATACCAGCTGGGAGGCCCAGAGAGAGGAGGGGAAGATGGATCAGAAAGTAACGAAGCAAGAAAAAGGAATGCTAGCTTGTGATAATTGTTTCGACGGCAAAACAGCTCGTGTGTACGTGACATAAGACTAAAACTAAATTGAAATTTCACTTAGAAATTAACGCTGGTCTGTAGTGCATGTTCATACCTCAATACCATAAATAATAACATATGAGATTTTTCACTCCAGCAGTATATAATGAGTTTGGAAATTGTAGAGAAATGTTCACTAATGCATTACAATTTAATTACACCCATTCGATTTTAGACGACTAAAATTAGTTTTAGTCGACTAAAATGTACTGAAGATTTTAGTCGACTAAAACGTAGGACCTTTTAATCGACTAAAATGTCCTGGAGATTTAGTCGACTAAATACGACTAAAACTAAAACAATTGCAGAAGACTAAAATGGGACTAAAACTAAAATGACATTTTAGTCCTAAGACTAAGACGAAAACTAAATCGAATATGGCTGCCAAAATTAACACTGATACACAGAGCTGGGGCTCGGCTCGGGTGTCCCCATAGCAAGCTGCTTGCTGTGGGGGCACTCAACAGGAGGGAGGGGCCTAGGGGGGAAAAAACGAGACTTTACAATCACTTTAATTCCAGCCTTTAGTCTGTTGGGATACGTCTCTACTAACTTTGCACATCTAGACTTTGCAAATTGTTATTCTTTGCAGAACTGCTCAAGTTCAGTTAAATTTGATGGTGACCATTTGTGAACTGCAGTCTTCAAGTCATTCCACAGATTTTCAATGGGTTTTAAGTCTGGGCTCTGACTAGGCCATGCAAGGACATTCACCCTTTTCTCCTTCAAACACTGTGTGGTCATTGTTGCTGTGTGCTTTGGGTCATTGGTATGTTGGAAGGTAAACCTTCTTCCCATCAACAACTTTCTGGCAGAGGGTAGCAGATTTTCCTCAAGCATTTGATGGTATTTTGCCCCATCCATTTTTCCTTCTATCCTGATAAGTGCTCCAGCCCCTGCTGCAGAGAAACACCCCATACCAGGATATTACCACCCCACATAACAGGATATTACCACCCCACATAACAGGATATTACCATCTCCATGCTTTACTGTAGGAATGGTGTTATTTGGATGGTGAACTGTATTGGATATCCGCCAGACATATCATTTGGTGTTGAGGCCAAATAATTCAATTTTAGTCTTATCTGACCATAACACCTTTTTCCATGTGGCCTCAGAATCTTCAAGGTGCGTTTTGGAAAAGCTCAGTGGTGACTACATGTGGCCTTTCTTGAGGAGTGGCTTTTTTCTTGCAACCCTCCCATACAAGCCAGATTTGTAGAGAATTTGTGATATTGTTATCACATGCACACAATGACCACTCTTTGTCAGAGTTCAGAGTTCAAGCTCCTCAACCCCTAACTCGCACATCCATGTCTTTATTGACCTTGCTTTGTGCACTGGTCAAAGCAATCATTTGGTGGAGGAGGGATTATGGTGTGGGGTTGTTTTTCAGGGATTGGGCTTGGCCCCTTCGTTCCAGTGAACTCGTAAGGCGTCAGCATACCAAGACATTTTGGACAATTTCATGCTCCCAACCTTATGTGAACAGTTTGGGGATTGCCCCTTCCTCTTCCAACATGATTGCGCACCAGTGCACAAACAAGGTCCATAAAGACATGGATGAGTGAGTTTGGGGTGGAGGAACTTGACTGGCCTGAACAGAGTCCTGATCTCAACCTGTTAGAAAACCTTTGGGATGAATTAGAGCGGAGACTGCGAGCCAGGCCTTCTTGACCAACATCAGTGCCTGACCTCACAAATGCGCTTCTGGAAGAATGGTCAAACATTCCCATAGACACACTCCTAAACCTTGTGGACAGCCTTCTCAGAAGAGATAAAGCTGTTATTAGCTGCAAAGGGTGGGCCAACTCAATATTGAACCCTAAGGACTTATGCTGCGTACACACGATCAGACTTTCTGCCAACAAAACCTTGGATTTTTGTTAGAAGGTTGTTGGCTCAAACTTGTCTTGCATATACACTGTCACACAAATGTTGGCCCACAATTCTGAACGTGAGAACGCGGTGACGTACAAGACGTACGACGAGCCGAGAAAAAGGAAGTTCAATAGCCAGTGTGGCTCCTTCTGCTTGATTATGAGTATGCCTGAACTTTTGTGCGACGGACTTGTGTACACACGATCAGACTTTCCGACAACAAAGTTTTTTTGGCGGAAAATTTGAGAACCTGCTAGCAAACATTTGTTGGCGGAAAGTCCGACAGCAAATGTTCCATGGAGCATACACACGGTCGGACTTTCCGACAACAAGCTCATATCCAACACTTCCCGTCGGAAAATCTGACCGTGTGTACGTGGCATAATTAAATTTCATGTGCATGTAAAGGCAGGTGTCCCAATACTTTTGGTAATATAGTGTACCTTCCAACTTTTCAAGATGGGAACGAGGGACACCTATTAGCAAAATAATGTAGGTATAGGACACACATCCCCGCCATGCCTCTTTAAAGGAAAATTATACAAAAAAATTATTATTCAAAACCCAAAAATGTTTTTTTTTTTTTTTAAACCAATACTATTCCTTTATAGTGGATTTTGAAATACACAAATGCAGCAATGTAGAAATTGGATGAAAGGTTTAACACTTTTTGAAAGATAAAAAGCGCATTTTATATACAACTATATAGATCAGACCAAAATGAAGGACAAATGAGGAGGAAAGAGGGACAGAGGGACATTGTTCCAAATTATGGACAGTCCCTCGAAATCAGGGACATTTGACATGATAAATCTTGTCATTTAAACATAGCAGGAGAGCAATTAAGACGCTAAAATGGGATACAGTACACCCCTGAGACAGGTCGGTGCATGGGGATCATTTAACTCTGCAATTGCTAAAAAAGGTGTTAATCCCTTTATTACATGACGCAACAGTTGTATCTCTAAAGAGCTAATGTGTAATGTTCTATCACCCATGGCACGGTATAGGGTATCTATATATTAACGCTGTGACATGAGCACAAAAACTCAGAAGGTCCATGTTACAGAATATCTCATATCAGTTGGTGACGGTCTTCATCAATTACCTTGCTGTAAGTTTAGAAGAGTCTGCCTGGCTGAAAGTCTTTCTGTTGAAGTGAAGGTGGTAACACATATACATCATTCAAGGCAGAGATTACACGGCGCCAGCAAGATTTATAGTGAAGATCTCAAAGGACCCATTTATGTTTCATGACAGTGAATAGATCGGGGCTGATTTTCTAAAGGTATAGAGAAGTGTTCACTTTGAATACCCATGTGCAGGGAAATAAATGTCTCACATGTCATTTAATGATTGAAGAAAACCAGCTTCACTTTATTCTCTAAGCAAACATTCTTTACTTCTCTACTATAGCAGATTTTATTTATTTTTATTTATTGCAGGTACTTATATAGTGCCATCAATTTACACAGCCCCTTACATATACACTATATTACCAAAATTATTGGGACACCTGCCTTTACACGCACATGAACTTTAATGGCATCCCAGTCTTATGCCCCGTACACACGGTCGGACTTTGTTCGGACATTCCGACAACAAAATCCTAGGATTTTTTCCGACGGATGTTGGCTCAAACTTGTCTTGCATACACACGGTCACACAAAGTTGTCGGAAAATCCGATCATTCTGAACGCGGTGACGTAAAACACGTACGTCGGGACTATAAATGGGGCAGTGGCCAATAGCTTTCATCTCTTTATTTATTCTGAGCATGCGTGGCACTTTGTCCGTCAAATTTGTGTACACACGATCGGAATTTCCGACAACTGATTTTGTTGTCGGAAAATTTTATATCCTGCTCTCAAACTTTGTGTGTCAGAAAATCCGATGGAAAATGTGTGATGGAGCCTACTCACGGTCGGAATTTCCGACAACAAGGTCCTAACACACATTTTCCGTCGGAAAATCCAACCGCGTGTACGGGGCATAAGTCCGTAGGATTCAGTATTTAGTTGGCCCACCCTTTGCAGCTATAACTCTTCTGGGAAGGCTGTCCACAAGGATTAGGAGTGTGTCTATGGGAATATTTTACCATTCTTCCAGAAGCGCATTTGTGAGGTCAGGCACTGATGTTAGGCGAGAAGGCCTGGCTCGCAGTCTCCGCTCTTAATTCATCCCAAAGGTGTTCTATGGGGTTGAGATCAGGACTCTGTGCAGGCCAGTCAAATTCCTCCACCCCAAACTCGCTCATCCATGTCTTTATGGACCTTGCTTTGTGCACTGGTGCAATTCATTTGGTGGAGGGGAGATTAGAGTGTGGGTTTTTCAGGGGTTGGGCTTGGCCCCCTTAGTTCCAGTGAAGGGAACTCTTAAGGCGTCAGCATACCAAGACATTTTGGACAATTTCATGCTCCCAACTTTGTAGGAACAGTTTGGGGACGGCCCCTTCCTGTCCCAACATGACTGTGCACCTTGTGGACAGCCTTCCCAGAAGAGTTGGAGCTATTATAGCTGTAAAGGGTGGGCCAACTAAATATTGAACCCTACAGACTAAGACTGGGATGCCATTAAAGTTCATGTGTGTGTAAAGGCAGGCGTCCCAATACATTTAACAATACAGTGTATGTATATATATATATATATATATATATATACATACAGTGGGGCAAAAAAGTCAGCCACCAATTGTGCAAGTTCTCCCACTTAAAAAGATGAGAGAGGCCTGTAATTATCATCATAGGTAATTGAGAGACAAAATGTGGAAACAAATCCAGACAATCACATTGTCTGATTTTTGAAATAATTTATTTACAAATTATGGTGGAAAATAAGTATTTGGTCAATATCAAAAGTTCATCTCAATACTTTGTTATATATCCTTTGTTGGCAATGACAGAGGTCAAACGTTTTCTGTAAGTCTTCACAAGGTTGTCACACACTGTTGCTGGTATGTTGGCCCATTCCACCACGCAGATCTCCTCTAGAGCAGTGATGTTTTGGTGCTGTTGCTGGGCAACACGGACTTTCAACTCCCTCCAAAGGTTTTCTATGGGGTTGAGATCTGGAGACTGGCTAGGCCACTCCAGGACCTTGAAATGCTTCTTAGGAAGCCATTCCTTCGTTGCTCGGGCAGTGTGTTTGGGATCATCGTCATGCTGAAAGACCCAGCCACGTTCCATCTTCAATCCCCTTGCTGAAGGGGGGAGGTTTGCACTCAAAATCTCACGATACATGGCCCTATTCATTCTTTCATGTACACGGATCAGTCGTCCTGTTCCCTTTGCAGAGAAACAGCCCCAAAGCATGATGTTGACACCCCCATGATTCACAGTAGGTATGGTGTTCTTTGGTTGCAACTCAGCAGATCGAGGGAGATTATCAGTGGTCTTGTATGTCTTCCATTTTCTAACTATTGCTCCCACAGTTGATTTCTTCACACCAAGCTGCTTGCCTATTGCAGATTCAGTCTTCTCAGCCTGGTGCAGGTCAACAATTATGTTTCTGGTGTCCTTTGACAGCTCTTTGGTCTTCACCATAGTGGAGTTTGGAGTGTGATTGTTTGAGGTTGTGGACAGGTGTCTTTTATACTGATAACAAGTTCAAACAGGTCCCATTAATACAGGTAATGAGTGGAGGACAGAGGCGCCTCTTAAGAAGATACAGGTCTGTGAGAGCCAGAAATCTTGCTTGTTTGTAGGTGACCAAATACTTATTTTCCACCATAATTTGTAAATAAACTCTTTCAAAAATCAGACAATGTGATTGTCTGGAATTGTTTCCACACTTTGTCTTTCATAGTTGAGGTATACCTATGATGACAATTACAGGTCTCTCATCTCTTTAAGTGGGAGAACTTGCACAACTGGTGGCTGACCAAACACTTTTTTGCCCCACTGTATATATATATATATATATATATATATATATATATATATATATATATATATATATATATATATATATATAGTATACCAGCATGTGTAGCTAAGCAAGCTCCCTTAATTAATAGTACCAGTTAAAAAATATATATATATTTCAAATATACATATATTTTTCCTATGAATGAAAATGCACATTCTATATACATTGTATGCCTGAAAAGGCAACAGAACCTATCTAATAAAGGATTAGAGGCTGTTCGCTCAGCTAAGTGAATCTTTGCTTTGTATAGTGTCTGTTAGTAAATATGAGGGAACTATGTTCACTTTGAACACCCAATCATGTCCAAGAGAAATAAGAAAAGTAGACCCCTAATGTCACCCCTGCACTCTACTGAAATGAATTAAGCACAGATAGTGCTTAGTTAGCTTCTTCCCTGACTACAGCAGCCGGGGGAATGACAGTGCTGAAATCAGAAGTGACCAAATGCTCATCGCTTCTAGCTTTAACTTTTGCAGGGATGATAATCCAATGATGATCACCCTCCTTGCTGACACCCGCCGTGGCCATCGCAGGTTCCCAAAAGGGGCAGCAGAGCTTGAAATACCTGATGAGGGTGTCAGGTGGAAGGGAGGGGGCGGCCTGTTACGGCACCCATGGAAGTAAACCGGGTGACTTTCCTTCGCTGACATTTTCTTTTGTTTGTGTTGGATAAAGAATGGATGGATTAGAACCCCTGGCAGGTTTTTATTGTTATATGTGTCCTCCACTAGGGATTTACTGTCTCTATTTGTTCTGGCGACCATTGTCACTGGGACTGGGCATCCACAATTTAGAATTACCCCTGAAAAAAGCATAACGGGGAAGTCTTCCAATAAGGAAATTTGTCCTGATAATTGCCTCGGTGAGAAATTATCTTATCATCTAGAATAGTGATGGGCTTGGGTTCGGTCCAAACCCAAGTTCATGCAAACCTGCGGGAGATTGCCTGCACCACAGCTGACAACATACTTAAAGGGATGGGGATACTCATGACATCAATGACCTATTATGGGAACATGGCCATATTAGGTCAATGTTATTACAAGCATCCCCGTCCCTTTGTATACATGCGTGTGGTTCATTGGTTCAGCAATGACTCAGGGGCGGACTGACCATTGAGCCACTTGGGCACTGCCTGAGGGCCCTGGACCACTAGGGGGCCCCATCAGGGTTGCCAGCCTCAGTAAAACCAGTGACAGTATGTAAAAATCTGCCCCACCTCTCCAGTACCTTCTCAGCCAATAGAAACATGTCTGTGTATACTGTGTGATTGTATACTGTGTGTGTGTATACTGTGTGGCCCCATAATCTCTGATTGCCTGGGGGCCCCATAATCTCCTATTGCCCGGGGGCCCCATGAGTTGTCAGTCCACCCCTGCAATGACTGCTAACTTCTAGGTTCAGGCAGAACCCAAGCTCATCCTTACTCCAGACCTAATATCACTTCCTGTTGTATTTCAAGATAGGAATTGAAGGAAAAACTTCCCAAAGGGACAGCAAAAATAAAAATAAAAAATTGAATTTTAACCATTCTCTAAGTTTTGTTTTTTTGCAAAGTTTTGCTAGAATTGGATTGAAGTATAAAGCAGTGGAAGGTTTAAACATTAGTCGCTTAATGTGGTTGCATCCTTCTCGCAGCCCTTACCCTATTGTCTAGTTTCCCTTTTATCATATACTATTTTATTTTACAGGTGTAGGCTACCAGCATAGTTATCCAATGGAAAATACTACTTTTCTCTCTGCCAATCTTACCGATGTGTCCTTGCTCAAAACTGCTGGCATTGTAGACATGACCTGCTTTATCATCTTAGTACTGAGTCATTGCATCTTCTTCTATTTTGTTGTGGTCATACTTTACGCTTTCTTCACCACTGCTCATATTAAGGAGAAGTCTCGCTATGTCCTCTTCATCCATATGATTCTTAACGATACCCTTTATCTCATAGTGGCCTTTGCCCTTTATGTAGCTTACATGTATTATGTTTACATCCCAGCCTCGATCTGCTACATTATGCTGACGATAAGCACATCGACTTTCCGCGTCACTCCCTACAATCTAAGTGTCATGTCTTTGGAACGCTATGTGGCAGTGTGCTTTCCGCTGAGACACACCCAGCTGTGCTCTCCAAAGAGCTCCACCATCACCCTTGCTTGTATTTGGGCAGTAGCGTTGATATTTAACCTGGCAGACATTGTTGTCCTGGGCTCCAGGGTTGGGAAGAAAGTCTTCTCTCTGTCTGTGATTTGTAGCCGAGCGTCAATGATGGGGACTCAGGAACAAGGCATCATCACACTCTGTAGCATCACCATTAGCTTTTCTGCGGTAGCACTCATCATCATCTACACTTATATACAGGTGGTGCTGGTTGCACGAAAGATCGGCTCTGACAAGTCATCGGCTTTCAAGGCTGGAAAGACGATCATGCTTCATGCATTTCAGCTGATATTATGTATGATGTCCTTCAGCTCTTTTGTCACCGAAACCTACCTGAAAAAGTATCAAGTCTTTATTAATTTTATTAATTATCTGCTCTTCATGTGTCTTCCCCGGCTTCTAAGCCCATTAATCTATGGACTGAGAGATGATACCTTCCGCAAGTATATGATGACATTCCGATCGTCAGTACCATCAATGGAAGATGCTTATAAGTAAATTAATATCTGTGATAATTTTTGTTTTGTAAATAAAATCTGCTTAGCAGACAAAAAGTATCCTTGTTTTCCCATGTCTGGAGAGCCACAGGTGGGTCATACAAGCAGCCATAGAGGTGAATAGCTGTACGCTTTTGTGCACATGTACATCATATAAGCATGTTTTTGGAAATGCCAATGCAGATAAGCATTTGTGTTTACAAAAAGCATGCTCTTGGAGGTGAATTCCTAAATGCAAAACTTTCACGTTTGGTAAAGTACGTTGTTTGCGTAGACATGGGTACAGCTGATGCAGAGAAGCATTGGCCTTGGCGTTTACATGAGCATGGGCATACAGCCATTTACCTCTATGACCAGCTCCACACCCCATATGCAGCTCTTCAGCAATGGGAAAAGCAAGTGTTTTTTATGCTAGGTATATTTTATGCCTAACTATGTCGGTGTGCATGTGGGCGGGGTCACCTGCGCCTCTGTATGTGGGGGGCACCTCTTGAACGGAGTGCGCTCATCAAATGCTGGGGTCCAGTCGGAAACTGTGGTCATGTGAAGAACCGAACATTAGGGCAGATCCCCAACCTAGAGATGAGCCTTCACTGTGTGCAGTAATAAAGTACAGAGTTCCTCTGAAAAGTATGTTGTCCTTTAACACCACACATGGTAACTTGTATGTTTGTATTAGGAGGGACATGCTGAGCCTGCTCCCACTCCACCAGTCCAGCGTATCTCTGTTACCTCACTCCCAGTAACAGCATGGGGTCCCACCAAGCACCTAGTGTGGACCTCATGTGTGCTCTTAACTTAATACTTCCCTTCCCATACCTCATAGCCATAGATCTCCTTAACGTGGGTTTGGATTTGGTTGGATACGGACCGGGAGGGAGCCAGAACATCGCCCCCCTCGCTGCCGGAGGGACCTGTCATCCTAACCAGGTACCATGCTTAATGACTGGTTGCTTGAAGCTTGTTCTTTTACTTGTTTACCCATAGCAGCTACACTCCTCTTCTCTGTGCCTTCCCAATTTAACCCTTTGTAGCAGTGTTACTTCATACGCCATACTGCATTTACAGAGCCAAGTTCTTTAGATACTACAGAACCAACATGCACCCCTTTGAATTACTTCAGACCAGGCCCAAACGCATAGTTGGCAACATTGTGAAAAAATTAATAGGGACACTTTTTCTCTGTAGGCGGAGTCTTGTTATAATTAGGGGCGGGGCATCTGTTTGTAGGCGTGACTTGTGGGGGAAGGAAAATGCGGCACGTGAAGCGCGCAGAGGTGAAAAATTTAGTTTTAGTTAGTTCAACCACTTACGGACTGCCCACCGTCGTTATATGTCGGTGTTTTGAAGAGGAATATCGTTGATATGGCAGCAGCTAGCTGCCATAACCCCGGTATCCTCTTCTTCAGCGGGCGCTCCGCTTCAAGATAAAAGTGGTCTCTGCAGCGGATTCGTCGCAAGATCACTTTTATCGGCGTCGGGAGGGGGCCGCCCCCCCCTCCCGTCGCGCTCCGGTGCCTTACGCCACTTACCCATCTTCATATCATTGCTGGGCGGAAGCGACATCAAAACGTCACTTCCGCCCATAGCTCTTAAAGGGCCATTTTAATTTTTTTTTTTTTTTTTAATTACAAATTTATTTATTTTTTTTGCATTTAAGTGTAAATATGAGATCTGAAGTCTTTTTGACCCCATACCTCATATTTAGGAGGTCCTGTCATGCTTTTTTTCTATTACAAGGGATTTTACATTCCTTGTAATAGGAATAAAAGTGACACATTTTTTTTAAAAAAAAGAACAGTGTAAAAATTCAAAATAAAAGGTAAAATAAATAAGAAAAAATAAAAAATTTTTAAATGCGCCGAGCTCGCGTGCAGAAGCGAACGCATACGTGAGCAGCGCCCGCATATGAAAACGGTGTTCAAACCACACATGGGAGGTATCCAGGGCCAGATTTCCCACAAGGCCACTGAGACCAGGCCTCGGGGCGGCAGTGGTACAGGGGCGGCGTCGCTCCTGCAACGACTTCTCGGCCGCCCCCCACACTAACATAGCAGCATGCAGTGCACCCGGGCACCAGAGAGGTGGGGGGGCTGAAGCACTAGAGTGCTCCTCTCCCTCCTCTCCCTCCTCGTCCTCTCTGTGTCCAGACTGAGGCGGCTCCCTCTGCAGGTCATCGCCGCCGCTGCTTTTTTTTTCGAGGCTCAAGCCTGTCCCCCCTCCCTCCTCCTGTCAGAGAAGGAGAGCAGCCGCCGGAGATCGGAGCGGCTGGTCTCTGTGCGGGGGGGGGGGCGCGTGTTCTCCTGTGTCTCTCACTCCCGCCCAAGCCTGTCTCCATCTGTTCACTTCTGGAGGGGGGGGTTGTCCTGGGGGGTCTGTACTAATGAAGGGGGGGTTGTCCTGGGGCTCTGTACTAGTGAAGGGGGGGTTTGTCCTGGGATGTCTGCACTAATGGAGGGGGGGTTGTCCTGGGGGTCTGTACTAGTGAAGGGGGGGTTTGTCCTGGGGGGTTTGTACTAATGAAGGGGGGGTTGTCCTGGGGGTCTGTACTAGTGAAGGGGGGGTTTGTCCTGGGGGGTTTGTACTAATGAAGGGGGGGTTGTCCTGGGGGTCTGTACTAGTGAAGGGGGGGTTTGTCCTGGGGGGTTTGTACTAATGAAGGGGGGGTTGTCCTGGGGGTCTGTACTAGTGAAGGGGGGGTTTGTCCTGGGGGGTTTGCACTAATGAAGGGGGGGTTGTCGGGGGGGGTTTGTACTAATAAAGGGGGGGTTTGTCCTGGGGGTCTGTACTAATGGAGGGGGGTTTGTCCTGGGGGGTCTGTACTAATGAAGGGAGGGGTGGTTTGTCCTGGGGGGTCTGTGCTAATGGAGGGGGTGGGGGTTGACCTGGGGGGGTTTGTACTAATGGAGAGGGGGTTGTCCTGGGGGGGTTGTACTAATGGAGGGGGAGTTGTCCGGGGGGGGTTTGTACTAATGGAGGGGGGTTGACCTGGGGGGGTTTGTACTAATGGAGGGGGGTTGTCCTGGGGGGTATGTACTAATTGAGGGGGGTTGTCCTGGGGGGGGTTGTACTAATAGAGGGGCGTTTGTCCTGGGGGGTCTGTACTAATGGAGGGGGGTTTGTCCTGGGGGGGTCTGTACTAATGAAGGGAGGGGGGTTTGTCCTGGGGGGGTCTGTACTAATGAAGGGAGGGGGGTTTGTCCTGGTGGGGGTCTGTACTAATGGATGGGGGTTTGTCCTGGGGGGGTCTGTACTAATGGAGGGGGGTGGTTTGTCCTGGGGGGGTCTACACCCAGGAAAGTACACACAGGGATCCAGAGGGAGAGGGCAGTGCTGAGGGAAAACCATTAGAGAGAGAACCCCGCTGCCCTGCACCACCAGAGGGAAAGCCACACAGCCTGGCGCCATCCCTGGCGGAGAAAGGAATGGAGTCATTGCAGGAATACAGATCTGGGTGCTACCCAGCGGAGTCGCCACAGGCAATTCAGAGTGAGCTGACTCCTGATCAGGGGAACCATCGCTGGATCAGGTGAGAGGGCCGATCGGCCATTATCTACTAATGTCCATAGGAACTGCAGTCTCTGACGTCTCCTGTATCATGTCTGCAATCTCTGACCATCTCCTGTACTATGATTGCAGTCTCTGACCATCTCTTGTATCATGTCTGCAGTGTTTGACCGTATTATGTCTGGGGGCTCTTTCTGGTGGTGTGTGGGGGGGCGGCATTGAAGGGCCCGGCCTTGGGGCGGCAAAGGGAGTAAATCCGGGCCTGGAGGTATCGCCGCAATCAGTAGAGCGAGAGCAATAATTATAGCCCTAGACCTCCTCTGTAACTCAAAACATGCAACCTGTAGAATTTTTCGCCTATGGAGATTTTTAAGGGTAAAATTTTGTCTCCATTCCACGAGCAGGCGCAATTTTGAAGCGTGACATGTTATGTAACAATTTACTCGGGGTAACATTATCTTTCACAATATAAAAAAATTGGGCTAACTTTACTGTTGTCTTATTTTTTAATTAAAAAAAGTTTATTTTTCCCCCAAAAAATGCGCTTGTAAGACCACTGTGCAAATACAGTGTGACAGAAAGTATTGCAACGACCACCATTTTATTCTCCAGGTTGTTAGAAAAAAATATATATAATGTTTGGGGGTTCTAAGTAATTTTCTAGCAAAAAAAAATGTTTTTAACTTGTAAACAACAAATCTCAGAAAGAGGCTCGGTCCTTAACCCCTTGCCGACGGCTCACGCCAATATACGTCGGCAGAAGGGCACGTATAGGCATATTAACGTACCTGTCCGTTGCCCTTTAAGATGCGGCATTGTGTGCGCGCGCCTGCTGTGAGCTCCGTGAGTGTGTTTGCGAGCCCCGCGGACTTGATATTCGCGGGGATACCTGCGATCGGCTCGCGGAGAGGAAGAACGGGGAAATGCTGATGTAAACAATTTCCCCGTTCTGCCTAGTGACACTGACACTGATCACCGCTCCCTGTGATCGGGAGCGGTGATCAGTGTCGTGTCACGCTTAGCCCATCCCCCCACACAGTTAGAATCACTCCCCAGGACACACTTAACCCCTGCAGTGTCCCCTAGTGGTTAACCCCTTCACTGCCAGTCACATTTACACAGTAATCAGTGCATTTTTAATCGCACTGACCGATGTATAAATGTGAATGGTCCCAAAATAGCGCCAAAAGTGTCCAATCTGTCTGCCATAATGTCAAAGACATGACAAAAATCGCAGATCGCCGCCATTACTAGTAAAAAAAAAATATTAATAAAAATTGCCATAAAACTATCCCCTATTTTGTAGACGCTATAACTTTTGCGCAAACCAATCAATAAACGCTTATTGCGATATTTTTTACCAAAAATATGTAGAAGAATACGTATCGGGCTAAACTAAGGAAAAAAAATGTTTTTTTATATTTTTTGGGGGGGGTTTTATTATTGCAAAAAGTAAAAAATATTGTGTTTGCCATGGCTATGAGTAAGCACCTGTTATGAGTGCGAAACGTGTCAGCTGAGCTCTGTACATTCCTGCTGTAGTGTCCTGTATATCCTGTGATCCAGCTTTTTAAACAATAAAGGCATTCGTTATTCAGTCCGGTATGCGGCATCCAGATCTCTTCATCCACTTCTGCTCCACTTTGCATTAGCCAGCACCTGGGACTCTTCTTTACTGAAGGATTCATACCAGTCATTCCACCTATCGATCCAGACCTACCTGAGCGGTGGAGCTTTCTTTGCTTTGATTGCATTTCTTTGCTTTGATTGCCAAAAACAGTCCTGATTATTCCCAGGACAAAAGCAAAAAATCAGGATTTTGAGAGGGACATGCTCAGATCGGGACGAGGGTCCAATTTTCGGAATTGTCCCGGGAAAATCGGGACTGTTGGTAATTATGCCAATGGTTAATGTAACTTTACTGAACACAATGCTGCATACATTTCATAATGGACAGCGTTTTTTCACTAATCCTAACTAGGATAATGTAGTGGCCCAGGCATACCTCTCTCCGTGAGGTTAGAGTCCATAATGGCAATATCCATGGCTTGGATGTCCTTCACAATTCCCGGTTTCTTCAGCAGCACCACAACTGTGCTCACAGATGAGGTTGTAACTCTTGGACCCATCAGTACCCAGGCTGGCTGCTGGTTTACTAAACTGTACACATTTTCCACCTGCCTACATGCTTGAGGTCTTAACAAAATATGCAAAGTAAACCAGCTCAGTCCAGCTATTTAAATCTCAAAGTGTTGCCCTTTTTCTTGTTAAGACAATCCTCCCCTCTGCTACTTATGAAATTACTATCACAATGACACAGGGGCCTTAACGCCAGTCCAAATCCAGCTATTTTTTTATTGTCCCCTCTGGGCCCCTTCCTCCAAAAAATGTCATCCATTTTTCTAGGGAGGTCCACCTCCACATTGTTCCAATTTGGGCAGAGGTGATAATAATTAACTTGAGGGATATTGTTGTCCTGGAAAAAAATTTCTGTGTGTGTGTGTGATTTGCAGTTAGGTGTCAATTATGAGGACTCAAGAAAAAGGTACCATCATACTCTGTAGCCTTGCTTCCAATTGGGGGTCTCATCATTATTTACACTTATATTCAGGTGCCCAAATTAGGTCTTACGCACACTGTCCCAGGCCAGGAGCTGAACACCATCCAGCTTCCACTGGGAAATCCTCTACTGGAGAGATAAGAGATCCTCTTCCAGACCAGGATTTCAAAACAGTGCCTTCCCGTGAATAACACTTTACCGGTCATCCCCAGGCCCTCAGCCAAGCTCCTGCTGAGGCCTACACTGTAGCAAAAATTCTATTTAGCAATCTTTTCCAGGTCCTCAGCTCAACTTCTGCTGAGGCCCAGACTTCAGTTCCTTGCTTCACTAGCTATCTCCAAAGATATTTGCCTTTATTAAATAAGGTGTCATCCAAAATACAGGTCACAGTGGAACAAAGCTTACGCGTTTGATGACTAAGCACTCCTTGTAGTGCAAAATGCGTAAGCTTTGTTCCACTTTGCTGTGACCTGTATTTTGGATGACGCCTTATTTAATAAAGGCAAATATCTTTGGAGTGCGGCTTTCCAGAATTTCTTTGATGTCTAACTGCCATAGCATTGCCAGCACCTGGACTTCTAGACTGAAGGAGATGCCTTTTACCTTGATCTGACCCACCTGGAGCGGTGATACTCTCTCTTCACTAGCTACCCTGTTTCCCCGAAAATAAGACCTACTGTGATTGTTGGTGATGGCTGCAATATAAGCCCTACCCCCCAAATAAGCCCTAGTTAAAGTCCTTGCAGGTCTTATTTTCAGGGTAGTGCTTATTTTCGGGGAAACAGGATAGGGCTTATTTGGGGGGTAGGGCTTATATTGCAGCCATCACCGACAATCACGCTAGGTCTTATTTTCGGGGAAACAGGGTATATCCTAGAGGCAGCAGCCCCAGGAGAATTGGAACCCTCTCTAGAGAGGAAAAAACACTCTGGAAACACCTCCCAAGCATTTATTACCTCCCCAGCTACCATCTGGATACCTCCTACCAGGGATTGGCTGGGGGATGATACATATGTATACAGGTCATTGGATTTGCCCTGCCCTATATTCTGTAAGTGTCTTACAGAAGCAGGTGGGAGAAATCAAATACCGAACTAGGAAATCCTGGTCAGACAAAAACAGTCACTTACTGCTCCACTGACTGCAGTGAAGCCAAAAACTAAATTTAGCCAAGCATCTTAACTGCAGGAGGGTGCTACCTAATTTAATTGATATTTATTTTTTGATAGAGATTACATTTTTTTTTTTTTTTTAGATTTTCCTTTTTTAACACGTGTGCAGCAGACCGCACCCTTGTTTTCAGTTTCTGTCTCCAGCATATCAAGCGTAGCAATACCATCAACCATTTGTCTACCACATGTCTGAAGATACATCTGACCTCTTACCACACAGCTCAGTGGGAACAGCACCAAAATGTTCTTCAAAGATAAAGGGTCGCAATCCTCCTCCTCATCCTCCTTCTATCTCCTCCTTTTCCACCTCTACCCAAGTATATACGATTCACTCTCAGCAGCCTTCAGCGAGATGGATAATGGTATAACAAGAGTTGTCACAGCTCTACCCTATGGCTCCTCCAGCGGGGAAGTGCATCTGCATGGGGTAAGCATAGGCTGCAACCTTCCTCTGATTCTGCTACATTGAGCAGACGAGGTTTTACTGCCCCAACTATGAGAGTGCAAAAAAAAACAAAACACGTCCCTAGCCACCCTAATGCCAAGTGCCTAAATGTCTGCTTGGCCAAATTGCTAGCTTTACAACTTCTGTCTTTCCAGCTGGTGGAGTCTGCCCCCATTCCGGAATTATCAGCCTGTGCTGTAGCGCAGAGACAGGTTACCAACCGCCATTTCTTTGCCCATATGGCCGTCCCTGCCCTTCACCATCACATAGAGGGTAATGTTTCCATGTTCCTGGACCATGCAGTCAGCAGCAAGCTCCACATGACCAAAGACACATGGTTCCTCAAATGTAAGCAAGGATAGTATACAGTATATATGGGAGGGCAGTTTAGGCCAGCGGGGTTCTCCTTCACCACTACCAGCACAACTTGGACCATCATCAGCACCATCAGCATCACTACCCCCATTATTAGCTGCTTCCTTCAGGACCATTATCCTATCAGCAACCTCTTCGTCGCTACATCAGTAGCAGCAGCCCACCAACAGCAATTTTTTGTTCGCACCATGTGCATCTTCAAATACTCGGCGGACACCCTCCAAAGGCTAAGAAATACCACCTCTACTTTACCAACCTCCACTCAAAGAATACTTCAAAAAGAACAACTACTAAGGATCAATCTACAATCAACCACTAAACACAGGAAGAAACAAAGTAAACTACATCACCTAGCATGCGCCCTGATCAACACCAGATCTGCAGTCAAGCACAGACAGGAAGACCACGACTTCATCACCGAAAACAACATAGATTGCCTCTTCATCACGGAAACCTGGCTAACACCCGACTGCAACACTATCCTAACAGAATTAGTGCCGGAGAACTACAGAATACTAACTGAGCATAGAATTGGAAAAAAAGGAGGAGGCCTTGCAGTGATGTTCAAAGCCCACCTTGCACTCGTCAAACCAACGCTACAGAACTCAGTGCCATTCATGGAGACACTTACTCTACATCTTCAAACAACACCCCAAGACACCATCCACATACTGCTATGCTACAGACCACCAGGACCGAAGACAAATCTCCTTATACCCTTCACCAAATTAATTTCAATACACACCCTGAAATCCAGAAACTTTCTAGTTCTCTGGGATTTCAACCTCTGGGCAAACTCCACCCAAGACCACATCGCCACCGCCTGAATAAACCAACTAGAGGAACTAGGTCTTCAGCAACTGATAAATGCTCCCACGCATGGGTCAGGGCACACTCTGGACCTCATCTTCAAACAAAACATGGACATCATCATACTCGACAACGCACACGCTTCCATGGACGGACCACCACGCTATCAATTTCAAAATCACCACCAACTCCTCCCTCCAAAAACCAAAACACCCAATAACAACACACTGGACAAGATCTCAGAAGAAACTACACTCGGAACTCTTCAAAAACACACTATCAAACAAAATAGCAATGCTAAATGTAAACCACTCAACAGAACAAACACTCGACTCCTTAAACAAGACAATACTACAAACAGCAGACTCAGCCGCTCCAAACGTAAAGCACTCATCTGTAAATAAAATTCTGGATGGTTTAATGACACTCTCACTCTACTAAAACAAGAACGTAGAAGAGCTGAAAGTAAGATATATGATGTAGTAGCGCTCAGGTCCGTGGATAAAGAAGTAAGTAACTAAAAAATTATTTGGTATATTGATATATATCTGTATCTACATACACGATTATTAATATAATAATCAGTAAAAAAGGATAAAAATAAATAAAAAACATAGATAAAAATCAACAATAGGCAGTAGTCCCATAAAAACAGTCCAGAAAAAAAGTCTATGAAGTATAAATCATCCGTAATGTAGATGTGGGAGCCAGGGGGATCTGTGCAATCAAAATACCAAGGGCAGCTTCCTGTTGAGTGAAGTCAACTCTCCATATACATATAAAAAAATTCAAAAGAGAAAGCGCCTCTTAAGTACCAGTGATTTATTAAAACGTTAACAAGCAAATATGAGCACTTACATTAAGGCTGAGGTGTAACAGCTTCCATAGAGAACTAAACCCGGTATCGTCAAAGACTCCAGTGGTGTGGGGCTGGATGGATGCTGGGCGGATGGCCGCGGACCTCGGCTCGGAAGCGCCGGCTGTGTTTGAAGTGGAGCAATCACTTCCGCGTTCCAACAGGTCATGAGGGCGATGACGTCACTCGGGCAGTTCACGTTCACAGGGGTCCACTACGCGTTTCTGAGCATGCACGAAGCTCGTAACGGGCATGCGCGCTCCTTTATCAAGTTGACACATCATCCCAACAAAACTCCTAAAAGAATGCTCTGACATCTTGGCGCCTACCATAACACACCACATAAATCAGTTGTTCAAAGAAGGGATTGTTCCAACCACCCTCAAGCAAGGCATAGTCAATTCCCTCCTAAAGAAACCAAACCTCGACCCCAAAGACCCTAACCATTGCAGACCGGTAACAAGCCTGAACACCATCTCCAAGATTATGGAGAAAGCAGTAGTACAACAGCTACAACTTCATCTGGACACTCACAAACTCCTGGACCGACTTCAATCAGGCTTCCGCCCAGGCCATGGCACAGAAACAGCACTCCTCAAAATATGGGACGACGCCCTCGAAGCAGCAGATGACGGAGTATCATATCTACTAGTACTGTTGGACCTCAGCGCAGCATTCGACACAGTGGACCACAATACTCTACTCACCTGCCTCACTGAAGTAGCAGGAGTCACATATGCAGATTTACCATGGTTCGCATCCTTCTTAGGAAATCGTTCACAGACAGCGAAACTAGGAGCCTTCACCTCTGAACCTTGCGCAATTTCTTATGGAGTCCCTCAAGGATCACCCTTGTCACCCATGCTCTTCAACATTTACATCCACCCACTCCTCAAAATCATCAGGAAATCGAACCTATGCTTCCACTCATACGCGGATGACACTCAACTCTACTTTCGCATCACTGGACAAAAAGACCAATATCAAGGACTAGAAAAATGCCTCTCATCGATTGATGACTGGATGACCGCAAGTTCCCTAAAACTCAATAGATCCAAAACTGAGCTTCTTCTTCTCCACGCAAACCAAAATACAAAAACCAAGCTCCCATGAACACCACCCACCATCCTTGGACAGACCATCTGCCCGAGCACCAAAGCTAAAAGTCTCGGAGTCATCTTCGACTCATCGATGTTAATGAATGCACAAATAGGATCAGTAGTCAACGGATCTCACCATCTCCTCTGCCTGCTACGTAGGCTCATCCCCTTCATTCCAGAAAAGGAGAAAGCAGTAGTAGTTGGAACCATCATCAACTCCTGTCTCAACTACGCAAACTCCCTCTACATAGGTCTACCTAAATACCAGATTCAACACCTTCAAGTCGTCCAAAACACGGCAGCAAGACAGGTTACAGGAAAAAAACCCTAGGAATCCATCTCCCCATCACTGAGGACCCTACATTGGCTAACAGTGAAGGATTGGATCACTTTCAAGACCCCCTGCCTCACCCACAAATGCACACAAGGAAATGCTCCTCGATATCTCTGCGAGAAAATAAAACACTACACGCCCAATCGCAGCCTCCGCTCAACCAACCAAAACCTCCTCCGCATCCCCAAGTTCCGCTACAAATCAAAAGAACGACGATTCGCAGTCCATGGACCTCGGCTATGGAACGCTCTACCCACTAACATCAGCTTGGAAGAAAACCATCGGGCCTTCAGAAAAAAACTCAAGACCCACCTCTTCTAAATATGCTGGACAACACAGGACGAATCAGAGCCTTGAGGCGATTCAGTTTGCATTTATAGAGATATTCAAGTCTTCATTAATTCATTCATTCAGTATATAATGTATGGCCCTCTGGATAACTCTACTGGCAGCCAGGAAGGATGCAAGACAGGGCACACCTCTGGAACTTGTTCAGCAGCCCTGCACCCTTACAGCTGCTAATGTAAGTACCAGATCTGTTACCTCCAACTCCTCCAACTCCTCCTTCTCAATGCCCGCTTCCTCTGAGTCATTCTCTGATCCACCAGTCCTTTTCAAACGTTGCGGTTATTCTACGGCTCAGGCTGAAAGATGCCACCCACTGCTGCAGCTGGTATATGGAAATAGTTGTGCTAATAAAAAGTGCATAAACTTTAAATCAAAAAGCAAACACACTATAATGCATTGAGAGTGTATAAATCATATAATAAAAAAGTGACACATATGACAAATCTCTGTAAAGTGAAAAAAGGTAACTTGTGAAATAATGTCTCTAAAAATGTGGTAAGTATGTCAGATTCTGTGGTGATACGGATCTGGAGAAAGGGAAAGAGTTTTCAGAATTTTCAAATGCCACCAAGAGAAAGTGATGAATCCCTCTGTGAAGTGAGGGCCAGAAGGAATAAACACTCTTACCGGAAGATATGGACCTCCTATTATCGCAAGGTCGTATTCACCAGCAGATATAGCCCTCTGCAGGGTCTGAGATGGGTCCTGGACCAAGATGTATAAATGAGCCCCAGCATCCTCCTCAATCGCTGGCCACAATCCGCCCACTTACTTCAAAATTTCAATCTCCCAAAATGAGCACGGAGAAAGTAAAGAAAATAAAAGCTCCAATAGTGCGTTATCGTTTTTATCAAACACTGCTCATTTATTGTAAAAAAAATGTCCATAGTATATACAAAAACAGCAGAAAAGCACTTGCCAGCAATAAAATTACAAACACCCGGACTTCCGGGGTCACATGAGGCGTGGTGACGTCAGCGTGTAGCTCTGCCCGATATGTTTAATCATACGTGACGTCTTCCTGGGGCACGGGCGACGCACTGAGCCATGACCTTATATACAAGGAACGGGCAACCAAGCCTCGTTTTCATGTGGCGCCCATATTAGAAAGAAGGGTGGATCCAAACCTCACTTGGGGAGGAAACCAAACCTCTCTCCCACATGGCGGTCATATCATAAAAAAGGAAGAGAACATTCAAATCTCATTCTCTATTGGTCGCCATCTAGCGGATACAAAGAGAACAGAAAATGAACTCTGTTCGCCCATGATAGCCATATCAGGACAAATAAAAAGGAAACATTCAAGCACCACTTATACTTAATAACCAACTTCTAAGTTACATATATAAGTAGTATATACAAAGAAAAGGCGTATCTCAATGTGACTTCCGGACTTGCCTACCACATTAATTGATCGTGGGAAAAGGAAATTTTTATAAAGACTAAAATGCATGGATCGTATCAAATAAAAGGTAACGATCACTAGTCTCCTATTTTCATTCTGATCATGTGATGTTAGGACAACAAGGAGAGGCAGAGGTCCCCTTGGAACTGTAAGGGGGCCAGCAACAAATGTGTCCACAGGCAAAGGTGGATGTGGTGGTCTGTCCTCAGGCAGGGCATAATTTCCTCTGTTTAGTGAGTTTGCCCATGTTATCCAACCACAGCATGCAGAGGAGGTGGTGGACTGGCTTACTATACCCTCCTCATCCTCCTCATCCTCTGTCAGGCAAGCAGAGACAAGTGTGCAGTCCCCTGCAGTTGCGGATAAGAGTGGATAAACCTGATAAACCTGCCTCCTTGTCCACATCTATTCCTGCCATAGCCCCAACATCAGCCATTGAGGCGTCAGCTGAGTTATTTGACCACAGCGTCGGCCATTTGCTCCTTGATGATGCCCAGCCATTACTGGATTCAGATGTTGGTTCTGAGGTCAAGGATGACAGGAACATGAGCCTAGAGATAGGGAGGAACACTGGTAGACAAATTGGCATTCATGTTCCCCAAGCCGCAGCGTATTGCCAAGTTGTCTCCAGTGGTAATGATGTAGATGGAGGAGATGGAGATGAAGATAATGATGAGGTCACTGATGCAACTTGGGTGCCAGATAGAGCAGAGGGAACTGAAGGTGAGGCGGCACAACCCCAAGGAGACCGACATCAAGAAAGAGAGAGCAGCCACCCTATTCCATCACATTCTGCAGCTGTTATCTCCCGGCCCACTCCCCAAAGCTCAGCTGTCTGGGCCCTTTTCAGCACATCTGCAGCAGATCACACTGTTGCTATCTGCAAACTGTGTCTCATGCACATCAAAAGTGGCAAAAACACCAACCATTTGGGTACCACATGCTTAACAAGGCATTGAAAGTCCAACCACTCAGCCTGTTGGCAAGAGCACCTAAAAGCCACACAAAAGCCTAAATGAGGAGGGTGCAGATCAGCTGGGAAAGAAGATGGCCAAAAAGTTAGAGGGTTTTTAAACTAGGCGATGGGGGGGGAGGGTCCAGAGGTAGAGATAGTCAGCGCGGAACATTTTCCAGAAGGTAGTATTGGGGGCATTAGTGGTAGGTTGACCAAAGCACATAAACCCAAGGTAAGTATAGTAGCAAGTCCTAGTTGCAATCTCGGAACACCCAATAAGAGGATAATATGCGAACGGTCTAAACTACGTGGCATGTTTACCAATGCTAGGAGCCTGGCGGACAAGATGGGTGAACTAGAGATACTGTTTTACGAGGAGGATTTGGATTTTGTGGGAATTTCAGAGACCTGGTTCAACAGCTCTCATGATTGGCTGGCAAACATTCAAGGGTATACCCTTTATCGGAAGGATAGACAGGGTAAAAAAGGGGGAGGGGTATGCCTATATATCAAGAATAATGTACAAGTGAATGTGAGAGATGACATCACTAAGGGAACTAGGGAGGAGGTGGAATCCTTATGGGTAGAGCTCCAAAGGGATGAAGCTAAGGGGAAAATAATACTGGGAGTATGCTATAGGCCCCCTAACCTGAGGGAGGAAGGGGAGACAGATCTCCTATCACAATTTGGATTAGCAGCAAGGATGGGAAGTGTTATCATAATGGGGGATTTTAACTATCCAGACATAGACTGGGCGGAGGGAACCGTGCATTCATCTAAGGCTCACCAGTTCCTAAATGTTCTGCAGGACAATTTCATGGGTTAGATGGTAGACGCACCAGCTAGAAATAAAGCGTTACTGGATCTACTAATTACCAACAATACAGACCTGATCACGGATGTGGAAATACGGGGCAATTTAGGTAACAGCGATCACAGGTCAATTGGCTTTAGTATAAATCACACATATAGGAAACATAAGGGGAGTACAAAGACACTGAATTTCAAAAGAGCCAACTTTCCTAAACTACGAGTCTTGCTAGAAGGCATAAATTGGGATAAAATCTTAGGAACAAAGAACACGGAAAAGAGATGGGTTTGCTTTAAGAGCATATTAAATAAGGGAATTAGCCAATGCATCCAATTGGGTAATAAATTTAAAAGAGCGAACAAAAGTTCTGGATGGCTTAGCTCCAATGTAAAAATGCATATAAAAGCAAAGGGGAAGGCCTTCAAAAAATACAAGGTTGAGAGATCATCATCAGCATTCAGACTTTATAAAGAATGCAACAAGAAATGTAAGAGTGCAATAAGGATGGCTAAGATAGAACATAAAAGACACATAGCGGAGGAGAGCAAAAAAAAATCCCCAAAAATTCTTTAAGTATGTAAACAGTAAAAAAGGGAGGACAGACCATATTGGCCCCATAAAGAATGAGGAAGGACATCTGGTTACAAAGGATGGGGAGATGGCGAAGGTACTGAATTTATTCTTCTCCTCAGTCTTCATGAGGGAATCAGGGGGCTTCAGTAGCCAAAACTGCAATGTTTATCCTCATGAAACATCACAGCAAGCACCTCCATGGTTAACAGAGGACAGAATTACAATTAGACTTGGGAAACTTAACATTAATAAATCACAGTGACCAGGTGGCTTGCACCTGAGGGTACTTAGGGAACTCAGTCAAGTAATTGCCAGACCATTGTTCCTAATTTTTACTGACAGTCTACTGACTGGAATGGTACCAGCTGATTGGAGAAAAGCCAATGTAGCACCAATATTTAAAAAGGGCCCAAAATACATCCCTGGGAATTACAGACCAATTAGCCTAACATCAATAGTAGGGATGAGCTTCGAGTTCGAGTCGAACTCATGTTCGACTGGAAAATGGGCTGTTCGCAAGTTCGCCGAACAGCGAACAATTTGGGGTGTTCGCGGCAAATTCGAATGCCGCGGAACACCCTTTAAAAGTCTATGGGAGAAATCAAAAGTGTTAATTTTAAAGGCTTATATGCATGGTATTGTCATAAAAAGTGTTTAGGGACCTGGGTCCTGCCCCAGGGGACATGTATCAATGCAAAAAAAAGTTTTAAAAATGGACGTTTTTTCGGGAGCAGTGATTTTAATAATGCTTAAAGTGAAACAATAAAAGTGTAATATCCCTTTAAATTTCGTACCTGGGGGGTGTCTATAGTATGCCTGTAAAGGGGCGCATGTTTCCCGTGTTTAGAACAGTCTGACAGCAAAATGACATTTCAAAGGAAAAAAAGTCATTTAAAACTACTTGCGGCTATTAATGCATTGCTGGTCCGACAATACACATAGAAGTTCATTGAAAAAAAGCATGGGAATTCCCCACAGGGGAACCTCGAACCAAAATAAAATAAAAAAATGACGTGGGGGGTCCCCCTAAATTCCATACCAGGCCCTTCAGGTCTGGTATGGATATTAAGGGGAACCCCGGCCAAAATGTAAAAAAAAAAATTACGTGGGGGATCCCCCTAAATTCCATACCAGGCCCTTCAGGTCTGGTATGGATATTAAGCGGAACCCTGTGCCAAAATTAAAAAAAAAAATGGTGTGGGGTCCCCCCAAAAATCCATACCAGACCCTTATCTGAGCACGCAACCTGGCAGGCCTCAGAAAAAGAGGGGGGGATGAGAGAGCGCTCTCCCCCTCCTGAACCGTACCAGGCCACATGCCCTCAACATTGGGAGGGTGCTTTGGGGTAGCCCCCAAAACACCTTGTCCCCATGTTGATGAGGACAAGGGCCTCATCCCCACAATCCTGGCCGGTAGTTGTGGGGGTCTGCGGGCGGGGGGCTTATTGGGATCTGGAAGCCCCCTTTAACAAGGGGACCCCCAGATCTCGTCCCTCCCCCCTGTCCGAAATGGTAAGGGGGTACAAAAGTACCCCTACCATTTCACTAAAAAACTGTCAAAAATGTTAAAAATGACAAGAGACAGTTTTTGACAATTCCTTTATTTAAATGCTTCTTCTTTCTTCTATCTTCAATCTTCCTTCATCTTCTTCTTCTGGTTCTTCTGGTAAAAAAAGAAAAAAAAATGGGGCGATCTCCCCTTCCTTACGCTGCTTAGATTTTATTTCAATTGTGATCACTTTTATCCATTTTTTTATGGTATTTTTAGAAATAAAAATCCCTGGTTTACCTGCACTATGCAGAAGCTTTTTATTTTTTATTTGCATATTATCCCGATGCAAGAAACTGCCTTCCAGTAGCCCTACTTCCATCACGGGGTCTGGATCAAATCTGTCCCCAGGTTCTCCTTGGAACACATCCTTGAGGTTTATTGGCTGATATCCAGTTGGCGGCCCTTCCTGATGTTTCTTCACCCCACCAGAGAAGTCGAGAAGTGAGACAGAGGTTCCACCGTTCCGGATATCGTTTTCAGCCTAGGTTTGGCTCCATGCACCATTGACTCCATGTCATACGACATTGGAGTCCACGTCATCTGGTAAGAGTACCCATCTTATCTTACTTCCTGATGTTTTCATTCTGATGCCCCATATCGAGATGTTGGTTTACAGCTACGGACGTTCTGTACCCCGTTGTTGACTCACAGTCACAGATCCACACTGTGCACCATTGACTTTAATTTCCAGTCTCACATCATTTTTTGGTCCATACCAGTTCCTGAACAAACACTTTATACTGTGTTTGTTCATTTCACTTCACTTATGGTTTTTGCACATATGCTTTACTGTTCAGTACAGCATCTCTTACTTAATTGTTTCACTACACCCTAACTTCCCAATATTTCTTAGCGCTGCATTTTTTCCCAGTTACCAGTTATTGTTTGTCACAATGTATGCAGCTGCTGGCTCACATATATTTTATTTTTGCTATTAGAGCGCAGTGTTTTCATATTCTCAGTGGTCCAGCAGACCTGCTTCCTGAAACCTCCCAGGGTTCAATCCGCAGCAATCAGCCGTAGGGTCCACTACCTTGCGGTGCACTCCTGATCCCAACGGTGTGCATCTGTCACCTGGATACAGGTGACCTGACACCTGGTATGGAATTTAGGGGGACCCCCACGTCATTTTTTTTTAAATTTTGGCCGGGGTTCCCCTAAATATCCATACCAGACCTGAAGGGCCTGGTATGGAATTTAGGGGGACCCCCCACGTCATTTTTTTTTTACATTTTGGTTCGGGGTTCCCCTGTGGGGAATTCCCATGCCGTTTTTATAAATGAACTTCTATGTGTATTGTCGGATCGGCAATTCATTAATAGCCGCGAGTAGTTTTAAATGACTTTTTTTCCTTTGAAATGTCATTTTGCTGTCAGACTGTTCTAAACACGGGAAACATGCGCCCCTTTACAGGCATACTATAAACACCCCCCAGGTACGAAATTTAAAGGGATATTACACTTTTATTGTTTCATTTTAAGCATGATTAAAATCACTGCTCCCGAAAAAACTACTGTTTTTAAAACTTTTTTTTGCATTGATCCATGTCCCCTGGGGCAGGACCCAGGTCCCCAAACACTTTTTATGCCAATAACTTGCATATAAGCCTTTAAAATTAGCACTTTTGATTATTCATGTTCGTGTCCCATAGACTTTAACCTTGTTCGCGTGTTCGAACAAATTTTTTGCCTGTTCACATGTTCTGGTGCGAACCGAACAGGGGGGTGTTCGGCTCATCCCTAATCAATAGTATGTAAACTCTTGGAGGAGATGATAAAGGACTATATACAAGATTTTAGTAATGAGAACGGTATCATTAGCAGTAATCAACATGAATTCATTAAGATTCATTCTTGCCAAACCAATCTATTAACCTTCTATGAGGAGGTGAGTTGCCATCTAGATAAAGGAAGGCCCGTAGATGTGGTGTGTCTGGACTTTGCAAAAGGATTTGACACAGTTCTCCATAAATATTTACTGTACAAAATAAAGTCCGTTGGCATGGAACATAGGGTGAGTACATGGATTGAAAACTGGCGAGTTCAGAGGGTGGTGATAAATGGGGAGTACTCGGAATGGTCAGGGGTGGGTAGTGGGGTCCCCCAGGGTTCTGTGCTGGGACCAATCCTATTTAATTTGTTCATAAACGATCTGGAGGATGGGGTAAACAGTTCAATCTCTGTATTTACGGATGATACTAAGCTAAGCAGGGCAATAACTTCTCCGCAGGATGTGAAAATCTTGCAAAAAGATCTGAACAAATTAATGGGGTGGGCAACTACATGGCAAATGAGGTTCAATGTAGAAAAATGTAAAATAATGCATTTGGGTGGCAAAAATATGATTGCAATCTATACACTGGGGGGGAACCTCTGGGGGAATCTAGGATGGAAAAGGACCTGGGTGTCCTAGTAGATGATAGGCTCAGCAATGGCATGCAATGCCAAGCTGCTGCTAATAAAGCAAACAGAATATTGGCATGCATTAAAAAGGGGATCAACTCCAGAGATAAAACGATAATTCTCCCACTCTACAAGACTCTGGTCCGGCCGCACCTGGAGTATGCTGTCCAGTTCTGGGCACCAGTCCTCAGGAAGGATGTACTGGAAATGGAGTGAGTACAAAGAAGGGCAACAAAGCTAATAAAGGGTCTGGAGGATATTAGTTATGAGGAAAGGTTGGGAGCACTGAACTTATTCTCTCTGGAGAAGAGACGCTTGAGAGAGGATATGATTTCAATATACAAATACCGGACTGGTGACCCCACAATAGAAATAAAACTTTTTCGCAGAAGAGAGTTTAACAAGACTCGCGGCCACTCATTAAAATTAGAAGAAAAGAGGTTTAACCTTAAACTACGTAGAGGGTTCTTTACTGTAAGAGCGGTAAGGATGTGGAATTCCCTTCCACGGGCAGTGGTCTCAGCGGGGAGCATTGATAGCTTCAAGAAACTATTAGATAAGCACCTGAATGACCGCAACATACAGGGATATATAATGTAATACTGACACATAATCACACACATAGGTTGGACTTGATGGACTTGTGTCTTTTTTCAACCTCACCTACTATGTAACTATGTAACTATAGGCCCCCGGGCTATACAGTACACTGGGCCCTGTCTACACAATCACGCACGAGAATAAAAATACAAATTATCAATAAGGCTATATTTATTAAAAATATATAAATAATTGTGTCTGCGCTGGGTAGTAAATAAATAAAAAAGTGAAAAAAAGTATGTGCTAAATGAAGAATATCAATACTACAAAACCTATATGTGTCAATAATCATAAAAAATCGAATATATATACTAAGCAATAATATGTGCAATCCGTCTGTGAAAATATGATCAAAGTGCAACATGCAAAAAAGTTAAAAAACATATATAAAATGTAAAGTCCAAGTGCTGGTTGTATAACAATAAGGTGTCCACATCTAAATTAAAAACCAATTCCTAGGTAGCAAACGTAAAGTGCAGACATACAGTGTCCAGTGGCGGAACTACCGCCATAGCGACCCACGCATGCGTTATGGGGCCCCCAGCCGTGTAGGGCCCGGCAGAGGCGGCTCTCTAATTCGGCAATTAGGCTAGTTGAAGTGCCGCCTCTGCTAAAAAATGTCACCATGGGCACAGCGCGACCAGGGCCGGATTTCCCACAAGGCCACCGAGACCAGGCCCCCACACTAACATAGCAGCATGCAGCGCACCCGGGCACCAGAGAGGTGGGGAGGCTGAAGCACTAGAGTGCTCCTCTCCCTCCTCCTCCTCTCTGTGTCCAGACTGAGGCGGCTCCCTCCGCAGGTCACCGCCGCCGCTGCTGTTTTTTTGGAGGCTCAAGACTGTCCCCCCTCCCTCCTCCTGTCAGAGAAGGAGAGCAGCCGCCGGAGATCGGAGCGGCTGGTCTCTGTGCGGGGGGGGGGGGGGGGCGCGTGTTCTCCTGTGTCTCTCACTCCTGCCCAAGCCTGTCTCCATCTGTTCACTTATGGAGGGGGGGTTGTCCTGGGGGGTCTGTACTAATGGAGGGGAGGTTGTCCTGGGGCTCTGTACTAGTGAAGGGGGGGTTTGTCCTGGGATGTCTGCACTAATGGAGGGGGGGTTGTCCTGGGGGTCTGTACTAGTGAAGGGGGGGTTTGTCCTGGGGGGTTTGTACTAATGAAGGGGGGGTTGTCCTGGGGGTCTGTACTAGTGAAGGGGGGGTTTGTCCTGGGGGGTTTGCACTAATGAAGGGGGGGTTGTCCGGGGGGGTTTGTACTAATGAAGGGGGGGTTTGTCCTGGGGGTCTGTACTAATGGAGGGGGGGTTTGTTCTGGGGGGGTCTGTACTAATAAAGGGAGGGGTGGTTTGTCCTGGGGGGGTCTGTGCTAATGGAGGGGGTGGGGGTTGACCTGGGGGGGGGGTTTGTACTAATGGAGAGGGGGTTGTCCTGGGGGGTTGTACTAATGGAGGGGGAGTTGTCCGAGGGGGGTTTGTACTAATGGAGGGGGGTTGACCTGGGGGGGTTTGTACTAATGGAGGGGGGGTTGTCCTGGGGGGTATGTACTAATTGAGGGGGGTTGTCCTGGGGGGGTTTGTACTAATGGAGGGGGGTTGTCCTGGGGGGGGTTTGTACTAATGGAGGGGCGTTTGTCCTGGGGGGTCTGTACTAATGGAGGGGGGTTTGTCCTGGGGGGGTCTGTACTAATGAAGGGAGGGGGGTTTGTCCTGGGGGGATCTGTACTAATGAAGGGAGGGGGGTTTGTCCTGGTGGGGGTCTGTACTAATGGATGGGGGTTTGTCCTGGGGGGGGTCTGTACTAATGGAGGGGGGTGGTTTGTCCTGGGGGGGTCTACACCCAGGAAAGTACACACAGGGATCCAGAGGGAGAGGGCAGTGCTGAGTGGAAAACCATTAGAGAGAGAACCCCGCTGCCCTGCGCCACCAGAGGGAAAGCCACACAGCCTGGCGCCATCCCTGGCGGAGAAAGGAATGGAGTCATTGCAGGAATACAGATCTGGGTGCTACCCAGCGGAGTCGCCACGGGCAATTCAGAGTGAGCTGACTCCTGATCAGGGGAACCATTGCTGTATCGCTGGGTCAGGTGAGAGGGCCGATCGGCCATTATCTACTAATGTCCATAGGAACTGCAGTCTCTGACCGTCTCCTGTATCATGTCTGCAATCTCTGACCATCTCCTGTACTATGATTGCAGTCTCTGACCATCTCTTGTATCATGTCTGCAGTGTTTGACCGTATTATGTCTGGGGGCTCTTTCTGGTGGTGTGTGGGGGGGCGGCATTGAAGGGCCCGGCCTTGGGGCGGCAAAGGGAGTAAATCCGGGCCTGAGCGCGACCAGCAGCGGGTTGCCTGTGAGCTCCAAGCACGACCAAGCAGTGGAGAGAGGGGTCGGAGCACAGCCGTCTTAGGGAGGAGGCGGGGCCAGCGCTGTGTTGTCTTCAGGAGGAGAGGGGGGAGGAGATTCCAGCAGACTGAGCAGTGAGCACAATTCCCTCTGCTCGGGAGACACAGATCGCGCCCCCCCCCCCTCAGCCGTCACCCCCCCGGACAGCTCAGCGGTGCGGCGGTTTCCGCACACCCCGGAGGAGGCATCCGGCTGACGAGGAGAGGAAGAGGAAGGCACCCCGGAGGAGGCATCTGACTGACCAGGAGAGGAAGGCACCGCGGAGGAGGCATCACGAGTGCTGTATGGAGCCGATCCGATGGAAGGGAAGGTAGGAGAAGTGTCTGGGCTGCCCCTCTCTGGGGCTGTCAATCAGTGGGGGGGGTATCACGGGCTCCAGCTGCAGGGAGAGGCAAAGTTACCACCATGCCACAACGTTTTCTGAAGACAGCGACCAACAACATTTTTTTTTTTATGAGAGAGAGCCACCCCCCCCATCCATGTTCCTGCAGCATCCCTCAGCCACAGCCAGAGACTGGTCTTTATATGCACCCCTGCCCCCACCCCCCCACTACATTCTTCCTGATCATGTGTCAATATCAGTAAGGACAGCTCAGTCCTGTGCCAGTGTCCCAGTGTATCCACCTGTGATTGGCAGCCCCTGACCCCTCCCTCCACCCTGCCCTTACCCCTGCCTATGCAGGGCTCCACTGAGGGGGGAGTTGGGAGGTCCCAGTCCAGGGCTGATCCTCTGCCATGGTGGGCCGGGTGCTCCGCATCCTGAGCTGGCACTGCCTGCTGATTGGCTTCTCCACTGCTACCTCCCTCACCGACACCAGCACTGAGATAGAGAACACTGACACCAGCACCGAGATAGAGAGCACTGACACCAGCACCGAGATAGAGAGCACTGACACCAGCACCGAGATAGAGAGCACTGACACCAGCACCAGGATAGAAAGCACTGACACCAGCACCGAGATAGAGAGCACTGACACCAGCACCGAGATAGAGAGCACTGACACCAGCACCAGGATAGAGAGCACTGACACCAGCACCAGGATAGAGAGCACTGACACCAGCACCGAGATAGAGAGCACTGACACCAGCACCGAGATAGAGAGCACTGACACCAGCACCAGGATAGAGAGCACTGACACCAGCACTGAGATAGAGAGCCTGACACCAGCACCGAGATGGAGAGCACTGACACCAGCACCGAGATAGAGAGCACTGACACCAGCACCGAGATAGAGAGCACTGACACCAGCACCAGGATAGAGAGCACTGACACCAGCACCAGGATAGAGAGCACTGACACCAGCACTGAGATAGAGAGCATTGACACCAGCACTGAGATAGAGAGCACTGACACCAGCACTGAGATAGAGAGCACTGACACCAGCACTGAGACAGAGAGCACTGACACCAGCACTGAGATAGAGAGCACTGACACCAGCACTGAGATAGAGAGGACTGACACCAGCACCGAGATAGAGAGCACCGACACCAGCACTGAGATAGAGAGCACTGACACCAGCACCGAGATAGAGAGCACTGACACCAGCACCAGGATAGAGAGCACTGACACCAGCACTGAGATAAGGGAACACTGACACCAGCACTGAGATAAGGGAGCACTGACAGCAGCACTTTAAAGCTCTTATTATATGTGAGTGTGGTAATCTGTTTTTTAATGGCATTAGTTCATTTTTTTTTTGAGGGGGGGTGGGCCCATACAACATTTTGCTATGGGGCCCTGTGATTTCTACTTACGCCCCTGATAGTGTCCATAAAAACTGGTATCCATCATGCTCATCCTTAATGGTGTACAAAATAAAGCATGCTTCATTGCTCTCCTGTGACCCCCAATCGTGTATGCGCTCACCTCTGAGCATGTGACACAGTATCTAAACAGTGTCTAAACACGCAATGGAGCCACTCCTGGGCTCATACAGGGTGTGCTGATGCTGATCTCCAATTCGTTCAGATAACATCAATGGTTTCACATTATTATTTATTATTATTATTATACAGGATTTATATAGCGCCGACAGTTTACGCAGCGCTTTACAACATTAGGGCAGACAGTACAAGTACAATACAATTCAATTCAATACAGGAGGAATCAGAGGGCCCTGCTCGTTAGAGCTTACAATCTAGGAGGGAGGGTCAAGTTATACAAAGGGTAATAGCTGTGGGGGATGAGCTAATTTCACATATAAGAAAGAAGAAACTCCAGATTGTTTTTTCGAGTTCCTTTGTGTCTGCAACTCTCTGGAGCTGCCGCACAAGTTCAGTTGATAGATGGAAGCACACACACCCTGGAAAGCTGTCTCCATGTGTTCATCTCTAGAGGCTATATTTATTGGTACTTCCAACAAAATCAGCATTTAAACATTAACACTATGTTTGGACAATATAACATGAGCCTGAAAAGCAATAAATTGAAAAACAAGAAATTACAGATTGAAATGGGACAGTTGCTGCGTTTGAAGGGCACAGTGGTTGCGTTTAATGGGCACAGTGGCTGCGTTTGACGGGCACAGTGGCTGTGTTTAATTGGCACAGTGACTGCGTTTGACGGGCACAGTGGCTGCGTTTAATTGGCACAGTGGCTGCGTTTGACGGGCACAGTGGCTGCATTTAATTGGCACAGTGGCTGCGTTTGACGGGCACAGTGGCTGCGTTTGACGGGCGCAGTGGCTGCGTTTGAATGGCATTGTGGCTACGTTTGAATGGCATAGTGGCTGTATTTGAATGGCACAGCGGCTGCGTTTGAATGGCATAGCGGCTGTTTTTGAATGGCACAGTGGCAGCATTTTAATGGCACAGAGGCCATTATTAATAATTTTGACCAAAAATGATGCTGCTACATTTCTTTGGTAAAAATAACCCAAATCAGTGTTTATTTGGTGTTGGCAGTGATGGGGGACAGACAGATGTTTTATGGGGACACAGACATGTGTATGGGGACAGGGGTGCTTGGTGTACTGTTTGTGGGGTGATCTGTAACAGCTCTCTGTGTAAAATCATTCTCGCACAGAGAGCTGTCACAGATCTGCAGTCCCCCCCCCCCTGCACTGAGCTTGGCGGGGAGAACTGTCACAGAGACATGCGTCTCTGTTTACATTGTGATGGCTGTGATTGGACACAGCCGTCACGTGATCGGGAGGGCCGATCACAGCGCCCATATCCCGATCTCTGCTCAGCTGGATTCTGTGATCATAATGATCACAGGACCAATCCGCAGCGCGCCTTGTAGCCGTGCTGCGAGCACTCGCTCTGAGGAACGTTCCTGAACGTCCAGTGTAGTATAGACTCCCCAGGAGAAAGGCCGATCACAGCGCCCATATCCCGATCTCTGCTCAGCTGGATTCTGTGATCATAATGATCACAGGACCAATCCGCAGCGCGCCTTGTAGCCGTGCTGCGAGCACTCGCTCTGAGGAACGTTCCTGAACGTCCAGTGTAGTATAGACTCCCCAGGAGAAACCCCTCCCCCTACATTAGTATAGACCCCCCACGAGAAACCCCTCCCCCTACATTAGTATAGACCCCCCTGGACAAACCCCCCCCCTACATTAGTATAGACCCTCCCAGGACAAACCACCTCCCCTACATTACTATAGACCTACCAGGAGAAACCCCTCCCCCTACATTACTATAGACCCCCCCAGGACCGCCCGGGTGGAGCGTGTCAGGCTTGGGCAGCAGGCGGGATCGAGACACAGGAGGTCGAAGGAGGAGAACTGGAACACGTTGAGCTTGGGCACGGGCACGGGCCGACCCCCCCCCAGTGACGTCACCGCATGGCAGAGACAGCCGCTCCGATCTCATTTTGCTTTCCTCCTCTGACATAGGAGGGAGGGGTGACGGGCAGGTCAAGGCGGCGACTAGCAGAGAGAGCCGCCTACGAACAAGGAAGAGGAGGAGGAGGAGGGAAGGGAGCACTCTGGCGCTTCAGCGCCCCCACCTCTGTGGTGCCTGGGTGCACGGCACCCCGTGCACCCCGTCCAGGATCGTCCCTGCCTTTGGTCATGACAAACATCTCGGATCTTCAGAAAAATACAACCCAGGTAGATGGTCTAAGCAATCATGAGATAATGAGGTTGATCTTACTTAGCATAACACTTACAAGTTTCATTGTCTTCTCCTATTTCCTGGCAGTTATGCTAAGTGTCTGCTTCACCAACACTGTTGCCCGCCAAGAAGTCCGCTACATCTTGTTTACGCACATGCTTGTTATTGACTCAGTCTATCTCCTCTTTAGCCTGTTCTTGTTCTTAGCTTCCTATTATCCCACCAAGTACCCTGCACCTTTCTGCTATATATTTGTCGTTGTGAGCTCCACTTCTCTGAAGATCACTTCCTACAACCTGGCCATCATGTCTTTGGAGCGCTATATCACCATATGTTTTCCGTTAAGACACAGAGAGATCTGCACTTTACAAAGAATGGGTATCGCTATTGCAATTATTTGGGCCCTTGAACTGTTACCTAATGTTGCAGATTTTTTTGTTTTGACTTTGACAGCCGAGAAAACATTTTTTGCTAGGATTGTAATTTGCAGTCGCTCTTCATTCATTGTCGCATCGGTCCAAGATACCATAAGACTTGCCAGCCACGCCTCAACGTTTTATTTGGTGGGGCTCATAATCATCCTCACATACATCAAGATCATGTTGGTGGCTTTCAGGGTTGACTCAAGAAAGTCGTCTGCCTCTAAAGCTGGAAGAACGATCGTGCTCCACGCGATTCAGCTCCTGCTGTGTATGATGGCTTACAGCTACAGCATCGTTGAAATCATTTTTAAAAACTATATTAATTTACTCCCCGTCATCAACTTTAGTTTTTTCATGTGCTTGCCGAGGTTCCTTAGCCCTTTCATTTATGGGATTAGGGATGAGCTCTTTCGCAAGCAGATTAAAAAATTTACTGTGTGCGATTTTAAAAAACATAGTCTAAAATAAAATGTAAAGACATGGAATGTGGAATTATAATGTTGGAAATATAATGTTTTAGCACAAAAGAAAAGGTATTTATTCTATTAAATGTAAAACCAAAACAGCCAATCACAGTTGGAAAGTCCGTTTAGCCCCTAAAGACCCACTAAAAGGGGCATAGCAGGTGGAAAGGAAGAGGTTAAGGTATGGAAATAAATGTTGGAGTAACTTTGTGACGCTCAAATGAACTGAAGAAGTGATGAACCATTATAGAACAAGTCAAGTCAAAAAATGAGAACCTTCACAGACATACAGTATAGCATTGCTAGCGGTTAGATGTTTTTGGTGAAAGAGGCTTTGTATTTAAAGAGGAAGTAAACTTCCTCTGCAGACATTTACCTACAGGTAAGCCTATAATAAGGCTTACCTGTAGGTAGTGTAAATATCTCCTAAACGTGTGCAGTTTAGGGGGTATTTACATTGTATGACATCACTGGCGCATGCGCTCTGAAGAAACGGCCATGGGTGCTGTTCCTTCCGAGCCCCGTGCCTTGAACGCCGGCAAGCGCGGGAGTGACATCATCGTGGCTCTGGCCAATCTCAGCGCTGGAGCCCATGAACCTGGAAGAAACTCCGGGCAACAGCTTCATTCCAAGCTTCGTTCCTTCGTTCCAAGGATAGTATTTCATAATTTCATAATGCATACTAGCTCATTATGCCTTTGTCTTGCAGGGGTTTTTTTTCTGAGGTTTACAACCTCTTTAAGATGCCAAGAATAGAGTCAGGATGTGCAAGAGTTACCATCGGTGGCCACCAACTGGCTGAAAGAGACCAGGTAAGGAGGGTAGCAGTAGGGTAAGGAAAGTAGAGCCTGCTGGAGGAAGAGGAGCTAAACTAGGAGGTAAGTCTGAAATATTGTGCAGATATTTTGTGTGTGCACACTACAGTAAATGATCTGGGGCTCCATTGCAGCTTAAATGTAGCTTTGGGGTACTTGCTTCTACCACCACAACACCTCTGCCTCTCTGAAATGCCATTGATGTCCTTTGAAGACCCATATCCCACCTCAATCACACCTTCTACATTGCACTGCTTGGACTCCCTGTGCCAGGTCCAATCACTATGCGTTTGTAGGAGGAGGCCTCCACTACACAGCCGCCCCAGTGACAAAGGGGAACCAAGACATATGTGCTGCCTGCCACTCTAGAGTAAAAATAATAAAAGATTTAGTTGACACCCACAGGTGGCCAGTTGTCAAACCACCTATCCAGGCCTCACACCAGAAGATTACGTCTCCTCTTCAACCAGTGACATGGGTCTGTTCCTACCCATCCTGGCACCACACCACAGAGTCATTTTGAGGCTAACAATACAGAACACTAGATGCATTCCACCCGTTGTTTAGCAAAGCACATTTGTTTTGCTTCAAACCATAGGTATGAAGGGAGACACCACTCACATGTGAGGCCTTGCTACTTACCTGGTCCAGGCCCTGTCCCTAAGAAAGCTCTGTACTGCAGCGGTCCTAGAATAGGGACCCCACTGAGAAGGGCATATTTAGACAGACACCAAACAACCCTTCCGACTGCAACTCTCCATCACTGGCCACCACTTTCCCAATCCTGAACGGCTTTGTGTATACTGATGTTACACAAGCACTTGAAACACTTTTATACATATACACTTTGTTCCCCTCATTGCACACACTGTGATGGCACGCATGGGCCTATTTTCATTAAATGACCAGACTGCGAAATAAACAGACTTATTTGCTGAGTGCAGTTCACCATATTGGAACAAGTATGTTACATTGGTCTGCATTATGCCGCGTCGGACTTTCCGGCATACTTGGTCCGGCGGACCAGAGTGTACCGGACAATCCGCCCGTGTGTAGGCTCCAGCGGACTTTTCCAGGCGGACTTTTTCCCAAAAGCCCGCCGGACCTAGATTTGAAACAAGTTTTAAATCTTTCCGTCGGACTCAGTTTCGGGTGGAAAGTCCGCTCGTCTGTGTGCTGGTCCGACGGAAAGCCCGCTCGTGTGTATGCTGGTCCAACGGACCAGATACGACGCGAGGGCAGGGTATTGTATTTCGCGCTCGCTGCAATAGGAAGAACACAATTTCCTATTGCGGCGAGCGCGGGGCATACCAGGCCCTTAGGTCTGGTATGGATTATAAGGGGAACCCCCTACGCCGAAAAAACGGCGTGGGGTCCCCCCTAAAATCCATACCAGACCCCGATCCGAGCACGCAGCCTGGCCGGTCAGGAAAGCACCCACCCCCCATGTTGAGGGCATGCGGCCTGGTACGGTTCAGGAGGGGGGGGCGCTCGCTCGTCCCCACTCCCTTTCCTGATCGGCCAGGCTGCGTGCTCGGATCGGGGTCTGGTATGGATTTTAGGGGGGACCCCACGCCATTTTTTCGGCATAGGGGGTTCCCCTTATAATCCATACCAGACCTAAGGGCCTGGTATGCCCCCCGACGGGGCTCGCAAGGTGTCAATCTCGCCGATAAAAGCGGCAAGATTGACATCCTTTTCTAGTCCCGTCGCACCTGAGTCACGTTCAAAATGAACGGACTTGTCCGTGTGTGGACAAGTCCGTTCATTCTGAAAGTCCACCGTAACTCTGGCGAAAGTCCGTCGGAAAGACGGGCGGACTTAGCCCACCGCAATAGTCTGGTCGTGTGTGGGCAAGTCCGCCCGTTTTAAAGTCCAGCGCACCTGGCGGACAAAGTCCTGCAAAAAGTGTGCCGGACCAAGTAGGACAGAAAGTCCGACCGTGTGTACGCGGCATTAGAGTTATCATTTACACAGTCATGTCCATTGCAATGGAAGATTCAGGAAAGGACCCACTAGTTGAGCACAAGTCACTCAACTTCATAGTATAACAATGACAACCGACTGGGGTAGCTTGAGCTGAGGCAACAGTTTAGGCTATTCAATGGTGAGACCGCACAATGATATTGGCTGCACAATGCCATTGGCTGTGACAATGGTATTGGCTATGAAAATGGTGCACATACCTATGGTTTAAACACTTCCCGTACACATGGGTAACAGTCCTGCACTTTCCCAACTCCAGGTCCCATCACAGGTAAAACTCCTTCCTCTAATGAACACATCACAGGATGAGGGTGTCCTTTGCTTGCTTTCCGTCAGACCAAAGACGCTATTTACCCTCACAACTGTAAGTGACCTCACCTCCAGCCAACACACCACTGCATGCAATTAACCCCCGCAAATACTGGGCATTACTTCACACAGAAATACAGTGTCTAACTAAGCAGCTGGAGGGTGCATGTCCAGCCCCACAGGTGTGCGCACTAGGTATGCCGGATGTGTCTGGGCACACCCTGAATACCCTGTGCAGTGCCGTTTCCCCCTGCTTCCTGGCACCCCCTGTCTCCTGCATGCAGTGCTACCAGCTTCCCTCCTCTCCTGCCCGCTGCTGCAAGGGATGTTTCAGGATGGATGAATGAATGAACACACTGAGTAATCTGTATCGATCGCACCTGTGTTCATTCTTAACAGAAGCATAGTCAACTATTTACTATGCCTCCGTTTGTGAATGAACAGGAAGCTTCTCAGTGCAGAGCACTTCCCTATTCATTCACTGTCCATTGCGGCTGAGGCTGCAGAGAAATGGACTGGGGAAGCTCTGTCCTCAGTCCTTTTCTCTCTGTTTAGACCCTTGCTATTTCACCAAAGCCCCCCCAACGGGGCTCCTAAAAAAAAAAATTGTAAAAAAATAAAAATAAAAACTACTGACACCATCCACTGTGCTGCTGACACCAATCTCTGCTCTGCTGACACCGCCCACTGCTCTGCTGATATACATACATATGTGTTTGTGCTCTGGGGTTCACACCCTAATGCAATAGGCTGCCCAGCCCTATGCAAATTATGATTTAAATATGTCCCAAAAATGAAGGGCAATATATGGTATTTGTAAAAATTGTATCACACTTTAATTGCACTTATATTGTATACCTTAGGACAAACATAGTTATCTAAAATACCAACATCACACATACATTTAAAACACTTAAAATGTTCCTTGCAGGACATGCATATTTGGCTAGTACCAGTGAACAGTCCCCTCAGCATAGTGAAGGTAACAATTATCCAGTTACTAAGCGTTTCCAAAACTGATTATCCAAGGTTACCTCACTGAACCATAATGTGAATATTATCAATTTGTCCAGTGGAAAAGTGTCACTTAAAGGAAAACGTGTTTTTTCTTATTTTAGATGGGGTGGAGAGGGATTAAAACATCTGTAGCTTTCAAATCCAGTATCTTTTTATTATTTTATAATCAAAAAATTGAACATACATTGCATACAAGCACCCCAAGTACATAATAACAATCATAAAAAATACACACACTCAAATAAAAAAAATAAATAAAACATTATAATAACAATAATAATAAAAATGAGTCTAAACCAATCCCCCCTCTCTACATTTTATATATATATTCCCATATCAAACGAAGGAACAACCAACCATATCTTCCAGATATTCTCAAATTTCCCTGGACAACCTCTATGTAGAAAAATATACTTTTCTTTTATCATACTTTCCTTAATTTGTATTTTCCATTCTGCTATTGTTGGAGGGTACGTTGCTATCCACTTTTGTGCTATTAACTTACGTGCCTGAAACAGACTCCTTACTCTTGTTATATAGACAAACTCCAGAATCCTAGATTCCTCTATCATATTTAACAGGCAAATGCCTGGGTCTATCGGTAATTTTTTTCCAAACACACCATTAATGGTCTCAACTACCCCCTGCCAATAATGGTGGAGTTTGGGGCATCTCCATTCTCCATAACATGTGTATTAAATTTGCAGGTCCCCTGTTACATCTAGGACATAGGGAGGTATCTCTACGTTGCCATTTAAATAGCTTCTCTGGTTCTATGTAAAATAAATAGTTGGGTTCGTTTTTGTGTGGGGGATAAGGTAACAATAGGAACTGTGGATAATGCCATCGCCCTTTGATCATCAGGTATAGGCCCCAAGTCTCGTGCCCATTGTATACTTGATGGAATGGCTACCGATTCTTGGAACTTATTATATAAAACCCCATATATGCACAATATAAGACCTTGTTTTAGGCTCTTTTTTTATATCCAGCAATAACATTTTCCTAGATTTACTAATTTTTAGTTCAAAGGAACGGTCCTGCACCGGTATAGCATGTCTAAGCTGTAGGTATTGAAAGAATCTTTGCTTCGTGATTCCATATTCCACGGTTAGTTGTGTAAAAGTTTTTAATCTGTAACTTTATATTGCTATCTGTGCCCCCATTAGGGAAATTTACCCTCTCTATGTGTTCTGTTTGCCGTTCACGTCGAAAGCGAAGGTAAAAGAAAATCCCAAATTCTGGGCTGACATCAGAAAAAGAAAAGAGGGGGATTCTTCCAATGGGGGCTCTGGGATATCTTCCAATGGAGTTCTGGTGACCCTGGTGACATACCGGAATCTCTCCCTTCCTGTCGGAATCTCTCACTTCCTGTTTTGGCTATGGGAGAGGAAGCGAATGGGAATCTTCCCATTGGGACACAGATGTGAAGAAAAGCCTGACAGAGGTTATAATGCTCCCTCTATCCAAAGTGTTGCCTTTAGTGACACTTTAATTCATGGTATCAAATAAACACAAACAAATGAATGCCAGAAACCAGGTGTGCTTCGTCCACAGGCAATCTGGAATATCTCTAGGTTCGCAGAGTGTATGGTCCATCCAGGGTACACTAAGATGAAACAATCATTTTAAATGTCCTTCAGGTGGTTAGCGCCTATATTATAAGTGACCTGCATTCATCACCCAACTGATTAGAATATTGGGCACTTGCCATCTTAACCCCTTTTACATTAACTGCAGGGCGGCGGCTCCTGTGTGCAGAATCACGTACAGGTACGTGATTGTGCACTTCCGGGTCTGGGGCGCACACGCGTGCCGCTCGTGGCCCACTACCACAGTGACTGGACACAGCGGGAGCCAATCAGCGGGTCCGCCGCTGTTGTCTGCCGGGACCCGCTGATCGTTCCCGAGAGGCAGAACGGCGGTTAGCCTATGTAAACAAGGCAGATCGCCGTTCTGTTAGTAGGGAAGATAGAGATCCTGTGTTTCTCTTAGGCAGAAACACGGATCTCTGTCTTCCCACAGTTAAAAGCACCTCCCCCGCAGTTAGGAAGCACTCTCTAGGAGCACATTTAACCCTTTGATCGTCCCTGGTGTTAACCCCTTCCCTGCCAGTGTCATTAGTACAGTGACAGTGAATGTTTTTAGTACTGATCACTGTATTGTTGTCACTGGTCCCCAAAAAAGTGTCACTTAGTGTCCAATTTGTCCGCCACAATGTCGCAGTCCAGGTATAAGTCGCTGATCGCCACCATTACTAGTAAAAAAAGTAAATAAATAAAAATTCCACAAAAGTATCCCATAGTTTGTAGACGCTTTAAAACAATATAGGTGTGACAGCGCTGTAAAAGTGAAATAAACAATTATGGTGATAAACACTGATATTGCAATAATATGAAAAAAGTCCAAAAACATAAAATGAATGAATCCAAAAAAATTAAATAAAAAAAAAAAAAAAAACAAAACAAAAAAAAAACAAAAACAAGCTCGTGTGATATCTTCAGACAACCTCCATGAACGGAGTGCTCCCACCACCTCATTTCACATTTCACACCATATTAGCGCGCAACTACCTCAATTTTCATTTGTAGACGCTATAACTTTTGCGAAAACCAATCAATATACACTAATTGGGATTTTTTTTACCAAATATACAGTATATAGCAGAACACATATTGGTCTAAATTTATGAAGAAATTCGATTTTTTTTTCATTTTTTTATTAGATATCTTTTAGAGCAGAAAGTAAAAAATATTGTTTTTTTTTTCAAAAGTGACAATCTTTATGTCTTTATTGCGCAAAACATTAAAACCGCAGAGGTGATCAAATGCCACGAAAAGAAAGCTCTATTTGTGGGAAAAAGAGAACATCGATTTTATTTGGGTACAGCGTCGCATGACTGCACAATTGTCAGTTAAAGTAACGCAGTGCCGTATCGCAAAAAAAGGCCTGGTCATGAAGTGGGGTGAACCCTCAGGGGCTGAAGTGGTTAAAGGAGAACTAAAGGCAAAACTCTTTCCATTTTGGACAGAGTAAGGGAGGGTTTCAGTTTTTATGGCATCTGTTTCCCCCTGGGGACATTTACCTACACTTCCTGTGCCATAGCCAAAGCAGAAAGTGAGAGGAAATCCTTCCAAAGTGAGGGAATCCCTGTTTGCTAACAGAACTAGTGTCACCATTGGAAGATTTCCCTTCTATTACTGTTCTGGTGACAACCCAAAATCTGGGATTTTCTTTGACTTGCACTTTCAGTGATAACAGTAATCAGGACAAATAGAGAGGTTGAATTTCCCTAACGGGGACACAGCAATAAAGACCCGACAAATCATCCATCTCACACCTTCATCTTTCTCGCCTGATCCTGGGTGCACGGCCAATAGAGACACAGCTTTATTTCCCCATGGCAGTCTTGGATTATTTGTGGCTTACAGGTTATATATATATATATATGTAGCATGGCCCCCATGAGGACTGCTTGAATTTACCTGTTCATCTGCATCGCCATGACCCTGTGAACATTCCAACCCACCTGACATTCAGATGGGTTCAGACATCTTTTACAGCTTTTACTGGAGTAAGCAATGTGGTATTTATATACAAAGGAGGGTAATTGGTCAACTGAGTTCTGGATAACAGCCAGACTTGGGAGAAGAATTCCCTGACAAGACAGCTTAGGAACAGTTCAACAGCACATGAGCATATTATACATATACAGTATGTACAATGAAGTACCACCTGGAGCATGACCTGTAAGGACAGTAAAGGGTTATCTATCTAATGTGGGTAGTCACACACTATAGGGGAACCCCAGGCCAGCCTATTCAACCTTTTATATCCTAATGAGAGATCAGACAGAATAGGTATAGAATAGGGCCCTGTAAATGGTAACAACAGCAATGTCCAAGATGCAGGCCTGATAGTCTTCACCGGTAGTTGGAGCTCATTTGATTATATCCAATAAGGCACAGTTATGTGATAGCAAGCCGAATGGCTTAAACAGGCTAGTGGTACTCCTTGAAGTGGTTTTAGGTAAAGGTGTCTATGTACAGTGTTCAAACAGAAGCGCAGTAAAGTGTTTCTAAGGTAAAGGTGTCTGTACACAGTGTTCAAATAAAGTAACCTGGGAAGGATTGCAAAAGATGGTCAATTGCCCTCTCACAAACAACCGGTCCGGCAAACGCCTTGCAGACAGCGACCTGGGAAGAGACGTGCTCCAATGAAGCGGTTCTTTCGAAGTCTGTCGACGTACCCTCGGTAGAAAGCCTGAGATGTGTGATCTAATGACGTTCCGAAAGCCAGATCCACCGGCAAGCGAGCTTCTCTTCCAAACATCAACCGCTGGTAGGCAGAGTACCCGGTAGAGTCAATTCACTGTGCTATTGTTGGCATGAACCACTGCAGCAATGTGTTCTCCCCAATGTTGCTTCTTCTCCAAAGGAAGGGTTCCTAACATGTTTAACAGAGTACAATTGAAACGCTCAGGTTGTGGATCCCCCTGGGGATGATAAGGAGTAGATTTTTGGATACTCAAAAGTTCAAACAATCTTTGGATTAGTTTACTCTCAAAGTCCTGACCTTGATCCGAGTGTAGGCGCTGAGGCAGCCCATAATGAATGAAAAACTTCTCCAATAAGGTCTTGGCTACAGTAGTGGCTTGCTGATCCCTAGTGGGGTAAGCCTGAGCATAATAGGTAAAATGATCTCTCACAACCAGAACATTACTTCACCCACTCAGGTTAGGTTCCAAACACAAGAAATCAATGCACACCAATTCCATTGGTCCCTGACTCTGTAGATGGCCCATTGGGGCTACCATGCTTGGCAAAGTCTTTCAATAATGCACCTGATGCAAGAACGACAGTAGCTTTCAATTTCAGCCCTCATGGAGGGCCAATAGAATCGATCCCTGACCAGCTTGAAGGTTCTACCTGAACCTAAATGGCCATGGTTATCGTGGAGAGCAGCTAACACTATCAATCAGAGTTTCTCAGGGAGGAATAGTTGACGAACACCCTCTGGTACCTCAGATGGGCCTTTCCGGTATATGACTCCGTCTTCCAACCTCATTCTTTATGGACCACTTTAGCTCCCTCAATGGAACTATTTAACAGCATTTAAGGATCTCGAACCGACAAGGATTTTTTTATAAGGCTGCCCAATGGGTCTTCACATTGATCTCTCCTCATGTCTTCTCTAGTTAATTGAGGCAGTTCTTGACTACGCACTTGTGTCAAATCACAGTAGTATCTTGGCACTCCAGCAGGGGTGACCCCCACAGCTTCGGCCCCTGTTGCCCCTTTATGCCTGTGCTCTACTCCTTGACATACAGCCAGTACTCCCTCAAGGGGCAAATGGACCCAGCTCTTCTGACCAGTATCCGTGGCATAAGGTCTTTGGGAAAGAGCATCAGCATCTCGGTTTCCCACCCCTAGGCCGATATTTCAAACTGAACTGGAACTCAGACAGAGTGGCCAACCACCGATGTCCAGTGACATCCAGTTTGGCAGTGGACAGCGTAAATAAGTCAGGGGGAGTAAGGCTGCGACTCACATAGGCCACCGGACGAAGCTTTCCTTTCTGACTCCTGATATAACACCCCCCCTAGGCCATCTCTGCTATCATCCACATGTAATTCGTAAGGTTTGGAGGGATCAGCATAGACCAACACAGGCTCCCTTCAGACGTTCAAAGGTTCTTTCACACCTCACTGTCCATTGCTCTTGAATAGACTCACGGGACTTCCTTGGGCCTCCAGCGTGAGCCTTCTGCAGGTCCCCATCTGTCTGCTTCTGCAATAATTCATTCAGAGGCTTGGAAATCTGTGCAAAATTCTTTACAAATCTTCTATAGTAGGAACAGAAACTCAAAAACAACCTTAATTCAGTGACAGTGCTTGGGCGAGGCCAGGAAGTAACAGCCTCCAACTTCTGAGGGTCAGTGGCTACTCCCTCGGCTGAGACTACATGTCCAAGATACGTGACTGACGTCTGATAGAGTTCGCATTTCTCTAATGACAACTTCAGACCCTCAGTGTGTAGTCGAAGACTTTCTCCAATCGAGCTTCATGTTCCTCCAACGTTTTGCCTAAAACGATGATGTCATCCAGATACACTAGCACTTCTATCAAGTTCATGTCACCCACTGTATTCTCCATCAGTCTCTGAAAGTTGGAGGGGGCCCATGTTAACCCCTGTGGCATGCGGACTGATAAAAGCTGTCTTCTCTCGGTCGTCCGGATGCATGGGTATCTGATAATATCCACGCTTCAGATCTAGACTAGAACACTGAACCATTTCTCTCTAATAGGCATTGCAGGGCCTCTTCTATACGAGGAGTTGTGCACTGATCTGGGATAGTCCTCCGATTCAAAGTTTGGTAGTCAATACACATCCGGAAGGACCTATTTTACTTTCTAACGACCACAATAGGAGAGGCATAAGGGCTCCTGGATTCCCTAATGACCCTCGACTTCTTTAGTTAAGCCAACTGTTCCCGATGGTCCTCCAGATCACACAAAGGGATTCATCTAGCTATTTCTCGGAAGGCTTTATCCACCAAATTCGGTGTTGAGCACTCTTGGCGCAACGCACATAGTTACATAGTTACATAATAGGTGAGGTTGAAAAAAGACACAAGTCCATCAAGTCCAACCTATGTGTGTGATTATATGTCAGTATTACATTGTATATTCTTGTTGTGGTCGTTCAGGTGCTTATCTAATAGTTTTTGAAACTGTCGATGCTCCCCTCTGATACCGCCGCCTGTGGAAGGAAATTCCACATGCTTGCCGCTCTTACAGTAAAGAACTCTCTATGTAGTTTAAGGTTAAACCTCTTTTCTTCTCATTTTAATGAGTGGCCACGTGTCTTGTTAAACTCCCTTCTGCAAAAAAAGTTTTATCCCTTTTGTGGGGTCACCAGTCCGGTATTTGTAAATTGAAATCATATCCCTTCTCAAGCGTCTCTTCTCCAGAGAGAATAAGTTCAGTGCTTGCAAACCTTTCCTCATAACTAACATCCTCCAGATCCTTTATTAGCTTTGTTGCCCTTCTTTGTTCTCACTCCATTTCCAGTACATCCTTCCTGAGGACTGGTGCCCAGAACTGGACAGCATACTCTATGTGAGGCTGGACCAGAGTCTTGTAGAGTGGGAGAATTATCGTTTTATCTCTAGAGTTGACCCCGTTTTTCAATGCATGCCAATATTCTGTTTGCTTTGTTAGCTGCAGCTTGGCATTGCATGCCATTCCATCCTAGATTCCCCAAGAGGTTCTCCCCCCAGTGTATAGATTACATTCATATTTTTGCCACCCAAATGCAATATTTTACATTTTTCTACATTAAACTTAATTTGCCATGTAGTTGCCCAACCCAATAATTTGTTCAGATCTTTTTGCAAGGTTTCCACATCCTGCAGAGAAGTTATTGCCCTGCTTAGCTTAGTATTGTCCGCAAATACAGAGATTGAACTGTTTACCCCATCCTCCAGGTCGTTTATGAACAAATGACATCAAAGTCATTCTTGGAGAACATTTTTTCCCATCAAGCTAACTGAGCTTTAATCCTCTCTTCCCATCTGGGGGACAGAATTGGACACTGGACAGTGGTCTCTCTTCCATTTCCTTCTGGATTAAGTCACCCCCTGTCACTGGTAGTGGCAACACCTACTTTCCCAATCACCATACGAGGCTTCAGGCTGATTGGTGACATTTCTCACACTGACAGGGATTTTTCCTCTGCTTCTCAGTAAGGCCCTAGTGGGCATGATCTCGGGAACCAGTTCTATTCCGCTATCTTCCTCCAGTGGATCAGCTTCTACCACCACAAAGGGACCTGGTTGATCCCATGATAGCTTAATAGTGGCCTTCATGCAGGTTCTCCCACCAGGCTGCAACACCTTTTCTTGTGTATCTAACCGCCACAGTCTTCCTACTCCTTCCGCGAGGGCCTTATTTTCCTGCAACACACGCTGAAAAGCCTGCCGCAACTGAGGATGGATCTACCCTACTGGAGAACCCTCCAAGGACAGGAGAGTGAGTAATCTCCTCACAAGATTGGTGTTGGTGCCTATCAGCAAGGAATTGTGGCCTGCCCCAGGAGTTTGAGGACAGACAACAGCCAAAGTGTTGAAAGTCTCCAGCTGTCCCACCAAAGAAGTATCAAAGGTTATCTTGATAGAGATATAACCGTCATATGGGCATTTTTGGGTACCTATACCCCAGATCTCCAACTCTTCGAGTTTACACAAAGGGATGTGCTTTAAGTACTTGTTATAGAAGTCCCAATACAGCAAAGTCACCTGGGTTCCTGTATCCAGCAAAGCTTGAGTATAGATACCCTCTACTTGTATTCAGACTATCAGAGAAGGCCCTACCAAGTTCTTTGGCAGATTTCCAGCTAGTGACTCTATAGTTTTGGCCCTAATCTACTTCTTTGAGGGCGGTGAAGTTTGTTTAACAACTCAATGATTTCCCGTGTCCATTTTTCCTTCCTTGGGGGTCAAGTTTTCTTTTTAACAGGCAAGGGAGGGGAAGAGGTAGCAGATGACTTTCATTTTTTTTTCTTAGCTTTGGAGTGAAGTTTTCCCTCGGGACTCTCAACTAGCTCCTTCACTGAGGTCCCTGAAAGTTTCCCGCTGGCTTTTGGAAAAAGCAGCTTCTGTAAAGCTTTTAAAATTTCTGTGAGTAATTGTGGGCTGATTCCAGCCTTGGGGCACTCAGCCCAGAAGTGTCCAACTTTTCCACAGCCATAACATTTCTTTTCTCGCACTCAAGAAAGCTTTGGCCCCCCTTGGTGAAATCCTTGTTCTTGGACCTTTGCTTGAGTTTCCATTACTCGCCTGTTCTGACTCAGTCTCACTGTCCTCATCTGAGAAACCTGCTTTAACATAGACAGTTCGGGCAACTACTTTCTCCCTTTTTGCAGCAATAGAGCTCAATTCTCTTGTTCCTTGACTCTTTTCTTCCAATAGAGCTTCCTCTTCCCGCACTTCTCTTATCAATTCAGGATACATGCTACCTTGGTTCTTTTCAGTAGTAACTTTAAGACAATGGGATGGTTTGGTCGGGCCCCTTGCAAGACCAGATCTAAACGAGCTTGATCAGCATCCTTGGGATCAATACCCCTTTTAAGAATAATCTGCTGCAACATTCTGTCTATTTAGGAGATGTACCCAGAGAGGCTCTCCACCTTTTGTTGATGAGTGTGATTGAATTTTTACATCAGGTCTGCAGTTGTTTCCACTCTTCTGAATACAGCATACAAAGCATTTATGTAGTCCATGGCAATACAAGCTCTCTTTCCCATTCTCGAATTACAGATTATATCGGCAGCAGGGCCTCGAAGACTCTCACTGAGCCATTGTCGTTTCACAGTCTCAGAAACACTCCATTCCTCCATAGCCTGAATGGCCTGACTCTTCCAGGTCTCAAACTCATCTTTTCAGATAGGGTCGCCAACTGCCCTGAGAAAAATCTGAGTCTTTGATAGCTCTGATTTGCATTTCCAGATCCATTCTTCACTAAGCTATCAACTAGCCAACTCATATCAGTGTAGAAGGAAACAGGAGGGGCACTGGCCCCATGAGAGTCTGTCCTGCAGATCCTAAGCCCCTCACCTGGGCCCTCGACGATGGCTGCCTCTCAACAGTCTCTCCCCCCCACTTTTAGTGGGATTACCCTGGCAGTAACCCTTTCAGCTAGGCATACCTCTTCTTCCTGAAAGCACACAGGTATCTCTTTCTGCTATTCCAACAGTACCCTGATTTGATTCAGGTCATACTCAACTTCCACATCCATAATGTAGGCCCTCTGTCCTGGGGCTAGAGCTCTCACCCACTGTCTAATTTCCTTCTCAGTGCATTCACTTCCTGAGATCTCTAGAAAATTGCTTTGCTCCACTCGAGCTCCCTGGGCTCTGCCCCAAGCAACCGCAGCCATTGAAGCCGTCTCCCACGCGGATCAGGGCTCTTGTCTAGGTTGACTAGGGCTGGCTGCAGAACAGATCCTGCACGTGCCCCCAAATGTAGCACAACCCCATGAGGACGGCCTGGATTTACCTGTTTATCTGCATCGCCATGACCCTTCCAACCCACCTGACACTCTGGGTTCAGACATCTTTTATAGCACCTTTAAATGACACGTCACACAAGTCAAACAGGTTTATATTATCTCAGCTTTTACTGGAGTAAGCAAAGTGGTGTTTATATGTAAAGGAAGGTAATTGGTCAACCAAGTTCTGGATAACAGCCCAGACTTGGGAGAAGAATTCCCCTACAAGACAGCTTAGGAACAGTTCAACAGCACATGATCATATTAAACATATATGTACAATGAAGTACCACCTGGGGCATGACCTGTAAGGACAGTAAAGAGTTAGCTGTCTAATACATCCACGTGCACTCGCAGCCCATGTGCACTCTTAGTCCACGTGCATGCGCAGCCCACGTGCACTCACAGTCTACTAGGGATGAGCCGAACACCCCCCGGTTCGGTTCGCACCAGAACCCGCGAACGGACCGAAAGTTCGCACGAACGTTAGAACCCCATTGACGTCTATGGGACTCGAACGTTCGAAATCAAAAGTGCTCATTTTAAAGGCTAATTTGCATGGTATTGTCCTAAAAAGGGTTTGGGGACCCGGGTCCTACCCCAGGGGACATGTATCAATGCAAAAAAAACTTTTAAAAACGGCCGTTTTTTCGGGAGCAGTGATTTTAATGATGCTTAAAGTAAAAAAAAAAAAGTGAAATATTCCTTTAAATATCGTACCTGGGGGGTGTCTATAGTATGCCTGTAAAGTGACGCGTGTTTCCCATGTTTAGAACAGTCCCTGCACCAAATGTCATTTTTAAAGGAAAAAATCTCATTTAAAACTGCTTGCGGGTTTAATGTCATGTCGGGTCATGGCAATATGGATGAAAATCAGTGAGACAAACGGCATGGGTACCCCCCAGTCCATTACCAGGCCCTTTGGGTCTTGTATGGATATTAAGGGGAACCCCGCACCCAAATTAAAATAAGGAAAGGTGTGGGGCCACCAGGCCCTATATACTCTGAACAGCAGTATACAGGCGGTGCAAACAAGACAGGGACTGTAGGTTTGTTGTTAAGTAGAATCTGTTTGTAATTTTGAACATTTTTAACGTGTTTAGCTCCAGCCAAAAAATCTTTTCTAAGCTTTTTGGAAAACATAGGGAAGGGTTATCACCCCTGTGACATTTGTTTTGCTGTCTTTCCTCCTCTTCAGAAGATTTCACCTCACTTTTTTGTCCCAATGAAAAATGTTTTTTGAAAATTTGGGTTTTTTTGTGGAACAAGGATTGGAAAGCATCAGTGGAAAGGAGAAATTGTTTTCCCATATTAACTCTTACAGGAGAGAATTTCCCTTCCTAGGGGTAGATTTCATCTCACTTCCTGTTGTCTCCTTCCGTTTGCAAGTAGGAGTCGTTTGTAAGTTAGATGTTTGAAAGTAGGGTCCTGCCCTATATACTCAGCAGAAATTTGGGCCTTAGGTGTTGCTGTGGCCACAACACTGTAAGCCCTCACAGGGCCCTGCTGTGAAATATTAGATCAAGAATTGTAATTACATGCCCCTGTTGAACAGGAGCTGAAAAATTAGGCCTTAGGCACTGGTGCTGGTGCCACAACACTGCAACCCCTCACAGACACTCTAGTTGGAACGCAGGAACGAGCCCTGCTGCAAAGTATTGCTTCAAAAATTGTAATTACACGCCCCTGTTAGACAGGGGCAGAAAAATTGGGCCTTAGGCACTGGTGCTGGTGCCACAACACTGCAACCCCTCACAGACACTCTAGTTGGAACGCAGGAACGAGCCCTGCTGCAAAGTATTGCATCAAAAATTGTAATTACATGCCCCTGTTAGACAGGGGCAGAAAAATTGGGCCTTAGGCACTGGTGCTGGTGCCACAACACTGCAACCCCTCACAGACACTCTAGTTGGAACGCAGGAACGAGCCCTGCTGCAAAGTATTGCATCAAAAATTGTAATTACACGCCCCTGTTAGACAGGGGCAGAAAAATTGGGCCTTAGGCACTGGTGCTGGTGCCACAACACTGCAACCCCTCACAGACACTCTAGTTGGAATGCAGGAACGAGCCCTGCTGCAAAGTATTACATCAAAAATTGTAATTACACGCCCCTGTTAAACAGGGGCTGAAAAATTGTGCTTTAGGCACTGGTGGTGGCGCCCAGAACCAAAAATGTTCTTACAAGCTATCAGCGTGATGATTGAGGAGGAAGAGGATAATTACTCAGGGATAGTCACTCAGCATCAGCATAGGCAGTCTTTGAAGGGATCTGAGATTTCAAAAAAAATTATTCGGTTACATCAGCATCAGGTGCTTGGTAGCTGGTGGTGATCCAAGACTCATTCATTTTTATGAAGGTCAGCCGATCGACCGAGTCGGTGGACAGACGCACCCTGTGATCGGTTACCACGCCTCCAGCAGCACTGAATGTGCGTTCCGAAAGAACGCTGGATGCAGGACAGGCCAGTAGCTCAATTGCATACTGTGCAAGCTCTGGCCAGTGATCCATCCTCAAGACCCAGTAACCCAGAGGATTTTCGGTGGGAAAGGTGTCCAAGTCTGATCTTGCCCCTAGGTATTCCTGCACCATGTAAAACAGACGCTGGCGATGGTTGCTGGAACCGATCATACCTTGGGGCTGCGGACCAAAAAATTGTCTGAACGCATCGGTCAGACGGCCACCTTCTCCACCGCTCCTTCTTTGACTGACCGAAGCCTCAGCAACACGTTGTCCAGAAACAGGAGTTTGTAACCTCCCAGTCTCTGGGAACGCGTTGCACAGACCTTTCTGCAAGGCCTCCCGAAGATGTTTCATCCTCTGCTCCCTCTGCGATGGCAAGATAAGGTCCGCAACCTTACCCTTGTAACGTGGATCAAGGAGGGTTGCCAGCCAGTATTGGTCCTTCTCCTTGATACCACGAATACGAGGATCCTTACGCAGGCTTTGCAGGATCAGGGAGGCCATGCAGCGTAGGTTTGCTGAGGCATTCGGTCCGGAGTCCTCTGGGTCACTAAGAACGACATGGTCCGCAGCCACCTCCTCCCAGCCACGTACAAGTCCATGTGTTTCTTGGGACTGATCCCTTAAAGACTGCTGCTGATGCTGAGTGCCAGGCTCCACCTCCATACTGACACAATCTTCCTCCTCCTCCTCTTCCTCCTCGTCCTCTTCCTGTGTGATCGGCGGGCACGCAGGAACACTGTCTGGATAATGGGGGCCTTGAGAGCTAAGGAAGTCCTCCTCTTCCTGCCTCTGTTCTGCCTCAAGTGCCCTGTCCATTATTCCGCGCAGCGTGTGCTCCAACAGGTGGACAAGGGGGACAGTGTCACTGATGCATGCACTGTCACTGCTCACCATCCTCGTGGCCTCCTCGAATGGTGACAGGACAGTGCATGCATCCCTGATCATGGCCCACTGGCGTGGGGAAAAAAAACCAAGCTCCCCTGACCCTGTCCTGGTGCCATAGTCGCACAGGTACTCATTGATGGCCCTCTGCTGCGTGTGCAGCCGCTGCAGCATGGCCAACGTTGAGTTCCACCTGGTGGGCATGTCACAGATTAGGCGGTTCTTGGGCAGGTTAAACTCCTTTTGGAGGTCCGTCAGCCGAGCACTGGCATTATATGACCTGCGGAAATGCACACAGACTTTCCTGGCCTGCCTCAGGACATCCTGTAAGCCCGGGTACCTGCCCAAGAACCGCTGCACCACCAAGTTAAGGACGTGAGCCAAACAGGGCACATGGGTCATTTGTCCCTGTCGGAGGGCAGAGAGGAGGTTGGTGCCATTGTCGCAAACCACCATTCCTGCCTTAAGTTGGCGTGGCGTCAACCACCTCTGAACCTGCCCCTGCAGAGCTGACAGAACCTCTGCCCCAGTGTGGCTCCTGTCCCCCAAGCACACCAGCTCAAGCACCGCATGGCATCTTTTGGCCTGCGTACTTGCGTAGCCCCTTGAATGCCTACGGAGCACCGCTGGTTCCGAGGAAGAGGCCATGGAGGAAGAAGAAGAGGAGGGGGTGGAGGAGAGAGGTGTGTCACAATCAGCATTTTGGAGGCGTGGTGGCGGAACAACCTCCAACACTACTGCACCTTGTCCTGCATCCTTCCCAGCTGCCAGCAGAGTCACCCAATGCGCCGTGAAACTTAGGTAACGTCCCTGTCCATGCCTGCTGGACCATGAGTCAGCGGTAATATGCACCTTACCGCTGACCGCCCTGTCCAGCGAGGCATGGACATTGCCTTCCACATGCCGGTAGAGAGCCGGAATCGCCTTCCGTGAGAAAAAGTGGCGTTTGGGTACCTGCCACTGAGGAACCGCACATTCCACAAACTCACGGAAGGGGGCAGAGTCTACCAACTGAAAAGGCAGCAGTTGAAGTGCTAGCAATTTTGCCAAGCTAGCATTCAACCGCTGGGCATGTGGATGGCTGGGAGCAAACTTCTTTCGGCGGTGCAGCAGCTGGGGCAGGGAAATTTGCCTGGTACAATCTGACGTCGGTGTACCAAAAGCAGATTGCCCACAAGTACTTGGCTGTGACACACCTAATTCTACACCTTCATTCCTCTCACTGCAGGTCTCAGAGAGGACTGAAGGTCTAGTGGGGTTGGAAATCTCAGCTGATGAGGAGCAAGGAGAGATCCTCTTTGTTCTTTGGTGTGGGTCTTTTAGATACGCTTGCCAACGAACTGCATGGCAGGTCAACATATGTCTGGTCAAGCATGTGGTACCCAAGCGGGAGATGTTTTGGCCACGCGAGATACGCTTGAGACATATGTTGCAAATAGCAGCGGTGCGATCTGATGCATTCGTCTCAAAAAAGGCCCACACCAAAGAACTTTTTGAATAATGCGCAGAGACTGCAGCGCCCTGCACATGTGGAGCTTTGGGGTGTGATGCAGTCAATGTGCTGCCCTTAGGCTGGCCCCTGGAGGGCATCCTGCCTCGTTGGTGATGTGCCGCCGCCTCCTCCTCCTCCTCCTCCTCCTCCTCCTCTCTCCTATCAGGCACCCACGTTGAGTCAGTGACCTCATCATCCCCTCCCTCCTCATCACTGGAGCAAACCTGGCAGTATGCTGCAGCAGGGGGAGCATGACTGCCAGATTGCTGTCCTTCTTGGGCACCCCCTCTGTCCGTGCTCATGTTACTGCCTTCATCGAGCTCAGTATCGTCATCAGAGCCTTCCAAACGCTGGGCATCCTCCTGGAGCATGTACCCAACACTGTGGTCAAACAGTTCGAGGGAATCCTCATGAGGACATGGTGGAGCTAGGGAAGGAGTCACTGATGACATTGAGCTGAGGGAAGAGGCCGCTGCTTTGCCAGACAAAGCACCCTGGGCATGGGTGAGAGAGGATGAGGAGGATGAGGACGGCTTGGTCATCCACTCGACCAAGTCTTCCGCATGTTGCGGCTCAACACGGCCAGCTGACGAAAAAAAGGCCAAGTGTGTCCCATGGCCACGTGCTGATGAGGATGCACCGTCTCCACGACCAGCACTAGACACAGAGCCTGCTTGCCCTCTCTTATTGGCTTGTGACTGTCTGCCTCTCCTTCTTGGCCTTCCAGACATACTAATGGCCTGTAGCTGCACTAAGCTGGGATAGAACACCTGTAATTTTCTTCAAGTAGCTTTATATACTGTAACCAGACAAGCCTGCCTGTCAGTAGGAAGATAACAGGAACGGATCTAGCTGAACACTGTGAGCAGGACGCACTGTACTAAATGTAAATAGTCTAGCTGCCTGACTGTGGTACTAATAGGATCAAATAGAACACCTGTAATTTTCTTCAGGTAGCTTTATATACTGTAACCAGACAAGCCTGCCTGTCAGTAGCAAGATAACAGGAACGGATCTAGCTGTACACTGTGAGCAGGACGCACTGTACTAAATGTAAATAGTCTAGCTGCCTGACCGTGGTACTAATAGGATCAAATAGAACACCTGTAATTTTCTTCAGGTAGCTTTATATACTGTAACCAGACAAGCCTGCCTGTCAGAAGGAAGATAACAGGAATGGATCTAGCTGAACACTGTGAGCAGGACGCACTGTACTAAATGTAAATAGTCTAGCTGCCTGACCGTGGTACTAATAGGATCAAATAGAACACCTGTAATTTTCTTCAGGTAGCTTTATATACTGTAACCAGACAAGCCTGCCTGTCAGTAGGAATTTAACAGGAACGGATCTAGCTGAACACTGTGAGCAGGACGCACTGCACTAAATGTAAATAGTCTAGAAGATAACAGGAACGGATCTAGCTGAACACTGTGAGCAGGACGCACTGCACTAAATGTAAATAGTCTAGAAGATAACAGGAACGGATCTAGCTGAACACTGTGAGCAGGACGCACTGCACTAAATGTAAATAGCAGGAACGGATCTAGCTGAACACTGTGAGCAGGACGCACTGCACTAAATGTAAATAGTCTAGAAGATAACAGGAACGGATCTAGCTGAACACTGTGAGCAGGACGCACTGCACTAAATGTAAATAGCAGGAACGGCTCTAGCTGAACACTGTGAGCAGGACGCACTGCACTAAATGTAAATAGCAGGAACGGATCTAGCTGAACACTGTGAGCAGGACGCACTGCACTAAATGTAAATAGTCTAGAAGATAACAGGAACGGATCTAGCTGAACACTGTGAGCAGGACGCACTGCACTAAATGTAAATAGCAGGAACGGATCTAGCTGAACACTGTGAGCAGGACGCACTGCATTAAATGTAAATAGCAGGAACGGATCTAGCTGAACACTGTGAGCAGGACGCACTGCACTAAATGTAAATAGCAGGAACGGATCTAGCTGAACACTGTGAGCAGGACTCACTGCACTAAATGTAAATAACAGGAACGGATCTAGCTGAACACTGTGAGCAGGACGCACTGCACTAAATGTAAATAGCAGGAACGGATCTAGCTGAACACTGTGAGCAGGACGCACTGCACTAAATGTAAATAGCAGGAACGGATCTAGCTGAACACTGTGAGCAGGACGCACTGCACTAAATGTAAATTGCAGGAACGGATCTAGCTGAACACTGTGAGCAGGACGCACTGCACTAAATGTAAATAGTCTAGAAGATAACAGGAACGGATCTAGCTGAACACTGTGAGCAGGACGCACTGCACTAAATGTAAATAGCAGGAACGGATCTAGCTGAACACTGTGAGCAGGACGCACTGCACTAAATGTAAATTGCAGGAACGGATCTAGCTGAACACTGTGAGCAGGACGCACTGCACTAAATGTAAATAGTCTAGAAGATAACAGGAACGGATCTAGCTGAACACTGTGAGCAGGACGCACTGCACTAAATGTAAATAGCAGGAACGGATCTAGCTGAACACTGTGAGCAGGACGCACTGCACTAAATGTAAATAGCAGGAACGGATCTAGCTGAACACTGTGAGCAGGACGCACTGCATTAAATGTAAATAGTCTAGATAGAAGATAACAGGAACGGATCTAGCTAAACTGAATACAGTGTATATATATATATGCAACACCTGGGATGCATATATATACACAATACACTGTAAGTGCAGCTAACTGACTGACTGTTCTGCCTAATCTATCTAACTCAAATCAAATGACACTGTCTCTCTCTCTCTCTATCTCTCAGCACACCGGAACACACACTACACAGGGCCGCCGTGCAGGCGGCCTTATATAGTGTGGGGTGTGTACTAAATCCCCTGAGCCATAATTGGCCAAAGCCACCCTGGCTTTGGCCAATTACAGCTCTCTCTGATGACGGCGCTGTGATTGGCCAAGCATGCGGGTCATAGTGCATGCTTGGCCAATCATCAGCCAGCAATGCACTGCGATGCCGCAGTGAATTATGGGCCGTGACGCGCCACACGAATTTAGCGCGAACGGCCCATAACGTTCGCAATTCGGCGAACGATCGAACAGCCGATGTTCGAGTCGAACATGGGTTCGACTCGAACACGAAGCTCATCCCTACAGTCTACATGCATTTCCAGCCCACTTGCACTTGCAGTCCACGTGCACTCCTAGCCCAGGTGTACTCGCAGTCCACGTGCACTCGCAGACCACGTGCACTCGCAGTCCACGTGTACTCGCAGCCCACGTGCACTCCCAGCCCACGTGAGCTTGCAGTCCACATGCAATGGCAGCATTCATGTACTCACTGCCCTCATGCACTCACAATACACAGGTACTCACAATACACAGGTACACACAATACTCAGGTACTAACAATACACACACACTACTCAGATACACACAACACTCAGGTACTCACAACACACACATTCTCACATGCCCAGGTACTCACAATACACAGGTACTCCCAATACACGGGTACTCCCAACACTCAAAATACTCAGGTACTCCCAACACTCACTATACTCAGGTACTCCCAACACTTCCAATACTCAGGTACTCACAATACACAGGTACTCCCAATACACAGGTACTAACAACACTCACAATACTCAGGTACCCACAACACTCAGGTACTCACAATACACAGGTACTCAAAAAACACAGGTATTCACTATACACAGGTACTCCCAACACTCACAATACTCAGGTACTCCCAACACTCACAATACTCAGGTTCTCACAATACACAGGTACTCACTATACACAGGTACTCACAATACACAGGTACTCACAATACACACACAATACTCCGGTACTCCCAATACTCAACAAAAACAGTTACTCTAAAATACACAGTGTCCATGCTAGACACAGTCAGTTTTTTTTTTCTATGTTAACTGGTTATGACTGCTCTGCTCAATCCCCTATGCAATCTGACACTTGCAGGGCTTGTCAGCCTGCCTGCTACTGTTCCCACCGCTCCCCTGTCTGCCTGTCACACTCCCCCTCCAGTCCGCGGCACACTTACCTGCCTCTTCTCCCGGTCAGACTTGTTACCTCACGGTCCCCTCGGTCTCTCTCCCGGTCAAATCGCCTCCTCTGTCCTCCGTCACCCCCCGCCCACTGCCTCTCACAGTCCCCCCGGGTCACCCGCCGCTGCTTCTCCCAGTCTCAAGGGGGGAATTGATCCAGTCCGCACCCGCCGCCGCTTCTCCCGGTCATAAGGGGGGTTGATCTGGTCCGCACCCACCGCCGCTTCTCCCGGTCAAAAGGGGGGGTTGATCTGGTCCGCACCCGCCGTCACTTCTCCCAGTTTCGGGGGGGTTTGATCTGGTCCGCAGCACACACACTCTCACACTTCCTTCCTTGCAGACACCAATCAATCGTGCCAACAATCAAACAGTGCAACAGCACCACATAGCATAACAACAGCAATGTCCAAGATGCAGGCCTGATAGACTTCACCGGCAGTTGGAGCTCATTCGATTATATCTAATAAGGCACAGTTATGTGATAGCAAGCCGAATGGCTTAAACAGGCTAGTGGTACTCTTTGAAGTGGTCTTAGGTAAAGGTGTCTATGTACAGTGTTCAAACAGAAGCACAGTAAAGTGTTCCCAGGGTAAAGGTGTCTGTACACAGTGTTCAAATAAAGTAACCAGGGAAGGATTGAAAAGATGGGCAATTGCCCTCTCATCACCGACCAGATCCGGCAAACGCCGTGCAGACAGCGACCCGGGAAGAGACGTCCTCCAGTGAAGTGACCAGCGATGGCCCACAGCTGCTGAGTACAGATGACCGTAGTGTCGATCTGCTGGGTTGGTACCGTGTAGATGTCTGACGAACAGCAGGCAGAGTTAGGCCATCTGGGGCTGGGTTGGAATCACTCAATCACCGTGTGGTAGGCCACAGCCTCTCTCCCCGCCACAGAGAGATGTACACTCAGCAAGGCCCAGGAAGAAAAGACCGCGAGGCGGATCTCCTGACTCTTTTATAGTTCCTCCCAGAAGTCTGGGATGTGTAGTCTAGATGTAATATCACGCAACGGAATCGCAGGCTATAGGTTGGACTTGATGGACTTTTTTCAACCTCACCTACTATGTAACTATGTAACTATGTCTGAAAGACTACTAATCCCACAATCCTTTTGGTCGGGCTCACAGATATGATAACAGTCACTGGCGCCCAGCACTAGAGGGATATAATTATAGATGAATAAGGATGGGGAAATTGCACAAAATTATAACTGTAATCCACATTGCTACATATATATATAGTATTAAGGGGACCTAGATTGGGCAGATGTTGGTCTCAAACTGTACAGGTCCTGCCCTGTTTCTTCTTGGATAAAGCATCCTCATACCTGTTTTTTTTGGCTACCATCTTGGACCCATTTCTCCTGGCGAGGGACCCGCTCACAAGATTCCTGGCATAATACCTAACACTTGAAATAAAGGTATTTCCACACCAGTGCAGAAAATACTTCTATATATATATAACTTATATTTATAATACATACCTCCCAACTTTCAAACTTGAGAATGTGTGACACTTGAGGGAGGTAGAAGTCTGCAGCGTGCAAAGTGCACCTGAGCAAAAAATGGGTGTGGCCAAACTTTACAGTGGGAGGGGCTTATGGGGCATGGTTAAACAAAACCCAAGCTCCAGGCATGTGCTGGGGGGGTGGTAGCTTTGGGAGGTAGAGGACTTGTGCTAAAATGTGGAGTAGAGTGGGGACAGATATATAATGGGGGAAGGGGTGCTTTAGGAGGGGGACTTTGGTGGAGGGTCAGATGCATACTGGGGGGGTGCTTTGGGAGGGGAGCAGACTGGGGATGGGGGGTCAGATACATATTAGGGAGTGCTTTGGAAGGGAAGCAGACTTGTGCTGGGGGGTGCTTTGTGATGGTAATTGACGTGTGCTAGAATGTGGGTTGGGGGGGCGGATATGTGCTTGGGGGGCACTTTGGGAAGGGAGTGGACTTGTGCTGGCGAGGTCCGATACATACTGGAGGAAGTGCAGAATTTTGCTGAAGGGATCAGATACCTACTGATGGGGGGGTGCTTTGGGAGGGGAGAGGACTTGTGCTAGAAGGTGGGGTGGGGGGATTTCAAATCCAATCCCCTCTCCAGTACAAGTTCTCTCCCCTCTCGAAGCACGCCTCCACAACATATCCTCTTAGACCCTTGTTACTTGCCTCCCTCCACCCCCCTTCCCTGTCGCTGTCAAAGGGATGTGGTTAAATAAAACAAAAGCCTTCTTGTACCCTTAAAATATGCTTAGATTGGTGAGCCAGTGAGCTGAACAAGAAAAAACTAGGAGATTCCTCTATCCACACAAATTAGATGGATGGCGGAATTCCTCCCACCGGCCACCTCAAACCCTTACCTCTATACCATTGTGTCACCCAGCTCCCTTAACTCTATACCACTGAGCCACCAAGAACACTTACTACTATACCACTGTGCCACAATCAGCTCTTTATCACTATGCCACTGGCAGCCTTTTGTTGAACCATGCCCCGCTATTATGCCTGTCCCCAGTACAATCCTCCCCCGGGATAAGTCTGTCAACCAGTAAAATTACACCCCCCCATTAGTCTGTCCCCCAGTGAAACCCCCTGGGTTAGTCTGTGCCCAGGACAATTCCCCTCCAGGTTTGTCTGTACCCCAGTATAATCTCCCCCTCCCAGGTCAGTCTGTGCCCAGTACAATCCTACAATCCCCCTCTTCCCCAGGTGTCAGGAAAGGTTTCACCTGCTGGTGGTACTGTCGCTCCCAGATCTGTGGGCTGCAGTTCCGGTGTCCACCAGCGGGTGTCTCCCAGCAGTCCAGATCTGACATCATCTCCTGCAGTCAGGCATCACCTGAGACTGATTGCAGGAAGTGTATTTACAGTATAACCGGCAGATGTTTGCACACATTGCCTTGGTATTGTTTCCTTGTGCCCTTACCTGCATTTGCTAGCCTGGGTTTCTGTATCCTGAACCTTGTATCCTGTGATCCTGAACCCTGTATCTGTCCCTGGACCCCTGCCCTGCAGCCTGATCCCTTCCGCCTTCTCTACCCGTCTCCTGTTACCCTCTCCCTGTCCTGTTTTTCTCCCAGCTCCATCTGCTTGATCTCCCATGTTTGACTCTGGCTTGTTTACGATTATGATTGTATCTTACACCTGTATATACGTTTGGTCTGGGTAGTTATTTGTTGTGTGCCAGCGTGTTTGGTTGCTGGTTTATTTTATTGTTAGCCATATTAGAGGTGCGTTTACTTTTGTTTATTACTTATCCTTTTAATAAATCATTTATACTTTATATGCGTTTGGTTCACTCTATCGCAGTCCACACATTTCTGGTCGCACCGGTCCCTGACATAATACCAAGGCCATCCCTGACCAGAAGTGGCTGCACAGAGGAGCCATCTTGGCTCTGTTGTTTGTGCTAAAATGCATCCGGAAGAAGTTGTCTATTTTACTTTACTGGTGACGGAGGATAATAATTATTACCGTCAGATATTGAAGGAGTGGACCAGAGATCAACTTTTAGAGTTGACTTTTTGCCTCCATGCCAGCTGATCTGCTCCAGCCTGCCTCCATGTTAGCTGTTCTGCTCCAGCCTGCCTCCACGCCAGCAGATCTGCTCCAGGCTGCCTCCATGATTGCCAATGGGGTTAGGCTTGCCTCTGATGGTCCTGAACCTGATGACCCACCTAACCCTGCCAACCCTCTGCCTGCTGTCTGGCCTGATGCTCCAGTGTTTGCTGTCCAGCCTGATGTTCCGGTGCCCTTGGTCCAGCTTGATGTTCCGGTGCTCACGGTCCAGTCTGATGTTCCGGTGCCTGTTACCCAGCCTGCTGGGTCAGTGCCCATTACCCAGCCTGCTGAACTGGTGCCCATTACCCAGCTTGATGAGCCAGTGCCCATTACCCAGCCTCCTGAGCCAGTGCCCTTTACCTGAGCTGGTTTCCGTTGCCCAGCCTATTGAGCCGGTGCCCGTTACCCAGCCTGGAAGTGGAGGAACTTGACTGGCCTGCACAGAGTCCTGATCTCAACCCGTTAGAACACCTTTGGGATGAAATAGAGCAGAGACTGCGAGCCAGGCCTTCCCGACCACATCAATGCCTGACCTCACAAATGCGCTTCTGGAAGAATGGTCAAACATTCCCATAGACACACTCCTAAACCTTGTGGACAGCCTTCCCAGAAGAGTTGAAGCTGTTATAGCTGCAAAGGGTGGGCCAACTCAATATTGAACCCTATGGACTAAGACTGGAATGCTATTAAATTTCATGTGCGTGTAAAGGCAGGTGTCACATTACTTTTGGTAATAGAGTGTACCTCCCAACTTTTCAAGATGGGAACGAGGGACACCTATTAACAAAATAATGTAGGTATAGGACACAAATCCCCCCATGCACCCTAAAAGGAAAATTATACAAAAAAATGATTATTTAAAACCCAAAAGTGCTTTTTTTTTTTTTTTTTTACCAATACCCTTATAGTAGATTTTGAAATATACAAATGCAGCAATGTAGAAATTGGATGAAAGGTTTTGCACTCAGGAACACTTTTTGAAAGATAAAAAGTGCATTTCATATACAACTATATGGATCAGACCAAAATGAGGGACAAATGAGGAGGAAAGAGGGACAGAGGGACTTTGTTCCAAATTATGGACAGACCCACAAAATCAGGGACATTTGACATGATAAATCTTGTCATTTAAACATAGCAGGAGAGCAATTAAGACGCTAAAATGGGATACAGTACACCCCTGAGACAGGTCGGTGCATGGGGATCATTTAACTCTGCAATTGCTAAAAAAGGTGTTAATCCCTTTATTACATGACGCAACAGTTGTATCTCTAAAGAGCTAATGTATAATGTTCTATCACCCATGGCACGGTATAGAGTATTTATATATTAAAACTGTGACATGAGCACAAAGACTCAGAAGGTCCATGTTACAGAATATTTCGTATCAGTTGGTGACGGTCTTCATCAATTACCTTGCTGTAAGTATAGAAAAGTCTGCCTGGCTGAAAGTCTTTCTGTTGAAGTGAAGGTGGTAACACATATACAACATTCAAGGCAGAGATTACACGGCACCAGCAAGATGTATAGTGAAGATCTCAAAGGACCCATTTATGTTTCATGACAGTGAATAGATCGGGGCTGATTTTCTAAAGGTATAGAGAAGTGTTCACTTTGAATACCCATGTGCAGGGAAATAAATGTCTCACATGTCATTTAACGATTGAAGAAAACCAGCTTCACTTTATTCTCTAAGCAAACATTCTCTACTTCTCTACTATAGCAGATTTTATTTATTTTTATTTATTGCAGGTACTTATATAGTGCCATCAATTTACACAGCCCCTTACATTTATACTATATATAATGGAAGGACACATATGTGAGAGTCAAAAAGGCTGCAAACCCCGAAAATTTACAAAAATGGAAGGGTTTCCCCAAGGGTTTTTTTTTTTAGCAGCAAGATATTTATAAAGAAGAAGTTGGTTAAAAATCTTTTATTATGTCAAAAAATGGATTTAAATATACAATGAATTTAAAATATTAACTCTGGTTAGCAAAACAAACAACAACATGAACCATCACTCATGGCAAACAATACACCAAGGAGACCATGGTTTGCAAACTACATAACAACACCACTATCCACATAAATACCCCAATGCATTTCGACCTTTTCATTCATGGTCTTCTTTAGGGGGATTTATTATTCTAGGGAAATATATCAAGAAAAAATTCCAATTTAGACAACATTATTGACATTTTACAGTATACAAAGCATTGTTGAACATTTAATATTGTGCAAAGATACATCTCCATTTATGCGGTGATATATTTACCATTCAGAGGGTGGAAAAGTGGGAATGTATCGCACAACCAGGATTGCTAAAAACGGTTGCATTCAGTGGTCCCGGAATCTCCGCATGTCCCCTCCGCACCCTCCAGGTGAGTCCATAGTCCACAGGGCTTACAAGGAGCCATGCTCTTGGACCTTGAGAGGAAGAAGGGAGATAAGGCACCTGCAATTTGGTATTCAAAAATCTCGATAATTAAACAGCAAATATTCTGTGAGTATTCAGTATTGCTTTGCGACTCCAGACTAGTTGATTCTCAGTCAAGTACTAGAATTATATGAATTGATATTACTCATTTGTTACTATTTTATAGTTTATTAATTTATTGGTTTATTTATGGATTGAATTATATTGCCATTTGTGTGATGAAATGAAAAACTTGTGCTATGTGTTGTTATGTGATTAATCAATTAATAAAAGTGAATATGCGATAAAGTGCTGTGGTGTATGTGAGGGTAAAGAAGTAATGAAATTAGGAAAAGTGTAAGAATGAAATCTGATGTGATAAATGACACTGGGGAACTAGTGTATAAAAATGGAAAAAATGAAAACCAATAATACTATATAAAACATAATAGTGAACACTAAAATAATATTCAAAGTTTTTTGAATGAAGTCATATCTATGTTAAATTAAAATAACAATATATTAGTTGATTTATGAACAGTCTAAATGATAGAAAATGTAGGTGAATAAAATATTCAATATAGTACAAATATCAGCCAGTCTGGTATGTCTAACAGCCGCATTTACTTAGTACTCCAATGCTTCCTGTGTATGTTAGCAGCATTCCAGAGATCACCTCAAGATCCACTGGAAGGTGCAAGTTTGAATAGTATCCAAATTTTATGCCAATTAATTGCAGGTGCTCACTTTCTCCCCATCCTCCCCCTTACAGTCCTCGCTGTCATGATTGCGGCATCTGCGTGACCCCCTCGGCGTTCCGAAAGGCATAAGGCCCGGCATCTGCCGTCACCACCGATGTAATTACATGATCTCATGATGTCACCTGCCCGTGTCTGTGCACGATGTCCCTGACCATCCGGCGCCAATCAAGGGACGCCGCCAGGCACGGAAAATGCTCCCTCCAGTGGCACAGAGGGGAAAGGCTCAACTGTGGGAACATTAAAATGGAGAATCATGAAAATGTTCACGTCTCTCCACCGTGCCAGGAAGCAGAATAGAAAGAAGGCACCCACTCAGTGCTGCAGGGAAGGCCATGGCGGTGTATACAAAATAATCTCTGAAAAACAAACATGTGGGTTATAGAGCATACAGAATTAAATACAAAATAATTTTTCCATAATTTGTCTTATATAGTCGTATATTTTTATAATTATAGTTTTCTTTATTTGAAGAGCTGAAGGTATATTGCGTTTGCCCAATTTAATGAAAAAAGGGGAATATTTATTCCAACCCAGGAGTTGTCTTCTCCTAGACTTGGCTTGTTTGTTCTATCTATTTTAACCGAATATAGGTTTTCCCTTTAATACTAGATGTCTTTGCCTTATGCTTATGATTAATCAGGTAACAACACATAGCACTCATTTTTCATTTCATCACACGAATGGCAATATAATTCAATCCATAAATAAACCAATAAATTAATAAACTATAAAATAATAACAAATGAGTAATATCAATTCATATAATTCTAGTACTTGACTGAGAATCAACTAGTCTGGAGTCGCAAAGCAATACTGAATACTCACAGAATATTTGCTGTTTACTTATTGAGATTTTTGAATACCAAATTGCAGGTGCCTTATCTCCCCTCTTCGTCTCAAGGTCCAAGAGCATGGCTCTTTGTAAGCCCTATGGACTATGGACTCACCTGGAGGGTGCGGAGGGGACATGCGGAGATTCCGGGACCACTGGATGCAACCGTTTTTAGCAATCCTGGTTGTGCGATACATTCTCACTTTTCCACCCTCTGAATGGTAAATATATCACCACATATATGGAGATGTATCTTGGTACAATATGAACTGTTCAACAATGCTTTGTATACTGTAAAATGTCAATAATGTTGTCTAAATTATAATTTTTTCTTGATATATTTTCCTAGAATAATAAATCCCCCTGAAGAAGACCATGAATGAAAGAGTCGAAATGCATTGGGGTATTTGTGTGGATAGTAGTGTTGTTATGTAATTTGCAAACCATGGTCTCCTTGGTGTATTGTTTGCCATGAGTGATGGTTCATGTTGTTTGTGTCGCTAACCAGAGCTTATATTTTAAATTCATTGTATATTTGATTCCATTTTTTGACATAATAAAAGATTTTTAACCAACTATTTCTTTATAAATACCTTGCTGCTAAAAACCCCCTTGGGAAAACATATACACCATATTACCAAAAGTATTGGGACATCTGCCTTTACCCGCACATGAACTTTAATGGCATCCCAGTTTTAGTCCGTAGGGTTCAATACTGAGTTGGCCCACCCTTTGCAGCTATAACTCTTCTGGGAAGGCTGTCCACAAGGTTTAGGAGTGTGTCTATGGGAATGTTTTACCATTCTTCCAGAAGCACATTTGTGAAGTCAGGCACTGATACTGGACGAGAAGGCCTGGCTCGCAGTCTCCGCTCAAATTCATCCCAAAGGTGTTCTATCGGTTACATAGTTGAGGTCAGGCCAGTCAAGTTACTCCACCCCAAACTCACCCATCCAGGTCTTTATGGACCTTGCTTTCTGCACTGGTTTAAATCATTTGGTAGGGGGGGTTATGGTGTGGGGTTGTTTTTCAGGGGTTGGGCTTGGCCCCTTAGTTCCAGTGAAGGGAACTCTTAAGGCAACAGCCTACCAAGACATTTTGGACAATTTAATGTTCCCAACTTTGTAGGAACAGTTTGGGGATGGCCCCTTCCTGTTGCAACATGACTGCTCACCAGTGCACAAAGCAAGGTCCATAAAGACATGGATTAGCGAGTTTGGGGTGGAGGAAGTTGACTGTTCCCACAAAGTTGGGAGCATGAAATTGTCCAAAATGTCTTGGTAGGCTGATGCCTTAAGAGTTCCCCTCCTGGGAACTAAGGGGCCAAGCCCTACCCTGAAAAACAACCCCACATCATAATCCCCCTCCACCAAATGATTTGAACCAGTGCACAAAGCAAGGTCCATAAAGACATAGATGAGCCAGTTTGAGGTGAAGGAACTTGACTGGCCTGCACAGAGTCCTGACCTCAACCCAATAGCACACCCTTGGGATAACTTAGAGCGGAGACTGCAAGCCAGGCCTACTTGTCCAACATCAGTGACTTACCTCACAAATGAGCTTCTGGAAGAATGGTCAAACGTTCCCATAGACACACTGCTGAACCTTGTGGACAGCCTTCCCAGAAGACAGCCTTCCCTGTCCTCAAGGAGCTTAGAATCTAAGGTTCCTAACTCACATTCATACATACTACGGCCAATTTAGACAGCAGCCAATTAACCTACCTCAACCACATCGGTTCTAAAGCATTAAACCCCCATTTAGTCCTTGTCTGCAGTTATAGTACAGCTGCATACACGTTGAATATAAACAGAGACGTATTTACATTGGCCTCAACTTGTGGTGATAGCTTACAGATGCAGAAAAGGGAAGTTAACAGGTTATATCTGCAAATTTGTTTTGTATCCCTGGATATAATTAAACATACTTGTGTGTTTTAAAATAGGAGCTGTTATTCTCTATGAATGAGATTTTTAAATTGACCCGAGCGATTATTTTATTTCAATATGAGATGCTAGCCTTTCACTCTCTGGAATACTTTAAACCAGACATTCTCAACCAGGGTTCCTCCAGAGACTGTTTGACCTCTCATCCGATGGTGTCTGGAAAGTTCAGGGTCTAATGCCACACCACATCAGAGCCAGAGCCACCCTAAAAATTATTTTGAGGGTTCTTCTTGGGTAAAAAGTTATAGATAGGTGGATTTAAACATTTGAGGTCAAATAAATGCAGCCTTAGTATAAATTAGTTCAGATGAAATTTCTGTTCTGTAGCCAAAAAATAAATAAAAAATACATATTGAGATTTATTTACTAAAAAAATTAAGATTGTTGACTCAGAAAACTTAAGGTTTACTAAACCAGGTGAAAGCTGCATTTATTCCCATCAACCAATTGTGCTACCAAAAATCCTACTTTTCTTATTTCTCTTGGACATGATTGGGTATTCAAAGTGAACATAGTTCCACCGTATTTACTAACAGACGTTATACAAAGCAAAGATTCACTTAGCTAAGCGAACAGCCTCTAATCCTTTATTAAATAGGTCATGTTGCCTTTTCAGGCATACAGTGTATATACTGTATAATGTGCATTTTCATTCATAGAAAAAAAAAAAAAATATATATATATATATATATATATATATATATATATATATATGAAATATAATTTTTATATATATATATATACACACTGTATTGTCTAATGTATTGGGACACCTGCCTTTACACACACATGAACTTTAATGGCATCCCAGTCTTAGTCCGTAAGATTCAATATTGAGTTGGCCCACCCTTTGCAGCTACAACAGCTTCAACTCTTCTGGGAAGGCTGTCCACAAGGTTTAGGAGTGTGTCTATGGGAATGTTTGACCATTCTTCCAGAAGTGCATTTGTGAGGTCAGGCACTGATGTGGACGAAATGGCCTGGCTCCCAGTCTCCGCTCTAATTCATCCCAAAGGTGTTCTATCGGGTTGAGGTCAGCACTCTGTTCAGACCAGTCAAGTTCTTCCACCCCAAACTCGCTCATCCATGTCTATATGGACCTTGCTTTGTGCGCTGGTGAGCAGTCATGTTGGAACAGGAAGGGGTCATCCCCAAACTGTTCCCACAAAGTTGGGAGCATGAAATTGTCCAAAACGTCTTGGTATGCTTACGCCTTAAGAGTTCCCTTCACTGGAACTAAGGGGCCAAACCCAACCCCTAAAAAACAACCCCACACCATAATCCCCCCTCCACCAAATGATTTGGACCAGTGCATAAAGCAAGGTCCATAAAGACATGGATGAGCGAGTTTGGGGTGGGGAAACTTGACTGACCTGCACAGAGTCCTGACTTCAACCCCATAGAACACCTTTGGGATAAATTATAGCGGAGACTGAGAGCAAGGCCTTCTCATCCAACATCAGTGCCTGATCTCACAAATGCGCTTCTGGAAGAATGGTCAAACATTCCCATAGACACACTCCTAAACCTTGTGCACAGCCTTCCCAGAAGAGTTGAAGCTCTTACTCCAGTGTGCACGGCAATAGCTAATATGTGTGGCACAATCATACTGTTCATATGCAGGCTGACACCACGTGAGCTCTTACGTTCAGACACGTGTGTTTGTTGAGGCAGGGAGCTCTAAAAAAAGTTTTTGGGGGATAGCTTTTATTGATTTTATTTTAACTTAATTTTCTTTTACTTTTTTCTTTTCATAGGGGGGCTTATTAGCCTCCTATGTCAGATGGCATGTAGTCTTTAAGGAGGCATCTGTTAGACCCCTAATGTCACCCCTCCACTCTAATGAAATGAATTAAGCACAGATTGTGCTTTGTTGGCTTCTTTCCTGACCACAGCAGCTGGGGGAATCACAGTGCTGAAATCAGAAGTGACCAAATGCTCATCGCTTCTAGTTTTAACTTTTGCAGGGATGATAAGCGAACGATGATCACCCTCCTCAATGACACCTGCTATGGCCATCCCAGATTCCCAAAAGGGACAGCAGAGCTTGAAATACATGATGAGGAGGTCAGGTGGAAGGGAGGGGGCGGCCTGTTATGGCACCCATGGAAGTGAACTGGCTGACTTTCCTTCTCTGACATTTTCTTTTGTTTGTGTTGGATAAAGAATGGAAGGATTAGAACCTCTGTCAGGTTTATCATTGTTGTATGTGTCCTCCACTAGGGATTTACTGTCTCTATTTGTTCTGGTGACCATTGTCACTGGGATTGGGCATCTACAATTTAGAATTACCCCTGAAAAAAGCATAAAGGGGAAGTCTTCCAATAAGGAAATTTGTCCTGATGATAACTGCCTCGGTGAGAAATTATTTTACTGTGACAGCCTCACCCGGGACAGAGGCTTTTGGAGGGGACTGAATGCTAGCCTCTTGCCTATGGACTATGGGCCCTGGCATTTGCGGGAGCTACAAGCATTTAGGAAGATATTCTGTTATGTAATGCAAAAGGACATTATTAAGGAGGCCATGATGGTCTCAGCATGCTTGGGACTCAGTGGACCGATGTATGTGAAAGGAATGCTGATTAATGAGATCTGGAAAGCACAGGTCTTTCATCCAATAGTTTATTGTGCTCATTAACACACCTTTGTCTCCTAGCAAACTATTGGGGATGTGTTTATACTTATGTGTATTGTAAGCTGAGTGAGGAGACGGCAAGTCTACCCTGAAAGGTCATATCTCTGAGTCACCAAGTCTGGGTAAATGATTAGTAAACTAGCTCATGTTAATTAGGTTTCTGGTTACAGGTGTATTTTTAGAGTAATATGAGCAGGAGGGGGGAACCTCCTCTTCAACTGTATATAAGACTGTATTCTTGTTCTAATAAACAGTCCATGTTCAGCAACCAAATGAGTATTGTCTTGTTTGTTGTTATCAGCGGTCTGGGAGGAAGCGGTATTTGACGAAAGCACACAAGCGGAGCGTGGGACGTTTTGTCACACTTACCATCTAGAATGGTGATGGGCTTGGGCTCGGTCCAAACCCAAGTTCATGCAAACCTGCGGGAGATTGCCTGCACCACAGCGGACAACATACTCAAAGTGATGGGGATACTCATGACATCAATGACCTATTATGGGCACATGGCCATATTAGGTCAATGTTATCACAAGCCTCCCGTCCCTTTGTATACATGCCTATACATCTCCTGCCTGTAGTTCATTGGTTCAGCAATGGCCACTAACTTCAGACAGAACCCAAGCTCATCCTTACTCCAGACCTAATATCACTTCCTGTTGTATTTTAAGATAGGAATTGAAGGAAAAACTCCCCAAAGGGACAGCAACAACAAAAAAAAAATGAATTTTAACCATTCTCTAAGTTTTGGGGTTTTTTGCAAAGTTTTGCTAGAATTGGATTGGAGTATAAAACAGTGGAAGGTTTATTGAAACATTAGTTGCTTAATGTGGTTGCATCCTTCTCGCAGCCCTTACCCTATTGTCTAGTTTCCCTTTTATCATATACTATTTTATGTTACAGGTGTAGGCTACCAGCATAGTTCTCCAATGGAAAATACTACTTTTCTCTCTGCCAACCTTACCGATATGTCCTTGCTCAAAACTGCTGGCATTGTAAACATGACCTGCTTTATCATCTTAGTACTGAGTCATTGCATCTTCTTCTATTTTGTTGTGGTCATACTTTACGCTTTCTTCACGACTGCTTATATTAAGGAGAAGGCTCGCTATGTCCTCTTCATCCATATGATTCTTAACGATACCCTTTATCTCATAGTGGTCTTTGCCCTTTATATAGCTTACATGTATTATGTTTACATCCCAGCCTCGATCTGCTACATTATGCTAACGATAAGCACATCGACTTTCCGCGTCACTCCCTACAATCTAAGTGTCATGTCTTTGGAACGCTATGTGGCAGTGTGCTTTCCGCTGAGACACACCCAGCTGTGCTCTCCAAAGAGCTCCACCATCACCCTTGCTTGTATTTGGGCAGTAGCATTGATATTTAACCTGGCAGACATTGTTGTCCTGGGCTCCAAGGTTGAGAAGAACTTCTTCTCTCTGTCTGTGATTTGTAGCCGAGAGTCAATGACGGGGACTCGGGAACAAGGCATCATCACACTCTGTAGCATCACCATTAGTTTTTCTGCTGTGGGACTCATCATCATCTACACTTATATACAGGTGGTGCTGGTTGCTCGAAAGGTCGGCTCTGACAAGTCATCGGCTTTCAAGGCTGGAAAGACGATCATGCTTCATGCATTTCAGCTGATGTTATGTATGATGTCCTTCAGCTCTTTTGTCACCGAAACCTACCTGTATAAATATCAAGTCTTTATGAATATTATTAATTATCTGCTCTTCATGTGTCTTCCCCGGCTTCTAAGCCCATTAATCTACGGACTGAGAGATGAAACCTTCCGCAAGTATATGATGACATTCCGATCGGCAGTACCATCAATAGAAGAGGCTTATAAGTAAATTAATATCTGTGATAATTTTTGTTTTGTAAATAAAATCCTGTAGGTATTAAAAATTGTAATGCTTTTCATGCAATATTGTCTTTAATTTGCTTAATTTTGGCTTTATTAGGCCTCAGGATGTGAGGCAAAAAATATGCTTAGCAGACAAAAATTATCCTTGTTTTCCCATGTCTGGAGAGCCACAGGTGGGTCATACAAGCAGCCATAGAGGTGAATGGCTGTACACTTTTGTGCACATGTACATCCTATGAGCATGCGTTTGGAAATGCCAATTCAGATAAGCATTTGTGTTTACAAAAAGCTCATAAGAGATACAATATCTCACAAAAGTGAGTACACCCCTCACATTTTTGTAAATATTTTATTATATCTTTTCATGTGACAACACTGAAGAAATGACACTTTGCTACAATGTAAAGTAGTGAGTGTACAGCTTGTATAACAGTGTCAATTTGCTGTCCCCTCAAAATAACTCAACACACAGCCATTAATGTCTAAACCGCTGGCAACAAAAGTGAGTACACCCCTAAGTAAAAATGTCCAAATTGGGCCCAAATACAGAGCCGGTCCTGTGTATGTCGGCAGCTCTCGGCCGCTTTCAGCTCCTCTTGTAGTCCCGCCCGGGATGGGCGTGACTGTGAGCGGAGCCGAGCGCCGCCCATATACATAGATAGCCGAGTGTATTCGGCTAGGTTCAGTTAGCTCCGCTCACAGTTACACCCAGTCCCTGTGTCCATCATAGGGCAGGACTGGGCGTGACTGAGCGCAGCTAGCCGAACATAGCCGAGTACACTCGGCTATCTATGTATATCGGCGGCCGGAGCTCGGTCCGCTCACAGTTAGCGGGGGATCGGCGTATAACACGCACCCGCGATTTTCCCCTGATTTTAAGGGGAAAAAAGTGCGTGTTATACACCGATAAATACGGAATATGCATCACAGGAGTTGTATATATATATATATATATATATATATATACACTGTATTCAGTTTAGCTAGATCTCACTTCAGAGTGCTCCTGTTATTCTCGCTGCAGTTTATTAAGTCAGTGTACTGTATACCGGGCTCAGTGTGCAGGTAAAGCTGACTGCAGACCATCCCTGTTCTCTTCCTAATGATAAAGCCTGGGAGTTAATTGAGCTAAGCTGCAGTTTATTAAGTCACTGTACTATATACTGGGCTCAGTGTGCACGTAAAGCTGACTGCAGACCATCCCTGTTCTCTTCCCAATAATATAGGTTGGCAGTTGTTTGAGCTAAGCTGAAGTTTATTAAGTCAGTGTACTGTATACTGGGCTCAGTGTACACGTAAAGCTGACTGCAGACTATCCCTGTTCTCTTCCTAATAATATAGGCTGGCAGTTGATTGAGCTAAGCTGCAGTTTATTAAGTCAGTGTACTGTATACTGGGCTCAGTGTGCACATAAAGCTGACTGCAGACCATCCCTGTTCTCTTCCTAATAATATAGGCTGGCAGTTGATTGAGCTAAGCTGCAGTTTATTAAGTCAGTGTACTATATACTGGGCTCAGTGTACACATAAAGATGACTGTAGATCATCCCTGTTCTCTTCCTAATAATATAGGCTGGCAGTTGATTGAGCTAAGCTGCAGTTTATTAAGTCAGTGTACTGTATACTGGGCTCTGTGTACACGTAAAGCTGACTGCAGACCATCCCTGTTCTCTCCCTAATAATATAGGCTGGCAGTTGATTGAGCTAAGCTGCAGTTTATTAAGTCAGTGTACTGTATACTGGGCTCAGTGTGCACATAAAGCTGACTGCAGACCATCCCTGTTCTCTTCCTAATAATATAGGCTGGCAGTTGATTGAGCTAAGCTGCAGTTTATTAAGTCAGTGTACTGTATACTGGGCTCAGTGTGCACGTAAAGCTGACTGCAGACCATCCCTGTTCTCTTCCTAATAATATAGGCTGGCAGTTGATTGAGCTAACCTGCAGTTTATTAAGTCAGTGTACTGTATACTGGGCTCAGTGTGAACATAAAGCTGACTGCAGACCATCCCTGTTCTCTTCCTAATAATATAGGCTGGCGGTTGATTCAGCTAAGCTGCAGTTTATTAAGTCAGTGTCCTGTATACTGGGCTCAGTGGGCATGTAAAGCTGACTGCAGATCATCCCTGTTCTCTTCCTAATAATATAGGCTGACAGTTGATTGAGCTAAGCTGCAGTTTATTAAGTCAGTGTACTATATACTGGGCTCAGTGTGCAGGTAAAGCTGACTGCAGACTATTCCTGTTCTATTCCTAATAATACAGGCAGTTGATTGAAATAAGCTGCAGTTTATTAAGTTAGTGTACCGTATACTGGGCACAGTGTGCAGCTAAAGCTGACTGCAGACAATTCCTTGTGTACCTATTCCAATACATCAAAGACAGTATGTCTCGAAGGCCAACAAGGAGAGGCAGGCACACACAGGCCAATAAAAGAGGGCAAGCAGGCTAGCAGGAGGAAAAATATTCAGCTCTAAAGAACTCCCCCAAGGGAAAAAGTCCAGGCCCCGACGGATATACCACATTATACCTGGAAAAATTTAAACATATTTTGGTACCAAGGTTAAGCCAATACTGGAATGAATTGGGTCCTAATTGTTCAATGGAGGGAGAGGCCCTGGCAGCGACTATTACATTTTTCAAAGAAGGCAAAAATAGGGAGCTTTGTTCTAGTTATAGACCTATTTCATTATTGAATGCCGATGTAAATGCCAAGGTTCTGGCTAGTAGACTAAGGGACAAAATGACCACTCTGGTGCACCCAGACCAGGTGGGTTTTGTACCGGGGAGGCAGAGTAGGGACAACGGAGTGCGATCAGTACTCCTGTTGGAGTCCACCAAACTAGGGAGGCCTCCAGTTCTATTCCTGTCAATGGACGCGGAAAAAGTGTTTGACAGGGTAGACTGGGGGTGCACGATTAAAACACTAGAAACAATGGGGATAGGCCCAAGATTAATTTCTTGGGTTAAAATACTCTACACCAGTCCTTCGGCATCTGTAAAGGTGAATGGGGTTTCCTCTAGTCCTTTCCGGATGGAGAATGGCACTAGGCAGGGGTGTCCACTATCCCCCCTCCTTTTTGTCCTTACTTTGGAACCCTTATTGTCTACTATCCGCAACAATACAGACTGTAGCGGGGTGAGGATAGGATCAGAGGAACATAAACTCGTGGCCTTTGCAGACGATGTGATGTTCTTTATCACAAACCCCAGGATTACGGTCCCGAATGTATTACAGGTCCTTAAAAGGTTTGGAGAGATTTCAAATTTTAAAATCAACCTTGGCAAGTCCGAGGTGCTCAATGTTAATGTGGGCATACAAGATGAAAAGAGCCTCGCAGGGGTGTTTCCCTTCCCTTGGAGAAAGGAGATCAACTACTTGGGGATTAAATTATAAAATACCCTGAAAAAAAAGTATTTAAACAACTACATCCCTTTGTTGCATGAAACCAGGCGAGAAGTAAGAAGCCTTGCTTCACGTCCCCTCTCATGGTTCGGACGTATTAATGCAGTGAAAATGAGTATAACGCCTAAGATATTGTATAGGTTCCAGATGCTCCCCATCCCACTCCCCCAGTCATATTTTAGGGCCTTAAGGGGCCTGATCTCGAGGTTTGTTTGGGGTGGCAAAAAAACACAAATTGCTCGATCAGTCCTGAGTAGGGGGAAAGAAAAAGGGGGGCTTGCACTTCCAGATTTCAATAAATATTACACTTCGGTGGTACTTGCACAAGTTATAGAATGGTCAAAGGGGGCTTCGGACAGGAGGTGGGTAAATATCGAACACAGTTTGAGTAGTATAGACTTAGGTCACATTATCTGGAACCCTCCTAATTTTAGAGCACTGAGCATAAATACTGCAGTATTAACACATAATTCTTTAAAGTTTTGGGATCAGGTTCACACCCAGAATAACTGGACTTATAATTCACCTTTGATATATATGAAAGAGAATATTTTTTTTGAACCAGGGAGGAGGGAGGTGGGAGGGAATTGGATTAAAAGGGATAGTACACAATTAAAAGATGTAATTAGAGAGGGGAAAATATGCACGTATTCTGATTTGAAGGACAGGTCAGAGTATTTCTCGATTGATCCATGGAGGTATCTCCAGCTGTCTCTCTTTATTGGGAAATTACCGAAACCACTCAGAAGTGAGGAGGAGTATAGGCCCCTTGAGCAGCTCTGTGTGAGGGAGCAATCGAGAGGCCTTGTTTCTCAAATCTATAAGATTCTAAGCAAGAGGGAGGGGCTGGAAGTGTCCCCATATATCAAGAAATGGGAAAGGGAGTTAGGGTCACGGTGCAGTAATTTCACATTAGGAAAGATTTTGAAGATGTTACATAAATCAGTAGTAGATAGCAAGAGGACTGAGATAAATTTCAAATGCCTAGCAAGGTGGTATGCCACCCCAGACAAAATAAGGAAATTTGACCTGGAGAAATGTTGGAGGGGGTGCGATGTTGTGGGAACGATGGCACATATCTGGTGGGAGTGTACCGTCATTAAAACATTCTGGAAAAAATTATAAAACAAACTAAAGTAATTACGGGTAAACCCTTGTTAGAAGATCCATGGGTTTGTTTATTCCATGGTACTGAGGAGCCCATTAAGCAATATCAAACATCCATTGTCCCTATTTTGCTGGATGCGGCCAAGAAGCAGATTGCGAGGAATTGGTTGGATCCAGCAAGCCCAAACATTCGAGATTGGCTCTTTTGTATAAATGAAATATATAACGTGGAGTGTCTGGATAGTGAGGGAGCAGAGCCAGATGAGGGGGAGGGACGGGCTGATAAATGGGCTGTATGGTGAAACTACAAAAGCTCTTGGAGCTACCTGGAGGAGATTATAAGCGAGGTCTGATGGGTTGGGGACTTGGGATAGTCCAGTTAGAACAGGAGTGTCTTAGTAGTATTACTGCGACCATCTGCAGGTGGGGGGATGGGGAGGGGTGGAGGGGGCGGAAATGTAAGCGGGAAAGTAATGTTATGATTTTGAAATGTGAGTTTATGTAGACTCTCTGTTGGATGAGGGTTTTTTTTTGTATTTGAAAAAGTAAAAAAAAAAACTAAAACAATTGCAGAAGACTAAAATGGGACTAAAACTAAAATGCCATTTTAGTCCTAAGACTAAAACTAAATCGAAATTTTCTGCCAAAATTAACACTGATACACAGAGCTGCGGCTCGGCTCGGGTGTCCCCATAGCAAGCTGCTTGCTGTGGGGGCAATCAACAGGAGGGAGGGGCCTGGAGCTCCAGCCAGGGACACAAGAAGAGGAGGATTGGGGCTGCTCTGTGCAAAACCACTGCACAGTGCAGGTAAGTATAACATGTTTGTTATTTTATAGGGGGAAAAAACGAGACTTTACAATCACTTTAATTCCAGCCTTTAGTCTGTTGGGATACGTCTCTACTAACTTTGCATATCTAGACTTTGCAATGTTTTATTCTTTGCAGAACTGCTCAAGTTCAGTTAAATTTGATGGTGACCATTTGTGGACTGCAGTCTTCAAGTCATTCCACAAATTTTCAATGGGGCTTAAGTCTGGGCTTTGACTAGGCCATGCAAAGACATTCACCCTTTTCTCCTTCAAACACTGTGTGGTCATTTTTGCTGTGTGCTTTGGGTCATTGGTATGTTGGAAGGTAAACCTTCTTCCTATCGACAACTTTCTGGCAGAGGGTAGCAGATTTTCCTCAAGCATTTGATGGTATTTTGCCCCATCCATTTTTCCTTCTATCCTGACAAGTGCTCCAGTCTCTGCTGCAGAGAAACACCCCCATACCAGGATATTACCACCCCACATAACAGGATATTACCACTCCACATAACAGGATATTACCACCCCACATAACAGGATGTTACCACCCCACATAACAGGATATTACCACTCCACATAACAGGATATTACCACCCCACATAACAGGATATTACCACCCCACATAATAGGATATTACCGCCTCCATGCTTTACTGTAGGAATGGTGTTATTTGGATGGTGAGCTGTATTGGATATCCGCCAGACATATCATTTGGTGTTGAGGCCAAATAATTCAATTTTAGTCTTATCTGACCATAACACCTTCTTCCATGTGGCCTCAGAATCTTCAAGGTGCGTTTTGGAAAAGCTCAGTGGTGACTACATGTGGCCTTTCTTGAGGAGTGGCTTTTTTCTTGCAACCCTCCCATACAAGCCACATTTGTAGAGAATTTGTGATATTGTTATCACATGCACACAATGACCACTCTTTGTCAGAGTTCAGAGTTCAAGCTCCTCAACCCCTAACTCGCACATCCTTGTCTTTATGGACCTTGCTTTGTGCACTGGTCAAAGCAATCATTTGGTGGAGGAGGGATTATGGTGTGGGGTTGTTTTTCAGGGATTGGGCTTGGCCCCTTCGTTCCTGTGAAGGGAACTCTTAAGGCATCAGCATACCAAGACATTTTGGACAATTTCATGCTCTCAACTTTATGTGAACAGTTTGGGGATTGCCCCTTCCTCTTCCAACATGATTGCGCACCAGTGCAAAAACAAGGTCCATAAAGACATGGATGATCGAGTTTGGGGTGGAGGAACTTGACTGGCCTGAACAGAGTCCTGATCTCAACCTGTTAGAACACCTTTGGGATGAATTAGAGCGGAGACTGTGAGCCAGACCTTCTTGACCAACTAAGTGGCTGACCTCACAGATGCGCTGGAAGAATGGTCAAACATTCCCATAGACACACTCCTAAACCTAGTGGACAGGCTTCTCAGAAGAGAATAAGCTGTTATTAGCTGCAAAGGGTGGGCCAACTCAATATTGAACCCTAAGGACTTATGCCGCGTACAAACAATTGGACTTTCCGCCAACAAAACCGTGGATTTTTGTTCGAAGGTTGTTGGCTCAAACTTGTCTTGCATATACACTGTCACACAAATGTTGGCCAACAATTCTGAACGTGAGAATGCAGTGACGTACAAGATGTACGACGAGCCGAGAAAAAGGAAGTTCAAAAGTCAGTGCGGCTCCTTCTGCTTGATTCTGAGCATGCCTGAACTTTTGTGCAACAGACTTGTGTACACACGATCGGACTTTCCGACAACAACGTTTTTTGGCGGAAAATTTGAGAACCTGCTAGCAAACATTTGTTGGCGGAAAGTCCGACAGCAAATGTTCCAGGGAGCATACACACGGTCGGACTTTCCGACAACAAGCTCATATCCAACACTTCCCGTCGGAAAATCTGACCGTGTGTACGCAGCATAAGACTGGGATGCCACACATCCCCGCCATGCCTCCTTAAAGGAAAATTATACAAAAAAATTGTTATTTAAAACCCAAAAGTGCTTTTTTTTTAAACCAATACTATTCCTTTATAGTGGATTTTGAAATACACAAATGCAGCAATGTAGAAATTGGATGAAAGGTTTAGCACTCGGAAAGACTTTTTGAAAGATAAAAAGTGCATTTTATATACAACTATATGGATCAGACCAAAAATGAGGGACAAATGAGGAGGAAAGAGGGACAGAGGGACATTGTTCCAAATTATGGACAGTCCCTCGAAATCAGGGACATTTGACATGATAAATCTTGTCATTTAAACATAACAGGAGAGCAATTAAGACGCTAAAATGGGATACAGTAAACCCCTGAGACAGGTCGGTGCATGGGGATCATTTAACTCTGCAATTGCTAAAAAAGGCGTTAATCCCTTTATTACATGACGCAACAGTTGTATCTCTAAAGAGCTAATGTGTAATGTTCTATCACCCATGGCACTTTATAGAGTATCTATATATTAACGCTGTGACATGAGCACAAAGACTCAGAAGGTCCATGTTACAGAATATCTCATATCAGTTGGTGACGGTCTTCATCAATTACCTTGCTGTAAGTATAGAAAAGTCTGCATGGCTGAAAGTCTTTCTGTTGAAGTGAAGGTGGGTAACACATATACAACATTCAAGGCAGAGATTACACGGCGCCAGCAAGATGCATAGTGAAGATCTCAAAGGACCCATTTATGTTTCATGACAGTGAATAGATCGGGGCTGATTTTCTAAAGGTATAGAGAAGTGTTCACTTTGAATACCCATGTGTAGGGAAATAAATGTCTCACATGTCATTTAATGATTGAAGAAAACCAGCTTCACTTTATTCTCTAAGCAAACATTCTCTACTTCTCTACTATAGCAGATTTTATTTATTTTTATTTATTGCAGGTACTTATATAGTGCCATCAATTTACACAGCCCCTTACATATACACTATATTACCAAAATTATTGGGACGCCTGCCTTTACATGCACATGAACTTTAATGGCATCCCAGTCTTAGTCCGTAGGATTCAATATTGAGTTGGCCAACCCTTTGCAGCTATAACAGCTTCAACTCTTCTGGGAAGGCTGTCCACAAGGTTTAGGAGTGTGTCTATGGGAATGTTTGAGCATTCTTCCAGAAGCACATTTGTGAGGTCAGGCACTGATGTTGGGCGAGAAGGCCTGGCTCGCAGCCTCCGCTCTAATTCATCCCAAAGGTGTTCTATCGGTTGAGGTCAGGGTTCTGTGCAGGCCAGTCAAGTTCCTCCATCCCAAACTCGCTCATCCATGTCTTTAAGGACCTTGCTTTGTGTACAGGTACAATTCATTTGGTAGAGGGGGGGTTATGGTGTGGGGTTGTTTTTCAGGGGTTGGGTTTGGCCCCTTAGTTCCAGTGAAGGGAACTCTTAAGGCGTCAGCATACCAAGACATTTTGGACAATTGCATGTTCCCAACTTTGTAGGAACAGTTTGGGGATGGGCCCTCCCTGTTCCAACATGACTGCACACCTTGTGGACAGCCTTCCCAGAAGAGTTGGAGCTATTATAGCTGTAAAGGTTGGACCAACTCAATATTGAACCCTATGGACTATCTATCTATCTATATATATATATATATATATATATATATATATATAGTATACCAGCATATGTACCTAAGCAAGCTCCCTTAATTAATAGTACCAGTTAAAAAAAACATATATTTCAAATATATATATATATATATATATATATATATATATATATATATATATATATTTTTTTTTTTTCTATGAATGAATATGCACATTAACATAACCTATTTAATAAGGGATTAGAGGCTGTTCGCTCAGCTAAGTGAATCTTTGCTTTGTATAGTGTCTGTTAGTAAATATGAGGGAACTATGTTCACTTTGAACACCCAATCATGTCCAAGAGAAATAAGAAAATAGACCCCTAATGTCACCCCTGCACTCTACTGAAATGAATTAAGCACAGATTGTGCTTGGTTAGCTTCTTCCCTGACTACAGCAGCCGGGGGAATCACAGTGCTGAAATCAGAAGTGACCAAATGCTCATCGCTTCTAGCTTTAACTTTTGCAGGGATGATAAGCGAATGATGATCACCCTCCTTGCCGACACCCACCGTGGTGTCCCAAAAGGGGCAACAGAGCTTGAAATACATGATGAAGGGGTCAGGTGGAAGGGAGGGGGCGGCCTGTTACGGCACCCATGGAAGTAAACCGTCTGACTTTCCTTCGCTGACATTTTCTTTTGTTTGTGTTGGATAAAGAATGGAAGGATTAGAACCTCTGTCAGGTTTTTATTGTTATATGTGTCCTCCACTAGGGATTTACTGTCTCTATTTGTTCTGGTGACCATTGTCACTGGGACTGGGCATCCACAATTTAGAATTACCCCTGAAAAAAGCATAACGGGGAAGTCTTCCAATAAGGAAATTTGTCCTGATGATAATTGCCTCGGTGAGAAATTATCTTATCATCTAGGATAGTGATGGGCTTGGGTTCGGTCCAAACCCAAGTTCGTGCAAACCTGCGGGAGATTGCCTGCACCACAGCGGACAACATACTCAAAGGGATGGGGATACTCATGACATAAATGACCTATTATGGGCACATGGCCATATTAGGTCAATGTTATCACAAGCAACCCCGCCCCTTTGCATACATGCCTATACATCTCCTGCCTGTGGTTCATTGGTTCAGCAAAGACCGCTAACTTCTGGGTTCAGACAGAAATCAATCTCATCCCTACTCCAGACCTAATATCAATTCCTGTTGTATTTTAAGATAGGAATTGAAGAAAAAACTTCCCAAAGGGACAGCAAAAAAAGTAAAAAAAAATTTGAATTTTAACCATTCTCTAAGTTTTGTTTTTTTTTGCAAAGTTTTGCTAGAATTGGATTGGAGTATAAAGCAGTGGAAGGTTTATTGAAACATTAGTCTCTTAATGTGGTTGCATCCTTCTCGCAGCCCTTACCCTATTGTCTAGTTTCCCTTTCATCATATACTATTTTATGTTACAGGTGTAGGCTACCAGCATAGTTCTCCAATGGAAAATACTACTTTCCTCTCTGCCAACCTTACCGATATGTCCTTGCTCAAAACTGCTGGCATTGTAAACATGACCTGCTTTATCATCTTAGTACTGAGTCATTGCATCTTCTTCTATTTTGTTGTGGTCATACTTTACGCTTTCTTCACCACTGCTTATATTAAGGAGAAGGCTCGCTATGTCCTCTTCATCCATATGATTCTTAACGATACCCTTTATCTCATAGTGGTCTTTGCCCTTTATGTAGCTTACATGTATTATGTTTACATCCCAGCCTCGATCTGCTACACTATGCTGATGATAAGCACATCAACTTTCCGCGTCACTCCCTACAATCTAAGTGTCATGTCGTTGGAACGCTACGTGGCAGTGTGCTTTCCGCTGAGACACGCTCAGCTGTGTTCTCCAAGGAGCTCCACCATCACCCTTGCTTGTATTTGGGCAGTAGCGTTGATATTTAACCTGGCAGACATTGTTGTCCTGGGCTCCAAGGTTGGGAAGAACTTCTTCTCCCTGTCTGTGATTTGTAGCCGAGCGTCAATGACGGGGACTCAGGAACAAGGCATCATCACACTCTGTAGCATCACCATTAGCTTTTCTGCTGTGGGACTCATCATCATCTACACTTATATACAGGTGGTGCTGGTTGCTCGAAAGATCGGCTCTGACAAATCGTCGGCTTTCAAGGCTGGAAAGACGATCATGCTTCATGCATTTCAGCTGATATTATGTATGATGTCCTTCAGCTCTTCTGTCACCGAAACCTACCTGAAAAAGTATCAAGTCTTTCTGAATATTATTAATTATCTGCTCTTCATGTGTCTTCCCCGGCTTCTAAGCCCATTAATCTATGGACTGAGAGATGAAACCTTCCGCAAGTATATGATGACATTCCGATCGGCAGTACCATCAATAGAAGAGGCTTATAAGTAAATTAATATCTGTGATAATTTTGGTTTTGTAAATAAAATCCTGAAGGTATTACAAATCTTAATGCTTTTCATACAATATTGTCTTTAATTTGCTTAATTTTGACTTTATTAGGCCTCAGGATTAGGAAGCAAAAAATATGCTTAGCAGACAAAAAGTATCTTTGTTTTCCCATCTCTGGAGAGCCACAGGTGGGTCATATAAGCAGCCACAGAGGTGAATGGCTGTACGCTTTTGTGCACATGTACATCCTATGAGCATGCTTTTGGAAATGCCAATGCAGATAAGCATTTGTGTTTACAAAAAGCATGCTCATAGGAGATACATTCCTAAATTCAAAACTTTCACATTTGGTAAAGTACGTTGTATGCGTAGGCATGGGTACAGCTGATGCAGAGAAGCATTGACGTTGGCATTTACACGAGCATGGGCATACAGTCATTTACCTCTATGACCCTTGACCAGCTGCACACCCCATATGCAGCTCCTCAGCAATGGGAAAAGTGGGAAAAGCAAGTGTTTTTTATGCTAGGTATATCTTATGCCTAACTATGTCGGTGTGCATGTGGGCGGGGTCACCTGCGGCTGTGTACGTGGGGGGCAACTCTTGAAAGGAGTGCGCTCATCAAATGCCAGGTTCCAGGTGGAGACTGCGGTCATGTGAAGAATCGAACATTAAGGCAGATCCCCAACTTAGAGATGAGCCTTCACTGTGTGCAGTAATAAAGTACAGAGTTCCTCTGAAAAGTATCTTGTCCTTTATCACCACACATGGTAACTTGTATGTTTGCATTAGGAGGGACATGCTGAGCCTGCTCCCACTCCACCAGTCCAGCGTATCTCTGTTACCTCACTCCCAGTAACAGAATGGGGTCCCACCAAGCACCTAGTGTGGACCTCATGCGTGCTCTTAACTCAGTGCTTCCCTTCCCGTACCTCATGGCCATAGATCTCCTTAACGTGGGTTTGGATTTGGTTGGATACCGACTGGGAGGGAGCCAGAACAACGACCCCCTCGCTACCGGAGGGACCTGTCATCCTAACCAGGCACCATGCTTAATGACTGGTTGCTTGAAGCTTGTTCTTTTACTTGTTTACCCATAGCAGCTACACTCCTCTTCTCTGTGCCTTCCTGATTTAACCCTTTGTAGCAGTGTTACTTCATACCCCATACTGCATTTACAGACCCAAGTTCTTTAGATACAGCAGAACCAACATGCACCCCTTTGAATTACTTCAGACCAGGCCCAAACGCATAGTTGGCAACATTGTGAAAAAATTAATAGGGACACTTTTTGTCTGTAGGCGGAGACTTGTTATAATTAGGGGCGGGGCATCTGTTTGTAGGCGTGATTTTTGGGGGAAGGAAAATGCCGCACGTGAAGCGCGCAGAGGTGAAAAATTTAGTTTTAGTTAGTTTAACCACTTACGGACCGCCCACCGTCGTTATACGTCGGTATTTTGAAGAGGGATATCGTTGTTATGGCAGCAGCTAGCTGCCATAACCCCGGTATCCTCTTCTTCAGCGGGCGCTCCTCTTCAAGATAAAAGTGGTCTCTGCAGCGGATTCGCCGCAAGATCACTTTTATCGGCGTCGGGAGGGGGCCGCCCCCCTCCCGCCGCGCTCCGGTGCCTTCCGCCACTTACCCATCTTCATATCATTGCAAAACGTCACTTCCGCCCATAGCTCTTAAAGGGCCATTTTAATTTTTTTTTTTTTTTTAATTACAAATTTATTTATTTTTTTTTGCATTTAAGTGTAAATATGAGATCTGAAGTCTTTTTGACCCCATACCTCATATTTAAGAGGTCCTGTCATGCTTTTTTTCTATTACAAGGGATTTTACATTTCTTGTAATAGGAATAAAAGTGACACATTTTTTTTTAAAAAAAAGAACAGTGTAAAAATAAAAAATAAAAGGTAAAATAAATAAGAAAAAATATTTTTTTTTTAAATGCGCAGAGCTCGCGTGCAGAAGCGAACGCATACGTGAGTAGCGCCCGCATATGAAAACGGTGTTCAAACCACACATGGGAGGTATCGCCGCAATCAGTAGAGCGAGAGCAATAATTCTAGCCCTAGACCTCCTCTGTAACTCAAAACATGCAACCTGTAGAATTTTTTAAACGTCGCCTATGGAGATTTTTAAGGGTAAAATTTTGTTTCCATTCCACGAGCGGGCGCAATTTTGAAGCGTGACATGTTGGGTAACAATTTACTCAGGGTAACATTATCTTTCACAATATAAAAAAATTGGGCTAACTTTACTGTTGTCTTATTTTTTAATTAAAAAAAGTTTATTTTTCCCCCAAAAAATGCACTTGTAAGACCACTGTGCAAATACGGTGTGACAGAAAGTATTGCAACGACCACCATTTTATTCTCCCGGTTGTTAGAAAAAAAATATATATAATGTTTGGGTGTTCTAAGTAATTTTCTAGCAAAAAAATAATGCTTTTAACTTGTAACCAACAAATCTCAGAAAGAGGCTCGGTCCTTAACCCCTTGCCGAAGGCTCACGCCAATATACGTCGGCAGAAGGGCACGTATAGGCATATTAACATACCTGTCCGTTGCCCTTTAAGATGCGGCATTGTGGGCGCGCACCTGCTGCGAGCTCCGTGAGTGTGATCGCGGGCCCCGCGGACTTGATATTCGCGGGGATACCCGCGATCGGCTCGCGGAGAGGAAGAACGGGGAAATGCTGATGTAAACAAGCATTTCCCCGTTCTGCCTAGTGACACTGACACTGATCACAGCTCCCTGTGATCGGGAGCGGTGATCAGTGTCGTGTCACGAGTAGCCCATCCCCCCACACAGTTAGAATCACTCCCCAGGACACACTTAACCCCTGCAGTGTCCCCTAGTGGTTAACCCCTTCACTTCCAGTCACATTTACACAGTAATCAGTGCATTTTTAATCGCACTGACTGCTGTATAAATGTGAATGGTCCCAAAATAGCGCCAAAAGTGTCCAGTCTGTCTGCCATAATGTCAAAGACATGACAAAAATCGCAGATCGCCGCCATTACTAGTAAAAAAAAAAAATATTAATAAAAATGCCATAAAACTATCCCCTATTTTGTAGACGCTATAACTTTTGTGCAAACCAATCAATAAACGCTTATTGCGATTTTTTTTACCAAAAATATGTAGAAGAATACATATCGGCCTAAACTAAGAAAAACATTTTTTTTTATATTTTTTGGGGGGGTATTTATTATTGCAAAAAGTAAAAAATATTGCGTTTTTTCTAAATTGTCACTCTTTTTTTTGTTTATAGCGCAAAAAATAAAAACCGCAGAGGTGATCAAATACCACCAAAAGAAAGCTCTATTTGTGTCGAAAAAAGGACGGCAATTTTGTTTGGGAGCCACGTCGTATGACCACGCACTTGTCAGTTAAAGTGACACAGTGCCGAATCGCAAAAAACGCACTGGTCTTTTGGGCAGCCAAATGGCTGAAGTGGTTAAACTAAATATCGGGCGTGGCTTAAAAGGGGTGTGATTCGAATCTGAGATGAACGAGGGACGGAGGGAGAAAGAGAGAGGGAGAGAGAGCGAAAGAAAGAAAGTAAGAAAGAAAGAGATAGGGAAGGAATCAGAGAGAAGGAAGAAAAGAAAGAGGGATGGAGAGACAGCAGGCCCAGATCCTACACAACAATAGAAATATGTGTATTCCAGAAAGTTTAACAATCAGCAGATAAAGATACTCCAAACACCTGGTGTTAGAGCTTCAATCATCATGGCACCATGGTTGATATGGTGTCAGGAGGATGATTGAAGCACATTATTTCTATTATTACATTGTAATATAAAATGAAATTGTTCAACTCACCATAATGCAGAATTAGTGGGAGCCCTGAGCGTGTCACTTGCCACGTCGCCTGCCACCAGATGCCATCAGGTGTCCCCAGCAGAGTCCCTCCTTACATCAGGTACCCCAGCAGAGTCCCTCCTTACATCAGGTGCCCCCAGCAGTGTCCCTCATTACATCAGCTGCCCCCAGCAGAGTACCTCCTTACATCAGGTACCCCCAGCAGAGTCCCTCCTTACATCAGGTGCCCCCAGCAGTGTCCCTCTTTACACCAGGTGCCCCAAGCAAGATTCCGTCCTTACATCAGGTGCCCCCAGCTGAGTCCCTCCTTACATCAGGGGGCCCCAGCAGAGTCCCTCCTTACATTACAGGTGCCCCCAGCAGAGTCCCTCCTTACATCACAGGTGCCCCCAGCAGAGTCCCTCCTTACCTCACAGGTGCCCCCAGCAGAGTCCATCCTTACATCAGGTGCCCCCAGCAGAGTCCCTCCTTACATTAATGTAATGACTGCCACCATTACATTAGACCAGCTCTCTGTCGCGGAGGCCAAGCTTGGCAGGTCTTTTTCCCCGTGTGTTCAGTGGAGAGGGGAGGGGTCTCTGATCCACGCAGCTAACCGGTTTCAGTGTACAAGAAAACTGTATACACTGAAGAGAGAAGCTGATCTGCATTTATCGGAGGAATGAGTAAGCACCCGTTATGAGTGCGAAACGCGTCAGCTGAGCTCTGTACATTCCTGCTGTAGTGTCCTGTATATCCTGTGATCCAGCTTTTTAAACAATAAAGGCATTCGTTATTCAGTCCGGTGTGCGGCATCCAGATCTCTTCGTCCACTTCTGCTCCACTTTGCATTAGCCAGCACCTGGGACTCTTCTTTACTGAAGGATTCATACCAGTCATTCCACCTATCGATCCAGACCTACCTGAGCAGTGGAGCTTTCTTTGCTTTGATTGCATTTCTGGGTGCCAAACACAGTCCCGATTATTCCCAGGACAAAAGCAAAAAATCAGGATTTTGAGAGGGACATGCTCAGATCGGGACGAGGGTCCAATTTTTGGGATTGTCACTGGAAAATCGGGACTGTTGGTAATTATGCCAACGGTTAATGTAACTTTACTGAACACAATGCCGCATACAGTTCATAATGGACAGCGTTTTTTCACTAATCCTAACTAGGATAATGTAGTGGCCCAGGCATACCTCCCTCCGTGAGGTTAGAGTCCATAATGGCAATATCCATGGCTTGGATGTCCTTCACAATTCCCGGTTTCTTCAGTAGCACCACAACTGTGCTCACAGATGAGGTTGTAACTCTTGGACCCATCAGTACCCAGGCTGGCTGCTGGCTTATTAAACTGTACACATTTTCAACCTGCCTACATGCTTGAGGTCTTAACAAAATATGCAAAGTAAACCAGCTCAGTCCAGCTATTTAAATCTCAAAGTGTTGCCCTTTTTCTTGTTAAGACAATCCTCCCCTCTGCTACTTATGAAATTACTATCACAATGACACAGGGGCCTTAACGCCAGTCCAAATCCAGCTATTTTTTTCTATTGTCCCCTCTGGGCCCCATCCTCCAAAAAATGTCATCCATTTTTCTAGGGAGGTCCACCTCCACATTGTTCCAATTTGGGCAGTGGTGCTAATAATTAACTTGAGGGATATTGTTGTCCTGGAAAAACTTGTGTGTGTGTGTGTGTGTGTGTGTGTGATTTGCAGTTAGGTGTCAATGATGAGGACTCAAGAAAAAGGTACCATCATACTCTGTAGCCTTGCTTCCAATTGGGGGTCTCATCATTATTTACACTTATATTCAGGTGCCCAAATTAGGTCTTACGCACACTGTCCCATGCCAGGAGCTGAACACCATCCAGCTTCCACTGGGAAATCCTCTACTGGGGAGATAAGAGATCCTCCTCCAGACCAGGATTTCAAAACAGTGCCTTCCCGTGAATAATACTTTACCGGTATCAGTCATCCCCAGGCCCTCAGCCAAGCTCCTGCTGAGGCCTACACTGTAACAAAAATTCTCTTTAGCAATCTTTTCCAGGTCCTCAGCTCAACTTCTGCTGAGGCCCAGACTTCAGTTCCTTGCTTCACTAGCTATCTCCAAAGATATTTGCCTTTATTAAATAAGGTGTCATCCAAAATACAGGTCACAGCAAAGTGGAACAAAACTTACGCGTTTGATGACTAAACACTCCTTGTAGTGCAAAACGCGTAAGCTTTGTTCCACTTTGCTGTGACCTGTATTTTGGATGACGCCTTATTTAATAAAGACAAATATCTTTGAAGTGCGGCTTTCCAGAATTTCTTTGATGTCTAACTGCCATAGCATTGCCAGCACCTGGACTTCTAGACTGAAGGAGATGCATTTTACCTGGATCTGACCCACCTGGAGCGGTGATACTCTCTCTTTACTAGCTACCCTGTTTCCCCGAAAATAAGACCTACTGTGATTGTTGGTGATGGCTGCAATATAAGCCCTACCCCCCAAATAAGCCCTAGGTAAAGTCCTTGTAGGTCTTATTTTCAGGGTAGTGCTTATTTTCGGGGAAACAGGATAGGGCTTATTTGGGGGGTAGGGCTTATATTGCAGCCATCACCGACAATCACGCTAGGTCTTATTTTCGGGGAAACAGGGTATATCCTAGAGGCAGCAGCCCCAGGAGAATTGGAACCCTCTCTAGAGAGGAAAAAACATGATACATATTTATACAGGTCATTGGATTTGCCCTGCCCTATATTCTGTAAGTGTCTTACAGAAGCAGGTGGGAGAAATCAAATACCGAACTAGGAAATCCTGGTCAGACAAAAACAGTCACTTACTGCTCCACTGACTGCAGTGAAGCCAAAAACTAAATTTAGCCAAGCAGCTTAACTGCAGGAGGGTGCTACATAATTTAATTGATATTTAATTTTTGATAGAGATAAAATTTTTTTTTTTTTTTTAGATTTTCCTTTTTTAACACGTGTGCAGCAGACCGCACCGTTGTTTTCAGTTTCTGTCTCCAGCATATCAAGCGTAGCAATACCATCAACCATTTGTCTACCACATGTTTGAAGATACATCTGACCTCTTACCACACAGCTCAGTGGGAACAGCACCAAAATGTTCTTCAAAGATAAAGGGTCGCAATCCTCCTCCTCATCCTCCTTCCATCTCCTCCTTTTCCACCTCTACCCAAGTATATACGATTCCCTCTCAGCAGCCTTCAGCGAGATGTATAATGGTATAACAAGAGTTGTCACAGCTCTACCCTATGGCTCCTCCAGCGAGGAAGTGCATCTGCATGGGGTAAGCATAGGCTGCAACCTTCCTCTGATTCTGCTACATTGAGCAGACAAGGTTTTACTGCCCCAACTGTGAGAGTGCAAAAAAAAAAAAAAAACATGCCCCTAGCCACCCTAATGCCAAGTGCCTAAATGTCTGCTTGGCCAAATTGCTGGCTTTACAGCTTCTGTCTTTCCAGCTGGTGGAGTCTGCCCCCATTCGGGAATTATCAGCCTGTGCTGTACCGCAGAGACAGGTTACCAGCCGCCATTTCTTTGCCCGTATGGCCATCCCTGCCCTTCACCATCACATGGAGGGTAATGTTTCCATGTTCCTGGACCATGCAGTCAGCAGCAAGCTCCACATGACCAAAGACACATGGTTCCTTAAATGTAAGCAAGGATAGTATACAGTATATACGGGAGGGCAGTTTAGGCCAGCGGGGTTCTCCTTTACCACTACCAGCACAACTCGGACCATCATCAGCACCATCAGCATCACTACCCCCAGTATTAGCTGCTTCCTTCAGGACCATTATCCTATCAGCAGCCTCTTTGTCGCTACATCAGTAGCAGCAGCCCACCAACAGCAATTTTTTGTTCGCACCATGTGCATCTTCAAATACTCAGCGGACACCCTCCACAGGCTAAGAAATACCACCTCTACTTTACCAACCTCCACTCAAAGAATACTTCAAAAAGAACAACTACTAAGGATCAATCTACAATCAACCATTAAACACAGGAAGACACCAAGTAAGCGCCCTGATCAACACCAGATCTGCAGTCAAGCACAGACAGGAAGTCCACGACTTCATCACCAAAAACAACATAGATTGCCTCTTCATCACGGAAACCTGGCTAACACCCGACTGCAACACTATCCTAACAGAATTAGTGCCGGAGAACTACAGAATACTAACTGAGCATAGAATTGGAAAAAAAGGAGGAGGCCTTGCAGTGATGTTCAAAGCCCACCTTGCGCTCGTCAAACCAACGCTACAGAACTCAGTGCCATTCATGGAGACACTTACTCTACATCTTCAAACAACACCCCAAGACACCATCCACATACTGCTATGCTACAGACCACCAGGACCGAAGACAAATCTCCTTATACCCTTCACCAAATTAATTTCGATACACACCCTGAAATCCAGAAACGTTCTGGTTCTCTGGGATTTCAACCTCTGGGCAAACCCCACCCAAGACCACATCGCCACCGCCTGAATAAACCAACTAGAGGAACTAGGTCTTCAGCAACTGATAAATGCTCCCACGCATGGGTCAGGGCACACTCTGGACCTCATCTTCAAACAAAACATGGACATCATCATACTCGACAACGCACCGCTTCCATGGACGGACCACCACGCTATCAATTTCAAAATCGCCACCAACTCCACCCTCCAAAAACCGAAACACCCAATAACAACACACTGGACAAGATCTCAGAAGAAACTACACTCGGAACTCTTCAAAAACACACTATCAAACAAAATAGCAATGCTAAATGTAAACCACTTAACAGAACAAACACTCGACTCCTTAAACAAGACAATACTACAAACAGCAGACTCAGCCGCTCTGAAACGTAGAGCACTCATCTGTAAAAAAAATTCTGGATGGTTTAATGACACTCTCACTCTACTAAAACAAGAACGTAGAAGAGCTGAAAGAGCCTGGAGAAGGAATTCTACAAAGGAAAATTGCACAAACTACATAGCACTCACCAAGAAATATCACAAAGCAATCTTCAATGCAAAAAAAGAACATTTCTCAAACACTATCTCAAAAGCCTTAAACCACCCTCGTGAACTTTTCAAACTAGACGCTCAGACTATGAAACCTACCTGCCTAGAGCCACCAGCAAACGAAACTCAAGAATTCTGCAATGAGTTATCAGATTTTTTCACCAACAAAATCGACAACATTCAGAAAATAATTCAACAGAAAAAGACAACCAACCTCAGCAACTTAAGAAAGAAGAGGAAATCAATACGATCGATACAAACATCACACAATCACTGAATTTCTCGTTGATCCCGATCTCCACGGACACCACCCAAAACATCATCAGAAGCCTCCGAGACAACACATCACCAAATGACATCATCCCAACAAAACTCCTAAAAGAATGCTCTGACATCTTGGCGCCCACCATAACACACCACATAAATCAGTCGTTCAAAGAAGGGATTGTTCCAACCGCCCTCAAGCAAAGCATAGTCAAACCCCTCCTAAAGAAACCCAACCTCGACCCCAAAGACCCCAACCATTGCAGACCGATAACAAGCCTGAACACTATCTCCAAGATTATGGAGAAAGCAGTAGTACAACCGCTACAACTCCATGCAGATTTAACATGGTTCGTATCCTTCTTAGGAAATCATTCACAGACAGGGAAACTAGGAGCCTTCACCTCTGAACCTTGCGCAATTTCTTATGGAGTCCCTCAAGGATCAGCCTTGTCACCCGTGCTCTTCAACATTTACATCCACCCACTCCTCAAAATCATCAGGAAATCGAACCTATGCTTCCACTCATACGCGGATGACACTCAACTCTACTTTCGCATCACCGTACAAAAAGACCAATATCAAGGACTAGAAAAATGCCTCTCATCGATTGATGACTGGATGACCGCGAGTTCCCTAAAACTCAATAGATCCAAAACAGAGCTTCTTCTCCTCCACGCAAACCAAAATACAAAAACCAAGCTCCCATAGACACCACCCACCATCCTTGTACAGAACATCTGCCCAAGCACCAAAGCTAAAAGTCTCAGAGTCATTTTCGACTCAGCGATGTCAATGGATGCACAAATAGGATCGGTAGTCAGCGGATCTCACCATCTCCTCTGCCTGCTACGTAGACTCATCCCCTTCATTCCAGAAAAGGAGAAAGCAGTAGTAGTTGGAACCATCATCAACTCCCGTCTCGACTACGCAAACTCCCTCTACATAGGTCTACCTAAATACCAGATTCAACACCTTCAAGTCGTCCAAAACACGGCAGCAAGACTGGTTACAGGAAAAAAACCCTAGGAATCCATCTCCTCATCACTGAGGACCCTACATTGGCTAACCGTGAAGGATCGGATCACTTTCTAGACCCCCTGCCTCACCCACAAATGCACACAAGGAAATGCTCCTTGATATCTCTGCGAGAAAATAAAACACTACACGCCCAATCGCAGCCACCGCTCAACCAACCAAAACCTCCTCCGCATCCCCAAGTTGCGCTACAAATCAAAAGAAGAACGACGATTCGCAGTCCATGGACCTCAGCTATGGAACGCTCTATCCATAACATCCGCATGGAAGAAAACCATCGGGCCTTCAGAAAAAAACTCAAGACCCACCTCTTCTAAATATGCAGGACAACACAGGACGAATCAGTGCCTTGAGGCGATTCAGTTTGCATTTGTAGCACTATTCAAGTCTTCATTCATTCATTCATTCAGTATATAATGTATGGTCCTCTGGATAACTCTACTGGCAGCCAGGAAGGATGCAAGACAGGGCACACCTCTGGAACTTGTTCAGCAGCCCTGCACCCTTACAGCTGCTGATGGCAGTACCAGATCTGTCACCTCCAACTCCTCCAACTCCTCCTTCTCAATGCCCGCTTCCTCTGAGTCATTCTTTGATCCACCAGTCCTTTTTAAACATTGAGGTTATTCTACGGCTCAGGCTGAAAGATGCCACCCACTTCTGCAGCTGGTATATGGAAATAGTCGTGCTAATAAAAAGTGCATAAACTTTAAATCAAAAAGCAAACACACTATAATGCATTGAGAGTGTATAAATCATATAATAAAAAAGTGACACATATGACAAATCTCTGTAAAGTGAAAAAAGTGAAAAAAGGTAACTTGTTAAATAATGTCTCTAAAAATGTGGTAAGTATGTCAGATTCTGTGGTGATTCTGTGGTGATACGGATCTGGAGAACGGGGAAGAGTTTTCAGAATTTTTAAACGCCACCAAGAGAAAGTGATGAATCCCTCCGTCAAGTGAGGGCCAGAAGGAATAAACACTCTTACCGCAAGGTCGTATTCACCAGCAGATATAGCCCTCTGCAGGGTCTGAGATGGGTCCTGGACCAAGATGTATAAATGAGCCCCGGCATCCTCCTCAATCGCTGGCCACAATCCGCCCACTTTCTTCAAAATTTCAATCTCCCAAAATGAGCACGGAGAAAGTAAAGAAAATAAAAGCTCCAATAGTGCGTTATCATTTTTATCAAACACTGCTCATTTATTGTAAAAAAAATGTCCATAGTATATACAAAAACAGCAGAAAAGCACTTGCCGGCAATAAAATTACAAACAAACATCCGGACTTCTGGGGTCACATGAGGCGTGATGACGTCAGCGTGTAGCTCTGCCCGATATGTTTAATCATACGTGACATCTTCCTGGGGCACGGGCGACGCACTGAGCCATGACCTTATATACACGGAACGGGCAACCAAGCCTCGTTTTCATGTGGCGCCCATATTAGAAAGAAGGGTGGATCCAAACCTCACTTGGAGAGGAAATCAAACCTCTCTCCCACATGGCGGTCATATCATAAAAAAGGAAGAGAACATTCAAATCTCATTCTCTATTGGTCGCCATCTAGCGGATACAAAGAGAACAGAAAATGAACCCTGTTCGCCCATGATAGCCGTATCAGGACAAATAAAAAGGAAATATTCAAGCACCACTTATACTTAATAACCAACTTCTAAGTTACATATATAAGTAGTATATACAAAGAAAAAGCGTATCTCAATGTGACTTCCGGACTTGCCTACCACATTAATTGATCGTGGGAAAAGGAAATTTTTATAAAGACTAAAATGCATGGATCGTATCAAATAAAAGGTAACGATCACTAGTCTCCTATTTTCATTCTGATCATGTGATGTTAGGACAACAAGGTGAGACAGAGGTTCCCTTGGCACTGTAAGGGGGCCAGCAACAAATGTGTCCACAGGCAAAGGTGGATGTGGTGGTCAGTCCTCAGGCAGGGCATAATTTCCTCTGTTTAGTGAGTTTGCCCATGTTATCCAGCCACAGCATGCAGAGGAGGTGCTGGACTGGCTTACTATACCCTCCTCATCCTCCTCATCCTCCTCATCCTCTGTCACCCAAGCAGAGACAAGTGTGCAGTCCCCTGCAGTTGCGGATAAGAGTGGATAAACCTGATAAACCTGCCTCCTTGTCCACATCTATTCCTGCCATAGCCCCAACATCAGCCATTGAGGAGTCAGCTGAGTTATTTGACCACAGCGTCGGCCACTTGCTCCTTGATGATGCCCAGCCATTACTGGATTCAGATGTTGGTTCTGAGGTCAAGGATGACAGGAACATGAGCCTAGAGAGAGGGAGGAACACTGGTAGACAAATTGGCATTCATGTTCCCCAAGCCGCAGCGTATTGCCAAGTTGTCTCCAGTGGTAATGATGTAGATGGAGGAGATGGAGATGAAGATGATGATGAGGTCACTGATGCAACTTGGGTGCCAGATAGAGCAGAGGAGGGAACTGAAGGTGAGGCGGCACAACCCCAAGGAGGCCGACATCAAGAAAGAGAGAGCAGCCACCCTATTCCATCACATTCTGCAGCTGTTATCTCCCGGCCCACTCCCCAAAGCTCAGCTGTCTGGGCCTTTTTCAGCACATCTGCAGCAGATCACACTGTTGCTATCTGCAAACTGTGTCTCATGCACATCAAAAGTGGCAAAAACACCAACCATTTGGGTACCACATGCTTAACAAGGCATTTAATGTCCAACCACTCAGCCTGTTGGCAAGAGCATCTAAAAGCCACACAAAAGTCTAAATGAGGAGGGTGCAGATCAGCTGGGAATGAAGATGGCCAAAAAGTTAGAGGGTTTTTAAACTAGGCGATAGGGGGGAGGGTCCAGAGGTAGAGATAGTCAGCGCGGAACATATTCCAGAGGGTAGTATTGGGGGCATTAGTGGTAGGTTGACCAAAGCACATAAACCCAAGGTAAGTATAGTAGCAAGTCCTAGTTGCAATCTCGGAACACCCAATAAGAGGATAATATGCGATAATATGCCACGTAGTCTAAACTATGTGGCATGTTTACCAATGCTAGGAGCCTGGCGGACAAGATGGGTGAACTAGAGATACTGTTTTACGAGGAGGATTTGGATTTTGTGGGAATTTCAGAGACTTGGTTCAACAGCTCTCATGATTGGCTGGCAAACATTCAAGGGTATACCCTTTATAGGAAGGATAGAGAGGGTAAAAAAGGGGGAGAGGTATGCCTATATATCAAGAATAATGTACAAGTGGATGTGAGAGATGACATCACTAAGGGAGCTAGGGAGGAGGTGGAATCCTTATGGGTGGAGCTCCAAAGGGATGAAGCTAAGGGGAAAATAATACTGGGAGTATGCTATAGGCCCCCTAACCTGAGGGAGGAGGGGAGACAGATCTCCTATCACAATTTGGATTAGCAGCAAGGATGGGAAGTGTTATCATAATGGGGGATTTTAACTATCCAGACATAGACTGGGCGGAGGGAACCGCGCATTCATCTAAGGCTCGCCAGTTCCTAAATGTCTTGCAGGACAATTTCATGGGTTAGATGGTAGACGCACCAGCTAGAAATAAAGCGTTACTGGATCTACTGATTGCCAACAATACAGACCTGATCACGGATGTGGAAATACGGGGCAATTTAGGTAACAGCGATCACAGGTCAATTGGCTTCAGTATAAATCACACAAATAGGAAACATAAGGGGAGTACAAAGACACTGAATTTCAAAAGAGCCAACTTTCCTAAACTACGAGTCTTGCTAGAAGGCATAAATTGGGATAAAATCTTAGGAACAAAGAACACGGAGAAGAGATGGGTTTGCTTTAAGAGCATATTAAATAAGGGCATTAGCCAATGCATCCCATTGGGTAATAAATTTAAAAGAGCGAACAAAAGTCCTGGATGGCTTAGCTCCAATGTAAAAATGCATATAAAAGCAAAGGAGAAGGCCTTCAAAAAATTACAAGGTTGAGGGATCATCATCAGCATTCAGACTTTATAAAGAATGCAACAAGAAATGTAAGGGTGCAATAAGGATGGCTAAGATAGAACGTAAAAGACACATAGCGGAGGAGAGCAAAAAAAAATCCCAAGAAATTCTTTAAGTATGTAAACAGTAAAAAAGGGAGGACAGACCATATTGGCCCCATAAAGAATGAGGAAGGACATCTGGTTACAAAGGATGGGGAGATGGTAAAGGTACTGAATTTATTCTTCTCCTCAGACTTCATGAGGGAATAAGGGGGCTTCAGTACCCAAAACTGCAGTGTTTATCCTCATGACACAACACAGGAAGCACCTCCATGATTAACAGAGGACAGAATTACAATTAGACTTGGGAAACTTAACATTAATAAATCACAGTGACCAGGTGGCTTGCACCTGAGGGTACTTAGGGAACTCAGTCAAGTAATTGCCAGACCATTGTTCCTAATTTTTACTGACAGTCTACTGACTGGAATGGTACCAGCTGATTGGAGAAAAGCCAATGTAGCACCAATATTTAAAAAGGGCCCAAAATACATCCCTGGAAATTACAGACCAGTTAGCCTAACATCAATAGTAGGGATGAGCTTCGAGTTCGAGTCGAACTCATGTTCGACTCGAACATGGGCTGTTCGCAAGTTCGCCGAACAGCAAACAATTTGGGGTGTTCGCGGCAAATTCGAATGCCGCAGAACACCCTTTAAAAGTCTATGGGAGAATCAAAAGTGTTAATTTTAAAGGCTTATATTCATGGTATTGTCATAAAAAGTGTTTAGGGACCTGGGTCCTGTCCCAGGGGACATGTATCAATGCAAAAAAAGGTTTTAAAAATGGCCGTTTTTTCGGGAGCAGTGATTTTAATAATAGTTAAAGTGAAACAATAAAAGTGTAATATCCCTTTAAATTTCATACCTGGGGGTTGTCTATAGTATGCCTGTAAAGGGGCGCATGTTTCCCGTATTTAGAAGTCTGACAGCAAAATGACATTTCAAAGGAAAAAAGTCATTTAAAACTACTCGCGGCTATTAATGCATTGCCTGTCCGACAATACACATAGAAGTTCATTGATAAAGTTGCATGGGAATTCCCCACAGGGGAACCTCGAACCAAAATTTAAAAAAAAATTACGTGGGGGGTCCCCCTAAATTCCATACCCTTCAGGTCTGGTATGGATTTTAAGAGGAACCCCGGCCAAAATTTAAAAAAAAAAAGGACATGGGGGGTCCCCCTAAATTCCATACCAGGCCCTTCAGGTCTGGTATGGATATTAAGGGGAACCCCGTGCCAAAATAAAAAAAAAACGGCGTGGGGTCCCCCCAAAAATCCATACCAGACCCTTATCTGAGCACGCAACCTGGCAGGCCGCAGGAAAAGAGGGGGGATGAGAGAGCGCCCCCCCTCCTGAACCGTACCAGGCCACATGCCCTCAACATTGGGAGGGTGCTTAGGGGTAGCCCCCAAAACACCTTGTCCCCATGTTGATGAGGACAAGGGCCTCATCCCCACAACCCTGGCTGGTGGTTGTGGGGGTCTGCGGGCGGGGGGCTTATTGGAATCTGGAAGCCCCCTTAAACAAGGGGACCCCCAGATCCTGGCCCTCCCCCCCTGTGTGAAATGGTAAGGGGGTACAAAAGTACCCCTACCATTTCACTAAAAAACTGTCAAAAATGTTAAAAATGACAAGAGACAGTTTTTGACAATTCCTTTATTTAAATGCTTCTTCTTTCTTCTTTCTTCTACCTTGTATCTTCCTTCATCTTCTTCTTCTTCTGGTTCTTCTGGTTCTTCCTCCAGTGTTCTCGTCCAGCATCTCCTCCGCGGCGTCTTCTTCCCTTCTTCTCCTCGGGCCGCTCCGCATCCATGGCATGGAGGGAGGCTACCGCTCTTCTCTTCATCTTCTTCTCTTCATCTTCTTGTCCTCATCTTCTTTTCGGGCCGCTCCGCATCCATGCTGGCATGGAGGGAGGCTCCCGCTGTGTGACGCTTCTCCTCTTCTGACGGTTCTTAAAAACGGGGGGGCCACCTGGTGACCCCGTCCCCCCTCTGACGCACGGAGACATGACGGGACTTCCCTGTAGCAATCCCCGTGACTCCACAGGGAAGTCCCGTCAAGTCACCGTGCGTCAGAGGGGGACAGGGCCGTTATTTAAGAACCGTCAGAAGAGGAGAAGTGTCACACAGCAGGAGCCTCCCTCCATGCATGGATGCGGAGCGGCCCAAAATAGAAGATGAAGACAAGAAGATGACGAGAAGAAGATGAAGAGAAGAGCGGGAGCCTCCCTCCATGCCATGGATGCGGAGCGGCCCAAGGAAAAGAAGGGAAGAAGATGCCGCGGGGGAGATGCTGGACGAGAACACCGGAGGAAGAACTAGAAGTACCAGAAGAACCAGAAGAAGAAGAAGATGAAGGAAGATAGAAGATAGAAGAAAGAAGAAGCATTTAAATAAAGGAATTGTCAAAAACTGTCTCTTGTCATTTTTAACATTTTTGACACTTTTTTTGTGAAATGGTAGGGGTACTTTTGTACCCCCTTACCATTTCACACGGGGGGAGGGCCGGGATCTGGGGGTCCCCTTGTTAAAGGGGGCTTCCAGATTCCAATAAGCCCCCCGCCCGCAGACCCCCACAACCACCGGCCAGGGTTGTGGGGATGAGACCCTTGTCCTCATCAACATGGGGACAAGGTGTTTTGGGGGGCTACCCCAAAGCACCCTCCCAATGTTGAGGGCATGTGGCCTGGTACGGTTCAGGAGGAGGGGGCGCTCTCTCATCCCCCCCTCTTTTCCTGCGGCCTGCCAGGTTGCGTGCTCGGATAAGGGTCTGGTATGGACTTTTGGGGGGACCCCACGCCGTTTTTTTTTATTTTGGCGCAGGGTTCCCCTTAATATCCATACCAGACCTGAAGGGCCTGGTGTCATGGTTATGCAATAGAGTTTGTCGATCAGCATACCTGTCTCCATGTGTTCATCTCTAGAGACCAGCTGACCCTCACCTGACTGCTTTTGTAACCTCTCCTCTAAGCATGGCCCCACCCCAGGCCCTATCAGGGAACCCTATATTAACCTGTGCACTGCAAGCCAGCAGTGCTGATCAACCATTGTGTGTTAGCCTCTGTGTGTACTTGCTGTGTTTCCTACATCTGATTCCTGTTACCGACTTTGGCCTGTTCTTAACTATTCATGTCTGCTCGTGACCCTGACCTTTGGCGTGTTCCCGACCATCCCTGTTTGCCTGTGACCCTGAACCTTGGCGTGTACTCTGTTGTCCTTGTCTGCTTGTGGCCCCGACCTTGGCTTGTCCCTTACTTTCCTTGTTGTTCCAGCCTGCTGCCTCCTTCCTCTTCTCCTGTAGTCTACCGTGAGCGTGAGCTGTGAGACCCTGGGGGCCGCGACCTGGAGCCAGACTGCAGCGCAGTCCATCCTAACCATTAAAGGTTCTGGTGAACACCTGCTGGCTCTTAGACTCCGCGCCCTGGGGAATCTATGCTCTAGCTCCCAGTGGGATCTATGTCAGTGATCCAGTAGACCTGCTTCCTGAAACCTCCCAGGGTTCAATCCGCAGCAATCAGCCATAGGGTCCACTACCTTGCGGTGCACTCCTGATCCCAACGGTGTGCATCTGTCACCTGGATACAGGTAACCTGACACCTGGTATGGAATTTAGGGGGACCCCCCACGTCATTTTTTTTTTTTTATTTTGGCCGGGGTTCCCCTAAATATCCATACCAGACCTGAAGGGCCTGGTATGGAATTTAAGGGGACCCCCCCACGTCATTTTTTTTTTAAATTTTGGTTCGGGGTTCCCCTGTGGGGAATTCCCATGCCGTTTTTATAAATGAAATTCTATGTGTATTGTCGGACCGGCAATTCATTAATAGCCGCGAGTAGTTTTAAATTACTTTTTTTCCTTTGAAATGTCATTTTGCTGTCAGACTGTTCTTAACACGGGAAACATGCGCCCCTTTACAAGCATATTATAAACACCCCCTAGGTACGAAATTTAAAGGGATATTACACTTTAATTGTTTCACTTTAAGCATTATTAAAATCACTGCTCCCGAAAAAACGGCCGTTTTTTAAACTTTTTTTGCATTGATCCATGTCCCCTGGGGCAGGGCCCAGGTCCCCAAACACTTTTTATGACAATAACTTGCATATAAGCCTTTAAAATTAGCACTTTTGATTATTCATGTTCGTGTCCCATAGACTTTAACCTTGTTCGCGTGTTCGAACAAATTTTTTGCCTGTTCGCATGTTCTGGTGCGAACCGAACAGGGGGGTGTTCGGCTCATCCCTAATCAATAGTATGTAAACTCTTGGAGGAGATGATAAATGACTATATACAAGATTTTAGTAATGAGAACAGTATCATTAGCAGTAATCAATAGGGATGAGCTTCTACTTCGAGTCGAACTCATGTTTTTTTTTTTTTTTTTAAATTCTTTATTTTTGAATAACATATAGTACATTCCACATAAAGTGTTTCACATAGTCTTCATTTCCTCTCTTACTTCTCCAATTATCATAATCTAACAACATGGTACATTTTCTTTTTAGGGGAACCCCAAACCAAAATTTAAAAAAAAAATGACGTGGGGGTCCCCCTAAATTCCATACCAGGCCCTTCAGGTCTGGTATGGATATTAAGGGTAACCCCGGCCAAAATTTAAAAAAAAAAATGACGTGGGGGTCCCCCTAAATTCCATACCAGACCCTTCAGGTCTGGTATGGATTTTAAGGGGAACCCCGCACCAAAAAAAAAAAAAACGTCGTGGGGTCCCCCCAAAAATCCATACCAGACCCTTATCCGAGCACGCAACCTGGCAGGCCGCAGGAAAAGAGGAGGGGATGAGAGTGCGCCCCCCCCTGAACCGTACCAGGCCACATGCCCTCAACATTGGGAGGGTGCTTTGGGGTAGCCCCCCAAAACACCTTGTCCCCATGTTGATGAGGACAAGGGCCTCATCCCCACAACCCTGGCCGGTGGTTGTGGGGGTCTGCGGGCTGGGGTCTTAGCGGAATCTGGAAGCCCCCTTTAACAAGGGGACCCCCAGATCCCGGCCCCCTCCTGTGTGAAATGGTAAGGGGGTACTTACCCCTACCATTTCACTAAAAAACTGTCAAAAATGTTAAAAATGACAAGAGACAGTTTTTGACAATTCCTTTAATCAAATGCTTCTTCTTTCTTCTGTCTTCCTTCATCTTCTTCTTCTTCTGGTTCTTCTGGTTCTTCCTCCGGCGGGATCTGGGGGTCCCTTTGTTAAAGGGGGCTTCCAGATTCCGATAAGCCCCCCGTCTGCAGACCCCCACAACCACCGGCCAGGGTTGTGGGGATGAGGCCCTTGTCCTCATCAACATGGGGACAAGGTGTTTTGGGGGGCTACCCCAAAGCACCCTCCCAATGTTGAGGGCATGTGGCCTGGTACGGTTCAGGAGGGGGGGCGCTCTCTCGTCCCCCCTCTTTTCCTGTGGCCTGCCAGGTTGCGTGCTTGGATAAGGGTCTGGTATGAATTTTTGGGGGGACCCCACGCCGTTTTTTGTTTTTTTTTGGCGCGGGGTTCCCCTTAAAATCCGTACCAGACCTGAAGGGTCTGGTATGGAATTTAGGGGGACCCCCACGTCATTTTTTTTTAATTTTGGCCGGGGTTCCCCTTATATCCATACCAGACCTGAAGGGCCTGGTATGGAATTTAGGGGGACCCCCACGTCATTTTTTTTTTAAATTTTGGTTCGGGGTTCCCCTGTGGGGAATTCCCATGCCGTTTTTATCAATGAACTTCTATGTGTATTGTCGGACCGGCAATGCAATAGCCGCGAGTACTTTTAAATGGGTTTTTTCCTTCGAAATGTCATTTTGCTGTCAGACTGTTCTAAACACGGGAAACGTGCGCCCCTTTACAGGCATACTATAGACACCCCCCCAGGTACGAAATTTAAAGGGATATTACACTTTTATTGTTTGACTTTAAGCATTATTAAAATCACTGCTCCTGAAAAAACGGCCATTTTTAAAACTTTTTTTTGCATTGATCCATGTCCCCTGGGGCAGGACCCAGGTCCCCAAACACTTTTTATGACAATAACTTGCATATAAGCCTTTAAAATTAGCACTTTTAAATATTCATGTTCGTGTCCCATAGACTTTAACGGCGTTCGCGTGTTCGAGCGAACTTTTTTCCTGTTCGCATGTTCTGGTGCGAACCGAACAGGGGGGTGTTCGGCTCATCTCTAGTAATCAACATGAATTCATTAAGATTTGTTCTTGCCAAACCAATCTATTAACCTTCTATGAGGAGGTGAGTTGCCATCTAGATAAAGGAAGGCCCGTAGATGTGGTGTGTCTGGACTTTGCAAAAGCATTTGACACAGTTCTCCATAAATTTTTACTGTACAAAATAAAGTCCGTTGGCATGGACCATAGGGTGAGTACATGGATTGAAAACTGGCGAGTTCAGAGGGTGGTGATAAATGGGGAGTACTCGGAATGGTCAGGGGTGGGTAGTGGGGTTCCCCAGGGTTCTGTGCTGGGACCAATCCTATTTAATTTGTTCATAAACGACCTGGAGGATGGGATAAACAGTTCAATCTCTGTATTTGCAGACGATACTAAGTTAAGCAGGGCAATAACTTCTCCGCAGGACGTGGAAACCTTGCAAAAAGATCTGAACAAATTAATGGGGTGGGCAACTACATGGCAAATGAGGTTCAATGTAGAAAAATGTAAAATAATGCATTTGGTTGGCAAAAATATGAATGCAATCTATACACTGGGGGGAGAACCTCTGGGAGAATCTAGGAAGGAAAAGGACCTGGGGGTCCTAGTAGATGATAGGCTCAGCAATGGCATGCAATGCCAAGCTGTTGCTAACAAAGCAAACAGAATATTGGCATGCATTAAAAGGGGGATCAACTCCAGAGATAAAACGATAATTCTCCCACTCTACAAGACTCTGGTCTGGCCGCACCTGGAGTATGCTGTCCAGTTCTGGGCACCAGTCCTCAGGAAGGATGTACTGGAAATGGAGCAAGTACAAAGAAGGGCAACAAAGCTAATAAAGGGTCTGGAGGATATTAGTTATGAGGAAAGGTTGGGAGCACTGAACTTATTCTCTCTGGAGAAGAGACGCTTGAGAGGGGATATGATTTCAATATACAAATACCATACTGGTGACCCTACAATAGAAATAAAACTTTTTCGCAGAAGAGAGTTTAACAAGACTCGCGGCCACTCTTTAAAATTAGAAGAAAAGAGGTTTAACCTTAAACTACGTAGAGGGTTCTTTACTGTAAGAGCGGCAAGGATGTGGAATTCCCTTCCACAGGCGGTGGTCTCAGCGGGGGGCATCGATAGCTTCAAGAAACTATTAGATAAGCACCTGAATGACCGCAACATACAGGGATATATAATGTAATACTGACACATAATCACACACATAGGTTGGACTTGATGGACTTGTGTCTTTTTTCAACCTCACCTACTAAGTAACTATATGTAACTATAGGCCCCCGGGCAATACAGTACACTGGGCCCTGTCTACACAATCACGCACGAGAATAAAAATACAAATTATCAATAAGGCTATATTTATTGGTACTTCCAACAAAATCAGCATTTAAACATTAACACTATGTTTGGACAATATAACACGAGCCTGAAAAGCAAGGAATTGAAAAACAAGAAATTACAGATTGAAATGGGACAGTGGCTGCGTTTGAAGGGCACAGTGGTTGCGTTTAATGGGCACAGTGGCTGCGTTTGACGGGCACAGTGGCTGTGTTTAATTGGCACAGTGACTGCGTTTGACAGGCACAGTGGCTGTGTTTAATTGGCACAGTGGCTGCAATTGACGGGCACAGTGGCTGCATTTGAATGGCATTGTGGCTGTATTTGAATGGCACAGCGGCTACGTTTGAATGGCATAGCGGCTGTGTTTGAATGGCATAGTGGCTGTATTTGAATGGCACAGTGGCTGTGTTTGAATGGCATAGCGGCTGTGTTTGAATGGCACAGTGGCAGCATTTTAATGGCACAGAGGCTGCGTTTGAATGGCATAGTGGCTGTGTTTGAATGGCACAGCAAGTTACTTACAGGGTGAGGCCGAGGGTCAGGTCAGGTGCAGTCACTCACACTCACAGCAAGGCAGGCTCAGCTCAGTCAGGCAGCTCTTCTCAGAAGTGCTCCGCTGTCCGCTCGCTCCCCTCCTGGCTCCCTCTGAGCCACGCTGAGTCTGAAGATGGCAGAGGTTGGTAGAGTTGGTTTTCCAGCCGCGGGCGCGCTCTGAATGCTGGGGCGGCCACGGCCTCTGACATCACTAGTTTTTAAGCGCCGGGTGGCCAGCGAATCTAGCAATCAGTGCAGTCGAGTGAGAGATGGCCCTGTCCAAAAAATCTCTAATCTTGTTCCCAGTGCACTACATTGTGGCCTCATCATACACACTGGCTCCCCAGCTGTTGCTGAGAATAATAAAGGCAGCTTGCAGGGAAAATGACATTTTTATTGGCTTTATAAATGCAATTATTGCTGCAGCAGATTCTACACATGGTACAGATCTGCCACTTTACAGGTAGACTAAGGGGACCCCCCAGGCACTATATTGGAACGAATTGTTCATTTTTATGCTTTCACTTTAAAAATCAAAAAATCACTGCTCATTTAAAAATGACATTTTTCACAAACTTTTTTTTTATTGATACATGTCCCCCAGGGCAGGACCCAGACCCCTATAACCATTGTATGCCCAATTACTTGCATATAAGCCTTCACAATGAGCACTTTTGATTTTTGACATTTGGGTCCCATTGACTTAATTGGGGTTCGTTATTTGGTTCCGAACTTTTGCTGTGTTTCGAAAGTTCTGGTGCGAACCAAACAGGGGTCCATTTGGCCCACCCCTAGCCATAATGTGTGCTGCAACCTTTAGCAGTCAGTCAGTGAGCAGTAATGATACACTGTAACCTCTGGCAACCAATCGCAATTGCTGCCTGATCTGATTCATTAAACTGATTTTGAGTCTAGCTACTATTTATTGTATGTCTCAGAACAGGTGGAGAGTGAAATTGCATGGAGGGGTGGGGAGGGGGGGCAAGAAAATGTTTGCACAAGGTCCAATCTATATTAAAGATGGCCCTGACTCCTGGATACTTACAGTATTGCTGTGATATTGCATGCTTTACACACTCAACTCTAGTGTGTCAGATGGGCTGAAGTTCTTAACCAATTCCCACCTGGCATATACATAATGATGCTGGTGGGAACCTCTTGTCGATCCGGGCATACATCAAATGACGTCCTCCTGGATCGTGCCCTGCGTGTGGCCCTTGGGGTCGTGCCGCCACCGATTTCATCCACCGGACACAGCTGATGACTGATCACTGTACCGTCCCCATGCAGGTACCATGTGACCGCCGTAACTAATCACAGCAGGCAGCAGGTCACACGACAGTTGTATACAATAGACGGCTTCCTTTCAACCTATCCATTGTATGCAATTGTGTTGCTAGCTGTGATTGTTCAGTGTGATCACATGGTACAGACTGGGCCAATCACAGCCCATCTGTACCATGTGATTAGCTCTGATTAATCATAGTTAATCACAAAAAAAGAAACGGAATTAATCAGTAAATCAGTAAAATGCTTGAATATAGCAATGTAAAGCACTGCTATATGCAAACATAATGTGTAAAAAATAAATACTGGTCATTTCCCCAGAGTAGTACAATGTTACTATGGTAACATTATATTGCTCTAGTCAAAGTGTGTTAAAAACATAATCGTAAAAAAAAGAAAAAATATATAATAAAAAAATATGTAAAAAAAAGTGAGTGTCCCTGATCACCACCATACCCATTATATGGTGATGCTGTACTACACTGGTGACATAGTTACATAGTTGGTAAGGTTGAATAAAAACAACAGTCCATCCAGTTCAACCTATGTAGGTGTGTGTGTGTGTGTGTAGAAAAAAAATAATTTCCCATATCCCCCTATATTGTTTTCGTTAAGATGTCCAAGAGTCTAAATCTAGCCATACTTCCTGCCAACACCACCGATTGTGGAAGAGAGTTCCACATCCTTATCGCCCTGTGAAAAAAATCCCTAAGCAGCTTAAGGTTAAACTGCTTCTCTTCCAGGCTCATTGTGTGACCCCGTGTCCTCTTACACTCCCTGGGACTGAAATGTTTCATACTTATGCTGGGATCACCATTGAGATATTTGTTTATCGCTATCAAATCTCCTCTCAAGCATCTCTTCTCCAGGGAGAACAAATTTAGCGCTTGTAGTCGTTCCTCATAATTGAGGTCCTCCAGTTCCCCATATTAATTTACTTGCCCTTCTCTGGTCTCTCTCCAGCATATCCCTTCTGAGGGCTGGTGACCAGAACTGGATGGAATACTCCAGATGCGGCCAGGGCTGGACTGAGACAAAAATTTGGCCCTGGACTTCATCCAGACCGGCTCACTTTACTCCAAACACCTGGTGTTGGTGCTTCAATCTTCTCGGCACCATGGTTGATATGGTGTCAGGATGATTAAAGCGCATTATTTCTATTATTACATTGTAATATAACATGAAATAGTTCAACTCACCATAATGCAGAATCAGTGGAAGCCCTGAGTGTGTCACCTGCCACGTCACTTGCCACATTGCCTGCCACCAGATGCAGTGTGTCACTTGCCACGGAACTTGTCAGCAGAGGCAGCTTGTCACTTGCCACGTCGCCTGCCACCAGATGCCGCATGTCACTTGCCACGTTACCTGCCACCAGATGCAGAACGTCACTTGCCGCGTCACTTGTCAGCAGAGGTAGCTTGTCACTTGCCACGTCGCCTGCCACCAGATGCCGCATGTCACTTGCCACGTTGCCTGCCACCAGGTGCTGCATGTCACTTGCCACCATCACCTGCCACCAGATGCAGCGTGTCACTTGCCACGTCGCCTGCCACCAGATGCCGCATGTCACTTGCTATGTTACCTGCCACCAGATGCAAAACATCACTTGCCACGTCACTTGTCAGCAGAGGCAGCTTGTCACTTGCCACGTCGCCTGCCACCAGATGCTGCATGTCACTTGTCACGTTGCCTGCCACCAGGTGCCGCATGTCACTTGCCACCATTGCCTGCCACCAGATGCAGTGTGTCACTTGCCACGTAGCCTGCCACCAGATGCCGCATGTCACTAGCCACGTTACCTCCCACCAGATGCAAAACGTCACTTGCCACCTCACTTGTCAGCAGAGGCAGCTTGTCACTTGCCACGTCACCTGCCACCAGGTGCCGCATGTCAATTGCCACCATCGCCTGCCACCAGATGCAGTGTGTCACTTGCCACATAGCATGCCACCCGATGCCACATGTCACTAGCCACGTTACCACCCACCAGATGGAAAACGTCACTTGCCACGTCACTTGTCAGCAGAGGCAGCTTGTCACTTGCCACGTCGCCTGCCACCAGGTGCCGCATGTCAATTGCCACCATCGCCTGCCACCAGATGCTGCATATCACTTGCCCTGCAGCCTGTCACTTGCCAAGTCACTTGCCACCAGATGCAGTCCTACTATAGGACTTGATGGGCACCTCCAACTCAGCTCTGTACCCCCCCCAACGTGACAGGGGAGGAGAGAGAGATACACAGCGCCAAATGTAGCATTAAAACAACTTGTATTCCACTTAAAGAACGTTACTGACAAAGTTAGTAGGGTGAAAGGCATTGAGACACTGTGCAAGAGTCCAGGCTTGTCATCGATCTGAATTAGGAGCCTCCACCAGGAACCGATGGGGCCAGTAGATGCAGAGCGCATCGTTGTGTACTACTACTTCCTGGTAGCGGTGGAACGCATGATCGGGCGGACGTGATGTCATCATCCGCAACTGATGCAAGATGTGGGAGGTGACGTATCCTTCAGGCCATCATTCCTCCGCCACCAGGAAGTAGTAGTACACACCAATGCGCTCTGCATTTACTGGCCCCATCGGTTCCTGGTGGCGGCTCCTTATTCAAATTGATGACAAGCCTGGACTCTTGCACAGTGTTTCAAAGCCTTTCACCCTACTAACTTTGTCAGTAACGTTCTTTAAGTGGAATAAAAGTTGTTTTAATGCTACATTTGGCGCTGTGTATCTCTCTCTCCTCCCCTGTCTCTGAAACTGGCCCACTGAGCCATCGGCCCACCGGGAATCTCCCGGTAGTCCCGATGGCCAGTCCATCCCTGGATGCGGCCGAATCAGAGTTTTATAAAGTGGCAGAATAATCGTCTTATCTCTGGAGTAAATTCCTTTTTTAATGCATCCTAATATTCTGCTGGCTTTGGTAGCTGCTACTTGACTAGGGCAGCCAGATAACTTACTACCCCAGCAACACATGCATAATTCCTTACCATTACTATTTAACCACTTCAGCCCCGGAAGGTTTTACCCCCTTCCTGACCAGAGCACTTTTTACAATTCGGCACTGCGTCGCTTTAACTGCTAATTGCGCGGTCATGCAATGCTGTACCCAAACGAAATTTGCGTCCTTTTCTTCCCACAAATAGAGCTTTCCTTTGATGGTATTTGATCACCTCTGCCGTTTTTATTTTTTGCGCTATACACGGAAAAAGACCGAAAATTTTGAAAAAAAATTATATTTTCTACTTTTTGTTCTAAAAAAAATCCAATAAACTCAATTTTAGTCATACATTTAGGCCAAAATGTATTCGGTCACATGTCTTTGGTAAAAAAAATGTCAATAAGTGTATATTTATTGGTTTGCGCAAAAGTTATAGCGCCTACAAACTAGGGTACATTTTCTGGAATTTACACAGCCTTTAATTTATGACTGCCTATGTCGTTTCTTGAGGTGCTAAAATGGCAGGGCAGTACAAAACCCCCACAAATGACCCCATTTTGGAAAGTAGACACCCCAAGGAAATTGCTGAGAGGCATGTTGAGCCCATTGAATATTCATTTTTTTTGTCCCAAGTGATTGAATAATGACAAAAAAAAAAAAATTACAAAAAGTTGTCACTAAATGATATATTGCTCACACAGGCCATGGGCATATGTGGAATTGCACCCCAAAATACATTTAGCTGCTTCTCCTGAGTATGGGGATACCACATGTGTGGGACTTTTTGGGAGCCTAGCCGCGTACGGGGCCCCGAAAACCAATCACTGCCTTCAGGATTTCTAAGGGCGTACATTTTTGATTTTACTCCTCACTACCTATCACAGTTTTGAAGGCCATAAAATGCCCAGATGGCATAAAACCCCCCCAAATGACCCCATTTTGGAAAGTAGACACCCCAAGATATTTGCTTTGAGGCATGTTGAGTCCATGGAATGTTTTATATTTTGACACAAGTTGCGGGAAAGTGACAAATTTTTTTTTTTTTTTTTTTTGCACAAAGTTGTCACTAAATGATATATTGCTCACACAGGCCATGGGCATATGTGGAATTGCACCCCAAAATACATTTAGCTACTTCTCCTGAGTACGGGGATACCACATGTGTGGGACTTTTTGGGAGCCTAGCCGCGTACGGGGCCCCGAAAACCAATCACCGCCTTCAGGATTTCTAAGGGTGTAAATTTTTGATTTCACTCTTCACTGCCTATCACAGTTTCGGAGGCCATGGAATGCCCAGGTGGCACAAACCCCCCCCAAATGACCCCATTTTGGAAAGTAGACACCCCAAGCTATTTGCTGAGAGGCATGGTGAGTATTTTGCAGCTCTCATTTGTTTTTGAAAATAAAGAAAGACGAGAAAAAACATTTTTTTTTTCTTTTTTCAAATTTCAAAACTTTGTGACAAAAAGTGAGGTCTGCAAAATACTCACTATACCTCTCATCAAATAGCTTGGGGTGTCTACTTTCCAAAATAGGGTCATTTGGGGGGGTTTTTTGCCACCTGGGCATTCCATGGCCTCCGAAACTGTGATAGGCAGTGAAGAGTGAAATCAAAAATTTATGGCCTTAGAAAGCCTGAAGGCGGTGCTTGGTTTTTGGGGTCCCGTACGCGGCTAGGCTCCCAAAAAGTCTCACACATGTGGTATCCCCGTACTCAGGAGAAGCAACAGAATGCATTTTGGGGTGTAATTTCACATATTCCCATGGCATGTTTGAGCAATATATCATTTAGTGACAACTTTGCGCAAAAAAAAATAAAAAAAATAAAAAATTGTCTCTTTCCCGCAACTTGTGTCACAATATAAAATATTCCATGGACTCGACATGCCTCTCAGCAAATAGCTTGGGGTGTCTACTTTCCAAAATGGGGTCATTTGGGGGGGTTTTGAACTGTCCTGGCATTTTATGCACAACATTTAGAAGCTTATGTCACACATCACCCACTCTTCTAACCACTTGAAGACAAAGCCCTTTCTGACACTTTTTGTTTACATGAAAAAATTATTTTTTTTTGCAAGAAAATGACTTTGAACCCCCAAACATTATATATTTTTTTAAAGCAAATGCCCTACAGATTAAAATGGTGGGTGTTTCATTTTTTTTTTTTTCACACAGTATTTGCGCAGCGATTTTTCAAACGCATTTTTTGGGGAAAAAACACACTTTTTTAAATTTTAATGCACTAAAACACACTATATTGCCCAAATGTTTGATGAAATAAAAAAGATGATCTTAGGCCGAGTACATGGATACCAAACATGACATGCTTTAAAATTGCGCACAAACGTGCAGTGGCGACAAACTAAATACATTTTTAAAAGCCTTTAAAAGCCTTTACAGGTTACCACTTTAGATTTACAGAGGAGGTCTACTGCTAAAATTTCTGCCCTCGATCTGACATTCGCGGTGATACCTCACATGCATGGTGCAATTGCTGTTTACATTTGACGCCAGACCGACGCTTGCGTTCGCCTTAGCGCGAGAGCAGGGGGGACAGGGGTGCTTTTTTTTTTTTTTTTTTTTTTTCTTTATTATTATTATTTTTTTTATCTTATTTTAAAACTGTTCCTTTCATTTTTTTTTTTTTTAATCATTTTTATTGTTATCTCAGGGAATGTAAATATCCCCTATCATAGCAATAGGTAGTGACAGATACTCTTTTTTGAAAAAATTGGGGTCTATTAGACCCTAGATTTCTCCTCTGCCCTCAAAGCATCTGACCACACCAAGATTGGTGTGATAAAATGCTTTCCCAATTTCCCAATGGCGCTGTTTACATCCGGCGAAATCTAAGTCATAAAATGCTCGTAGCTTCCGGTTTCTTAGGCCATAGAGATGATTGGAGCCACTCTGGTCTCTGATCAGCTCTATGGTCAGCTGGCTGAATCACCGGCTGCATTCTCAGGTTCCCTGTTGAGACATGAGAGCCAGAGAAAAACACGGAAGACGTTGGGGGGGGGGGCATTCCCTCCCACTGCTTGTAAAAGCAGTCTAGAGGCTAATTAGCCACTAGGATTGCTTTTACATGAAAGCCGACCGCTGGCTGAAAAGAATGATACCAAGATGATACCTAAACCTGCAGGCATCATTCTGGTATAACCACTCAAAGTCGTGAATGGCCTACCTGAAGACAAAAAAAGGTTAACAATAAAGCACAGTAAACGGTAAAGTATAAAAAATTGCATACCTGAAAAGCAAACATGATAAAACATAATAACAATAAAACATTGCAGAATAGAATACAGTAAAAAAGAGCAGAACAATAGAGAGAATAGAGAGAGAAAGAACAATAAAACGACAACTATTATTTTTTATTTTATATTTTTGTTTGTGTTTTTTTTTTTTTTTTACACTTTTTTTTGTAACTAACTTTTATAACTGTAACCGGTTCCAGGTTCGGGTCTCTCAAAATGCGATGGCATCTTGGGAGACCCTGTGAAAGTGTGCCTAGTCTGTGCAATGCTGTACCCTACGCTAATACTCAACTAGTGAATGGTAGCGTTCAAAACATTCACCAATGCAAAGACCAGGATTGTCAGGACAGGAGGGACAATAATAGCGGGTGTCATGCCTATATTCGCACTTGCTGCAGACGCAACATCTTTTTTGGGGGGGTTCATTGGGTAGGGGTACTCAGGGGGACATAAAGAAATCGCCTCTCATGCAGCCGACTGCATTTGGTTGGGGATGTGAATGGGGGAAGTACGGGCGCTGCAGAAGTGGTGGGTTCCCAATTAGGATTGGCGAATGCAGCAGGAAGGGCATTATGGGCACGACGGGCCTGTGTTTGTCTTTTTGGTGGCAGCGGGACACTACTTGTGCTTGCCACCTCACCAGCTTGAACTGCACTTATGGGACTCGCCACGTCACCAAGTGTTACTGCAGTGCGGGTTTGACTACGACCGGGGTGTACTAGGCCGCTGGTGCTTGCCAGTTCACCAAAACGCTACAAAAAAAACTGTTAGCGATCGCAGGGATCAGGCCTGACTCTGCGAACCCTGCAGTTATGCGTTTAGTGTTTTGTAAGTGTCAGTGATCGATCGATACTGCACTTGGGTGGGCTGGGCTGGGCTGGGCCGGGCGGAGGGGCAAAACGCAGGTGCTAGCAGGTATCTGGGCTGATCCCGCTAACACTGCGTTTGTGGGAACCCTAAACTGCTGGGGACGCTAGTATAGATCTGATCGGATCAGATATTGATCCGTTCAGATACTATACCACTAAGGGAGGTGTACGGTGCGTGGGTGTTAGCGGTACTGGCGCTAACCTGACGCTGCCTGGGGCTGGTGCTTGCCAGTTCACCAAAACGCTACCAAGAAAACTGTTAGGGATCGCAGGGATCAGGCCTGACTCTGCGAACGCTGCAGTTATTTGTTTAGTGTTTTGTAAGTGTCAGTGATCGATCGATACTGCACTTGGGTGGGCTGGGCTGGGCCGGGCGGAGGGGAAAAACGCAGGTGCTAGCAGGTATCTGGGCTGATCCCGCTAACACTGCGTTTGTGGGAACCCTAAACTGCTGGGGACGCTAGTATAGATCTGATCAGATCAGATATTGATCCGATCAGATACTATACCACCAAGGGAGGTGTATGGTGCGTGCGTGGGTGTTAGCGGTACTGGCGCTAACCTGACGCTGCCTGGGGCTGGTGCTTGCCAGTTCACCAAAACGCTACCAAAAAAACTGTTAGCGATCGCAGGGATCAGGCCTGACTCTGCGAAGGCTGCAGTTATGCGTTTAGTGTTTTGTAAGTGACAGTGATCGATTGATACTGCACTTGGGTGGGCTGGGCTGGGCCGGGCGGAGGGGCAAAACGCAGGTGCTAACAGGTATCTGGGCTGATCCCGCTAACACTGCGTGTTTGGGAACCCTAAACTGCTGGGGACGCTAGTATAGATCTGATCTGATCAGATATTGATCCGTTCAGATACTATACCACTAAGGGAGGTGTACGGTGCGTGCTTGGGTGTTAGCGGTACTGGCGCTAACCTGACGCTGCCTGGGGCTGGTGCTTGCCAGTTCACCAAAACGCTACCAAGATAACTGTTAGCGATCGCAGGGATCAGGCCTGACTCTGCGAACGCTGCAGTTATTTGTTTTGTGTTTTGTAAGTGACAGTGATCGATCAATACTGCACTTGGGTGGGCTGGGCTGGGCCGGGCGGAGGGGAAAAACGCAGGTGCTAGCGGGTATCTGGGCTGATCCCGCTAACACTGCGTTTTTGGGAACCCTAAACTGCTGGGGACGCTAGTATAGATCTGATCGGATCAGATATTGATCCGTACAGATAATATACCACTAAGGGAGGCGTATGCTGCGTGCATGGGTGTTAGCGGTACTGGCGCTAATCTGACGCTGCCTGGGGCGATGCATATCACCCCTGGGCGATCAGGGGGCTAAACCTTTATTCGGAAATAAACGGCGGGTGCCCTGACACTATAAAAAATAAACGAACTAACCAGCGTCACCTGTAACACTTATACGGTGATCAGTGGTGAAAGGGTTAACTAGGGGGCAATCAAGGGGTTAAAACATTTATTAGATAGTATATGGGGGTCCCTGACGCTATAAAACGCTGACGGCGAACCTAAATATTTACCTCCCTAACTAGCATCACCAGCGACACTAATACAGCGATCAGAAAAATGATCGCTTGGTGACACTGGTGACAGGGGGTGATCAAGGGGTTAAAACTTTATTAGGGGGGGTTAGGGGGGTACCCTAGACCTAAAGGGGGCTACCACTCACTGCCCTAACACTGTAACTGTCACAAACTGACACCAAGCAGTAATCAGAAAAAAAAAAAAAAAAAAATACTGCTTGGTGTCAGTTTGTGACGGAGGGGGGGGTGGTTGGGGGGGGATCGGGGGGCGATCGGGGGGGGGATCGGGGTGTTTTATGTGCCTGGCATGTTCTACTGTGTGTGTGTAGTGTTTTGTGCACTTACATGTCTTCTCTCCTCGGCGCTGGAACGGAAACTGCCAAGCCGAGGAGAGATGACATCACATCCTCTGCCTGTGTGAAACTACACACAGGCAGGGGAGGATTCCGATTGGCTGGGAGCGATCGCGAGGGGGGGGCCACGATCGGATGGTCTCCCCCTCGCCTCCCAACGCTCCCAGTCAAATGCCGACCGCCGCTGGCACCGGGGGGGGGTCCGATCAGACCCCCCGCCCGCGGGAGGCAGATCACCTACAGGTACGTGATTCTGCCTGCCTGTGCCATTCTGCCGACGTATATCTACGTTAGGCGGTCGGCAAGTGGTTAATAATGACACGGGCACCTTCTTGGATGTAAATGGCCTGTTCGGTCTTTTATTAACAAAACCATTAAACTATAACCTTTATTTCAAATATTTAAAACATTTAAAATATTTAAAATATTCCAGCTCCAATCCAAATAATTGGTTGCTGGTCCCTGACGACCCCCCTTTAACTTTTTTGAGTCTGTAATACCTTTTAGTTAGCATCTGTCCCCAGCCGCCAAACTCGCCTCAAGGACTCACTAACTGACCACAGACCCCCACAATTTATTACCCGTTAGTCCAGACTGAAACCAGACCAACCGGGAGGACTCCACACCTGGGATGGGTCCCAACGTTTTTCCAATACTTCATGTTTATATATATACCTGTCGTCAAGGACCCAACCGCAACGACACTCTTTAGAAGTCCATCAACTCGGAACACTTCCATTAGGGCGGGAGGGAGGGAACGTTCCACCACGCTTGCTACCCCAAACTGCTGTCTCTGCTCCACCCATCTCCTGAACTGAATACATCACTCCTCCCATCTCCTCGGATCCTCCAATCCGGTAAGACCAGTTCTTTCCTACAACCCCTCCTATTCTTAACCTCTTCTTCTCAGTAAGCTCCTTGCACCCTGTCATGTATGTCCTGCGCCTCCTTTTCAATACAGCTGCGTACATGTCTTGACACTGCACGCTATTGCTCAGTCTGTCTTCTACCAGGACCCATAGATCCTTCTCCATCCTGGAAGCCCCTAGGGGTTCTCCCCCTAATGAGTAACTTGCGTTTATATTTTTACCCCCCCCAAGTGCATTACCTTACATTTACCAATGTTAAACTTCATTTGCCATGTAGTAGCCCATTCCAATAATTTATTCAGGTCCTCTTGTAAAGTTTCTATATCCTGCTGTGTTGTTATTGTCCTGCATATTTTTGTGTCGTCAGCAAACACTGAGATAAATAAACAGAATTGGTCACAGGACAGAGCCTTGGGCTACCCCACTAACCACTCTGGACCATTCTGAGTTATCACAACCCTTTGGACATGCCCCCGTAGCCAGTTTTCTATCCAGGTACCTACCCTATGGTCCATGCCTACAGACCTCAGCTTGTAGATTAAGCATTTGTGGGGGACTGTATCAAATGCTTTTGCTATTACAGTATGTAAAAAAAAAAAATGTAATTTCTTCTTTTTCCAAAAACGTTCTGCTTTCCAATAAGGGGTAATTTGAGGGATATTTGTACTGTCCTGGCATTTGTGGGCCTTAAGAAATTAAATAGGCCGTCAGTAGAGCAGGATTGATCAATTTTCAAATATATATCCCATAGTTTGTGGACTCTATAAACTTTCCTACAGACTAAATAATATACACTGATTTGGGTTATTTTCATCAACGACGTAGCCAGGGCTTTTTTTCTGCCTGAACTTGCCGGAACGCAGTTCCGCCACCTCAGGCAGCCCTCTCCTCTGCAGTCTGTCACATAGAACAGAAGCCGATAGAGGAAGTTTTCTATACCAGTCACTTCCTCCACCATCTTCTGTATGCTAGGCATCCAGGGAATGTGCTCCACAGCTGACTGATCAGATTTCAGAGGCAGCTCTCTCCTCCTGCTGTCTGTCAGATCCGTGTAGCACGGAGCCGAGCTCTCTGAAACTCCTCCTCGGTTCTTTGCTACACTGATCTACTGATCTGACAGGCGGAGCTGCATGGAGAAGACTGCACAATGAGCTGAGGGGGGGGGGGCCTGATTTGACAGAACGGAAGTCTGCTCAGCAGGGCTCTAATGAAGGTGAGATAGCTGTGGAGGGAAAGGGGGGGGGGCTGGTTGTGCAGAGAGTAGAGACTGAAGTTGTGGATGTCAGAGCTGGGGGGGGTTAGATTGTGCAAAGTGAGAGTTGTGAGCAGGAGAAATGTGTACAGGGCCAAGAGTGCTGGCGGGGGGCTTGGGGTGCAGAGGTGGAAGATGAGGGGTTGTAGAGAGTTAGAGCTGTAGATGGGGGCGCAGAAGTGAAATGTGGAGGGGGAAGATGGCTGTGGATGGGAGTGCAGAGGTGATTGTGAACTGGGGGTGTAAGCAGTGGATGGGGGTGTGCAGAGGTTACATGTTGACAGAGGTTAAAAGGGGAATTGTGGATGGGGGGAGGGGACTGGCATGGTAATGTGAATTGTGAAATGTGGGGGTGGAGGGGGTGAGCTGGCTGTGGATGGAGGGAGGTGAACTGTGGAGAGGGTGAGGTGTGGGGGGAGGTGAACTGTGGAGAGGTGGGAGAGGGTGAGCTGTGCGGGGGGGGTGAACTGTGGAGAGGGTGAGATGTAGGGGGGGAGGTGAACTGTGGAGAGGGTGAGCTGTGAGGGGGGTGGGGAGGTGAACTGTGGAGAGGGTAAGATGTGGGGGGGTGGTGAACTGTGGAGAGGGTGAGATGTGGGGGGGGGTGAACTGTGGAGAGGGTGAGATGTGAGGGGGGGTGAACTGTGGAGTGGGTGAGATGTGGGGGGGGTGAACTGTGGAGAGGGTGAGCTGTGGGGGGGTGAACTGTGGAGAGGGTGAGCTGTGGGGGGGGTGAACTGTGAAGAGTATGAGCTGTGGGGGGGGAGAACTGTGGAGAGGGTGAGATGTGGGGGGGAGGTAAACAGTGGAGAGGGTGAGCTGTGGGAGGGGGTGAACTGTGGAGAGTATGAGCTGTGAGGGGGGGAACTGTGGAGAGGGTGAGATGTGGGGGGAGGTGAACTATGGAGAGGAAGGGGGAGAGGGGGAGCTGTGGGGGGGGGGTTTAACTGTGGAGAGGGTGAGTTGTGGGGGGTGAACTGTGGAGAATATGAGCTGTGGGGGGGGGGAACTGTGGAGAGGGTGAGATGTGGGGGGGGGGTGAACTGTGGAAAGGGTGAGGTGTGGGGGGAGGTGAACTGTGAAGAGGTGGGAGAGGGTGAGCTGTGCGGGGGGGGGTGAACCATGGAGAGGGTGAGATGTGGGGGGGAGGTGAACTGTGGAGAGGGTGAGCTGTGAGGGGGTCGGGGAGGTGAACTGTGGAGAGGGTAAGATGTGGGGGGGGTGGTGAACTGTGGAGAGGGTGAGATGTGGGGGGGTGAACTGTGGAGAGGGTGAGATGTGGGGGGGGTGAATTGTGGAGAGGGTGAGATGTAAGGGGGTAGAACTGTGGAGAGGGTGAGATGTGAGGGGGGGTGAACTGTGGAGAGGGTGAGATGTGGGGGGGTGAACTGTGGAGAGGGTGAGCTGTGGGGGGGTGAACTGTGGAGAGGGTGAGCTGTGGGGGGTGAACTGTGGAGAGTATGAGCTGTGGGGGGGGAACTGTGGAGAGGGTGAGATGTGGGGGGGAGGTGAACAGTGGAGAGGGTGAACTGTGGAGAGTATGAGCTGTGGGGGGGGGGAACTGTGGAGAGGGTGAGATGTGGGGGGAGGTGAACTGTGGAGAGGGTGAGCTGTGGGGGGGAGGTGAACTGTGGAGAGGAAGGGGGAGAGGGGGAGCTGTGGGGGGGGTTAATTGTGGAGAAGGGGGAGAACTGTGGAGAGGGGGGAGAGGGTGAGCTGTGGGGGGAGGTGAACTGTGAAGAGGGAAGGGGAGAGGGTGAGCTGTGGGGGGGGGGTTAACTGTGGAGAAGGGGGAGAACTGTGGAAAGGGGGGAGAGGGTGAGCTGTGGGGGGAGGTGAACTGTGGAGAGGAAGGGGGAGAGGGGGAGCTGTGGGGGGAGGTGAACTGTGGAGAGGAAGGGGGAGAGGGGGAGCTGTGGGGGGGTTAACTGTGGAGAAGGGGGAGAACTGTGGAGAGGGCGGAGAGGGGGAGCTGTGGGGGGAGGTGAACTGTGGAGAGGAAGGGGGAGAGGGTGAGCTGTGGGGGGAGGTGAACTGTGGAGAGGAAGAGGGAGAGGGGGAGCTGTGGGGGGGGGGGTGGTGAACTGTGGAGAGGGTGAGCTGTGTGGGGGAGGGAGGTGAGGTGTGGGGGAGTGAACTGTGGACGAGAGAAGAGAAGGTAACCAGAGGGAGGAGAGGGTGAGCTGTGGAGAGGGGAGGGGGTAAACTGAGAAGAGAAGGTAAGCTGTGCATGGAGGGAAAGGTAACCTGTGTGTGGGGGGGGTGAGCTGTGGACGAGAGAAGAGAAGGTGACCTGTGGATGGGGAGGTGAGCTGTGGACAGGGAGGGAGAAGGTTAAGAACACTTTACTTCTCTTTCCCAAGGAATTGGTGGTATTGGGGGCGGGAATAGGGGTGTAGTTGGGGGGGCGGAAAGTTGACTGGGGAGGGTGGGTTCCTGCACCTATTCTCTGAGAAAAAAAGCCCTGGACGTAGCAGAATACATTCTGCCCTAAAATTATGAAGAACAATTACTGTATTTATTGGCGTATAACACGCACTTTTTCCCCCTGAAAATAGGGAGCAAATCACAGGTGCGTGTTATACGCCAATAGTGCACCTTGGAAAGGAAGGAGAAGGACGAGCGCCGCCGGAATTCACGAGCCGTCATCTCCTGTTTACTTGGCTCTCACATCACACACACAGTCCAGCCTCCACCACCGGCATTGGACCAGTGTTCTGTCTATCACAGGAGCTGGTCCAATGCCGATGGCGGAGGCGGGACTGTGTATGTGACTGCCGATTGAGAGCCGAGTAAACAGGAGATGACGACTTGGTGATTTCCTGCACTGCATTGATGAGAGATGGTGAGTCTGCAGATGGGCATTAATCAGGCTGCATTGATGGGAGATGGGCTGCAGATCAGGCTGCATTGAGGCTACAGTAGAGCACTAATCAGGCTGCATTGAGGCTGCAGATGGGCACTAATCAGGCTGCATTGAGGCTGCAGATGGGCACTAAGCAGGCTGCATTGATGGGAGCTGGGCGCAGATCAGGCTGCATTGAGGCTACAGATGGGCACTAATCAGGCTGCATTGATGGGCCTGCAAAACCTTGAGGCCAAAACAAGCATCTGAAGATCTGAAGATGCAAACTCATCAACTTGTAAAATTGTTTTAGAAGTGTGCAAAGATGACCAGGGAGCCGCCTTGCAACTCTGAGACACAGTTAGAACGCCCAGGAGATGGGGGGAAGGGAGGAGCCCACCACAACAATCATTTTCTGAATTCAAAGTGATATAGTAGAAGAGGAGGCTGCCAGGCCTTTTTTCCTTTATCGTCCAGGAGCACCAAAAAAGAACGCGATCCCTGGAAAAAGGGCGTAGCAGACAGGCACACACGAATCGCGCAGACAGCATCTAAGAAGTGGAATGCAATCTCCTTAGGATGCAACAACTGTGGACATCTGACACCACCTTCAGATTAAAGAAAGGGCATGGATGGCAAACCACCTTATCCTTGTGCAAGACTCACAGGGCAAAGCCACCAGTTCTGACACATGCATTCTATGCATTAAGATAAAAAAAGCCTTCTGTGTGCAGCAACTCCCCTCAGCCCCCCTAATACTTACCTGAGCCCCATCTAGATCCAGCGATGTTGCAGCAGTGTCTCGGCTGCCCGGGACGCCCCTCCTCATTGACTGAGACAGCAGAATAGCGCCATTGGCTCCCGCTGCTGTTAATCAAAGCCAGTCAGCCAATGAGTAGAAAAAGGGGGCGGGGCTGGGCTGTAGCTCTGTGTTTGAATGGACACAGGAAGCTGTGGCTTGGCTCGGGTGTCCCTATAGCAAGCTGCTTGCTGTGGGGGCACTCAACAGGAGGGAGGGGCCAGAAGCACCAAAGAGGGACCCGAGAACAGGGGGATAGTGGCTGCTCTTCCAAAAATGAGGCTTTACAATCACTTTAATGGACCTAGCCAACTTGTGTGTAGCAAAGGGGACAGGCACATCATCAGCTGCCCCAGCAGTCCTCAATTGTAAGTGTTGCTTGCATGGAAGTGTAGCAGAATCTCTGACCTCTTCCAGTCTAATGAGAACTTTCAAGGCCAAAGATAGCTGACATCCTTCAATATGTGGTGGTTTGTGAGGCATAGTGGGTGCAAAGGTGGTAAAAGTCATTGGGCGCCAGACACTTCTTTGATGTAAAAGAAGTTTTATTTCTTTGACGGTCCTTTTTATATTTTGCAAGGGAAAGAGGGTTAGTGCCAGGACACCCTTCAGTAGTTGCTATTTCAAATGGCAGACTCCGAGACTTCAACAGGAGGACAGCCGTACAGGGAAAGGCGCTAGCAAGGTTTCACTTCTACACGTGCAGGATTGCTGTCTCCTATGGCAACAGTACTTAAACAGTTCCTAACTCAACGTTACAGTTCTCTCAGCTGTACTACAACTTCTCCTTGTAGTTCTTCATCCCCTGTCACTGGACCCTCTGATTCACTGACTCTGAATCCCGTGAGCTCCTCAAGGCTTTTGCGGTGGTATCTCTCTTAAGTGTCACCCACGCTTCCCTGCTGGGTTCACTACAGGTTCTCCGGTCGGCAGAACTGTCACTTTTGGTTGGACTGCAAGCCACAGTCCCAACCCTGCGCTGCCCTCTTACTTCTGGATAGTCCCTCCCACAGCCTGGTAGCCTGATGCCCCCCGGGATAGGCCTAATCTCCAGCCTAGCAGCCCGGGGCAGGCGACACATGTCCACCCAGATGGCGGTCTGGGTGGCACACAAGAAAACCTGATCACCTGACCTCACCAGAATATATAGGCTCTCCCAACAGGCCAAGGAATTCAACAAAATCCCTGCCCATTGCCTGAGATACCTCATATACCCATACCCTGGCCTTGAGTTGTCCTTCTCAATCTAATACCTCCAAGTACCCGGCCACCTGGTGGTAGAAGAGGAGAGTACAACCAGGCCAAACTTAGGGAGAAGTCAATGGATCCCTAGTAATTAACTTACAGTAGCTGCTCCTGACAAGGAATTTGGCGAGGAGCTCCCTGACTAAACCCTAGGGTGCAACAGAAGTAATTAGTGCAGTCACTAGCGCTTTCTCCAGTGCGATTGCTGAAGTAGGGGAATCAGGGGAGGCATCTTCAGAGCCCACAGAAAATGCAGAGCCCACAGCGGTGAAGCCCAACTCAGGCTCAGAAACATCCAAAGGCACAGATGGCGGCGGGGGGCACTTCCTTTCCGCCTTGAGCCCGAACGTTGCCTCCATCCGGGAGATGAACCTAGGACCACCGACAGCATGTCTAGGGGGACAGAGGGCCCTCCATAAGGGGAATGGGGGGGACGCATGCACCTAAGACTCCATACGACCCACCCACTCAGGCAAGGCACTTCCAAAAATCAGGACATCCAGGGGGAAGGTGGGAACAAAACTCCCCTCCAGGCCGACTACAACAAAGAGGGAGGTACCCCAGGGAGGACTCATCACCACCTGACTGCGAGCGGAGCGATGTGGGTGCCAACATGAATGTCGTCTGTGGATGTGGTCAGTGCGTGAGGGAAAACTGAAAAGGCCCCACTTCCACCCAGGAATTCCAGGATAGGTTCGCCCAAGCACCAGGGACTGGTATGTAGGAGTAGGGGAGGGAGCATGACCAGGGAGGAAAGGAGAAAATACCAGAGCCCAGGGGGGAGGAGGGGACCCTGCAGGAACAACCACCCCAGGGAGTATCTGTGCCCCACTTTCCACGCCCAGGAAGGGAAGGGAGGGGGCATTTACTTACAGTTCCAGCGGACCGTCCGGGTAAGGCCCCCATGACAGATCCTCTTTTCCATCGAAGTGGGGGACTGTCAGCCAGGGTAACACTGTGACAGGGACTATGGCGCCCGGTCATAGATGTCCCTGTGAGACGTTTAACTTACTGGCTGGCCCAGTCCTCATTGGCTAGACTGCAGTGACCACTGGGGTCCCGAACACCTTGCTTTTCTTTACAATGAAAATAGTTCTTAATGACATTGCCTGTATGTTTGGGGTCATTGTCCTGCTGCAGAATAGATTTGGGCCAACCACACTCCTCCATGATGGTATGACATGATGGATAAATATCAGCCTGTATTTCTCAGTAGTGAGGACACTATTGATCCTGACCAAATCTCCAACTTAATTTGCAGAAATACAGCCTGAAACATGCAAGGAACCTCCACCACGCTTCACTGTTGCCTGCAGACACTCATTATTGTACTGTTCTCCAGCCCTTCGGTGAACAAACTGCCTCCTGCTACAGCCAAATACTTAAAATTTTGGCTTATCGGTCCAGAGTCTTATGTTTTTGTGCATAGCTGAGTCTCTTAGGCTTGTTTCCATGTTGGAGGTATGGTTTTTTGGCCACAATTCTAGCATGAAGACTACTTCTGGCCAGACTTCTCCAGACAGTAGATGGGTGTATCTGGGGCCTGCTATTTTCCAACAGTTCTGTGAAAATGGCACTGCTGGACATCTTCAGATGTTGATGGGAGGTAAGCATAATGTGTGTTTCATTTGCTGCATTAGGTTTCCTTGTCCGACCACTGTGTTTACGGTCCTCAACGTTGCCTGTTTCTTTGTGCTTCTTCAAAAGAGCTTGAACAGCACATATTGAAACCTCAGTCTACTTTGAAATCTTTGCCTGGGAGAGACCTTGCTGATGCAGTATAACTACCTTGTATCTTGTTGCTGTGCTCAGTCTTGCCATGGTGTATGACCTGTGACTTGAAACGGTCTTCCACAACCTCACCTTAGTAGCAGAGTTTGGCTGTTCCTCACCCAGTTTTAAGCCTCCCACACAGCTGTTCCTGTTTCCGTTAATGACGATGTTTCTCCCTACATTTGAAATTGATGATCATTAGCACCTGCTTGGTACAATTGGTTAATCATACACCTGACTCTAATCCTACATAATCGTTGACTTTGTTCAAGTGCACAAAGTATTTAAGTGTAACAATTATTATTATTATTATTATAATTAACGATTTATTTAGCGCCAACGGTTTACGCAGCACTTTACAATGTAGAGGGGGACAGCACAAATACAGTACAATACAGAAGGGACAGGAGGGCCCTGCTCATAGAGCTTACATTCTAAAGGGAGGGGGTGGTGGTACAAAAGGTAATAGATGCGGGAAATGATTTGATGGAGTTGTTAGGTGGGTGTGGTATAGGCTTCCCTCAATAAGTGAGTTTTCAGGGATCTCCTAAAGGTGGACAATTTAGGGGCTGATCGGATATACCGGGGCAGGGAATTCCAGAGGATGGGAGAGGCTCTGGAGAAGTCCTGAAGGCGAGCATGGGAGGAGGTAACAAGGGAGCTAGAGAGCAGGAGGTCCTGGGAGGAGCGGAGGGGATGATTTGGGCGATATCTGCAGGAAAGGTCGAATTCTGGAGATGTTGCGGAGGTTAAGGCGGCAGGATTTAGCCAGTGATTGGATGTGGGGGCTGAAGGAGAAGTCAGAGTCAAGGATTACACCCAGCACCCTGGCACGTGTGGAGGGACCAATGGTTGTGCTGTTGATCTTAATAGTAAAGTCATGGGGGAGGGGGGGACCGGGAAGGAGGAAATATTACAAGCTCAGTTTTAGAAAGATTGAGTTTGAGAAAGTGATGTGACACTGATACCGAGATGTCATGTAGTAAGTTTGAGATCCGTGAGGAGATCGAGGGGGTGAGTTGAGGAGTGGAGAGATAGATCTGGCTGTCATCAGCGTAGAGGTGGTATTGGAAGCCATGGGAGGTTATCAACTGGCTCAGGGAAGAAGTATAGAGCGAGAATAGAAGGGGCCCAAGGACAGAGCCTTGGGGTACCCCAACAGAGAGAGGAAGAGGAGTAGAGGAGATGGAGTTGTAAGTGACACTCAAAGTGTGCTGAGATAGGTAGGAGGAGAACCAGGAGAAAGCAGAATCACAGAGGCCAAGGGAGTGTAGTTTGCTGAGGAGGAGTAGGTGGTCAACTGTGTCGAAGGCAGCAGAGAGGTCTAAGAGTATGAGTATGCAGTAATGGCCATTGGTTTTAGCAGTTAGTAGATCATTGGTGAGTTGTAGTAGGGCAGTTTCAGTACAATGTTGTGGATAGAAGCCGGACTGTAGGGGGCCGAGAAGGTTGTTGTCTGTGATGTAGCGACTCATTCGGTCATGGACATGGAGTTCAATGAGCTTTGAGGCAAATGGGAGCAGGGAGATGGGTCTTAAGTTATTCAAATAATTGATGCTGGTTTGAAGCCAAAGGGTTGTCATACCATATATCGATTTCATTTAGATCTTTCTTCTGTTTGCTCACTTTGCTTTTTGTAAATTGATAAAAATAAACAATTAAAATATATATTTTTTAAAGCATTCTTGCTATACAGCATTTTTTCACACCTGCCTAAAACTTTTGCCCAGTACTGTATGTTTTCCTAGAAAGAATTGTTTTTTTCAAAGCACAACTGGGATTACACTTTAACCTTTCATCCATATGATTCCTACTCGCTGCCCATTTTTTGGGCACTTAGGGGCCAATTAACTCTCCGGTGTTCTTTGGAGACACACATGGGGATATTAAACTGGGAATCATCCAGAACCAGAAAATGATAAATACCGGAGCTCAGTTCCTCCTGGCAATTAGACTTTAGGTATTTGCCGTCCAATCCTCCACCATCTGGGCCAGCCCAGGAACTCTGTAAGTATGATCAGCTCTGGTGAGCTAGGGGTAGGGATACAGACTCTTCCAAGCCCTTCTTTATAGGTTTTATAGTGGGGTAATAGGCCAAATAAAAAATAACATCTATGCTGCAGTCTGCCAATACCATCAACACAGCAGTTTTTTTTTTTTCTCTGCACCCCCTTGTAACTGTTTTATTACTTGTTGATCCTGCCACTAGATCTGTTAATTTTCCACTTTGCTTACAGTAATGGTCTCCAAACTATGGCCTACGGGCCCGCAGCTGATGTCCAACAGTAAGGGGGAATCTGCTTTATGATGGGCTTTGAAAAGGGAGGCTGATGTATAGGGAACTCTGATGGGGACCCTGGTCCAAGGGGGGACTCTGATGGGGAACCTGAAGTCAGGGGAGACTCTGTAGGGGACTCTGGAGTAAGTTGGGATTTTGATGGAAGCTCTGATGTAAGGGGGGCACTGATAGGGACCCTAATGAAAGGGAGGCTCTGATAGTGACCCTGAATTTAGTGGGGAGGAGGGGCTCTGAGAGAGATACTGATGTTAGGGGGGCTCTGATGGGGCTCCTGGTATATTGGGGGAGGACTCTTCTCTACATTGCAGTCAGCTAAATGCTTATGTAAGCCTACATAGAATTTGAAGTGTATCTTAACCATCTCCTGTAGTATGTCTGCAGTCTCTGGCCATCTCTTGTAGTATGTCTGCAGTCTCTGACCATCTCTTGTACTATGTCTGCAGTCTCTGACCATCTCCTCTAATATGTCTGCAGTCTCTGACCATCTCTTGTAGTATGTCTGCAGTCTCTGACCATCTCTTGTAGTATGTCTGCAGTCTCTGACTATCTTCTGTAGTATTAAAAATAAATATACCATGCTAAGTGCCACAAAGATTAGATAGATATCACATTTGAAACCTGGTGCATTTATTAAAAAATCGCTAGAAAGTCCCATACAGAAGATTTGTTGCAAACATCAGTAAACTTGAAGCAATAAAAAGTTCCAAATCCCAATTAAAGTGCTTTAATTGGGATTTGGAACTATTTATTGCTTCAAGTTTACTGATGTTTGCAACAAATTTTCTCTATAGGACTTTCTAGCGATTTTTTAAAAAACGCACCAGGTTTCAAATGTGATATCTATCTAATCTTTGTGGCACATGTAAATTATATGCATGGGACTTTTTAGCGATTTTTCAAAGTCGCATCAGTTTTCAAATGTGATATTTATTTACCATTTGTGCCACTTAGCGCGGTATATTTATTTTTATTAGTGCTTTGTATTTTTTATTTTTATCTCCTGTAGTATGTCTGCAGTCTCTGATCATCTCCTGTATTATGTCTGCAGTCTCTGATCATCTCCTGTACTATGTCTGCAGTCTCTGATCATCTCCTGTACTATGTCTGCAGTCTCTGATCATCTCCTGTAATATGTCTGCAGTCTCAGAACCAACTCCTATGGATCATAGGAGTGCAGTTCATTCTGCACTCCTGTGACCTGTTTTCAGCCGATAGTGGGCTGAAGTCCACTGTTGGCTGACGTCATAGAGCTGGTCCTGGATGGGGAAAGATCGCGTCCATATGGTTGGGATCCACCCAGGAACTATGACCGGCACCTGGCTCAGCCTTTCAGCAAGCTGCTAAGAGGCTGAGCCAGCTACTCCCACCCCTTTCACAGCCCATCATTGCAGTGAACACAGGGGGCAGAGTTGAGAGCGGTGGCTGGCAGTCACCAGCTCTCTGTTTAGAGTGGTGGGAAAAACTGAGCGATCAGCAGTGTTTGATTGCTCAGTTCTCACCATTAGCGATGGCAGATTGATGCTGCATCCACCTAGGTAAGTATGATTTACAAAAAACAAACCCATACTTCTCTTTTAATCCATCTTCATTGGCATGATACAATACCCTTGCCATGATTACAGGTTTGCTTCAGTGTATAAGCCCAATTCCAAGGGAAATCCTTTTCAGGGGAGCCATGTACACAGTCCACAGTCCTACTTCTCCATGATGTTGCTTACTGTATGTTTCAACAATACCTAATTAAGTCCCACCCCTGGGGTCCTGTCAGAGAGGGGAAACTTAGAACATTACTTCCTGGGGAAGGTACCAGGAGGAGCCCAAACTGAAAAGAGACATGATACCCCCTTCCAACAAGGGAACGACAGTGATGTGGGGTATGTGGGGAAGTCTCTTCTTAGACAGTTGTCACCAAAACAGGTGTCCCCACTGAAAGATTTCTCGAATTTCTAATTTGGTGGCAGTCGTTAAATGTTGGATTTCCCATCAATTTCTGGTCATCAGAAAATAAAGAAGTTGAGAGGGTGAATTTCCCAAGCGGTGACAAAGACAGGAATAAAAACCTGAAAGAAGTTTTAACTCTTCCACATTCCATCCAACACCAAAAAAAAAAAAGGTTTTGGCTAGAGATACATTTTAAGATTCCTTTACTTTTAATTGCAGACAAAAGACCAATGGTGAACATCACCCTCCCTTCCGGTAACATGACCACTCTGTCTACATATGATGAAAAGACAATCGAAACTGTAAGGACGTCTCTGTTGGTTGTGATGCTTCTTGGCTTCTGCTTCTTCCTGTACTTCATGAAAATGTTGTTGAGTGTTTATTTCACCACCGACCACATCCGAGACAACTCCCGCTACATTCTGTTTGCCCACATGCTCATCACGGACATGGTGTATCTGTTCATATGTTTTTTGCTGGCGGTTTGTTCACTCTACCTGGTGTATCTCCCATTCTCTGTCTGTTACACAATTGTGGCCGCAGCTTTTACATCTTTTATCGTCACTCCATATAATCTAGCCATTATGTCACTGGAACGTTATGTGGCCGTCTGCTTCCCATTGAGGCACACAGTAATTTGCAGCGTGCAGAATACCTGCATTGCCATTGCAGTTATTTGGGGGCTGGGGTTGGTCACTCCAATCGTTGAACTTACAGCTGTGCCGTTATTGATTAACAAGGACATTTTGGCCGTGAAAGTCAAATGTAGTTATATGGCAGTAACGATAATACCATTACAAAATTCCATACACTCCCTCAGCATTGTCTTCAGCCTCTCAATGGTAGGAATAATCCATATGTTTACGTACATGAAGGTCATCATCGCAGCCAAGAAGATAAGTTCGAGTACGTCATTTGCCTCCAAAGCGGGACGGACGGTCATACTCCACACCTTCCAGCTATTGCTGTGTATGACATCTCTTATGTCCTCATTCATTGACACGATCTTCGCTGACCGCATCGTCTTCTTACGCATGACTTTCTTTTTGGTGTTCATGTTTCTGCCGCGGTTCCTCAGTCCTTTGATCTATGGGTTACGTGATGTGGTCTTCCGCAAGTATTTGAAAAAGTTTGGGGATCCCTGCCATATTGTAAATTAAAACGGTATTAAACCTAAAAACAAAAACTTATAATATTGTACCTTAATAATTCTTAGATGTGGTGTCTGCATTCGTTATCTTTTTTAAGCTTCTTTCCTCTTTATTTTCTTATGATCCAGCCAGTAAGTGTTGGTTTTCAACTTCCTTTAACAGACCAAGCTGTCGAGCAAATGTGTCAGTAAGAGTGTTGTGACAAACCATTTACAGTACCACTGACAGCGATGCTTACAATGGTCAGCTTTTGTTCATTTGTGTAATGCCCCGTACACACGGCCGGATTTTCTGACGGAAAATGTTCGATGGGGGCTTGTTGTCGGAAATTCCAACCGTGTGTAGGCTCCATCGGACATTTTCCATCGGAATTTCCGTCACACAAAATTTGAGACAACAAAATCCGTTGTCGTAAATTCCGATCATTTGTACACAATTCCAATGCACAAAGTTCCACCCATGCTCAGAATCAAGCAGAAGAGCCGCACTGGCACTACCCCTTGTGGGAATCGCTGTTTTAGACCTGACTGATTTACTCAGGGGTCCATCTGCTGAGGTGAGCAACTTGTGTTACCGATGGTGGAGGTCTCTCACTACAGTCACTCACCTTTTATGAATGTCGCTTTTATCACTGGAGTATCTGCTGAAATTTTACTCATCTCACTGTGTCTCAAAAAGGAGATTATGGACTTTTTATGTTTGTGCTAGTTTTATGTAGTTTTATTTTATTTTATTTTTTATTTTATGCGCTGTACTGCTTTTTACGCACTGGCTATTGAACTTCATTTTTCTCGGCTTGTCGTACATGTTGTACGTCACCACGTTCTTGACATATGGAATTTCCAACAAGATTTGTGTGACCGTGTGTATGCAAGACAAGTTTGAGCCAACATCCATCAGAAAAAATCCATGGATTTTGTTGTCGGAATGTCCGATCATGTGTACAGGGCATAACACTTGTACCCCAAATGGAAAAAATTGCAACTGCTTAAAGTAGATATTTACTCTCCTCCCCCATATTTTTTTAAGACCCCTGCTTACTTCGAGGTGAGTTAAGCACATTTTTAAAAGTCACCCACCCAATGGATTCAGCGTTGTCCAGCTGAGAACCTTATTTCTTCAAGCAGCGCTCGATCAGGTGCTGGCATGTTTGAAAGTAACATCATCGATAGGTTCCCAGCTGTTCCTGCATGCCTCCCAATGATGTGCCCATAGGCCTGCCCCCTCTTCCTTTCCTGAATAAAAGGCTTTGCCTCCTTGGATATGTGGCGTGCATACGTATCCTGGGAGATGAAGGGAGCACAGTGCATGTCATTCACCTAGGAGAATGATGTGCCCTGGGGGGGCAGGGCTGAACAAATTCAGTAAAAAAAGGAAATAAAGGAGAAATGTTGATACATGTTGAGGACCAGAGGAGGGGTGGAACAAAGAGAAATTGAGTATTTGGGACTTTAAAGGTGCTGAAAACCTCCTTGTGGAATAATGTCTAACAAATGGATATATAAAAAAGATACTTTTATTAAACACATACATAAAACAAGTGTCTATAACATAATAGACATAAAGTGCAAAAATTTGGAACAGCAAACTCTAATTGCACCCAAACAACCCCTACATCAAGACGGTAAATTTCCTCAATAGTCACATATATATGTGCAGTTATGATGGTAAATTTCCTCAATAGTCACATATATATGTGCAGTTATAGGTGCCCATGACCATTGCCATCTTCAGAGCATTATAGGCCCCTGGGCAATACAGTGCGCTGGGGCCCTATCTACACAATCACGCATGATTGCCCATCAAATGCAGCTATACTGTGCCTGTGAATGCAGCCTCACTGTGCCAGTAAATGCAGCCTCATTGTGCCCATCAAATGCGGCCTCACTGTGTCCATGAATGCAGCCTCACTGTGCCCACCATTGCAGCCTCAATGTGCCCGTGAATGCAGCCTCACTGTACCCACCAATGCAACCTCACTGTGCCCATGAATGCAGCCTCACTGTGCCCATGAATGCAGCCTCACTGTGCCCACCATTGCAGCCTCACTGTGCCCGTGAATGCGACCTCACTGTGCCCACCATTGCAGCCTCACTGTGCCCACCATTGCAGCCTCACTGTGCCCATGAATGCAGCCTCAATGTGCCCACCATTGCAGCCTCCCTGGGCCCATGAATACAGCCTCACTGTGCCCACCATTGCAGCTTCACTGTGCCCACCATTGCACCCTCACTGTGCCCATGATTACAGCCTCACTGTGCCCATGAATGCAGTCTCACTGTGCCCACAATTGCACCCTCACTGTGCCCATGAATGCAGCATCACTGTGCCATTTAATACAGACTCACCTTCGCCTGGTAACACACACAGTGGGCATCTCCTCCTGTGTATCACGGAGCTGGCTGGGTCTGTGTTCAGCGGTCATGCTGTAACAAGGTCCCGCCCCCCTAGACCGACTCCTGTGATAGGTGGAATACTGATTCAATCTATTATTACGCGAGCCCGTCTAGGGGGACGGGACCTTGTTACAGCGTGGCCGCTGAACACAGACCCAGCCAGCAACGTGATACACAGGAGGAGGAGGAGAAAGGGAAAGAGCAGAGCGGACCCAGGGCAGGCGGCCTACCGGGAAATTTCCTGGTATCCCGGTAGGCCAGTCCGGCCCTGGCTGGGGTCGTTGGGCAGGTGGGGCCCCCCAGGCAAGGGGGGGCCCCCGGGCAACCGCCCAGCGTGCCCATGCGAGAAGACGGCCCTGCCTATGACATGCACCCAGGACAGAGATGAGGGAAACCACACAACCCGACACATTTCGCTTGATAGCTTCTTCAGGGGTTTTCGTCGAGAGGGAGTCGGAGCACTAGAGTTACTGTGAAAGAAAAATAATTGCAAATAATATACTCATAGCTAATCATATAGTCACTATCACTTTATATTTCTATATTCATTCAAACACTTACATTGAGTAAGTAGTAGTTCTGAGAAGTCTCCAAAGGGCATTACATGTTCCCACCAGGGCACTGCAAAGTGGGTCAAGTGTCTGTCTCAATCAGGTAGGTCTGAAACCAGCCCAGGAAATACTGTCCCAAAAGCCACCAAAGATCCCATGTACAAGGATATGCAGTTTAAGGCTATCTGGTCAAAAGTCTTGCCATGTTGCACTGCAACAAAAGGAAAAAAATGAATGAGGTATCTCTCTCTAAAATGCCTCATATAATACATTGAATGCTCCTTCATATATCACATTCCTAGGAGAAACCTCCCTGGTATATTCCCAGACAGCAGAGGCAGTATACGGTTTCCAATTATTGATATGATCAACAAGCCAAATCTGGAAAGCCATAAAGCAGGCAGATAAATAAAAGCCTATCCCCCTTTTCTATTGGTTACATATACCAAATCTGCCAGAGCAATTCAAAATTAGTTGCAGATTACCTTAATCGTAACAGAGAACATCAAAGACCAACTGCAAATGCTCTTTTTCTTAGTGTCACAATACCAGCAACCGTCCTTGTGGAGAGAAATCTCCAAATGAGGATCCACAAGTGCTTCCTTACTGATACCACCTTTAAATGAGGTGGATTGGCGCCAAAACCGCCTTCCTATCACATCAGGATACAGCTGAAACAACTGTCTACCTGACGAGAGCTGAGTGTGCTACCGCGCATGCGCTGCTAAATGGCGGGACGCTTGGCCGCAGCCTATACAGTGCCCAAGACCAGTCCCAATCAAAACATCACAGAGATGCAGGAAAGGGCTAATAGGGTGCTGGGGCACAAATGCCGCCCTGTCCCACCACGAGCCTACACATAAAAATTACAGGTTTGCAAAAATTATATCTTGAACAGATCCGGAGGAGGGGTGGAGCAGAGGGAAGAAGTTTTACAGGGTGACGATCCACTTTAAAAAAGTGTTAGTCAGAATTCAGCTTGTTTTGTTGGTTTTGTTGTTCAAGTCCATCTGAATCTGCTAGTCCATCCAACACTACCCTCTCCATAGACTGGCAATGGCATTGTCCAAGGGTGTCTCCTTTGCCCCTTCATTCGGAGTTGAGATATCCTAGGACTGGAATTATGTTACTGGCTGAATCGCCATGTGATAATAAAGGAGAAAAAGCAATATACAGTGCCTTGCAAAAGTATTCACCCCCCTTGGCATTTTTCGTGTTTTGTTGCCTCACAACCTGGAATTAACATGGATTGTTTGAGAATTTGCAGCAATTAATTTACAAAACATGCCCACAACTTTGAAGATGTTTTTATCTTTTAGTGTGAAGCAAACAACAAATATGACAAAATAACAGAAAAAGTTATGTGCATAACTATTCACCCCCCCAAAGTCAATACTTTGTAGAGCCACCTTTTGCGGCTATCTCAGCTCCAAGTCACTTTGGATAAGTCTCTATGAGCTTCCCACATCTTACCACTGGAATTTTTGCCCATTCCTCCTTGCAAAACCGTTCCAGCTCCTTCAAGTTGGATGATTTGCCTTTGTGAACAGCAATCTTTAAGTCTGACCACAGATTTTCTACGGGATTGAGGTCTGGGCTTTGACTAGGCCATTCCAACACATTTATATGTTTCCCCTTAAACCACTCAAGTGTTGCTTTAGCAGTGTGTTTGAGTGGTACAGGTTTTGCTCAAGTATATCCCTGTATTTAGCACCATCCATCTTTCTGTCAACTCTGACCAGTTTCCCGGTCCCGACTGCTGAAAAACATCCCCACAGCATGATGCTGCCACCACCATGTTTCACTGTGGGGATGGTGTTCTTTGGGTGATGTGATGTGTTGGGTTTGCGCCAGACATAGCGTTTTCTTTGATGGCCAAAAAGTTCAATTTTAGTCTCATCAGACCAGAGCACCTTCCTCCATACATTTTGGGAGTCTCCCACATGCCTTTTCGCAAACTCAAAACGTGCCATTTTGTTTTTTGCTGAAAGTAATGCCTTTCTTCTGGCCACTCTGCCATAAAGCCCAACTCTATGGAGCGTACGGCTTACTGTCGTCCTATGTACAGATACTCCAGTCTCTGCTATGGAACTCTTCTGCTCCTCCAGGGTTACCTTAGGTCTCTGTGCTGCCTCTCTGATTAATGCCCTTCATGCCCGGTCCGTGAGTTTTGGTGTGCGGCCGTCTCTTGGTAGGTTTGCTGTTGTGCCATGTTCTTTCCATTTGGTTATGATAGATTTGATGGTGCTCCTAGGGATCATCAAAGATTTGGATATTTTTTTATAACCCAACCCTGACTTGTACTTCTCAACAACATTGTCCCTTACTTATTTGGAGAGTTCCTTGGTCTTCATGGCAGTGTTTGGTTAGTGGTGCCTCTTGCTTAGATGTTGCAGCCTCTGGGGCCTTTCAAAAAGGTGAGTATATGTAATGACAGATCATGTGACACTTAGATTGCACACAGGTGGATATCATTTCACTAATTATGTGACTGCTGAAGGTAATTGGTTGCACCAGAGCTTTTTATGGGCTTCGTAACAAAGGGGGTGAATACATACACACATGCCAATTATCAGTTTTTTATTTCTGAAAAATAGTTTTATGTATATATTTTTCTAATTTTACTTCACCAACTTAGACTATTGTGTTCTGATCCATCACATATAATTCAGATTAAAAAAACATTGAACTAAAAGCTGTAATGTAACAAAATAGGTAAAAAGCCAAGGGGGGTGAATACTTTTGCAAGGCACTGTAAAAGGAAACAAATGCAAAGGATTGGTAAGCTGCAATAAATTACTTAATTTCTGTTTTTAGCTTTAGATACACTAAATAAAGTACTTATCCTAACAACTGCATTCCATGTGGCATGTAGGGATGGGCCAAACACCCCCGGTTGGGTTCGCACCAGAACATGCGAACAGGCAAAAAATTTGTGCAAACATGCAAACCCTAATAAAGTCTATGGGACACGAAATATGAAAAATCAAAAGTGCTAATTTTAAAGGCTTATATGCAAGTTATTGCCATAAAAAGCGTATGGGGGCCCGGGTACTGCCCCAAGGGACATGTATCAATGCAAAAAAAGTTTTTAAAACAACCGTTTTTTTCAGTAGCAGTGATTTTAATAATGCTTAAAGTTAAACAATAAAAATGAAATATTCCTTTAGATATCCTGCCTGGGGGGTCTCCTTAGTCTGCCTATAAAGTGGCGCATCTGTCTGATGTCTTTTACAGTGCCGCAGCAAAATTACATTTCTAAAGGAAAAATTTTAATTTAAAATTGCTCACGGCTGTAATGTATTGCTGGCTCCCGGCAATATAGATAAAAATCAAGGAAAAAATCACCGTGGGTTCCCCCCCAGTCCATACCAGGCCCTTTGGGTCTGGTATGGATATTTGGAGAACTCCACGCCAAAATATTTAAAAAAAACAGCGTGGGGTCCTCCCTAAAATTCATACCAGGCCCTTCGGGAAAGTCAACCATCACTGCAGCCCTCCACCAGTCGGGGCTTTATGGCAGAGTGGCCCAGTGGAAGCCTCTCCTCAGTGCAAGACACATGAAAGCCCGCATGGAGTTTGCGAAAAAACAGAAACCTGACAGAACTGGAGAGGATCTGCAAGGAGGAATGGCAGAGGATCCCCAAATCCAGGTGTGAAAAACTTGTTGCATCTTTCCCAAAAAGACTCATGGCTGTATTAGAAAAGGGTGCTTCTACTAAATACTGAGCAAAGGATCTGAATACTTAGGACCATGTGATATTTCAGTTTTTCTTTTTTAATAAATCTGCAAAAATGTCAACAATTCTGTGTTTTTTCTGTCAATATGGGGTGCTGTGTGTACATTAATGAGGGAAAAAAATGAACTTAAATGATTTTAGCAAATGGGTGCAATATAACAAAGAGTGAAAAATGTAAGAGGGTCTGAATACTTTCCATCCCCACTGTATATATTCTACACTGACTACACTATATATATACAGTATCTCACAAAAGTGAGTAGACCCCTCACATTTTTGTAAATATTTTATTATATATTTTCATGTGACAACACTGAAGAAATGACACTTTGGTACAATGAAAAGTAGTGAGTGTACAGCTTGTATAACAGTGTAAATTTGCTGTCCCCTCAAAATAACTCAACACACAGCCATTAATGTCTAAACTGCTAGCAACAAAAGTGAGTACACCCCTAAGTGAAAATGTCCAAATTGGGTCGAAAGTGTCAATATTTTGTGTGGCCACCACTATTTTCCAGCACTGGCTTAACCCTCTTGGGCATGTAGTTCACCAGAGCTTCACAGGTTGCCACTGGAGTCCTCTTCCACTCCTCCATGACGACATCATGGAGCTGGTGGATTTTAGAGACCTTGTGCACCTCCACCTTCCGTTTGAGGATGCCCCACAGATGCTCAATAGGGTTTAGATCTGGAGACATGCTTGGCCAGTCCATCACCTTTACCCTCAGCTTCTTTAGCAAGGTGGTGGTCGTCTTGGAGGTGTGTTTGGGGTCATTATCATGTTGGAATACTGCCCTGCGGCCCAGTCTTCCGAAGGTAAGGGATCATGCTCTGCTTCTGTCACTGTACATTTTGGCATTCATAGTTCCCTCAATGAACTGTAGCTCCCCAGTGCCAGAAGCACTCATGCAACCCAGTTCCCTCGAAGCACCCCAGAACATATTCTGTGTTGCAGCTCATATAACTGGAGGGCAGAATCCACAGTGGGCTAGAGCTTTTGTCAACTCTCCAAGCCTATGCTAGCTCGGCTAGTGTTGAGCGAAGGGTTCAGGACGAGCAAAGGTTTAACTCGAACATTGCCCGTTCAGGTGTTCGCCGAGCACACGCCAAACATATTTCTGTTCGTTCGGCGAGATGTTCGTCCGCCAAGCACACAGTCAATATGTTGTTAGAAGTGTGGTTAGGAAGCAGGCCGCCATGTCAGTAACAACAAATGATTAATCACCTGTCAACAGGCTTCCCCGCTGACAGCTGAAAGAAAAAAAAATTGTCCGCAATACAAATTTAAAAAAAAATGGCATGGGGTCCCCCCCTAAAATCCATGCCAGACCCTTATCTGAGCATGCAGCCTGGCAGGCCAGAAAAGGGGGGGGTGAGCGAGCACCGTCCCCCCCCTCCGGAACTATACCAGGCCACATGCCCTCAACATGGGGGGGTGGGTGCTTTGGAGCAGAGGGGCTCTGCCGCAAAGCCACAAAGTACATTTAGATACATTTTTTTTCTTTAGTAATGTAATTTTTGCTGCATCATGTTCTATAAACTTTAAAGGCAGACTAAGGGGACCCCCCAGGCACTATATTAAAAGGAATTTTTCATTTTTATTGTTTCGCTAAAAGCACTATTGCATCACTAAAATCGCTGCTCCTTTAAAAACGATCCTTTTTAAAAGAAAAATGTTTATTCATACATGTCTCCCAGGGCAGTACCCAGTCCCCCATACCCTTTTAATGGCCAATAACTTGCATATAAGCCTTCAAAATGGGGAATTTTGAATTTTCCTGTTCGGGTCCAATAGACTTCAATGGGGTTCAGTGTTCAGGTCCTGTCAGAAACTATGAATCAGACCGAGACAGAAGTACAGTTATATCACACTTGTCTAATAATAAGAGTAAATAGAACAAACGTAGTCAAAACATAGCCAAAGTTCGGTAACCGGAACGGATACTCAGACAAGCCAGAAAGACAGGAAACCAGGAATCAGCGTAGCGGAACAGCAAGCAGGATCTGGAGCCAAAAGGAATGTCAGCCAATCAAGTCTTTAACAGGAGCATTGGAGAAATTCTCTGTGATGTTGACCAAGGCAAAGACAGAGATCATCTGGGCTGGATGGCTTAAGTAAGCAGGACTGACAAGCAGGATACCATCAACAGGTGAGTTACTGTGGAGAGATAGGAGCTGCCAATTAGCCGACAGCTGAGTGGCCAGCTCAGAAAAAAAGGGCTGAGCCCAACCCTGACAGGTCCAAACTTTTTGTGATGTTCGGCTGTTCTGGTGCGAACCGAACATGGGGGTGTTCAGCCCATCTCTGCTTATAGCCCAAAGCACATCCAAAGTGTGGTAAGCCTTATCCCTGGGCAACTAAGGCCTAGGACAAAAAGAAAGCTAAACAATGTCCTGGTTAAGATGGGAAGCTGAAACCACCTTAGGATGAAGAACCACCCTGTCATGGTAAAGTACCAGAAACGTCTCTTTTTAAGAACGAGCCACCAGCTCAGAGACCCTCTATGTTGAATAATGGCAACCAGGAACACAACCTTCTATGTCAAAAGAGCTGAGGGAAGGTCTCTAATAGGCTCAAATGGAGGTCTCTATAGAACAGAAAGAAATTGAGATCCCATGGGGTTGAAGGAGGTCTGACCAGAGGAGCAATACACGTGACACCCTGTACAAAGGCATGCACCAAGGAATGATTAGTTATTGGCCTCTGAAAATGGACTGTGAAGGCTGAAATTTGACTCTTGATTGTGCTTAATGCCAGATACATATCAACCACTGTTTGTAGAAAAGCCAGAATACTGTATGTCCCACAACATGCCTGCCAGGATGAAATTTCACACCAGGAAACATAAGATTTTGAGGTCCTGTGCTAAATCTTCCTTAAGTTAGCCTTTCTGGCTCTCAAAATGTGTGAATAACTGAGTCAGCTTTCCCCCTGTTCTTCATGACTCTGACTTCAATAGCCATTCCAGCAACTATAAAGACGGATGGAATATCGAACAAGGAGAGATCAAGATGTTCTGGAAGTGCACAAGGATTGTCTACCAACATGTTCACAATGTTGGTATACTAGATTCTCCTGCGCCAGGCCAGAGCAATCAGGATCATTTTTGTTCCCTCTACCGAATGCTGCTGATTTGGGATCTGAGTTTCAGATTGAACCTGGACACCAGAAGATCAACATCCAGTGTGCCTCACCGCCAACAGAGTTCCCTGAATACTTATGGGTGAAACGTCCACTTCATCAGCGGCGTGGCAGTGGCTGAGGAAATCCATCTGACAATTTTCCACTCCTGGAATGTGAACCGCAGACAGAACAGGGACAAAACAGAATTTACGTACAATATACAATGTCCATGGGTTTATCTGAGGCACCCTTATTGAGAGACACTGCAGCTGTACTAATGTAGGAGAACCAGGCAGATCATCTGCAGTTCCCTAATATTGATGGGTAGTGATTTCTTCTGCAGAGACCATGTTCCCTGCACCCAAGGGTGAGATCCAGAACCCCCCCCCCCTCCAAGCCCACTAGGCTGGCATTGGTCATCAACACCTTCCAAGAGAGGGGGAGGAAGGACGTTCCTGCTTCTAACAGCAGCCATCTACCAGTCGAGAGACCATATAGTGCTGGAATGTAGGGACATTGGAGAACCCAATGACTGTGACCGTCTGTCCACAGCCATCAGAAGTTTCTACTGTCAGGAAGGACACTGGGCAAAGGGAACCTACTCAACCATTATCCCCAAAACCCTCATGCAGAGACAAATTTTGGGAAAAACTCAGAATTCTGAGAGAAGACACCCGATTTCCCATGGCAAAGAAATCCAGAAGACCCAAATACTCCAACCACTGCGCTGGAATCAACGCTGATTTCTGGAGATTGAGGGCCCAGCTAAATCTCTCCAGATTGCATACAGTGAGAGATACATTGTGCTCCAGAACAGGAGTGGGAAACAGTCAATCACAGTCAGTTAGCCAACGAGGAGTGAGAGGGGCAGGGTAGAGCCACAGCTCTGGGTGTGAATGGACATGCAAAGCAGCGGCTCGGATGCGAGCCTGCCTGGGTGCCCCCATAGCAAGCTGCTTGCTTTGGTTGCATTCGGCAGTAGGGAAAGGCCAGGAGCGCCGGAGGGGGACCCAAGAGGAGGAGGATCTGGGCTGCTCTGTACAAAACCACTGCACAGAGCAGGTAAATATGACATGTTTGTTATTTTAATGTAAAAAAAGATTTAATAAACACTTTAAAGTGAAACATTGGGGAATGCCCTAAACCTGCCTGTGACATGGTACATGGTATAGTATGATCAGTGGAATTTCAAGCAATGAACCCTTTCTTGTAATGAACCTGGGACACCTGGCGCACGTACAGTGGGTGTGGCCAGATTGCGTTAACAGTGGGAGAGGCTTAAAGGGTCATGGTTAAATAAAACAAAAGCCTTCTTGTACCCATAAAATATGCTTTTTTGCTGTGCCACACACAATCGACTGCCATCTGATCAGGACAGTCACACACCAATCCAAATTGACTGGTACATGCTAAACTGGCTGCATTTCGATCAGTGTATGGCTAGCTTAACACCCACACTGCTGTGGTCAACAATGGGCTACATAACACATGCTGTGCAGGGGTCATGATTACGTAACACACAGAATGCAGAGGTCAGGAGTACATAATGCACAGAATGCTTGGGTCAGGTGGGTGTAACGTGCAAAGTGCAGGGGTCAAGAGTAAACTCCTAGCACAAATACCCCCCTCCTAGTACAAATCCCCTCTGCCAGCACTAATCATCTCCCATCTCCCATCAATGGGCCAGCATAAATCCTCCCTAAACTTGCCCCCTTATGCCCTGTACACAGGACCGGTTTTGCCTTCAAAATAAACTCAGAAAGTTTCTCCGGCGGAATTCCATTCAAGCGGTCTTGCCTACACACGGTCAAACCAAAGTCCGACCTTCAAGCACGCGGTGACGTGCAACACGTACGACAGGACTAGAAAAAGGAAGTTCAATAGCCAGTAGCCACTAGCTTCCATCTCGAACTTGCTTCAGAGCATGTGTCGTTTTTGGTCCGTCGGAACAGCATACAGATGAGCGGTTTTCCCGATAGGAATTGGTTCCGTCGGAAATATTTAGAACATGTTCTATTTCTAGGTCCATCAGAATTTTCTAAAAAAAAAGTCCAATGAGGCATACACACGATTGGAATAGATGATGAAATGCTTCCGTCTGACTTTTTCTGTCAGACATTCCGTTCGTGTGTACGCAGCATAACACAAATCCTCTCCCCTGAAATTCCACTTCCCCAGCAGAAATCCTCTTCACGACCAAGCCTCACTTCCCACCACAAATAATAAGCCCCCAAACTCCCTCCCCAAGCAAAAATCCTCTTCTCCCCATATCCTCCTCCCCCCAGTAGTAACACTGTATCCCCTTCTAGCACTAATCTTCTCTCACCTCCTCTACCTCCCCAACACTAATCGTTCCCGCAGCACAAATGATATCCCCCTTTTAGCCTAAATCTCCACTCTCCCTAATCACCTATCAAGCACAAATCCTCTCATCCTCAAATTCCTCCTACCCAGCACAAATTTTTACACCCTTAAATCCTCCATCTTAACACTAAGTTTCTCACCCCAGCACCAATATTTGTTAGCCCCCCATTCCGCCCCAGTTTAGTCTGGCCCAAGTAAAATCCAAGGAAGAGCCTAGGGGAAGCTTTCTTCAGCACTGGGACAGGCAGCTGCAGCTGGCAAAGAGCAATGGGGATTTTTAGCATTGGGGACCTGGGGGACTCAGCAGGAGATGCAGGGCCTTTTCCCTGGATGTTAGCGAAGTCCCTGGGGAGCAATGGGAGCTGAGCTGCTGGGTACAGTGCAATGAATGCCTGCAGTGATCTATTTTTTTTGCTGTGTTGTTGGCTTGCTGTTTTTCCCAGAAATCTGCACTGTGATATATATCGCTTTTCAGGCATCCCCTGCAGTAGATGCTTCAGTATTAATGATATACAATATCTCATAAAAGTGAGTACACCCCTCGCATTTTTGTAAATATTTTATTATATCTTTTCATGTGACAACACTGAAGAAATGACACTTTGCTTAAATATAAAAGTAGTGTGTGTGTATTGCTTGCATAACAGTGTAATTTTGCTGTCCCCTCAAAATAACTCAGCACATTAATGTCTAAACCGCTGGCAAGAAGAGTAAGTACTCCCCTAAGTGAAAATGTCCAAATTGGGCCCAATTAGCCATTTTCCATTCCAGTGTCATGTGACTCATTAGTGTTACAAGGTCTCAGGTGTAAATGGGGAGCAGGTGTGTTAAATTTGGTGTTATCGCTCTTACTCTCTCATACTGGTCACTGGAAGTTCAACATGGCACTTCATGGCAAAGAACTTTCTGAGGATCTGAAAAAAAGAATTGTTGCTCTACATAAAGATGGCCTTGGCTATAAAAAGATTGCCAAGACCCTAAAACTGAGCTGCAGCACGGGGGCCAAGACCATACAGCGGTTTAACAGGACAGGCTCCACTCAGAACAAGCCTCGCCATGGTCAACCAAAGAAGTTGAGTGCACGTGCTCAGTGTCATATCCAGAGGTTTTCTTTGGGAAATAGACCATACGCCGCACACTGCATCAAATTGGTCTGCATGGCTGTTGTCCTAGAATGAAGCCTCTTCTAAAGATGATGCACAAGAAAGCCCGCAAACAGTTTGCTGAAGACAAACAGACTAAGGACATTACTGGAACCATGTCCTGTGGTCTGATGAGACCAAGATAAACTTATTTGGTTCAGATGGTGTCAAGCATGTGTGGTGGCAACCAGGTGAGGAGTACAAAGACAAGTGTGTCTTGCCTACAGTCAAGCATGGTGGTGGGGGTGTCATGGTCTGGGGCTCCATGAGTGCTGCAGGCACTGGGGAGCTACAGATCATTGAGGGAACTATGAATGCCAACATGTATTGTGACATACTGAAGCAGAGAATGATCCCCTCCCTTCGGAGACTGGGCCACAGGGCAGTATTCCAACATGATAACGACCCCAAACACACCTCTAAGACGATCACCACCTTGCTAAAGAAGCTGAGGGTAAAGGTGATGGACTGGCCAAGCATGTCTTCAGACCTAAACCCTATTGAGCATCTGTGGGACATCCTCAAACAGAAGGTGGAGGAGCACACGGTCTCTAACATCCACCAGCTCTGTGATGTCTTTATAGACGAGTAGAAGAGGACTCGAGAGGCAACCTGTGAAGCTCTGGTGAGCTCCATGCCCAAGAGGGTTAAGGCAGTGCTGGAAATAATGGTGGCCACACAAAATATTGACACTTTGGGCCCAATTTGGACATTTTCACTTAGGGGTGTACTCACTTTTGTTGCCAGCGGTTTAGGCATTAATGGCTGTGTGTTGAGTTATTTTGAGGGGACAGCAAATTTACACTGTTATACAAGCTGTACACTCACTACTTTACATTGTAGCAAAGTGTCATTTCTTCAGTGTTGTCACATGAAAAGATAGAATAAAATATTTACAAAAATGTGAGGGGTGTACTCACTTTTGTGAGATACTGTATTTCTTAAAGCTGAATTCCAGACACAAAATCATTCACATAAATATTAATAGACACAGAGGATATAAACCTACTTTGTGAGCACCAGCAGTTCAAACCACTACAGAAAACTGCACGAGGAGAGAGAGCAGCAGTGACCGGTCTATATTACAGGAAGTTCCAAAGTTTCACACTAATTTAAGGATATGGTGAGAAAAGGAGCATTTTTTATAGTACAGAGAAGACTATGTAACTGCGCAAAAAAATTGCTAAAATGCTTGCAATGTATATTTTCCTAGAGGAGATTGTTTTTCCTTTTTTTTCACAGCTCAACTGGGGTTACACTTTAACCTGTCATCCATATGTTTCCTACTCTCTGGCCATTTTATGGGCACTTAGGGGCCAATTAACTCTCCGGTGTCCTTGGAGACACACATGCTACCTCTTACATAGCAATATTAAACCGGGAATAATCCAGAACCAGAAAATGATAAATACCGGGGCTCAGATCCCCCTGGCTGTTAGACTTCAGGTATTTGCCGTCCAGACCTCCACCATCTGGGCCAGCCCAGGAACTCTGTAAGTATGATCAGATCTGGTCAGCTAGGTTAGGGATACATGGTCTTCCAAAGCCTTCTTTATAGAATTTATAGTGGGGCAGTAGGAAAAATAAATAATGACATTTATGTTTTAGTCTGCCAATAGCATCAACGCAGCAGTTTTTGTTTTTTTCTGCACCCCCCTGTAACATCTTTTATTATTCCTTGATCCAGTCAGTAGTTATCAAATTATGCCCCACAGGCTATGTGTGACCCACTATAAGATTTTATCTGGCATAAAGTTGATGCACTGTCTCAGTTTCTCCCCCACAAAAGTGTGGGGGAACTCTGATTGGGACACTGATATAAAGGGGATATGGGGACACTGATGTAGGGTAGACTCTGATGGGGACCCCGATGGTGACCTTAATGTAAGGGGGACTCTATAGGGATACTGATGTAAGGGTCACTCTGATGGGGACACTGATGCAAAGGGGAACACAGATGGGGACACCAATGTAAGGGGCACTCTGATGGGGACACTGATGTAAGGGGAATGCAGATGGGGACACGGAAGTAAGGTGGGACTCTGATGAAGACTCTGTGGGGGGGGCTCTTGTAAGAGGGGAGCTCTGATGGGGACTCTTAGGTAAGTGGGCTCTGACGGGGATCTGCTGTATAGGGGAATCTGATGGGGACCTTGATGTAGGGGAAACTCTGATGGAGACTCTGATGTAAGTGGGGGGGACTGATCGTAACCCTGATGAAAGGGGATAGGGACTCTGATGTAAGTGGGGGGGGGGGGACTGATCCTAACCCTGATGAAAGGGAGGCTTTGATAGGAACTCTGAATTTAGGGGGCTCTGATGAGGATCCTGCTGTTTGGAGGAATCTGATGAGGACCCTAATGTAAGAGGGGGAACTTTGATGGGGACCCTGATGTAAAGGGGAACTCTAGTAGGGATCCTAATGAAAGAGAGCTGTGACAGAAACTCTGATGTAAAGGGGACTCTGATGGGGACAATGATGTAAGTGTATTATATATATGTACCTAATAGGTAAAACAATGTATTATATAATGCATCTAGTAGGTAATACAATGTATTATATAATGTATCTAGCAGGTAATACAATGTATCTTTCTCTCCATTCAGAGGAGAAAAAAAAAACACAGAGGCAGCCTGTAGAGTGACTGATCACTGTGATATCCAAACAGGCTGCATTCATACCCAAATGTTTGTGCATTTTGTTGCGTGATTTTTTTTTTGCATTTATGTGCATTTTGTCACAATATAAAAGGAGAAGTGTTGGGTTCTCAGTGCCGCAGTGTAAATCAGAGGAAAAAATAATTATTTTTTAATAATAATTAATTTAATAATTATATACACCAATGCTGCACATAAAATTAGTAGAAACGAATACACGGTAAAAGAATATATAAAGGGCGCAAACAAACAAATGAATGCATATACAGTGTGTAACCTAATTAACCACTTCAGCCCCGAACCATTATGCTGCTTAAGGACCAGAGGACTTTTTCCAATTTGGCACTGTGTCCTTTTAACTGCTAATTGCGCGGTCATGCAATGCTGTACCCAAACGAAATTTGCGTCCTTTTCTTCCCACAAATAGAGCTTTCATTTGATGGTATTTGATCACCTCTGCCGTTTTTATTTTTTGCACTATAAATGGAAAAAGATCGAAAATTTTGAAAAAAAATGATATTTTCTACTGTTTGTTATAAAAAAAAATCCAATAAACTCAATTTTAGTCATACATTTAGGCCAAAATGTATTCATCCACATGTCTTTGGTAAAAAAAATGTCAATAAGCATATATTTATTGGTTTGCGCAAAAGTTATAGCGTCTACAAACTAGGGTACATTTTCTGGAATTTACACAGCTTTTAGTTTATGACTGCCTATGTCATTTCTTGAGGTGCTAAAATGGCAGGGCAGTACAAAACCCCCCCAAATGACCCCATTTTGGAAGTAGACACCCCAAGGAAATTGCTGAGAGGCATGTTGAACCCATTGAATATTTATTTTTTTTTGTCCCAAGTGATTGAATAATGACAAAAAAAAAAAATATTTACAAAAAGTTGTCACTAAATGATATATTGCTCACACAGGCCATGGGCCTATGTGGAATTGCACCCCAAAATACATTCAGCTGCTTCTCCTGAGTACGGGGATACCACATGTGTGGGACTTTTTGGGAGCCTAGCCGCGTACTGGGCCCCAAAAACCAATCACCGCCTTCAGGATTTCTAAGGGCGTAAATTTTTGATTTCACTCCTCACTACCTATCACAGATTTGAAGGCCATAAAATGCCCATATGGCACACCCCCCCCCCCCCCAAATGACCCCATTTTGGAAAGTAGACACCCCAAGCTATTTGCTGAGAGGCATGTTGAGTCCATGGAATATTTTATATTTTGACACAAGTTGTGGGAAAGTGACAATTTTTTTTTTTTGCACAAAGTTGTCACTAAATGATATATTGCTCACACAGGCCATGGGCATATGTGGAATTGCACCCCAAAATACATTTAGCTGCTTCTCCTGAGTATGGGGATACCACATGTGTGGGACTTTTTAGGAGCCTAGCTGCGTACGGGGCCCCGAAAACCAATCACCTCCTTCAGGATTTCTAAGGTGTAAATTTTTGATTTCACTCTTCACTGCCTATCACAGTTTTGGAGGCCATGGAATGCCCAGGTGGCACAACCCCCCCCCAAATGACCCCATTTTAGAAAGTAGACACCCCAAGCTATTTGCTGAGAGGCATAGTGAAGAAAGACAAGAAAAAATTTTTTTTTTTCTTTTTTCAATTTTCAAAACTTTGTGACAAAAAGTGAGATCTGCAAAATACTCACTATACCTCTCAGCAAATAGCTGGGGGTGTCTACTTTCCAAAATAGGGTCATTTGGGGGGTTTTGTGCCACCTGGGCATTCCATGGCCTCCGAAACTGTGATAGGCAGTGAAGAGTGAAATTAAAAATTTACGCCCTTAGAAAGCCTGAAGGCGGTGCTTGGTTTTCGGGGTCCCGTATGCGGCTAGGCTCCCAAAAAGTCCCACACATGTGGTATCCCCGTACTCAGGAGAAGCAACAGAATGTATTTTGGGATGTAATTTCACATATTTCCATGGCATGTTTGAGCAATATATCATTTAGTGACAACTTTGTGCAAAAAAAAAAAAAATTGTCACTTTCCCGCAACTTGTGTCACAATATAAAATATTCCATGGACTCGACATGACTCTCAGCAAATAGCTTTTGGTGTCTACTTTCAAAAATGGGGTCATTTGGGGGGTTTTGAACTGTGCTGGCATTTTATGCACAACATTTAGAAGCTTATGTCACACATCACCCACTCTTCTAACCACTTGAAGACAAAGTCCTTTCTGACACTTTTTGTTTACATGAAAAAATTATTTTTTTTTTTGCAAGAAAATTACTTTGAACCCCCAAACATTATATATTTTTTTAAAGCAAATGCCCTAAAGATTAAAGATTTTTTCACACAATATTTGCGTAGCGATTTTTCAAACGCATTTTTTGGGGAAAAAACACACTTTTTTAAATTTTAATGCACTAAAACACACTATATTGCCCAAATGTTTGATGAAATAAAAAAGATGATCTTAGGCCGAGTACATGGATACCAAACATGACATGCTTTAAAATTGCGCACAAACGTGCAGTGGCGACAAACTAGATACATTTTTAAAAGCCTTTAAAAGCCTTTACAGGTTACCACTTTAGATTTACAGAGGAGGTCTGCTGCTAAAATTACTGCCCTCGATCTGACGTTCGCGGTGACACCTCACATGCATGGTGCAATTGCTGTTTACATTTGACGCTTTTTTTTTTTTCTTTATTATTTTTTTGCTTTTTTATCTTATTTTTAAACTGTTCCTTTCATTTTTTTTTTAAATCATTTTTATTGTTATCTCAGGGAATGTAAATATCCCCTATGATAGCAATAGGTAGTGACAGGTACTCTTTTTTGAAAAAATTAGGGTCTATTAGACCCTAGATCTCTCCTCTGCCCTCAAAGCATCTGACCACACTAAGATCGGTGTGATAAAATGCTTTCCCAATTTCCCAATGGCGCTGTTTACATCCGGCGAAATCTAAGTCATGAAATGCTCGTAGCTTTCGGTTTCTTAGGCCATAGAGATGTTTGGAGCCACTCTGGTCTCTGATCAGCTCTATGGTCAGCTGGCTGAATCACTGGCTGCATTCTCAGGTTCCCTGTTGAGACAGGAGAGCCAGAGAAAAACACGGAAGACGGTGGGGGTGGGGGTCATTCCCTCCCACTGCTTGTAAAAGCAGTCTAGAGGCTAATTAGCTGCTAGGATTGCTTTTACATGAAAGCCGACCGCTGGCTGAAAAGAATGATACCAAGATGATACCTAAACCTGCAGGCATCATTCTGGTATAACCACTCAAAGTCGTGAATGGCGTACCTGAAGACAAAAAAAATGGTTAAAGCGGAGTTCCACCCTAAAGTGGAACTTCCGCTCATCGGATTCCTCCCCCCCTCCGGTGTCACAATTGGCACCTTTCAGGGGGGAGGGGGGTGCAGATACCTGTATAATACAGGTATCTGCACCCACTTCTGGGTATAGCTAGCCGCAGCTAGCCGCAGACTCCCCGCCCACCCCCGTTGTGTTGTGGGAAATACACAGTTCCCACAACACAACGGGGACCAGTGTAGACGCGCAGCGCGACTCGCGCATGCGCAGTAGGGAACCGGGCAGTGAAGCCGCAACGCTTCACTTCCCGATTCCCTCAGTGAGAATGGCGGCGGCAGCACCCGAGGATCGAGGGACGGCTCGGTCTCGGGTGCCGACATCGCTGGACCCCGGGACAGGTAAGTGTCCTTATTTTAAAAGTCAGCAGCTGCAGTATTTGCAGCTGCTGACATCTAATTTTTTTTTTTTAGTGAAACTCCGCTTTAACAATAAAATACAGTAAACGGTAAAGTATAAAAAATTGCATACCTGAAAAGCATACGTGATAAAACATAATAACAATAAAACATTGCAGAATAGAATACATTAAAAAAGAGCAGAACAATAGAGAGAGAATAGAGAGAGAGAGAACAATAAAACGACAACTATTTTTTTTTATTTTATATATTTATTTTTTTTTTTACACTTTTTTTTGTAACTAACTTTTATAACTGTAACCGGTTCCAGGTTCAGGTCTCTCAAAACGCGATGGCATCTTGGGAGACCCTGTGAATGTGTGCCTAGTCTGTGCAATGCTGTACCCTACGCTAATACGCAACTAGTGAATGGTAGCGTTCAAAACATTCACCAATGCAAAGACCAGGATTGTCAGGACAGGAGGGACAATAATAGCGGGTGTCACGCCTATATCCGCGCTTGCTGCAGACACAACATCTTTTTTGGGGGGGTTCGCTGGGTAGGGGTACTCGGGAGGACATAAAGAAAATGCCTCTCATGCAGCCGACTGCATTTGGTTGTGGATGTGAATGGGGGAAGTACGGGCACTGCAGAAGTGGTGGGTTCCCAATTAGGATTGGCGAATGCAGCAGGAAGGGCATGATGGGCACGATGGGCCTGTTTGTCTTCTTCTTGGTGGCAGTGGGACACTACTTGTGCTTGCCACCTCACCAGCTTGAACTGCACTTATGGGACTCGCCACGTCACCAAGTGTTACTGCAGTGCTGGTTTGACTACGACCGTGGTGTACTAGGCCGCTGGTGCTTGCCAGTTCACCAAAACGCTACCAAAAAAACTGTTAGCTATCGCAGGCATCAGGCCTGACTCTGCGAACGCTGCAGTTATGTGTTTAGTGTTTTGTAAGTGACAGTGATCGATCGATACTGCACTTGGGTGGGCTGGGCTGGGCCGGGCGGAGGCGCAAAACGCAGGTGCTAGCAGGTATCTGGGCTGATCCCACTAACACTGCGTTTTTGGGAACCCTAAACTGCTGGGGACGCTAGTATAGATCTGATCGGATCAGATATTGATCCGTTCAGATACTATACCACTAAGGGAGGTGTACGGTGCGTGCGTGGGTGTTAGCGGTACTGGCGCTAACCTGACGCTGCCTGGGGCTGGTGCTTGCCAGTTCACCAAAATGCTACCAAAAAAACTGTTAGCGATCGCAGGGATCAGGCCTGACTCTGCGAACGCTGCAGTTATGCGTTTAGTGTTTTGTAAGTGTCAGTGATCGATCAATACTGCACTTGGGTGGGCCGGGCCGGGCCGGGCGGAGGGGCAAAACGCAGGTGCTAGCAGGTATTTGGGCTGATCCAGCTAACGCTGCGTTTTTGGGAACCCTAAACTGCTGGGGACGCTAGTATAGATCTGATCGGATCAGATATTGATCCGTTCAGATACTATACCACTAAGGGAGGCATATGCTGCGTGCGTGGGTGTTAGCGGTACTGGCGCTAATCTGACGCTGCCTGGGGCGACGCATATCACCGCAGGGCGATCAGGGGGCTAAACCTTTATTCGGTAATAAACGGCGGGTGCCCTGACACTATAAAAAATAAACGAACTAACCAACGTCACCCGTAACGGTTATACGGTGATCAGTGGTGAAAGGGTTAACTAGGGGCAATCAAGGGGTTAAAACATTTATTAGATAGTATATGGGGGTCCCTGTTGCTATAAAACGCTGATGGCGAACCTAAATATTTACGTCCCTAACTAGCGTCACCAGCGACACTAATACAGCGATCAGAAAAATGATCGCTTAGTGACACTGGCGACGGGGGGGGTGATCAAGGGGTTAAAACTTTATTAGGGGGGGTTAGGGGGGTACCCTAGACCTAAAGGGGGCTAACCCTAACTGCCCTAACACACTAACTGTCACAGTAATCAAAAAAAAAAACCTGCTTGGTGTCAGTGTGACAGGGGGGGGTGATCGGGGGGTGATCGGGGGGGGATCGGGGGGTAAAGGGGGGTGTTTAGTGTGCCTGGCATGTTCTACTGTGTGTGTGTAGTGTTACACTCACATTTTTTCTCTTCTCTCCTCGGCGCCGGAACGGAAAATACTGAGCCGAGGAGAGATGACATAATTTCCTTTGCTGCTGTTTAGCATACAGCAGCAAAGGAAATGATCTGATTGGCCGGCGGCGATCGTGAGGGGGGGCCACGAATGAGTGGCCTCCCCCTCACCTTTGATCGCCCCTGACCCGAATCCGACCGCCGCTGGCACCGGGGGGGGGGTCCGATCGGACCCCCCACCCGCGGGCAGGCAAGGACGTACATGTAAGTCCTTTTGCCTGCCCGTGCCGCTCTGCCGACGTACGTCGTCGTGCGGCGGTCGTCAAGTGGTTAATAAGGTGCACAATTGAGTAATCCATCAGAAATGTCCATAATAAACATATGTGTTCAAATCTTCTTGTGTATGCTCCAACACTGTGAATTATAAAGTGCAAATGTGCTTCAATAATCTTGCTTAAAAGTGCTTCACCCGTAGTGATAACAAAATGCGCTCACCAGATAGTCTCGGCCACAGAGTGACCACAAAGCGTGACTTTTTTAGAAAGAAATCCTCGATTCAATGGTATGTCTCCCTTCAGGTCTGGTATGGATTTAAGGGGAACCCCGCGCCAAAATACAAAAAAAAGGGCATGGGGTCCCCCCAAAAATCCGTACCAGACCCTTATCCGAGCACGCAACCTGGCAGGCTGCAGGAAAAGAAGGGGGGACGAGAGATCTCCTGAACCGTACCAGGCAACATGCCCTCAACATTGGGAGGGTGCTTTGGGGTAGCGGCCCACCGAAGCACCTTGTCCCCATGTTGTTGGGGGAAGGGCCTCATCCCCACAACCCTTGCCCGGGGGTTGTGGGGGTCTTCGGGCGGGGGGCTTATCAGAATCTGGAAGCCCCCTTTAACAAGGGGACCTCCAGATCCCGCCCCCCCATGTGAATTGGTAATGGGGTACAAATGTACCCCTACCATTTCACAAAAAAGTGTCAAAAATGTTAAAAAAGACAAGAGACGTTTTTTTACAATTCCTTTATTAATTTCTTCTTCTTTCCCGGCTTCTTCTTCCATCTTCTTTCTTCTGGTCTTCCTTCGGTGTTCTTCTTCCTCCATCTTCTTCCCCCGCTTCTTTCTCTGCTTCTTCCTCTGGTCTTCTCGTCCGGCATCTTCCTCTGGCTTCTTCTCCACTTTGTCCTCCGCACGATCCGCCTCAGTGGGAGTCTTCCGCTGTGTGACGCTTCTGTTGAGGTGACAGTTCTTATATAATGGAGGGCGGGGCCACCCAGTGACCCCGCCCCCTCTGACGCACGGGGACTTCCCTATGACTTTCCCTGTGTTGTCAGAGGGGGCAGGGTCACCCTGTTTACGTAAACTGGTGACCACGCCCCCTCTGCCATTTTGGCATGGGGTTCCCCTTAAAATCCATACCAGACCCTTCAGGTCTGGTATGGATTTTGAGAGGGACCCCCACAACATTATTTTTGTAATTTTTGCACGGGGTTCCCCTTAAAATCCATACCAGACCTGAAGGGTCTGGTATGGATTTTGAGGGGGACCCCCAGGCCATTTTTTTTTTAAATTTTGGCGCCGGGTTCCCCTTAATATCCATACCAGACCTGAAGGGCCTGGTATGGAATTTAGGGGGACCCCCACGCATTTTTCTTTTTAAATTTTGGTTCGGGGTTCCCCTGTGGGAAAATTCCATGCCGTTTTTATCAATGAACTTTTATGTGTATTGCCGGACCGACAATTCATTATAGCCGGCGCTAGTGATAGTAGTTTTTAATGACTTTTTTTCTTTTAGAAATGTAATTTTGCACTTGGACTGTTCTAAACACGGGAAACACGCGCCACTTTACAGACATTCTATAGACACCCCCCAGGTACAAAATTTAAAGGAATATTACACTTTTATTGTTTCACTTTAAGAATTATTAAAATCACTGCTCCCGAATAAACGGCTGTTTTTAAAACTTTTTTTTGCATTGATACATGTCCCCTGGGGCAGGACCCGGGTCCCCAAACACTTTTTATAACAATAACTTGCATATAAGCCTTTAAAATGAGCACTTTTGATTTCTTCCATGGACTTTTAAAGGGTGTTCCGCGGCTTTCAAATTTGCCGCGAACACCCCAAATTATTCACTATTCGGCGAACGGGCAAACAATGTTTGAGTCAAATTCATGTTCGACACGAACATAAAGCCCATCCCTAGTCATAATTGTGATGATTATGGCTTACAGCTCATGAAAACCCCAAATCCACAATCTCAGAATATTAGAATATTACATGCTATCAATAAAACACGGATTGTACATAGAACAATATCGGACCTCTGAAAGTATAAGCATGCATATGTACTCAATACTTGGTTTGGGCCCCTTTTGCAGCAATTATTGCCTCAATGCGGCATGGCATGGAAATTATCAGCCTGTGGCACTGCTGAGGTGTTATGGAAGACCAGGATGCTTCAATTGTGGCCTTCAGCTCTTCTGCACTGTTCGATCTCATGTCTCTCATCTTTCTCTTGGCAATGCCCTATAGATTCTCTATGGGGTCCAGTTCAGGCGAGTTTGCTGGCCAATCAAGCACAGTAATCCCACAGTCATCGAACCAGGTTTTGGTGCTTTTGGCAGTGTGGGGCGGGTGCCAAGTCCTGCTGGAAAATGAATTCAGCGTCCCCATAGAGCTCGTATGCGGAAGGAAGCATGAAGTGCTCCAAAATCTCCTGGTAGACGGCTGTGTTGACCCTGGACTTGAATGACTGGAATGAAGCACAGAGGACCAACACCAGCAGATGACATGGCTCCCCAAATCAACACAGACTGTGGAAACTTCACACTGGACTTCAAGCATCTTGCAGTGTGTGCCTCTCCATTCTTCCTCCATACTCCGGGTTCTTGGTTTCCAAATGAGATGCCAAATTTGCTCTCATCAGAAAAGAGGACTTTGGACCACTGAGCAACAAACCAGGTCTGTTTTTCTTTAGCCCAGTTAAGATGCTTCTGACGTTGTTTGTTGTTCAGGAGTGGCTTGACAAGAGGAATACGACATTTGAAGCCCATGCTCAGGATCCGTCTGTGTGTGGTGGCTCTTGATGCACTGACTCCAGCCTCAGTCCACTCCTTGTGAAAGTCCCAAACACTTTTGAATGGCCTTTTCCTGACAATCCTCTCCAGGCTACGGTCATCCCTGCTGCTTGTGCACCTTTTTCTTCCACACTTTTCCTTTCCACATAACTTTCTATTAATGTGCTTTGATACAGCACTTTGGGAACATCCAGCTTCTTTTGCAATTACCTTTTGAGGCTTTCCCTCCTTATGGAGGGTGTCAATGATGGTTTTGTGCACAACTGTCAGGTTAGCAGTCTTTTTTTTTTTTTTTTTTAATTTCTTTATTTTTTACGTATTATATATTACATTCCACATAAAGCATTTAACATATTCTTCATGTCATCTCTTATGCCGCGTACACACGGTCGGACTTTTCGTCTACAAAAGTCCGACAGCCTGTCCGACAGACTTCCGGCGGACTTCCGGCGGACTTTCGGCGGACTTGCAGCAGACTTTCTAACGAACGGACTTGCCTACACACGACCACACAAAAGTCCGACGGATTCGTACGTGATGACGTACACCGGACTAAAATAAGGAAGTTCATAGCCAGTAGCCAATAGCTGCCCTAGCATGGGTTTTTGTCCGTCGGACTAGCACACAGACGAGCGGATTTCGGGGTCCGTCGTAGTTACGACGTAAAGATTTGAAGCATGTTTCAAATCTAAAGTCCGTCGGATTTGAGGCTGAAAAAGTCTGCTGAAAGTCCGGAGAAGCCCACACACGATCGGATTACCAGCCAGCTTTAGTCCGTCGGCGTCCGTTGGACTTTTGTAGATGAAAAGTCCGACCGTGTGTACGCGGCATTACACCTTGTCACATCCTCATATCTTCAAATTATAACAACATTATACATTTCATAATCAATGCAACTCAGTCTCGTCTGCCCAATAAGCACATATAATTTCCTTTTCTCTTTTCCAAACCCTGACACCCACCCCCACCCTCTAAAGCTCTCAAGGAAAAAAAAAAAAAAGGGGGTGCTCCCTCCCCCTCCCATTCGATCGCGCATGACCTTCCTCTCTTGTTCTCCACTTCTATAAGCTAAGTAGGGAGCCCATATCTTCCAATATTTCTCATCCTGTTCTTTCAACATCAAAGTCAAATTCTCCATTTGTTGGATTTCTGTAGTTCTAGCCCACCACTGTGCTCTAGTCGGAGGGACTATGCTTTTCCACAGAGCTGGAATACAGGCCCTTGCTGCCGTGAGAAGATGTTTAAGCAGGGAGTTCTTATATTTTTCCACCGACATAGGGACATCATTTAATAAAAATGCAGCTGGATTTTCTCCAAGAGACACACCTGTAATATCCTTAACCGTTTCCTCAACCATTTTCCAAAATCCCCTTATCTTCTCACATTCCCAGAATATATGCAACATCGTGCCCTCTGACTTCATGCAACGCCAGCATATACTTGGAACCTGTGGGAATATTTTATGTAGTACAGATGGTGTTCTATACCATCTGGTGAGGATTTTGTATCCTCCCTCCTGGTACCTGCTTGCAACTGATGTTTTATGAATAGATTTTAAAATTTTGACCTTCTGTCTTTGGGAGAATTTTATCCCCATTTCTCTCTCCCAGGCTTGAATAAAATTAAGATCCTGGGGTGCTTCCAGGCTCGTTAATACCTCGTAGAAGTATGATAGGGAATGCCTCATGCTCTCTCCATCTAGACATTTCTGTTCAAAGCCCGATAATCCCCGTATCTCTGGGTAAGTTTTAATTTTCGAACGGATATATGCTCCTAACTGCATCGCCCTGAAATAGTCTAGGTCTGGTGTTACTTCTCCTTCTATCTCACCTCTTGTCATCAAGCAGTTACCCCTTGAGAAATGTATAATCCTATTTTTCCCCCTTCGTTTTATTACCACAAATCCCCGGTCTGTTATACCAGGCTGAAAGTCTGGCGTCCCCAGCACCGGGGTCATAGGACTCGGAGGTGGTGATAGATTTGTCTTTTTAAAGATCATGTTAATAGTACGGAGAGTTGCGCCTGTCAGTGGGTGTTTTTTCACTGTTGTTGGTATATCTGATCTCGCTATCCACGCCAACCCCTCCAAGGGAATATTAACCATCTCTTGTTCTAATTGTACATATGGTTTCCTCTCCGAGGCGCACCATTCCATTACTCTGGCTAACTGTGAGGCCTCCTGGTATCTCACTGGGTCTGGAAAGCCAATACCTCCTTTTTCTTTAGGGAGCACTAAGATGGTTCTCCGTACTCTTGCTGGCTTCCCTGCCCAGATAAACCTCAAAAACCTCGATCTGAGGTCTTTCAGGAAACTTGGGGGAATCTTTATTGGCATAGTATGCAACAAGTAAAGAAGCCTAGGCATCACGTTCATTTTTATGATATTTGTCCTTCCAAACCATGTAAAGATCTCCCTATCCCATCTCTGTAAATCTAGTTTGATTTGTCTTAACATTGGGGCATAATTTAATTCAAATATCCTACTAAGCTTCTTCGGTATTTTAGTCCCCAAGTAACCTATATGGGATTCTGTCCATCTAAAGTTGAATTGCGTCTTTATCTGTTGCAGTCAGTGGTGTATTTTGGTTTTGTGCTGCCCTAGGCCTAACTAAACTCATGCGCCCCTAATTAAAATATGGGCCACCCCTTCCTGTCAAGGCCACACCCCTTCTGTTTAAGACCCGCCCTATCTGTAAACCACACCCCTTCCTATTCAGGCTCCACCTTTTCCTTTCAGAGCGCCACCTCTTCTGCTCTGTACATTAAAAGTGGGTACCAAGTGGCCTCATCAGTCAGTGCCCATCAGTGCCGCCTATCAGTGCTCATCAGTACAGCCTTATCAGTGTCCATCAGTGCAGCCTCATCAGGGGCAACCGGTGCAGCCTATTAGTGCCCATCAGTGCCGCCTTATCAGTGCTCATCAGTGCAGCCCCATCAGTGCCCAACAGTGCAGCTCATCAGTGGGCCATCAGTGCGGCCTCATCAGGGACAACCAGTGCAGCCTATTAGTGCCCATCAGTGCCGCCTATCAGTGCTCATCAGTACAGCCTTATTAGTGCCCGTCAGTGCAGCCTCATCAGGGGCAACCAGTGCAGCCTATCAGTGCCCATCAGTACAGCCTTATCAGTGCCCATCAGAGCATCCTCATCAGTGCCCATCAGTGTGGCCTCATCAGGGGCAACAAGTGCAGCCTAATAGTGCTCACCAGTGCCCATATCAGCTGCAGCCTATCAGTGCCCATATCGGTGCAGCTCATTAGTGCCCATATCGGTGCAGCTCATCAGTGCCCATATCAGTGCTGCTCATCAGTGCCCATATCGGTGCAGCTCATCAGTGCCCATATCGGTGCAGCCTATCAGTGCCCATATTGGTGCAGCTCATCAGTGCCCATATCGGTGCAGCTCATCAGTGCCCATATCAGTGCTGCTCATCAGTGCCCATATCGGTGCAGCTCATCAGTGCCCATATCGGTGCAGCCTATCAGTGCCCATATCGGTGCAGCTCATCAGTGCCCATATCGGTGCAGCTCATCAGTGCCCATATCAGTGCAGCTCATCAGTGCCCATATCAGTGCAGCCTATTAGTGAAGCCTATCAGTGTCCATATCAGTGCAGCCTATCAGTGCCCATATCAGTACAGCGCATCAGTGCCCATATCGGTGCAGCCTATCAGTGCCCATATCGGTGCAGCTCATCAGTGCCCATATCGGTGCAGCCTATCAGTGCCCATATCAGTGCAGCTCATCAGTGCCCATATCGGTGCAGCCTATCAGTGCCCATATCAGTACAGCTCATCAGTGCCCATATCGGTGCAGCCTATCAGTACCCATATCGGTGCAGCTCGTCAGTGCCCATATCAGCGCAGCTCATCAGTGCCCATATCAGTGCAGCTCATCAGTGCCCATATCAGTGCAGTTCATCAGTGGCCATCAGTATAATACCTTTAACATTGAGCACTTGACACACATTAGTAATAGTAACATAACCTGTCCTGGCCGCTGGCTGGGGATTTCCCTCGTTCTGCTCCTCTCTCTCTCTCCTCCTCATATCGCCCCGGGCCAGGGAGAAGATTCAGTGAAGAAGCCGTACGGAGGAGAGTGGGCGGAGCATTGAGCTCCGCCAGTCAGATTATGTTCAGCCGGCCTGGCCAATCACTGGCTGCCAATGGCGGTGCCAGTCATCGTCGCTGCCGCCCCACCCCCTCCCCGCCCACCAAGCACGCTCCAAATACAGCCCACAATATTTACAAGTACCACGCTACAGCAAGCCGGCCTCTGGGGCTGTATTTGTGTGGGAGACGGCTGCGGGAGCGGGGACCCTGGAAAACGGGACTGGGGGGCTTTCTTGCATGCGGGGGGGCGGCTTGTTTGCCGCCCCCCCGCAAAGTGCCGCCCTAGGCCTGGGCCTTGTCGGCCTAGGCCAAGAAACAGCACTGGTTGCAGTAAGGACGCCTTCATTTCCATCCCCATAGCCTCTGATTTGGTATAGTTCACCTTATAATTTGCTATCCCCCCATATTGACGTATCTCCATTAGGATGGATGGGAGGAATATGATTGGGGAGGTTATAAAAAAAAATCAGATCGTCAGCATAAGCTTCTAACTTATGCTCCTCTCTTTCTGTCTTAATACCTCTAATATTGGGGTTGGCACGTATCTTCCTTAAAAAAGGCTCCAAAGTAAGAATGAAAATAATGGGCGACAGTGGGCAGCCCTGGCGCGTTACATTTCGAATGCAAAATGGGTCCGAGAGTCTATCGTTTACCTTAACCCTCGCACTCAGGACTGAATATAGATTTAGAAACCACCTCAGCATTCCATCCCTCAAGCCAATATGTTGCAGAGTAGCCCTAAGAAATACCCAATCAACTCTATCAAATGCTTTTTCCGCATCAGCTGAAAACAGTATTAGGGGCTTCTGTTGACTCTGTGCGATGTAGATAGTGTTTATTACTCTCTGCGTGTTTTCCCTCCCCTCCCTTCCAGCAATAAATCCCACTTGATCTGGGTGTATCAGTGAGCGGATATGTTCGTCTAGTCTGCTCGCTAGGATCTTAGAGAAGATTTTTAGATCCACATACTCCGGGTCCTTGGTTTCCAAATGAGATGCCAAATTTGCTCTCATCAGAAAAGAGGACTTTGGACCACTGAGCAACAAACCAGGTCTGTTTTTCTTTAGCCCAGGTAAGACGCTTCTGAAGTTGTTTGTTGTTCAGGAGTGGCTTGGCAAGAGGAATACGACATTTGAAGCCCATGCTCAGGATCCGTCTGTGTGTGGTGGCTCTTGATGCACTGACTCCAGTCTCAGTCCACTCCTTGTGAAAGTCCCAAACACTTTTGAATGGCCTTTTCCTGACAATCCTCTCCAGGCTGTGGTCATCCCTGCTGCTTGTGCACCTTTTTCTTCCACACTTTTCCCTTCCACATAACTCTCTATTAATGTGCTTTGATACAGCACTTTGGGAACATCCAACTTCTTTTGCAATTACCTTTTGAGGTTTTCCCTCCTTATGGAGGGTGTCAGTGATGGTTTTCTGCACAACTGTCAGGTCAGCAGTCTTTCACATGATTGTGATTCCTACTGAACCAGACTGAGAGACCATTTATAGGCTCAGGAACCCTTCACAGGTCTTTTGGCTTAATTAGTTAATTAGAGTGGGACACTTTGAGCCTAGAATATTGCACCTTTTCACAATATTCTAATTTTCTGGGATTGTGGATTTGGGGTTTTCATGAGCTGTAAGCCATAATCATCACAATTATGACAAATCATGGCTTGAACTATCTTGCTTTGCATGTAATGAGTCTATCTCATATATTAGTTTCACCTTTTAAGTTGCATTAGTGAAATAAATGAACTTTTGCGCGATATTCTAATTTTTCAAGTATTACCTGTATATTCTCTCCACTGCATATATCAACTTGCATCAAGTATGTCTGTGCAATAACTCCACCACAAGGAGCCACAGAAGGCAGGATATAGTGTAATACCGCTTATTTTTTATTGCTTTAAAAGAGCACTTACATAGTCCAGCATAGGATCACAAACAATCCGCTCAAGGGGAAGCAGAAGCCGGTCTGACGTCGCTATCAAGCTCACGGCATGTGCTGTGTGTCTCAGCTGTTCAAACAAAAGTACAGGGCTCCTATTATGAGTGTCAGGCCTCGCTAACAGCTTCTGCTTCCCCTTGAGCGGATTGTTTGTTGCGGTGGAGTTATTGGTGGAGTTATTTCACAGACATACTTGATGCAAGTTGATATATGCAGTGGAGAGAATATATAAAGGTGAAGATACCTACGTTCAAAACCTGCATATTGGATTGGGATCCAGCTTCCCTTACACATGATTGTTTGATTGGAATAGGATACGTTAAGGAGATATACCATTGAATCGAGGTTTTCTTTCTAAAAAAGTCATGCTTTGTGGTCACTCTGGTGAGCGCATTTTGTTATCACTTAGGGTGAAGCACTTATAATTCACGGTGTTGCAGCATACACAAGAATATTTGAACACATATGTTTATTATGGACGTTTCTGATGGATTGTGTAAATGCATAGCGCACACTGCTGCAATTTTTTGGGACTCAAAATGCCCCAAAATGCACCAATCTGCCCAAATTGAACTAAAAAGGAGCTCCAAGACGTTTTAGAGCCTCAGGCATTTGACTTGGAGATGTGACCTGAGCGTTTTGGAGTTTCACGCTTCGCACTACAAAACACTCAAGTGTGAATGGGGTCTCAGAGGCTAGAACATCGATCAGCTGATTGGGAATCAGGCCTCTTGATTCCCGATCATTACTACAAGACCCGGGGCTCTTGGCGAGAGCCCGATCTCTATGCTGGGAGCACGCTATGCAGCTTTCTGTCAGCACAAATACATTTATTGAAAAAGACTCACTTCTATGAGGCCGCATGTATGTGTACAGGTGGTGGGAAGGTGTTAATGAGAAGTGTAACAAATGTAACTATGGTGTAGCCAAAGAACTTGAAGACTGGGAGTGCAAACTATGGAACCCTCTGGGATGGGAGCCTTGACAGGGCCGTCTTTTCGCATTTGCATGCTGGGCAGTTGCCCAGGGGCCCCACTTGCCTGGGGGGACCCCACCTGCCCAGCGACCCCAGCCAAGTTCACTGCCACATTGTGCCAGTGCTGTGCAATGGCATCACCAGCATGGGGCCCCATGTGTCCCCCCCCAAATTAAGTGCTGTACTCCACGCCGCGGCTGTCCGAGTGTTCGCCCGTTGACTCATTATTGGGTGGCAGTCTGTCAGGCGATGTAGCGTGACAGCTGCCGCTGTTGTTTATGGTAGTTGTAGTCCGCAGCGGCGGTTGCGTGCTCAAGCTCCCTGCTCCCGGGGGGGGGGGTGGAGTCAGTCTGAGGAGAGAAGCGCAGCCAGCCTACTGCGTGCTACAACTCCCATCGCCACGTTTGGAATGCAGGATATTTTGCCTGCCCCAATGCCTCTGCTTGGCTGGACACTGTGTAAAAACACCATGTGATGTGGCTGGCCCGGGCACTCTGCTGCTGGCTGGTGGTACAGTAACAGTACTGTGGAGTAGATCTGACCCCTGGCCAGGAGCAACATCATCACCCACCCCCCAGGACTGGAGGAAGCTGTAGACAAGGAAGAAGAGAGGACATGTCCTGCTGCTGCTGAGCACTGAGTCTGCCGAGCAAGCTGAGGTATGAGACCCTGAGGATCAATCATCCCATCAATCTGCCCCCCATACACCTTATTTACCTTGCCCATGGCCTGTGAATTCCGCTGGGAGCTGCCCACGGCCTACAGGCCAGCAGTATAGAGTTGCCACGTCATCCCTTTAATCCAGGACACACATTAATTACACAGGTTCTGTGGCTGATTAAGATGGTAATAAACTCTCTTGGTGCCTTATCTGCATTAAATCAGCTTCAGAACCTGTGTAATTAATATGTGTCCTGGATTAAAGGGATGGTGTGGCAACCCTACAGCAGGACCCACATGCCATGGTCAGCTCCCAGTATTACTCACAGACCATGGCCAGCAGGACCCATAGGCTATTGTCTGTTCCCAGCGGGACCCACAGGTCAGTGGCCAGCAGGACCCACAGGTCCGCAAATTGTGGGTCCTGCTGGGATCTGGCCACTGACCTGTGGGTCCTGCTGGCCACTGACATGTGGGTCCTACTGGGCACTGACATATGGGTCCTGCTGGCAACTGACCTGTGGGTCCTGCTGGCCACTGACCTGTGGGCCCTGCTGGCCACTAGCGTAGGGTGACCAAAAGTCTCCAGCACCATCAGATTACAAATATCTCCCACTTACACATAATTAGTGCTTTTGTACTGTCCCATTTCAATCTGTAATTTCTTGTTTTTTAATTTATTGCTTTTCAAGCTCGTGTTATATTGTCCAAACGTTGTGTTAATGTTTAAACACTGATTTTGTTGGAAGTACCAATAAATATAGCCTTATTGATAATTTGCATTTTTATTCTCGTGTGTGATTGTGTAGACAGGGCCCCAGTGCACTGTATTGGCCGGGGGCCTATAATGCTCTTTAGATGGCACTGAGCCTTGAGCTTGTATGGAATTGGTCTACAGGTTAACCCCTGTAGTTATGATATGAGGGCTTAGGTTACCTGCTGCATGTTATGTTTCAGGGGTCCTCACTCACCGACAGGAGGGTAGACTTCTTTCCTCTAGCCACCATAAACTCCGACCAGTTTTACACTTGTCATTTGCCATTCAAGTGTTCATGCATTCTACTGAATAACATAAGTCCGGCCAGAAGCGAAGTCCATGTCTTTTACTGAACACTTGCACGATACATTTCCATTATGCAGCCTCATATTCAATGGGCAAACATTGGGGTACCAATTGCAATAGTCTTTACCCATCTTCAGTGGCATGATACAAGTCCTTTGTTCCTATGGTCATGGGTACGCTTCAGTTAATAAGACCAATTCCAGGAGAAACCCTTTCCAAAAGTAGCACCGTTGACTATGTCCAAGAGGAAGCCATGGACATGGTCCACATTCTTACTTGACCACGATGCTGCTTGCTCTACACTCCAACCACACCCAACTAATGTTCACCCTCCATATTTATATAGGGTCCTGCAGAAAAGGACAGACTTGGGACATCACTTCCTGAGGGAGTTACCAGGAGAAGCCCGAACTAAAGGGAGACATATTGACCCCTTTCTACAAGGGTGCAATAGTGAGAAATCTCTACAAAATGAGGGGAAGTCCCTTCTTAGACAGTTCTCTGGAAGAGGTGTTCCCATTGAACAATGTCTTCAATACTTCTGATTTGGTTGTAATTGTTAAATGATGGCTGTCCCTTCACTTTCTTTCTCAGTGACAAATATCACCAGAAAAATAATGAGAGGGGGGATTTCCCAAGCAGGGACACAAACAGCAATAAAAACCTGAAAGAAGTTCTAACCCTTCCACATTTTACCCAACAAAAAAAAAGGCTTCGGCTAGAGATACGCTTTAAGATTATTTTACTTTTTATTTGCAGACAAAAGACCAATGATGAACATCACCGTTGCTTCTGGTAACAAAACAGCTCTCCCTACATATGATGGAAAGACTATCGAAACTGTAAGGACATCTCTGTTGGTTGTGATGCTTCTTGGCTTCTGCTTCTTCCTGTACCTCATGAAAATTTTTTTGAGTATCTATTTCACCACCGTCCAGATCCGGGACACCTCCCGCTATAATCTCTTTGCGCACATGCTGATTACGGACACGGTGTATCTGTTCTTATGTCTTTTGCTGGCGGTCTGTTCACTCTACCTAGTGTACCTCCCATTCTCCGTCTGTTACACAACAGTGGCCGCAGTCTCAACATCTTTTATTGTCACCCCATATAATCTGGCTGTTATGTCACTGGAACGTTATGTGGCCGTTTGCTTCCCACTGAGGCACACAGAAATTTGCAGCGTGCAGAATACCTTCATTGCCATTGCAGTCATGTGGGTGCTGGGGTTGGTCTCTCCAATTGTTGAACTTATAGCTGTGCTGTTTTTGATTAACAAGGACATTTTTGCCCTGAAGGTCAAATGTAATCGTTTGACAGTGGCGATAATTCCACTACAAAATTCCATAAAGTACATGAGCATTGTCTTCAGCCTCTCAATGGTTGGAATCATTCTTATGTTTACGTACATGAAAGTCATCATTGTGGCCAAGAAGATAAGTTCGGGTGCGTCATTTGCCTCCAAAGCGGGACGGACGGTCATGCTTCACACCTTCCAGCTCCTGCTGTGTATGACCTCTCTTATCTCCTCATTTATTGACACGATCTTCGCTGACAACGTTGTCTTCTTCCAAATGACTTTCTTTCTTGTGTTCATGTTCCTGCCACGGTTCCTCAGTCCTTTGATTTATGGGTTACGGGATGAGGTCTTCTGCAAATATTTGAAAAAGGTGCGCTCAAAATAATTCCTGCCATCCATTTACTATGCTTACAATGGTCAGCTTTTATTCATTTATGTAAAATCTTTATCTCAAAAGAAAAACAAAAACTGTTGTTGTAGTTGCTTATAAAGTGTTAGCTGGAGTTTGGCTTCAGTTTGTTAGTCAAGTTCATATAAATCTGCTAGTCTATCTAACACTCCCCTCCCCTGAGACTGACAATGCTGCTGCCTAAAAGTGTCTCTGTTGCACCTCCATCCAGAGTGGAGACACCCTAAAACAGGAAGTATGTTACAATGTGAAAATAAAGGAAAACAAGCCTAAAAAAATCAAAATTAAAGAAGCCACCACTTTTAAGGATTGGTAAACTGCAATATATTACATTTTTGTTTTGGGCTTTAGATACGATTGAAATAAAGTACTTTTCACACAAAAAAGTTTTTAGTCATTTCTTGGGAACCTCTGAATCTCAAATGGTAATCCCATCCCTTAGGACCCTATGCATGTGTTGATGCATTTTGTTTCATGAGCCAGGTTACAATATAATATAATTAAATACTTTTTTTTTTTTAGATTTAGATCGAGTGGTGAGGAGATAAAACCTCTGCTGGATTTTTTTTGCTGTCTGTGTCCCTGTTTTGTCATGTTTTTGGAGTTGTGTTTAATATGTGCAAAGAGAGATCACACAAATACTTATAAGTATACCATTTATTAAAGATAATGATGATACAGATAAAGAAAATATGACAAGAATACTTAACCAAAGATGCTGTGTCACCTTGGAGTCCCATCTGCGCATGCAGCATGGCCATTAACCAGGTCCAGACACATATGCCCGATGGGCAGTTCTGGGTAGGACTAGCCCTACAAGTTCTTGATAGAGTATGTAGGTCTTGTGTGTAGGAAATGGTCAAGCCTACCCTCAGAGCAAAATTACCTTCTAAGGAAAATGGCAATTTCCTGAAGGAGAGGGGGCTGGCTTGTCCATATAGGCAGATCACATTTCTATAAGATGAGTCATCCAAGGTAACCAGAATAGCCAGGATATTAGAGGCTTTATTAGATATTTGTGAGGCCAACCTTAATAAGGAGTATTGCCCCGTACACAAGGTCAGATTTTCCGACGGAAAATGTGTGATAGGACCTTGTTGTCGGAAATTCCAACCGTGTGTAGGCTCCATCACACATTTTCCATCGGAATTTCCGACACACAAAGTTTGAGAGCTTGCTATAAAATTTTCCGACAACAAAATCCGTCGGAATTTCCGATCGTGTGTACACAAATCCGACGCACAAAGTGCCAAAGTGAATAAATTAAGAGACGAAAGCTATTGGCTACTGCTCCGTTTATAGTCCTGACGTACGCGTTTTACGTCACCACGTTCAGAATGATCGGATTTTCCGACAACTTTGTGTGACCGTGTGTATGCAAGACAAGTTTGAACCAACATCTGTCGGAAAAAATCCATGGATTTTGTTGTCAGAATGTCCGATCAATGTCCGACCGTGTGTACAGGGCATATGAAATATGCAATTTCCCTATCAGTCACCATAAGGAAGATACAAGCTGGCCATACACTAGTAGAAGTTTGGCTGAAATATTTTGTTTTAAGGGAATACAGTGAGGGAAAAAAAGTATTTGATCACGTGCTGATTTTGTACGTTTGCCCACTAACAAAGAAATGATCAGTCTATCATTTTAATGGTAGGTTTATTTTAACAGTGAGAGACAGAATAACAACAAAAATATCCAGAAAAATGCATTTCAAAAAAGTTATAAATTGATTTGCGTTTTAATGAGTGAAATAAGTAGTTGATACCCTATCAATCAGCAAGATTTCTGGTTCCCAGGTGTCTTCTATACAGGTAATGAGCTGAGATTAGGAGCACTCTCTTAAAGGGAGTGCTCCTAATCTCAGCTTGTTACCTGTATAAAAGACACCTGTCCATGGAAGCAATCAATCAATCAGTTTCCAATCTCTCCACCATGGCCAAGACTAAAGAGCTGCTCAAGGACATACAGAAGGCTGGAATGGGCTACAAGACCATCGCCAAGCAGCTTGGTGAGAGGGTGACAACAGTTGGTGTGATTATTCGCAAATGAAAGAAACAGAATAACTGTCATCTCCCTCTGTCTGGGCTCCATGTAAGATCTCACCTCATGGAGTTTCAATAATCATGAGAATGGTGAGAAATCAGCCCAGAACTACACGGGAGAATCTTGTCAATGATCTCAAGGCAGCTGGGACCAAAGTCACCAAGAAAACAATTGGTAACACACATCGCTGTGAAGGACTGAAATCCTGCAGCACCCGCAGGTCCCCCTGCTCGAGAAAGCACATGTACAGGCCCATCTGAAGTTTGCTAATGAACATCTGAATGATTCAGAGGAGAACTGGGTGAAAGTGTTGTGGTCAGATGAGACCAAAATCCAGCTCTTTGGCATCAACTCAACTCGCCTTTTTTGGAGGAGGAGAAATGCTGCCTATGACTCCAAGAACACCATCCCCACCGTCAAACATCGAGCTGGAAACATTATGCTTTGGAGGTGTTTTTCTGCTAAGGGGACAGGACAACTTCACCGCATCAAAGGGACGATGGACAGGGCCATGTACCGTCAAGTCTTGGGTGATAACCTTCTTCCATCAGCCAGGGCATTTAAAATGGGTTGTGGATGGGTATTCCAGCATGAAAATGACCCAAAACTCATAGCCAAGGCAACAAAGGAATGACTCAAGAAGAAGCACATTAAGGTCCTGGAGTGGCCTAGCCAGTCTCCAGACCTTAATCCCATAGAAAATATGTGGAGGGAGCTGAAGGTTCGAGTTACCAAACGTCAGCCTCGAAAGCTTAAAGGGGTTGTAAAGATAAAAATGTTTTCACCTTAATGCATTCTATGCATTAAGGTGAAAAAACTTTTGACAGTACCGCCACCCCCAGGCCCCCCGTTTTACTTACCTGACGCCTCGAATCTTCGCTGCTCATCCTCGTCATCTTCATTGCAGCTCAGCCTGGTCGCTGATTGGCTGCAGTGGATGGATTGAAAGCAGCGCAGCCATTGGCTCGCGCTGCTGTCAATCACATCCGATGACGCGGCGCGCCGGGGGGCGGGGCCGAGTGATACAGCGAGCGGCTGTATCACGGGAGCGCGCCCGCAAGCACTCACCACCATGCGAGGGAGCTCGCATTAAGGTGGTAAATGCTTGCGGGGAGGAGCTGAAACAGCCGCTGAGGGACCCCAGAAGACCAGGTTCGGGGCCACTCTGTGCAGAACGAGCTGCACAGTGAAGGTAAGTATGATATGTTTGTTATTTTAAAAAAAAAAAAAATTACCTTTACAACCCCTTTAATGACTTGGAGAGGATCTGCAAAGAGGAGTGAGACAAAATGCAAATCAATTTATAACTTTTTAAAAATGTTTTTCTGGATATTTTTGTTGTTATTCTGTCTCTCACTGTTAAAATAAACTACCATTAAAATTATAGACTGATCATTTTTTTGTCAGTGGGCAAACGTACAAAATCAGCAGGGGGTCAAAAACTTTTTTTCCTTCACTGTATGTCTAAATTTTCTAATAATAGGGTCTAATTGACCACAGTGACAAGAAAATTCAAAGGAGCAGGATGGAAAATGCTTCTTGACTACATTTTTTTTAATTGTGTATGTGATTTTTGCTCGGGAAAGTCCATTCCTTCCAAAATCAAATGTTAAAAGCAGACATCATTTTGAAGTACTTTTAAACGACATTGATCCTGACATTGAATGTGCTGAGAATGTTCTTTCAAAAAAATCTACTAGCGTATGATCAGCAGTACTTTTTCTGATTATTCTAAACACCAATGTTATGGGGAATAAAAGTGAGCATAAATCCAAAATTTTGAGTTGACATCAGAACACGATAGAGGGGAAATCTTCAGATGGGGCACTGGCTCTCATGACTACTCTCTTATGCCCCGTACACACGATCGGATTTTCTGCCAACAAATGCTGGATGTGAGCTTGTTGGCTGAAAGTCCGACCGTGTGTACGCTCCATCGAACATTTGTTGGCGGACTTTCCGCCAACAAATGTTGGTTAGCAGGTTCTCAAATTTTCCGCCAACAAAACTTTGTTGTTGGAATTTCCGATCGTGTGTACACAAGTCCGACACACAAAAGTTCACGCATCAAGCAGAAGGAGCCGCACTGGCTATTGAACTTCCTTTTTCTCGGCTCATCGTATGTCTTGTACGTTACCATGTTCCCACATTCGTAATTGTTGGCCAACATTTGTGTGACTGTGTGTATGCAAGACAAGTTGGAGCCAGCAACCTTCGAACAAAATTCGACAGTTTTGTTGTCGGAAAGTCTGATCGTGTGTACGGGGCATAAGGGGTCAAACTCTAAGATTAGAAATATATCCCTTCATTTTGGCCACTGATGTTCACAACTTTAGAGCATTCACATCTGAGCATTGTGGTGGACTAGAGGGTAGATGCATCTCTGCTGTACTTTTAAGACACGCCGATGCACATACATCCAGTATTGTTGTGTGCACACGGTAACATGTTCACAGATACATACAACTAGGTGTGAATCCAGTCTTTGATAATGGGACATTAGGCACACCTTTTATACACAATGTTCTACTTGTCACAATCAAACGACTTTTCATGTTTTGGATCTGAGAACTGGCTTACAACACCCTAGAAATTAATTAATCACACTCAAAAAAGTATTCAATTTACAGTGCTGCATAGCAAAAGTTTGATGGGGCCCCCCAATGACCACTCTGTGTGACACCTATTAATGTCAATTGAGACAATAGTGTAAATGATCCTGAAATAAAGTATTTCTATATCAAGGACAGGCATCAGGAGGGGTGGTACCATAGCCAGCCAGTACACTTTTAGGGGGACAGTAAAAAGGCTCAAGTTTTGAAAAAGCTGCTTTTCAAGGTCATACTTGTAGGTTGTGCATAATCTTTCCCAAACCTGCCCAAAAAAATCCTAGGTAGGCAACTTTCCTGTCCTGTCTAGATGGCAGAATGCACCAGTGGTGTACCAGGAATGAGCGCTCTGACTTGGTCAAAAACAGCATGTGCAGTGTGCTCTCTCTCCCTCTGTAGCACAACAGCCACTTGTTGGCCATTGTTATCACTGTATTTACTGTACATGTGCGTTGATGCCCAGTAACAGAGGGGTTAAATATATGCAGTGGTGCATCAGCTGGAGGCAAAGTCACTTCCCATTGTGTGGGTATATGGGGGATTGTTACTCAGGGAGTAGTGTTCTTTTTGGCTTCATGGGAAAGGAGGGAAGGCTACAAATCCTTTAATGTGTTCTCTAGTGGAGAAAGGAGTTCACCCATAATGGGACCCGAAGTTGGGAATTTGAAGACTGTTAGGCCAGCCTTACATGGATTGAAATTTGGTCGGTTCAATAAGGACCAGCCAAATTTTGATCCATGTATGGGCTAGCTGGTTGTACATGATGGACTTGTGTACAACCATCCTCTGGGGTTTTTACCTGAATGATCAGTGCCGCCGGCTATTGGAAGCTCTTACAGATACCTGTGTCAGTAACCTGCAGACAGATGCTGTAAGTTGTAGCTGCTCTTTTGCAGCAACCCCACTATTTGCAGAGCTCTATACTTGAATGGGGGGGGGTCCTCTGTACTGGAATCCGTACTGTTCTTGGGGGGAGAACTTGGGAGTACACAGAGCACCCCTCAACCCTGCATGCAGTACATATCACACCCCCCAACCCTGCACGCAGTAGACAGCGCATTCCCTCAATCCTGCATACAGTACAAAGCGCACCCCTCAACCCTGCATGCAGTACACAGCGCACCCCTCAATCCTGCATACAGTACACAGCGCACCCCTCAACCCTGCATGCAGTACACAGCGCACTCCTCAACCCTGCATGCAGTACACAACACACCCCTCAACCCTGCATGTAGCAAACAGCGTACCCACACCCCTTAACCCTGCATGTAGTAAACAGCGCAACCCTCAACCCTGCATGCAATACATAACATACCCTTCAACCCTGAATTCAGTACACAGTGCATCCCTCAACCCTGCACGCAGTACACAGTGCAGCCATCAAACCTGCACGCAGTACATAGCTTACCGCTTAACCCTGCACGGAGTACCTAGCTCAACCCTCAACCCTGTACACAGTACAAAGTGCACCCCTGAACCCTGCACACAGCGCAGCCCTCAAACCTGCACGCAGTACAAAGCACACCCCTCAACCCTGCTACGTGTACCGCAGGTCCCCCTTTACTCATAAGTTCCTCATTCTGAAGTTCAAAAGTTGGGAGGTATGCCTTTCACATTCAAGTGGCTGCTTCTAATCTGTTAGAAAGTGACTGAAACCTGACTTTAGAGTCTTTTTTGTTATCTTTGAAGATCCTTAAGTACATTATTTCCCAGTATCTGCATAGGTCAAGGACACCTTTAAGTTTCCTGGCAGAGCATTTCTTCTCCAACAACAGCTTGTTGCTCCCCTCTCTGGCCTTGATGGGCAGTGCATGGAGAGGAAAGCAGAAGAGGATTTTCAATAGTTGATGTTGCAGCCTGAAATATGCTTGATTGAGAGGTAGGCCCAGAGCTGTGACTCCACTCAGGAGCTGCGGCCTAGTTTCCATCTTTATTCGTTCTGAGTGTGGAAGTGGTCATCGATAAAATAAACTTTTAGAGGACTTCACCGGAGTGGTGAGAGGCCTATTTGCCACCTTGATGTGTTGTGCAATTGTTGCATACTTTGCATTTGAGGAGAGAAGTTTTGCTAAGATGGAACTGGAACGCATAATCTTCTTGTGGAATGCAAATCTCTCAGTTGATATTAAGCACTTCGTTGAGAGTTACCGGCCCGAATGCCAGATGGACTATATTTAGTTTTCCCCACTGGCAAGTTGCTAGACAGGGAATTAAATATATAGATAGGTTGCCTAAAGCAGAATTCCCGAAATTCAGCAACTGTTAATAAAGCCCATTTCACCAGTTCCAGGAACGGGAGAGATCATCAGAGGAGCAGGACAGGAGGACACAAACAAACCTGTCAGCTTTTCTGGGGGTAGCACTACAAATATATGTGGCTATCTTATATGTTGATGCTGTATCACAATAATGTTCTCGTTATTATCTTTTTTATTATATTTATTATGTGTTATAATAAAGTATTGGGACTGTCGTTAAATGATGGTAAAGCTTCATTTTTTTTTCTTTTAAATAACAACCATGTCATACTTACCTTCACTATGAAGTTTGTTTTGCACAGAGTGGCCCGATCATTCTCTTCTGGGGTCCCTTGGCGGCGCTATCAGCGCCTCCCCGCATCGTGTAACCCCCCAGGAGAAGCGCTCTCCCGGGGGGTTACCTTGCGAGAGCGCTCCTGAGTCCAGCATTTGCGTCCATAGACGCAGAATGTAGGACTGGGCCCCGCCCCCCCGGTGCCCGCATCATTGGATTTGATTGACAGCAGCGGGAGCCAATGGCTGCGCTGCTATCAATCTATGCAATCAAGGGCCGAGAGCCCCGTTCAGAGAGGAAGAGCGCGTATCCGCCGTGGGAATTACAGGGCTCAGGTGAGTAAAATGGGGGAGGGGGACTAGGGGACCGGTCACTGTCAGATGTGGGTTTACAACCCCTTTAAGTTCACCAACACTTATAAAAGGCCCCAATGATAACCGTCAGAAAAAAGGACTGTCCCTCCTGTAAAAATTATTCTGTAAGTCTCCTGTGTTTCCCTGCAACCCCCGCCCAGCCATAGTAAAAAAGATGTGTACAAAACCACTATAAATGTCTTCCTTACAGAATAGCTAAAATGTGCTGTACAAGCAATAAATAAAAGGTTTTGCCTGAAGTTTGCCATTATAATGTTATAGCAGCTCACCAGTCTTTAGATGTGGTGGCTGCATTCGTTTTCTTTTTTTTTCAGGGTTATTTTTTTTTCTCTATTTCTGTTTATAAAACACTTCATGTCCAAGGGTGACAACACTTAATACCTGTATTTATAGTGTAGGGACGTTTGTTATCCTAGGACAGAACTACAGGATAGGAATGAGCTGAAGTGCCCTGGGTTCAGTTTGAGCGGGTGTTTAGCGAACCCCAAAGAAGTTTGAGTTGCCGAAAACCAAACCCCATGGAAATCAATGGGAACCGCATCTATCAAATGAAAAATGCCCATTTTCTGATGGTATATTTAAAAAATAGCATGGAGGGGTGGGCACTGCCCTGGGGAACATGTACCAATGAAAAGAATATTGTAAAAAAAAAATTCCATTCAGCTGGGAGGAGTGATTTTTTTTAAATGTGTAAAGTGAAACATTAAAGATGCCCATTTCTTTTAACCACTTAAGCATAGCTCCCAACTGTCCCTGATTTCGAGGGACTGTCCCTGATTTGGAGCAATGTCCCTCTGTCCCTCATTCCTCCTCATTTGTCCCTCATTTTGGTCTGATCTATATACTTGTATATAAAATGCACTTTTTAACTATCAAAAAGTGTTTTCCGGTGCTAAACTTTTCATCTGATTTCTAAATTGCTGCATTTGTAAATTCCAAAAGCCAATATAAAGGAATAGTAGTGGTAAAAAAAGCACTTGTGGGTTTAACCAATCTTGTTTTTTTTGTACAATTCTCCTTTAAGGGGGCGTGGCAAGGGGTGTGTCCTATGCCTGCATACTTTTGCTGATAGGTGTCCCTCATTGCCATCTCAAAAAGTTGGGGTAGGTAAAAGTAGGTATGACTTAAGGACCAGGTCTATTTTTCAAACTTGTTGTTTACAAGTTAAAATCAGTTTTTTATTTACTAGAAATTTACTTAGAACCCCCAAACATTACACATGTCATTCCCAGTCTACTGTTGCCAAGGAAGCAGCTAAGCAAGCACTATCTGTGCTTGAATAGCTGCACTGGATGACAGGGGGGACATTGTGGGTCTCAGAGACCTCTGATGGCTCCACCTGCTTGATACTAATAAAGTTAAACAAAGAATGAAAATTAAAAGAAAAACTTTTCTTTTTTTTTTTTTTTAATAAAATATATTTTAAAAAATGTAAAAGCACCCCCATGCACTCCCAAATGCAAATGCACATATAAAAACATAAATTGTGCTAGACATGTGAGGTATCGCTGTGACCGTCAGTGTGAGACCGCTAATTGTAGGGTCATAATTAATGGTTACCTCTCAAATGATAACCTGTAAAAGCTTTTAAACAATTTTGGGTATCATCATTTTTTTGTGAGTACACAGGTGCGCCCATTTTTAGGTTTTGACATATTTGTTATCTTTTTACTCAACGCAACCCAATCTTTTGTATTTTACCCAAAAAAAATAATATTGTACTAGCTTAATACATAATAGCAGTAAAATTAATTTTAGTTTATTTTTTTCCTAAAAATATGCAAGAGGAACTGCAGTCTGCTCACATAATTTGTAATAAAAACATCTTTGCCATTCTGAAGCTTCCCTCCTACCACTTTGCATATTATTTTATATATACTGTGATTCTGTACTTGCCAAATATGCTGCAGGAATCTCCCTCCACTGAGTCTGGCTGCAGCCATTTCAACTGTGGGCAGCTGAAGCTGCTGCCTGTTCACTTCCTGGATTTACACAGAGGCACACCTCCAGCTCTGCATCTCTGCAGCTCTCATTGGCCCTCATATGACTCATCCCCCCTCCCTTCCTCGCAAACTCTCACTAGAGAGAGAGAGAGAGAGCTGTGCATGATGTCATAAGCCTAAGCTTTTTACCAGACAAAAAAGAGGAAGTTGGCTGTATAAGGTATTTAGTGGCAGAAAAAAAAATGTTTTAGTATCCAAAGTTAAAACAACAACAAGGGCAGAAGATTTAATAGATGGAAAGATGAAAAAAATGACTGAAGGTCCGCTTTAACCACTTAAGGACTGAGCCTCTTTCTGAGATTTGTTGTTTACAAGTTAAAACTTGTTTTTGCTAGAAAATGACTTAGAACCCCCAAACATTATACATTTTTTTTCTAACGCCCTAGAGAATAAAATGGCGGCCGTTGCAATATTTTCTGTCACACAGTATTTGCGCAGAGGTCTTACAAGCACACTTTTTTGGGGAAAAAATACACTTTTTTGAATTAAAAAATAAGACAACCATAAAGCTAGCCCAATTTTATTTATATTGTGAAAGATAATGTTACGCCGTGCAAATGAATACCCAACATGTCACGCTTCAAAATTGCGCCTGCTCGTGGAATGGCGACAAACTTTTACCCTTAAAAATCTCCATTGGCGACGTTTAAAAAATTCTACAGGTTGCAGGTTTTGAGTTACAGAGGAGGTCTAGGACTAGAATTATTGCTCTTGCTCTACCGATCGCGGCGATACCTCACATGTGTGGTTTGAACACCGTTTTCATAAGTAGGCGCGACTTGCGTATGCGTTCGCTTCTGCTCGTGAACTCGCGGCTTTACATTTTTTTTTTGTTTTTTTCTTATTTATTTTACTTTTTATTTTTTGATTTTTACACTGCCCTTTAAAAAAAAAAATGTGGGTCACGTATGTGTTTGCCCTCTGCATGCGAGCTCGTCGGGACGGGGCGCGTTTAAAACTTTTTTTGTTTTTCCTTATTTATTTTAACTTTTATTTTTTATTTTTACACTGTTCTTTTAAAAAAAAAAAAAAATGTGTCACTTTTATTCCTATTACAAGGAATGTAAATATCCTTTGTAATAGAAAAAAAGCATGACAGGACCTCTTAAATATGAGATCTGGGGTCAAAAAGACACTAAAATGCAATAAAAAAAAAAAAAAAAAATTGTCATTTGAAAAAAAATGTCCCTTTAAGAGCTATGGGCGGAAGTGACGTTTTGACGTCGCTTCAGCCCTGCAATGGTATGGAGACGGGTGGGGGCCATCTTCCCCTCATTCATCTCCATACAAAGCAAGGGATAACATCCGCTCGCCTCTGCCGCTGCTGCTTGGTCCGGTAAGCAGCAGAGGGCACCGGAGCACGGCGGGAGGTGGGGCCCCTCTCCCTCCGCCGGTAAAAGTGATCTCGTGGCGAATCCGCCGCAGAGATCACTATTATGGGAAAACCAGACCGCCCTCCGAAGAAGAGGATACCGGGGTTATGGTAGCTAGCTGCTGCCATAAAAAAGATATCCTTCTTCAAAGTACCGACGTATATCGGTGTGCGGCGGTCCGGAAGTGGTTAAATAGCTGCGCAAATATCATGTGATGAAAAAAAAATGGTGACTGGCACTATTTTATTCTCCGAGGTGTCTACTCTCAAAAACGATATAATTGTTTGTGGGTTTAAAGTAATTTCAAGCAAAAATGCAGATTTTATCATGTGTATAAAAAAGTTGCCCAGGTAGATAAGAGATTAATGATATATTTAACTGACCAAAAGTGAACAAATAAGGGAAGGTCATGGTTAGTGTTTATGTACACCTTATTATATTAGTATACAGTGAGTATAGAAAAGAATCACCCCCCTTTTAAATAATCACATTTTGTTGCTTTGCAGCCTGAAATGAGGACAGACACATTTTTAGTTTTATTCAGCTGTATTTACTTGCAACCTATAACATCCAAGTGAAAGAGATAACACCAACATGTCAGAAAAAATGTAAGAAATTCAAAAACAGAATCACCGAGTTAGAAAAGGGACCACCCCCCCCCCTCCCAAAAATGACTTGTAAACTCAATCAGGTGTAGCTAATCACCTTCTCAATGGCACATAAAGCCATATAACCTTTAACTGTGATCATTTTGATTAGCTCAGCATGAAAAGAGCTTTCCTGGAGCATTTCAGTTGTGGACAGGCACAAGTCAGGAGATGGATACAAAAAAAAAATGTCAAACGGTTTATCGACGCCTAGAAGCACAGTGAAGTCTATTATTAGGAAATGGACGGATCTGGTACAGCTCCCTGGATCAGGACGTTGCTCCACACTGGATGAAAGAGCCAGGAGCAAACTGGTCTGAGAGGCTACCAAGCCTACAAACAGGGCCGGTGCTAGGCTATTTTGCACCCTGGGCAAGACCAGCTACGTTTTTTTTTTAAAACACAGGTCACTGCACTATGGGTGAGCAGAGATTTAAGTAGAAATGCACCTGCATCTGTGGTTTTACTGAAAAAGAGAATGTCCCTGCATCCTTGGTGTCACTGAAAGAAAAAAGTCCCTGCATTGGTGGATTTACTGGAAGGAAAAATGTCCTTCTGTCTGCGTTGTCACTGGAAAAAAAAAATTGTCCCTGCTTCCATCATATGTGACATGCACCAATAAATTTAAGAGGGTGGGGTAGTAGGAAACCGACAGGGGGCTACGGGGGGATGAAGATGACAGGGGGTGGGGTGGTAGGAAACTGACAGGGGGGTACAGGGGAGATGACCCCACCCCCTGCCATCTTCACCCCCCCTGTACCCCCCTGTCAGTTTCCTACCATCCCACCACCTGTCATCTTCATCCCCCCTGTCAGCTTCCTACCACCCCACCCCCTGTCATCTTCATCCCCCTGTACCCCCCTGTCAGTTTCCTACCACCCCATCCCCTGTCATCTTCATCCCCCTGTACCCCCCTGTCAGTTTCCTACCACCCCACCCCCTGTCATCTTCATCCCCCCTGTACCCCCCTGTCAGCTTTCTACCACCCCACCCCCTGTCATCTTCATCTCCCTGTACCCCCTGTCAGTTTCCTACCACCCCATGCCCTGTCATCTTCATCCCCTGTACCCCATCAGCTTCCTACCACCCCAACCCCTGTCATCTTCATCCCCCCTGTCAGCTTCCCACCACCCCACCCCCTATCATCTTCACCCTCCTGTCAGGAAGCTGACGGGGGGGGTGAAGATGACAGGGGGTGGGGTGGTGGGAAGCTGACAGGGGGATGAAGATGATGGGGGTGGGATGGTAGGAAGCTGACAGGGGGGATGAAGATGACAGGGGGTGGGGTGATAGGAAGCTGACAGGGGGGATGAAGATGACAGGGGGTGGGGTGATAGGAAGCTGACAGGGGGGATGAAGATGAGAGGGGGTGGGGTGATAGGAAGCTGACAGGGGGATGAAGATGACAGGGGGTGGGGTGGTGGGAAGCTGACAGGGGGATGAAGATGACGGGGGTGGGATGGTAGGAAGCTGACAGGGGGGATGAAGATGACGGGGGTGGGGTGGTAGGATGCTGACGGGGGGGCAGGAGATGACAGGAGGATGATGAGGATCATGATGATGATGACAGGGGGACAGTAGGTGGCATCATATCATTAAGGCGGTGTGTGTGTCACAGGTGACTGGTAGAAGGGATGTTTGGGGCGCTCTCAGTCAGGGAGTGATCTCACGGGATGCTGTCTGTATCGGTCAGCAGGACCATCATGCACAGTACCTTGAGACTCCAGTAGACTGGCTCCCCAATGATCGATACTCCTGCCTTATCATGTCTTTCACTACAGCCATCCATTCTAGGGAGCTGCTCCACCACTGCGGCTATTATCCGCGCTCTGCACATGGTAGGAGATCCACAGAGCGTGGGAGAAGGGGAGGAGCCAGGGGATCCACCCACTGACCCAACAACTGTTGGATCGAGGGTGTGACAAGCTCCCAGCGCCTCCTCCTCTTCCTCCACAGGACTGCACGGCGGCACCTTGCGTCCTGAAAGGACTATTACTGTGTCACGCATTGAGATAGGGAACCAGCGACCCTGGCTGCGCCCTAGGCGGCTGCCATATTCGCCTAGTGGTAGCGCCGGCCCTGCCTACAAAAGCTCTGAAGCAGTTGCAGGAATTTATGACAAAGCATGATCATTGTGTGCATGTGACAACAATATCACAAATTCAAATGTGGGAGGGTTGCAAGAAAAAAGCAGCTCCTTAAGAAAGGCCACATGTAGTCACCAGTGATGGGAGTCTGTGGCGAAAAGCAAGCAAGTCAAGTCGAGTCCCTGCTAGAAGTCAAGCAAGTCAAGTCAAGTCATTTATTTTGGTCAAGTCACAAATTAAGTCAAAATACTGATCTACCCCGAAGCCGGGACTCGGGGGGGAGCTTTCTTTTGTGGGGGGGGGGCGGCTTTTGCCTAGGCCAAGACACAGCACTGGTGGTGCCAAGTCATTGCAAGTCAAATAGCGCAAGTCAAAGTCAAGTCGCAAATCATTAGTGACAAGTCAAGTCGAGTCATTTATTTAATTTTGTCAAGCAAGTCGCAAGTCCTCAAACAGGTGACTCGAGTCTGACTCGAGTCATGTCATGTGACTCGAGTCCCCCACCTCTGGTGGTCACCACTGAGCTTTGCCAAAATGCACCTTGAAGATTCTGAGGCCACATGGAAAAGGTATTATGGTCAGATGAGACTAAAATTTAATTATTTGGCCTTAACTCCAAATGATATGTCTGGCGGAAATCCAATACAGCTCATCATCCAAATAACATCATTCCTACAGTAAAGCATGGAGGTGGTAATATCCTGTTATGGGGTTGTTTTTCTGCAGCAGGTACTGAAGAACTTGTCAGGATAGAAGGAAAAATGGATGGGACAAAATATCATCAAATTCTTGAGGAAAATCTGCTGCCCTCGGCCAGAAAGTTATCCATGGGAAGAAGGTTTACCTTCCAACATGACAATGACCCAAAGCACACAGCAAAACTGACCACATAGTGGTTGAAGGAGAGAAAGGTGAATGTCATTGCATGGCCTAGTAGTCAGAGCCCAAACTGAAAGTGGAAGTCCATGCAAAATCTAAAATCCCTGCATCTATAGACACCAGGGGTCTAACACTAACCTCTCTATCCCTGTAAAGAAAAGATGAGTATACTTACCTTTTGGAAGCCGATTCTGTCTCAATCTCCAGAGCCGGAAGCTCTGCAGAGGACACAGACGACAACGGCGGTGAAATGAATGGGAAGTGACGTCACCCATAGAGTTACTATGGGGATAGAGGTACTATGGGGCTTCCGTTGTCCTCCGTCTCTTCTGCATCCGTCTACACAGAGAAGCCGTGGATGACAGCTCAGTGTGGGATCCGGTCGGAGCGGGTCAGAACGGCTTCCAAAAAGGTATGTATACTCGTGTAGCACTAACTCTCGGTGGAGCTGCTGGTTTAAGCGGGCTTGTTACCTTCACTCTCCTTCCCTCTGTTTTACCGGCACCGGGTCTAGGGTTTTGTTGAGTTTACCTCTGGACGATACACGCACCAACACTTGAATATGTTTTCAATGCTTTATTAAATGATTTACTAAGGAAGTACCAGGAAAGAAGCAGAAGGGAAACCGCAGAAGAAACTCAAATATCTTCTTGTAAGGTTCTTGACAAATGTCCCGGTAGAATTTGAATATTACAATAGAATGCGCTCCCCTCGTGGGACACACTCTTTGCTCGCCTGGATAGGCCTCTCTCACTTGCCTAGCAGCCAGTACGTAGCACGAACAAAAGTCTCTGCCACAGACTTGTTTTGGGATAAACCTGTACGATCCTCTGCCACAGGATGTATTGGTTTTCTGCAATGAACTTCAATCACAGTGCTTGAACCTTTAAGCCAACCCGGCAACACTATGCTGTATAGTTACTTTTAGGATACGTCCTCCAACCGAGTCACCAGGCCCCTTTCCAGACCAGCACTCTGCATGATCCTTCCATGACGAGTCCTCCCCTGGGATCTCCTCGGTTGTCCAGCTTCTTCACTTCTGGATAGACAGCTCAGGACCATTCCTCGGCTGCTGTGGTAGGCCCCAGACAAGCTTCTGGGCCCACCCCTGCGCCGGAAGTTCCGGAGGCCCACGAGATTGCTCTCTAACGCATACCTGTCGGCCAAGAGGGCCAGCAGGTGGCTGTAAAACGAACGCCACAATATGGCGTCTGTCCCATAAATACCCTTGCAGAGAAAGCAACTCGGAGGACCACCTCCACTGAGTTGTCTCCGGGACAGAAGAGCATCCATACGCTTCGACACGTTGCCTTTCCAACACTGACCAGTAACAACAGCGACACCCACCGGTCAGTATGGAAACACACACAACGTCAGCCAAGCTGGAACAGAGGCAAACCTAACCTATTTAACAAACAAGTTACTAAATTTACCTAACATATGGTAGATCGCAAATCTACCAGCGCTACACTCATTTTTCCTTTATAGGGATAGAGAGGTTAGTGTTAGATCCCTGGTGTCTATAGGTGCCGGGATTTTAGATTTTGCATGGACTCCCACTTTCTACCCCATTGAAAATCTGTGGAATAACTTGAAGACTGTAGTCCACAAACGCTCACCATCCAATTTAACTGAACTTGAGCAGAGCGGGCAAATATTGCAAAGTCCAGTCGTGCAAAGTAAGTAGAGACATATCCCAACAGACTAAAGCAAAAGGTGGTTCAACAAAATACTGACACAATGGGGTGATCCTTTTTTAATTCTGTTTTTGATTTTTTTCTGGCATGTTGATGTTATATCTTTCACTTGAATGTCAGCTTGATAAAACAAAAACTGTGTCTGTCTTCATTTCAGGCTGCAAAGCCTGAAATGAAGCCCAAATGAAGCCCAACAACATGTGATTATTTTAACCTCTTGCTTACTGGGCACTTAAACCCCCATCCTGCCCAGACCAATTTTCAGCTTTCAGCGCTGTCACACTTTGAATGACAATTGCGCAGTCATGCTACACTGTACCCAAATGAAATTTTTATCATTTTTTTCACACAAATGGAGCTTTCTTTTGGTGGTATTTAATCACCTCTGGGGTTTTTATTTTTTTGCTAAACAAAAAAAAAAAGACAGTGATGGGCTTCACTGATGGGCACAGATAAGGCGACACTGACAGGCAGAGATAAGACGACACTGATGGGCACCGATAAGATGGCACTGATGGGCACTGATAAGACGGCAATGATGGGCCCTGATGGGTGGCACTGGTGGGTGACACTGATGAGTGTCACTGATGGGTGGCACTGATGGGCATTGGTAGGTGGCACTGGTAGGTGGTATTGATAGGCAGCACTGGTGATGACACACTGACTGGCGATTTATAGGTGGCACTGTGGGCACTGATAGGTGATGCTGTGGGCACTGATGGGTGACACTGTGAGCACTGCTAGGTGGCACTAGTGAGCACTGGTAGGTGACGCTGGTGGGCACAGAAGCCTCTCCACGATCGCAGCTGGCGGTGATCGGCTTTTTTTTTTCTCCTCGTGCTACCAGCTCTGTTTACGTCACATGATCAGCTGTCATTGGCTGACAGCTGATCATGTGTTAAGGGGTCAGGATCGACCCCTTACTCTGATCTGTGATCAGCTGAGTCTCATAGACTCGCTGATCACACAGTGCACCGCGCGCACCCTGCAGGGGGGCAAGTAGGCTGCTCAAGCACGGGAGGACATCCAGGGATCCCCTCCCGGCATATTAAGTCCGCGCTGCAGCCATCTTTCGGCTATAGTGCGGACGGGAAGTGGTTAAAGGGGGGTGATTCTTTTCTATACCCGCACTGTATATGGTTATAGTTTACATATAGTATTACAGGCAAACTACAGGTTCACTTTAGGAAGCAAACTAAAATAAAAAGCAGAGCAAGTGCACAGTACAACATCAGTTTCTTCTTTAATAGCACCATTTATTTGATGCGTGACTTCGAACAAAACTGTAAAACTTTCTAAGTCCCCCACGAGGAAGAAGACATCACCCGGGACAACAGCTAATGATGGTTTTGTTGGCTCTGGAGGGTGGCATAGCACAGCACAATATGGGGAAGATCCTGAGGGTTTCAATCAAACAGCCAGCAATACAAACCCCAGGGAATTATGGGTAGATAAATAGACCAGAGAAGATACTGACATGGTCACCATGAGCTGCACTGACTCTACTCAATCCTATGCTGTGGATTTCAGTATTGATGAAAGAGGTAAATTGTAAGTATGAACGCTGGTCTGTGCACTATAGTTCTTGCAGGGAACATATTATATTTCTTCTACATGGACATCAAAAGACCTGTTGGCTTTCCCGGTTGTATTGAATTACCACATAATTAAATATTGTCTTTGCATATTGAGTGTCAGCTCTGCTGTCTTTGTGTTTCTTTCACGGTGGTGCGAAAAAACGTTTCTAACCTGCAGACGGTACTGTGATTTTCTTAAAAAGGGCCTGTCCCTTACAATGAGGGCTGGCGCCAGCATAGGGCTACATGTACACTAGCCTACCCTATGGTTGCTACCTCATCCCTTTAAATCCGAACACATATTAATTAGACAGGTTGTGGCTGATGAAGGTGGTAATTAAACTCACTTGGTGCCTTATCTTTAATTAGCCTCAGAACCCATGTAATTCAAAGATGTTCGGGTTTAAAGGGATGAGGTGACAACTCTAGCCTACCCTGACTGTGGCTTCGAAGGAAACCGCAAAACACGGCAAAAACGCGTGCGTTTTGCCGCGTCTTGCGTTTGCAAGCGGTCAAAGCGTTCCTATCCGGAACGCGATTCTTCCTCATTCCACAGAGGGAGGTTTCACCTCACTACTAAAGTGTAGAAGCAGCCAGTGTACAAGAAGCCTCAAGCTGCTTAGGTAGCCACCGTAGGGTGCCAGAATAGGGGGGGTGAAAAAATCTGAACCCCCATCCACTGCCTCTGCAGCCACCGGATTGCTTCCAACCACCAACCCCCCCCCCCCCCCCCCCCGTAACGGCTGCTTCCCTGCACATTGGCCCTGGGCCCTGCTTGCTGATCTGCGGGTGACCAGCATGGCGGGTGTTGCCAGGTAGAGGGGAGGGAGCTGAGTGGACATGCGTCTGCTCTCCTCCCCGTCTTCATGCTGATCTGGAAGTGACTTGTAAAACCTCACTTCCGGGTCCCCCTTTCACTTTTCAGGAAATAATCTGTACTGCTTTAGATTCATTGGCGCACAAGTAAGACATGCAGGGACTTTTAGACCCCCGGATGTGTCATTAAAGAGAACCTGTCACCGAAAAAAAACATCACAGAGACTTTTTGTTAGGAGACTTTAAGCAAAGAAAAAAAAAATAAATAAAGTTACACCTAGGCACATAAAATCCCCCCCCCCCCCATTTTTTTTTTTTTTTACAGCCCCCTCCCCATATGAACTTTAAATGACAGGTTGTAATAAATACTGCACTTCCTATGTGAAGTACAAAGAGCCTTAGAAATGCATTTAGTACAGAGTCTAAGGCATACCAGTTCATGATGGAGAGATTCGCAAATTTATTTGTAGAACTTTTTTTTTTTTTGCATGTGCGCAGTGCCACAGTTTTCATAGATAACCTTGAGGAGGACTCCAATCAGAGGAGTAAAAAAATCACAGGAAATTTTAAGTATATATTACTGTATATGTGCATAGTGCCGACAGCGATTAGTTAACCCCCGTCTACCAATGTACGTTTATATAAATGGCATAGTAAACACGAGGTTAAAGCAAGCTTACAGCCTGGGAAAGACTTTCAGATAAAAGAGATCTGGGCGGCTCTGGATCGCTGTTATGGGGCTCTAATTTGGGCTTGATTAGCTGCATTGGAGGGCAGGGGAGACATTCTAAAAGCCCTAAAGTCTCCATAAAGAGAACCTATCACCTGCTTGTTAGCCCTCTCATGATAGCAATAAAGTTAAATAAAGAAAACAAATATTAAAAAATATAAAAAAGTAAGTTATATAAAATAAATAAAAAATATTTAAAAAAATCGTAAAGCACCTCTGTCACCCCCTTAACACACCCCCATTAAAACATGTATGTGTATGCAAACAAAAATTTCAGAGAAAAAAGCCAGTCTCCTGCCCTATGTAAAGCTCAGGACTGGATGGACAAAAAATGCAACCTATCAGGTAGGGCTGAAACAACCAATCGATTAATCGACAACTAATCAATTATGAAATTAATCGATTACTACTTTCATAATCAATTAATCAGCCAGTAACATAATGGGGTTAAAAAAAACTAAAATGAGCCCTTTATAGTACAAAAAGAGCAAATAATTGCTACTGCAAATATTACTTTCACAGTTCTACAGTAAAATAATGAACCCCTTACAGTAGTGATTATTTGCTTTTTTTTGTACTATAAAGGGCTAATTTTAGTTTTTTTAACCCCATTATGTTATTAAACGTCTTAGACCTGGTTCATACTGTATCTATGTGTTTTTTGGTGCTTTTTGCAGAAATGCACTACAGTTCATTTACATGGTCTCCTATGGGACATGTTCACATCGATGCTTTTTTCAGCCGCTGCGTATTTGGAAAGGGTCAGGGATTTTTTTTTAAAGCAAAACGGTGCTTTTTTTGGTTCAATATACATCAATGGAGAAGCTGCAGAAAAGCATGTAATGCGTTTTTGCAGCGATTTGTGTTTTTTAATCTGCCCAACAACAAACTGACCAAAAAAAAATGCAAAAAACGCAAATCGCAGCAAAATCATGTGCGCAAAAATCAAAACGCACAGCAAAAAGCACTGCAGAAACGGATCAAAAGCAAACTGCATAGGTGTGTACCGAGCCTTATGCCGGCCACACCGATCAATTTTCAGATGAGAATATTCAGACGTAAAATCTTTGTACATTCGCTGAATGAAAGAATGTTGTTTGAAATTTTCACTTGTTTTTAACACTCTGTTTTTAAAATTAATGTAATTTCTGAACAAAAATCACATACACTGTCTGAAAATTCTTTTGACCAAGAAGTTTTCTATTATTTCCAAATTTTCCCATCACTGTGGTTGAAAATGAACGTCGATTTGACCCCACTAACGATTAGAAAATCGAACGAACGTTCTTAAAATGACATTTTTTTTTTTTTTTGAAGGAAGACATTGTTTGTTTGTTTTTTTTAAATAAAAAAATTTGATCTCTGAGTCTGATGATATTTACCAGATTCACCCTTTAATAGTATATACAGTATATCTCTTCTCTAATAGTATATACAGTATATCTCTTCTCTAATAGTATATACAGTATATCTCTCCTCTAATTGTATATACAGTATATCTTCTCTAATAGTATATACAGTATATCTCCTCTAATAGTATATACAGTATATCTCCTCTAATAGTATATACAGTATATCTCCTCTAATAGTATATACAGTATATCTCCTCTAATAGTATATACAGGATATCTCTCCTCTAATAGTATATACAGTATATCTCTTCTCTAATAGTGTATACAGTATATCTCTTCTGTCTGTTATTCTCAGAGTGGATTAGAGATTTTGCTCCCTAACCATATAGTTGGTTATTTATATTTACCACTGCATAGAGATATTTAAGAATAAATTGCCTTTTTTTAAAAAACTTTACGTATTAACTAAATTATACAACACAATTTTTTTTAAGGTTATTACCCGATTAATCAAAACAATAATCGGCCAACTAATCGATTATGAAAATAATCGTTAGTTGCAGCCCTACTATCAGGTAATACAGCTTTCAAATATGTATTTTTTTTTTTTTTTTCGCATTTGGCTGTTTGTCTGGAGTTCAGCTTTATATGTACAACCATGCCAATACTTTGGAATACTTTGTAACTACAAAACTTTTAAACAGAACATTAATATAGCAGCATTAGTGAGTTTATAACTAGCTTTGTTTCCTACTTAATTATTTTTTTAACTCCATCTTCCTAAGGGAGCTCCAGAGTGCAAGCCAGTACAGCTTTGAGGCAGAAATTCCCTTCTAGAGCTGAGAGCTCTGATCGGGAGCCAGTCGGCAGACCTTTATTGGTCATGAGCCTTCAACAGAAGCGTCTTACATACACACGGGCCGAATGCTGGCCGACAATCGGCCCATGTGTACTAGGCCTAAGATTCACTGCAGATTGGATAAGTCATACTCATTCAAGTGACCAATAAAACCAGAAATATAGGCACCTGAGGTTATGTGGAAATCCCAACTTTTCCTGGACTTGGTTCCAGTTGCCAGGTCTCCTTGTTGATCTTTTAATGTAGTGGATAACCTTACAAATCCATAGGAAAACCAATAGAAGTTTGACTACCTTATAAAATCTTGTCTGGTCCTCAGAGGATGGGAGAAGGTCATGCATGCAAGGATTTCTGTTCGCATGCTTTTGTCACTTTATGCAGATTGGCAGCAGACGCCGGGCACTGGAACATAAAATGTTCTAGCACCCTGCAATGCACTGTAGGGGCATTTGTGTGCAGTGATCCCCTGCCCTCCGGTGTTTACATAGTTTCAGCCATGACATCATTTTGTTAGTAGAAGGACACTTTGGTACATAGGTCCAACACAAAGGTAAGTTGGATAAGTGGTTAGCACTTCCATCTAGCAGCACTAAGGTCATCGGTTAGAATCCCAACCACTACCTGCCTGGAGTTTGCATCTTCTCCCTGTGCCTGTGTGGGTTTTCACGCACACTCCGGAGACAGGCTGGTAGGTTAATTGGTTCCTGTTCAAATTGGCCCTAGTATGTGTTGTATGTATGAATGTCAGTAAGGGACCTTAGCTCCTTGAGGGCAGGGACTGATGTGAATATACAATACATATGTAAAGTGCTGCATAAATTGATGGCACTATATTAGTACCTGTAATAAATAAAATAAAGTTCAACTGATCACTATTGCTGGCAACTTTCTGGATCCCACTGGCACCACCGATGAGACAATATTCCTCCCACTGACACTAACGATGGGGTAATAACCTCATCCACTAAAACCAAGAATGTGGTACCTTTCCTCCCACTGACGCTGGGTCACTATTTCTCACATTGGCATCGGCAATAAAAAAACTATTTTTCCCACTAACACCAATTATGGAGCACTATTTCTCCAATTGACACCAATGGTTGGGCACTATTCCTCCCACTGACGTCAACACTGGGGCACTATTTTTCTCACTGACACCAATGATGCATTTCTTCCATTGACACCAGTGCTGGAGCACTGTTCCTCCCACTGACATCAGCACACTATTTCTGCCATTGACACCAATGATGAGGCAATGGGGGTTTATTTACTAAAGCTGAAGAGTAAAAAATCAGTCTTAAGCCCTATACACACTATCAGATTTTCTGCAGATTTTTGTCTTCAGATTTACCAAAACCATATAATATGAGGTCAAACAGTTTCAATTTATATGCAATCAGGCAGGCCCTTGCACTACATGGTTTTGGTAAATCTGAAGACAAAAATCTGCAGAAAATCGAATGGTGTGTATAGGGCTTTACTTCTGCAGAAAAATCAGCTTCTAACCTCAGCTGGTTCAATTAAGCCTTGGCAATAAAACGTAGAAGCTTATTGGTTTCTATGCAGAAGTGAGACTGAATTTGCACTTTCCAACTTTAGTAAATAAACCCCACTGCTTCTTCCACTGACACCAACAGTGGAGCACTATTTCTTCCACTAACATCAACACTGGTGCATTATTCCTACTAATGATACAAACACTGGGGCACTATTTCTTCCATTGACACCAATGACGGGGCACTGTTTCTCCCTCTGACACTATGACATTAGAGTGTAAGCTGCCCTGAGGTACTCACTGATGTGGAATGGTCTGTGTAATATTTTATTGCTAGGCAAACACATGGGAATAAAATTAAGTGATTTTTATTCTTTTTATGATTTTATTTTTTATTCTTGACAGACTCTTAAATATAACTTCTTCCCTTGGAAATGTTTAACTCTACCCAAAATGCCATCTCCAATGAGACTTTGAAAAACATGACATTCTATGAAATAACGCGGGCAGTTCTCTTGGTCCCTATTGTCTTCCTGTTTGGCATTTTCGTTTACTTTATGAGTATCATACTGAAGGTCTTCTTCACCACTCCTCGCGTTAGAGAGAACTCCCGCTACATCTTGTTCATTCACATGCTGGTAAATGATTTGATATACATTATTCTTGCGTTTCTCCTTTATTTTGGATCAACACATTATTTATATTGGCCTCTACCAATCTGTTTCTTGGTCATCAGCATATGCACCTGCTCATTTAGAGTGACTCCATACAACTTGGCGGTCATGTCTTTGGAACGTTATGCTGCCATTTGCCACCCATTAAGGTATGCTGAACTATGTAATGTACAAAGGTCAAGAGTGGCTATGGTGGCCATGTGGGTTGTGGGCTTTGTGCCCCAAATTATCAGTTTTATTACATTTTGTTTTGCAGCAGAAAAAAAGGCATTTTCTCTCAAAGTTATCTGCGATTGGCCATCGCTAACCATCACTGAAGAACAAGCCATACAGAGAACAGTAGCCGAGGTTGTCGGCTTTCTACTCGTTTGGGGCACTATTGCCTACACGTACATCAAGGTCATAATGGTGGCTCATAAGGTTGGTTCAGCAACATCTGCTTTCAAGGCTGGGAAAACTGTCTTGCTCCATGCAGTCCAGCTTCTCCTTTGTATGTTGGCCTTTACCTATAGATTCACAGAAAAGTTCTTCAGGCAATACTTTTATTTGCTTCCCCTGACTAACTTTTTAACATTGATGTTGCTTCCTAGACTTATCAGTCCCTTAATTTATGGCATCAGAGATGAAGCGTTTAGCAAGCACATGACCAAGTTGTGTCGGTCAAAAAAGTCCCCATCATTATAGTGAAAAAGAGAACACATTATTATAAGTGCACACTCAAATTTAAAACTAGATGTTGTTGATCACCATTAGTCACCGGTGCAGCACATAGTGCACATAATTTTGACACGGCTTTCCTTTCTAAGTTTGGACCATTCTCTGATCATCAGCTAAGGAGATAAAGCTGGACACTATCCCACAATCTCAAACACCAGTGAGTAAGCAGAAGGAAACAAAATATGGAAGCAGAAGCTAAATGTCTACCAACCCTGTCTTTCAATCCCTCCACTGGCTTCCGTCCGCCCAAAGGATAAAATTCAAAGTACTAATAACAACATACAAAGCTGTCCACAACTCTGTCCTCAGCTTCATCAGCAACCTTTTCTCAAAATATCACCCAAAACGTCACTCCTTCCAAGACCTCCTGCTCTCTAGCTCTCTCATCACCTCCTCCCATGCTCTCCTCGAGGACTTCTGCAGAGCCTCTCCCATCCTCTGTAACTCCCAACCCAAATCTGTACAGCTATCTCCTAATCTGTCTGTCTTTAGGTGATCCATGAAAAGCCTAGCCTGTCTTTACCCAATAATCTGAACATTTACATTCTCCAATAGCTCATCCCTTGTAGTTGTTACCTTTTGTATCACTTAGCCCTCTCTTTTAGATTGTAAGCAGAGTCTTCAGAACTCTCCTGCATTGAACTGTATTGTAACTCTCTCCCTTTACTTTTATATAATAAAAGGTCATGCTCAGTTATTATAAATATCAGACTGCTAACCCTTCAAAAATTACAACTAAACAAATTACCTACTATAATGTACAAACGCTCTTAAACTGGCAAGTAATTGTCCTAAAAAAATAGAAATGGGGGTACGCATGCCCACGCACCAATGGCAAATAAGAGAAAAAAAAAATAAGCCTTTGTTGATTATGAAATATATCATTAAAAGAAAGAAAAAGCAAATGAGTGTATGTGAATATACTTATAGGATGGAAAGCATATTGATTCTGTAGGAGAGCAAAAGGTGCCAGGATACCCCAATAGTACTAATCTGCTAATCTTTTTTAGCCTATCCCTATAATATAGGAGTATCAGATAGATGGTCACTATCTACAAGGAGACCTCCCTCTCTCAAACAGTTTGACTGGCCAATTACCATGGTATGGTGTCATGGGTTCAAGCCACTCTTTGGTCTCAGTCAAAAAAAAGTAATTCTCATATCTCCATTATAAACTACTGGGCGATTTGACTGGCCAATTATCGTGGTTTGGTGTCATGCATCCAAGCCACTTGTTGGTCTCAGTCAAAAAAAGATAATTCTCATATCTCCATTGTAACCTACTAAGCAATTTGACTGACCTATTACAGTAGGGTGTTGTCTTGCATCCAAGCCACTTGTTGGTCTCAGTAAAAAAAAAGCTCTCATAACTACATTGTAAACCATTTATTCACCATCCTAGTAAACCATGTTCCCCATGTGACACCCCCAAGTAAAGGTAGAAAAAACTGGACATTTTCCTTTCACCACTATGGACCTTATGTGTTTGTTTGTCCTATTATTTTGATTTGGTGCTCTAAAATTATTTTTGCACCTATTTTTTCTACCTTTACTTTGGGTTGTCACATGGGGCACATGGTTTACAAGGTAAACAAGCAGTTTACAATGTAGTTATGAGAGCTTTTTGTTGACTGAGACCAACGAGTGGCTTGGATGCAAGACACCACCCCACAGATATGAGAATTACTTTTTTTTTGACTGAGACTAAAGAATGTCTTGAATCCATGACACCATACCACGGGAATTGGCCAGTCAAATGGTTGAGAGAGGGAGGTCTCCTTGTAGCTAGTGACCATCTGTCCAATATTTTGGGGTGTCACATGGGACACATGGTTTACTAGGATGGTGAACAAGCAGTTTACAATGTAGTTATAAGAGCTTTTTTTGACCGAGACCAACAAGAAACAGTACGCCAGGAACGGACTACAGTCAGATCTAGCTAAACTGGATACAGTTGATATATATATATATATGAGACTGACTGTATATACAGTCAGGTCCATAAATATTGTGACATCGACATAATTCTAATCTTTTTGGCTCTATACACCACCACAATGGATTTGAAATGAGATGAACAAGATGTGCCTTAACTGCAGACTTTCAGCTTTAATTTGAGGGTATTTACATCCAAATCAGGTGAATGGTGTAGGAATTACAACAGTTTGTATATGTGCCTTCCACTTTTTAAGAGACCAAAAGTAATGGGACAATTGGCTGCTCAGCTTTTCTATGGCCAGGTGTGTGTTATTCCCTCATTATCCCATTTACAAGCAGCAGCTAAAAGGTCCAGAGTTCATTTCAAGTGTGCTATTTACATTTAGAATCTGTTGCTGTCAACTCTCAATATGAGATCCAAAGAGCTGTCACTATCAGTGAAGCAAACCATCATTAGGCTGAAAAAACAAAACAAACCCATCAGAGAGATAGCAAAAACATTAGGTGTGGCCAAATCAACTGTTTGGAACATCCTTAAAAAGAAAGAATGCACCGGTGAGCTCAGCAACACCAAAAGACCCGGAAGACCACGGAAAACAACTGTGGTGGATGATCGAAGAATTCTTTCCCTGGTGAAGAAAACACCCTTCACAACAGTTGGCCAGATCAAGAACACTCTCCAGGAGGTAAGTGTATGTGTGTCAAAGTCAACAATCAAGAGAAGACTTCACCAGAGTGAATACAGAGGGTTCACCACAAGATGTAAACCATTGATGAGCCTCAAAAACAGGAAGGCCAGATTAGAGTTTGCCAAACAACATCTAAAAAAGCCTTCACAGTTCTGGAACAACATCCAATGGACAGATGAGACCAAGATCAACTTGTACCAGAATGATGGGAAGAGAAGAGTATGGAGAAGGAAAGGAACTGCTCATGATCCAAAGCATACCACCTCATCAGTGAAGCATGGTGGTGGTAGTGACATGGCATGGGCATGTATGGCTGCCAATGGAACAGGTTCTCTTGTATTTATTGATGATGTGACTGCTGACAAAAGCAGCAGGATGAATTCTGAATTGTTTCGGGCAATATTATCTGCTCATATGCAGCAAAATGCTTCAGAACTCATTGGACGGCGCTTCACAGTGCAGATGGACAATGATCCAAAGCATACTGCGAAAGCAACCAAAGAGTTTTTTAAGGGAAAGAAGTGGAATGTTATGCAATGGCCAAGTCAATCACCTGACCTGAATCCGACTGAGCATGCATTTCACTTGCTGAAGACAAGACTGAAGGGAAAATCCCCCAAGAACAAGCAGGAACTGAAGACAGTTGCAGTAGAGGCCTGGCAGAGACCACCAGGGATGAAACTCAGCGTCTGGTGATGTCTATGCGTTCCAGACTTCAGGCTGTAATTGACTGCAAAGGATTTCAACCAAGTATTAAAAAGTAAATGTTTGATGGATGATTGTTAATCTGTCCCATTACTTTTGGTCCCTTAAAAAGTGGGAGGCACATATACAAACTGTTGTAATTCCTACACCGTTCACCTGATTTGGATGTAAATACCCTCAAATTAAAGCTGAAAGTCTGCAGTTAAAGCACATCTTGTGCGTTTCATTTCAAATCCATTGCGGTGGTGTATAGAGCCAAATTAGATAAGAATTGTGTCGATGTCCCAATATTTATAGACCTGACTGTATATATATATATATATATATATATATATATATATATATATATATATATATAGATATATATATAAATACACTGCAGCTAACTGAATCACCTGCCTGCCCGAAGTATATTAGAAACAGTACACCAGGAACGGACTGCAGTCCGATCTAGCTAAACTGGATACAGTGGATATATATACAGTATATATACGAGACTGACTGTATATTTTTATTAATTACACTACAGCTAACTGAATAACCTGCCTGCCTGCTCAATCTAAATGACTGGAAGGAAAAGAGAAGGAGAGGAGGCGCCTCTGGGTGCAGATTTTTAACAAATTTAATATGCAGTGAAATTTATTATATATTCAACTCACATTTTGAAAGTAAAAAGGAGGCATTGGATAATATCCCAAGGATCTGGGGCTGTCCTCAGTGGAGTCAATCCCTTGGCCCGTCTGTGTCCTTTCTGGCGGTTTCTCTTGTACGGCTGGATGATGTTTTGCCAGCTGTGGTGGAGCGTCCAGGCTGCGCAGTGTGTCCTGTGCTTCAGGTGCCGCTGGAGGGTGCTCGGCTGGCCGCTGTAGAGCCGATCGTCAACACGAGGTGTGAGATGCAGAGAAGTGTCCAGGCGGGAGGGGATGACGTCACTAAACCACGACGCCTTTCACGAGCATGCAGGCTGTGGATGACTGACACAGCCGCGCTCCTTTCTCAAGCTTTCTGAAAGTTAGTAGAGACATATCCCAACAGACTAAAGGCTGTAATTAAAGCAAAAGGTGGTTCAACAAAATACTGACACAATGGGGTGATCCTTTTTAATACTGTTGTTTTTTTTTCTGACATGTTGGTGTTATATCTTTCACTTGAATGTCATAAGTTAAGTAAATACATCTGTATAAAACAAAAACTTTGTCTGTCTTCAGGCTGCAAAGCAACAACATGTGATTATTTTAAAGGGTGGGTGATTCTTTTCTATACCCACACTGTATATGGTTATAGTTTACATATAGTATTACAGGCAAAGTACAGGTTCACTTTACTAAGCAAATTAAAATAAAAAGCAAAGCAAGTGCACAGTACAATGTCAATTTCTTCTTTAATAGCACCATTTATTTGATGCGTGACTTCGAACAAAACTGTAAAACTTTCTAAGCCCCCCACAAGGAAGAAGACATCACCCGGGATAACAGCTAATGATGGTTTTGTTGTCTCTGGAGTGTGGCATAGCACAGCATAATATGGGGAAGATCCTGAGGGTTTCAATCAAACAGCCAGCAATACAAACCCCAGGGAATTATGGGTAGATAAATAGACCAGAGAAGATACTGACATGGTCACCATGAGCTGCACTGACTCTACTCAATCCTATGCTGTGGATTTCAATATTGATGAAAGAGGTAAATTGTAAGTATGAATACTGGTCTGTGCACTATAGTTCTTGCAGGGAACATATTATATTTGTTCTACATGGAAATCAAAAGACCTGTTGGCTTTCCCGGTTGTATTGAATTACCATATAATTAACTATTGTCTTGGCTTATTGAGTGTCAGCTCTGCTGTCTTTGTGTTTCTTTCATGGTAGTACGAAAAAACTTTTCTAACTTGCCAAAGGTACTGTGAGTTTCTTAAAAAGGGCCTGTCCCTTACAATGAGGGCTGGCACCAGCATAAGGCTACATGTACACTAGCCTACCCTATGGTTGCTACTTCATCCCTTTAAACCCGAACACATATTAATTAGACAGGTTCTGTGACTGATGAAGGTGGTAATTAAACTCACTTGATGCCTTATCTGCATTTAATTAGCCTCAGAACCTGTGTAATTCAAAGATGTTCGGGTTTAAAGGGATGAGGTGGCAACTCTAGCCTACCCTGACTGTGGCTTTGGGGGACAACGCAAAACACAGCAAAAACGCAAACCGTGCATTTTGCCGCATCTTGCGTTTGCCAGTAGTCAGAACGTTCCTATCCAGAACGCGATTCTTCCTTCTTCAGGAGAGGGAGTTTTAACCTCACTACTCAAGTTTAGAAGCTGCCAGTGTATAAGAAGCCTAAAGCTAAAGCTCCCCATCCACTGGATTGCTTCCAAACACTCCCCCCACCTGTACATAGTTAGTAAGGTTGAATAAAGACACCAGTCCATCCTGTGTTAGTGTGGGTCTACAATTGTCCCTATCCCTGTACATTGTGGCTCATTAAGATGCTCATCTATTATATTATTATTTATTTAAGGTACCCATATAGCGCCATCAATTTACGCAGTGCTCCACACTTACATCGCACACTCACATCGGTCCCTACCCTCAAGGAGCCCACAATCCAAGGTCCCCAACTCACATTCATATACTAGGGCCAATTTTGGACAGAAGCCAATTAATCTACCAGAATGTCTTTTGGAGTGTGGGAGGAAACCAGGGTACCCAGAGGAAACCCACGCAGGCACAGGGAGAACATGCAAACTCCAGGCAGGTAGTGTCCTGGTTGGGATTCAAACCCTTTTTACTGCTAGGCAAGATTGCTACCCACTACACCACTGTGCTGACCTGTAACAGGTGCTTCCCTGCATGTTGGCCCTTTCCATGTGCCCTGGGCCCTGCTTACCAATCTGTGGGCCCAGGACCAGCATGGTGTTGCCGGGTAGAGGGGAGGGAGCTAAGTGGACATGCATCTGCTCTCCTCCCCGTCTTCATGCTGATCTGGAAGTGACATGTAAAACCTCCCTTCCGGGTCCCCCTTTCACTTTCCAGGAAATAATCTGTACTGCTTTAGATTCATTGGCGCATAAGTAAGACATGCAGGGCCTTTTAGACCCCCGGATGTGTCATTAAAGAGAACCTGTCACTGAAAAAAATCATTACATAGGAGACTTTTTCTTAGGAGACTTTAAGCAAAGAAAAAAAAAATTAAAGTTACACCTAGGCACATAGAATCCCCATTGCCCCCCCCAATTTTTTTTTTTTTTTACAGCCCCCCCCCCATATGAACTTTAAATGACAGATTGTAATAAATACTGCACTTCCTATGTGATTTACCTAAGTACAAAGAGCCTTAGAAATGCATTTAGTACAGAGTCTAAGGCATACCAGTTCATGATGGAGAGATTCGCAAATTTATTTGTAGAACTTTTTTTTTTTTTGTATGTGCACAATGCCACAGTTTTCATAGATAACCTTGAGGAGGACTCCAATCAGAGAAGTAAAAAAATCACAGGAAATTTTAAATTGCTGACAGCGATTAGTTAACCCCCATCTACCAACATATGTTTATATAAATAGCACAGTAAACACAAGGTTAAAGCAAGCTTACAGCCTGGGAAAGACTTTCAGATAAAAGTGATCTGGGCGGCTCTGGATCGCTGTTATGGGGCTCTAATTTGGGCTTGATTAGCTGCATTGGAGGGCAGGGGAGGCATTGAGGTTCTAAAAGCCCTGATGTCTCCATAAAGAGGACCTATCACCTTAGCCCTCTCATGATAGAAATAAAGTTAAATAAAGAAAACAAATATTAAAAAATATAAAAAAGTAAGTTATATAAAATAAATAAAAATCATTTAAAAAAAATAAAGCACCTCTGTCGCCCCCTTAACACACCCCCATTTAAACATGCAGTATAGGGTGCACATGTGTATGCAAACAAAAATTTCAGAGAAAAAAGCCAGTCTCCTGCCCTGTGTAAAGCTCAGGACTGGATGGACAAAAAAATGCAACCTGTCAGGTAATACAGCTTCCAAATATGTATTTTTTTTATTTGTATTTGGCTGTTTTTCTGGAGTTCAGCTTTAAATGTACAACCATGCCAATACTTTGGAATACTTTGTAACTACAACACTTTTAAACAGAATATTAATATAGCAGCATTAGTGAGTTTATATTGTTTCCTACCTAATTATTTTTTTAACTGCATCTTCCTAAGGGAGCTCCAGACTGCAAGCCAGTACAGCCTTGAGGCAAAAATTCCCTTCTAGTGCTGAGAGCTCTGATTGGGAGCCAGTCGGCAGACCTTTTTTGCTCATGAGCCTTCAACAGAAGCCGGCCAAATGGCTTCCATACACACGGGCCAAATGCCGGCCAACAATCGGCCTGTGTGTACTAGGCCTAAGATTCCCTGCAGATTGTATAAGTCAAACTCATTCAAGTGACCAATAAAACCAGAAATATAGGCACCTGAAGTTACATGGAAATCCCAACTTTTCCTGGACTTGGTTCCAGTTGCCGGGTCTCCTTGTCCTATTTTCCAACATTGTAAAAAAATTTATAGGGAAATTTTTTGGGCTGTAGGCGGCAGGGCCGGTGCTACCATTAGGCAAACTAGGCAGCCGCCTAGGGCGCACTGCTGCCTAGGGGCGCCCGGCCACTGGTTTCCCTCTGTGTCTGCAGGCTGCAGCACGTAACTAACTCAGGCAGCTGCTCCGTCCGTCCAGTAGTGTAATTAGAGGCGCAGTGCAGCACTGGAGCCAGCGCTAGAGGAAGCAGAGCTGATGCTTCTTGTATAGAGTTGCCTCCTGTCACATGGACAGGGCAAAAGGGGTGGAGTCAGGGGTGAAGCCAATGGGGCGGCAAAATGAGGTTTTGCCTAGGGTGTCAAAAATCTTTGCACCAACCCTGGTAGGCGGAGTCTTATTTTAATTGGAGGTGGAGCATGTGTTTGTAGGCGTGACATAGCAAAAAAGAAAAATACGGCACGCGAATGGGCATGGTTTACGTGAAATAGTGGGCGTGGCTTATATATGCATGGTTCAAATGGGGGTGTGGTTAGAGTCTGAGATGAATGAAAGATGGAGAAAGAAAGGGGAAAAGAGGGAGGGAGGGAGGGAGAGAGAAAGAAGGAGGGAAGGAGAGAGAAGGAAGGAAAGAGGGATGGAAGGACAGCCAGCCCAGATCCTACACCACAATAGAAATGTGTATTCCCGAGTTTAATAAATCAGCAGATAAAGATACTCCAAACACCTGGTGTTAGCGCTTCAATCATCTCGGCACCGTGGTTGTTGTGGTGTCAGGATGATTGAAGCGCATTATTACTATTATTACATTGTAATATAGAATGAAATCATTCAACTCACCCAGAGGCGTTGCTTAAAGCTTGTGGGCCCCGATACAAAAGTTGACCTGGGCCCCCCCCACTACTTCCAACATCCGTGCAGATACACCCACTGCACGCCAAGATACTGAAAGTGGCTTTAGAGTTTTGAGTTCCCAGAGTTCCTCTCTACATCAGAGGACAGGGATTACCGCTAGAGAATCAGATGACAGGGATTGCCACTGGAGAATCAGAGGACAGGGATTACCGCTGGAGAATCAGAGGATAGGGCCCCCTGGCGGGTCACTTGGCAGAGCTCCTTTCCCATCCCAGCACTGTATACAGCTCCCCCCCACACTACACAGGGCTGAAATCACATTCCTTTACACACAGGGTGTATCTGGCTTTTATGTTGCCCTTCTGACCCGTGAAATTATCTGGTCGGAACAGCAGTGTAGTTGCAGTAGGCAGATACACTCTATGTAAATCATGGCTGACTAGCTGTGTTGTAAAATAATGTGATTTCAGCCCTGCAGAGAAGGAACAGTATAGAGTGCTGTAATGGGAAAGGAGCTCAGCAGCCGGGCATAGCATGCAGAGTGGAGGGGGTGGTCAGGGGGCTTTGGGGGGGGCAACTTAGATCTGGGGGGGAAAGCCATGTGACGCAAAATCTGGAGCCTGCAGCTCTTCAGGGCCCCCCCCGAGGAGGTGTTAAGGGATTTGTTTTAGCAATTTCTGAAGGTTTCTCTGTCGGTGTTGGCAGGTGTTGGGAAGGTCACTTCCGAGAGGTGCGTGTCTTTTCCCCAGTTGTCAGGGAAGTGGGGTAAGTAGACATCCCCAGGTGAGGGTACAGAGAATCCCAGCTGGTGACTAGGAGACACTGAGCAGTGCCATACCTCACCAGTGACATCGGTCCCATCGTGGCTACAGGACGGCACTCTCCTCCGCTTGCCTCGCTGAGCTCAGTTACCATTCCATGTTGCCAGCACACAGTACAGACACTTCCCCATCCTGGGCTGTTCTCACCCCGTGCTCCTCTCCATTCAGGAAATGGCTCACAGCTTCTCCCCAGCCAATGGGAACAGAGGGATGTGGACTGTGTGACAGTGGGACCCCTGAGCGTGTCACCTGCTACGTCGCCTGCCACCAGATGCCATCAAGTGCACCCAGCAGAGTCTGTTCTTGCATCAGGTGCCCCCAGCAGAGTCTGTCCTTGCATCAGGTGCCCCCAGCAGAGTCTGTCCTTACATCAGGTGCCCCAAGCAGAGTCCATCCTTACATCAGGTGCCCCCAGCAGAGTCCGTCCTTACATCAGGTGCCCCCAACAGAGTCTGTCCTTACATCAGGGGCCCCCAGAAGCAGAGGCCCTCCTTATAGATCTGTGTCCCTGGCAGCGGAGCCCCTCCTTACATCGGGTGTCCCCAGCTGAGCCCCTCCTTACATCAGGTGTCCCCAACAGATCCGCTCCTTACATCAGGTGTCCCCAGCGGAGCCCCTCCTTATATCAGGTGTCCCCAGCGGAGCCCCTCCATACATCTGGTGTCCCCAGCGTAGCTCCTTCTTACATCTGTGTCCTCAGCGAAGCCCCTCCTTACATCTGGTGTCCCCAGCGGAGCCCCTCCTTACATCTGGTGTCCCCAGCGGAGCCCCTCCATACATCTGGTGTCCCCAGCAGAGCCCCTCCCTACATCAGGTGTCCCCAGCAGAGCCCCTCCTTACATCTGGTGTCCCCAGCGGAGCTCCTCCATACATTAGGTGTCCCCAGCGGAGCTCCTCCATACATCTGGTGTCCCCAGCAGAGCTCCTCCATACATCTGGTGTCCCCAGCGGAGCACCTCCTTACATCTGGTGTCCCCAGCAGAGCTCCTCTTTACATCTTGGGTCCCCAGCAAGGCACCTCCTTACATCTGGTGTCCCCAGTGGAGCCCCTCCTTACATATGATGTCCCCAGCAGAGCCACTCCTTACATCCAGCGTGCCTGCAGCGGAGTTTCCGCCGCCATTACTGTACATTATTAGTAACAGGCCGAGGTAATCAAGATAGAGGCGGAGCCGGCCGAGTGGCTTCAATAGAAATTGAGCTGTGGTGCCACCCACCCCCTCCCGCCCCTTTCCACAACAGGTCACAAACAGACCGGCAGCGGGGCGGAGGGTGGGCGGTGCTGCAACTCAATTTCTATTGTCAGCCACCCGGCCGGCTCTGCCTCCTTTTCTTGGTCTTCGGTAAAATGGCAGCCAGTGTCTCTGCCGGCCACGGACCTCTAGCAGAGGCAGCAGGGAGCCACGAAAAATCGGGAAAAAAGTATTTCCCGGGACATTTCCCGGGAAAAGCTAAAATCGGGAAAAAGGTCCAAATCCCGGGAATGTCCCGGGAAATTCGGGACAGTTGGTAAGTATGCCTTGTTGATTTTTTTTTTTAATATACACTGCTGCTGGTAAACGGACGCTTTTTTCAACTGCCCCTGAACTCATCCAAAGTTATCTTATGTGTACATGTACACAGGTTCGTTTAATGTCGTTTTTAGGCAGTTGCATTTATAGGCATTTCTTTGAAGGCTAAGGCTCCATGCACACTGGATGTTAAAATAACGTTATAAAAACGCCAGTAGCTTTGCAGTGAGTCTTTCAATGTTTTTTAACGTTTATGCAATAGCGTTTATTAGTGTTTTTCCACGTTAGTGTTTTATAACGTTTTTTATTTATTTATTTATTTATTTTTGGATCAAAAACATAAAAAAAACGCTGGTAAGCCACGTTTTTGCGCGTTTATCAACGTTTATGAGCGTTTGGCGTTTTTTGTGGCGTTTTTTGTGTGCTGATAAACATCCAAAAATGTTCATGTGAGCATGGACACATAGGATAACATAGAGGGGAGTTTATGGGCTGCTAACAAAAAGCCCAAACTCCCAAAAACGGCCGTTTATGAGCTTTAGTGTGCATGAAGCCAAAAAATTGAGTTCAGACACCGAAGTTTCCGACGTTTCCGACACCAAACGTACCTAAACGCGTAACTCGTGTTTAGCAGCGTTTCGTTTACCGGCGTTTTTCATTTTTGGCTATTTTGAAAAAATAAAAAATAGAATTTTTTTTTTTCAAACGCTTCTAAACGCAAATGCGGCTAAACGCGGCATGTAAACGTGTCAAAACGGACATTTTAAACATTTTTTTTATGGGTTACTATCTGTCAAATTAAATCGTTCAGGAGAGGTTATAAAAACGTCCCGTGTACATTAAGCCTTAAAATAATGGATAACCTTACAGATCCATATGAAAACCAATAGAAGTTTGACTATCTTATAAAATCTTGTCTGGTCCTCAGAGAATGGGAGGAGGTCATGCATGCAAGGCTTTCTGTTAGCATGCTTTTGTCACTTTATGCAGATTGGCAGCAGGCGCCGGGCACTGGAACATAAAATGTTCTAGCACCCTGCAATGCACTTTAGGGGCATTTCTGTGCAGTGATCCCCTGGCCTCGCGGTGTTTACATCATTTTGTCAGTAGAAGGACACTTTGGTACATAGGGCCTACAAAAAGGTAAGTTGGCTAAGTGGTTAGCACTTTCACCTAGCAGCACGAAGGTCATCGGTTGGAATACCAACCACTACCACTACCTGCCTGGAGTTTGCATGTTCTCCCTGTGCCTGTGTGGGTTTTCACCCACACTCCAGAGACATGTTGGTAGGTTAATTGGTTCCTGTCCAAATTGGCCCTAGTATGTGTAGCCACCTTCTACCTACAAGTAGGTGCTAGATTAGTGTTTTTCTAGATGGTAGGGCTTAGGTGTAGGTAAATTTGGCTAGGCCTGTGTTTCATTTCAGGCTTGGTCGGTTTGATCTGGGAATGGGAGTGTCAGTATAGTGGGGGGTGTGGCCACCTGTACTCTGGCTCAGGGATCCACCTCTGCTTGCATAGGAATTGTTCTGGAAGGGAGGTTGGATCTGAGATGTGAGTGGCAGGCAACCCATGTGAGAAGCCCTGACCAATTATCTTTGGTGTTGGCAGGGGGCAGGTCTCCAATATGGGCTGGGGTCACATGCTTCCGGGGAGATTCACTGAGGAGACGGCATGTAGTGCGGAGGTGGCATCAGGCGTCCCCACACGGGGATGCACCATGCTCGGGGAAGGAATGAAGGAGCTGCTAGGAAGGAGTCCTAGGGAAGGATCTTCATCTCCATGAGAAAGTATCGGGTTCCTGTGACCGGGGAACACAGGACTGGCATGCTGGAGAAGATCAAGTAGAAGAAGTAGCAGTGAAGTGGCGGACGTACTGTAGATCGGCGTCCTGTGACCGGGGAACACAGGGTTTTGATCCAAAGGAGAAGGTCAGTGTAACATAAAGAAGCAAGAGCAGGAGCAAGTAGTGCAGCGTGCTGTGTGTCCAAGGAACACGGTATGAACAGAAATGGACAGTAACTTCCAGAGACTGTGAAGCTGTTTTGTTCTTTGAGCCATGGAAGATAGGCGGTATAGGCCTTTGGCTTTCTGATATGTAACAGGAAAACCACATCAGTCTAGAGGGGAATTATTCAGAGTGATTCTTTTCTTTTAACTGGAAACAACAAGTAGAAAATCTTCAGACAGATATGCCAAGCAATAGAAGAAGCAATAGTCTGCAGTGAAGGTTCTACTGGGAAAAATCCATTTTACTAGGCCAAGGCCATGGATGATTTTCATCAAAGTAAACTCTCTATGGGCATCTCATATTTCCTTTATTTCTGCCAAGTTATATCCTGGTAATAAAGAGAAGGAAAACTAAATCATTGACTGTTTAATGTCTTTTACTAACCAACTCAGCAGCCCTCACGAGGGTACCGCTACATATGAATGTGAGTAAGGGACCTTAGCTCCTTGAGGGCAGGGACTGATGTGAATATACAATACATATGTAAAGTGCTGCATAAATTGATGACACTATATTAGTACCTGTAATAAATAAAATAAATAAGTTCAACTGATCACTATTGCTGGGCAGCTTTCTGGATCCCACTGGCACCACCGATGGGGTAAAAAGACAATATTCCTTCCACTGACACTACCGATGGGGTAATAACCTCACCTACTGAAACCAAGAATGTGGCACTTTTTCTCCCACTGACACTAACACTAGGTCACTATTTCTCACATTGACACCGGCAATAAAAAAACTATTCTTCCCACTAACACCAATTATGGAGCACTATTTCTCCAATTGACACCAATGGTTGGGCACTATTCCTCCCACTGATGTCAACACTGGGGCACTTTTTTTCTCACTGACACCAATGATGGGGCATCATTTCTTCCATTGACACCAATGCTGGAGCACTGTTCCTCCCACTGACATCAACACACTATTTCTGCCATTGACACCAATGATGAGGCAATGGGGTTTACTTACTAAAGCTGGAGAGTACAAAATTAGTCTTACTTCTGCAGAAAAATCAATCAGCTTCTAACCTCAGCTGGTTCAATTAAGCTTTGGCAATCCATCTGGAAGCTGATTGGTTTCTATGCAGAAGTGAGACTAAATTTGCACTTTCCAGCTTTAGTAAATAATCCCCACTGTTTCTTCCTTTGACACCAATGATGGGGCACTATTTCTCCCATAGACACCAATGGAGGGGAAATATTCCTCCCACTGACACCAACAGTGGAGCACTATTCCTTCCACTAACATCAACAATGGTGCATTATTCCTACTAATAACACCAACACTGGGGCATTATTTCTTCCATTGACACCAATAATGGGGCACTGTTTCTCCCTCTGACACTATGTCATTACAGTGTAAGCTGCTCTGAGGTACTCACTGATGTGGAATGGTCTGTGTAATATTTTATTCCTAGGCAAACACATGGAAATAAAATTAATTGATTTTTATTCATTTTATGATTTTATTTTTTATTCTTGACAGACTCTTAAATATAACTTCTTCCCTTGGAAATGTTTAACTCTACCCAAAATGCCATCTCCAATGAGACTTTGAAAAACATGACATTCTATGAAATAACGCGGGCAGTTCTCTTGGTCCCCATTGTTTTCCTGTTTGGCATTTTCGTTTACTTTATGAGTATCATACTGAAGGTCTTCTTCACCACTCCTCGCGTTAGAGAGAACTCCCGCTACATCTTGTTCATTCACATGCTGGTAAATGATTTGATATACATTATTCTTGCATTTCTCCTTTATTTTGGATCAAGACTTAATTTATATTGGCCTCTACCAATCTGTTTCTTGATCATCAGCATATGCACCTGCTCATTTAGAGTGACTCCATACAACTTGGCGGTCATGTCTTTGGAACGTTATACTGCCATTTGCCACCCATTAAGGTATGCTGAACTATGTAATGTACAAAGGTCAAGAGTGGCTATGGTGGTCATGTGGGCTGTGGGCTTTGTGCCCCAAATTATCAGTTTTATTACATTTTGTTTTGCAGCAGAAAAAGAGGCATTTTCTCTCAAAGTTATCTGCGATTGGCCATCGCTGACCATCACTGAAGGACAAGCCATACAGAGAACAGTAGCTGAGGTTGTCAGCTTTCTACTCGTTTGGGGCACTATTGCCTACACGTACATCAAGGTCATAATGGTGGCTCATAAGGTTGGTTCAGCAACATCAGCTTTCAAGGCTGGGAAAACTGTCTTGCTCCATGCAGTCCAGCTTCTCCTTTGTATGTTGGCCTTTACCTATGGATTCACAGAAAAGTTCTTCAGGCAATACTTTTATTTGCTTCCCCTGACTAACTTTTTAACATTCATGTTGCTTCCTAGACTTATCAGTCCCTTAATTTACGGAATCAGAGATGAAGTGTTTAGCAAGCACATGACCAAGTTGTGTCGGTCAAAAAAGTCCCCATCATTATAGTGAAAAAGAGAACACATTATTATAAGTGCACACACAAATTTAAAACTAGGTGTTGTTGATCACCATTAGTCACCGGTGCAGCACATTGTGCACATAATTTTGACACGGCTTTCCTTTCTAAGTCTGGACCATTGTCTGATCATCGGCTAAGGAGATAAAGCTGGACACTAGTTATCCCACAATCTCAAACACCAGTGAGTAAGCAGAAAGAAACAAAATATGGAAGCAGAAGCTAAATGTCCACCAACCCTGTCATCCAATCCCTCCACTGGCTTCTGTCTGCCCAAAGGATAAAATTCAAAGTACTAATAACAAAGTACAAAGACGTCCACAACTATGTCCCGAGCTTCATCATCAACCTTTTCTCAAAATATCACCCAAAGCTTCACTCCTTCCAAGACCTCCTGCTCTCTAGCTCTCTCATCACCTCCTCCCATGCTCTCCTCAAAGAATTCTGCAGAGCCTCTCCCATCCTCTAACTCTCAACCCAAATCTCTACAGCTATCTCCTAATCTGTCTGTCTTTAGGTGATCCATGAAAACTCATTATCTCAGGGAAGCCTAGCCTGTCTCTACCCAATAATCTGAACATTTATGTTCTCCAATAGCTCATCCCTTGTAGTTGTTACCTTTTGTATCACTTAGCCCTCTCTTTTAGATTGTAAGCAGGGTCTTCAGAACTCTCCTGTATTGAACTGTATTGTAACTGTCTCCCTTTACTTTTATATAATAAAAGGTCATGCTCAGTTATTATAAATATCAGACTGCTACAATTTACAAACCCTTCAAAAATTACAACTAAACAAATTGCCTACTCTAATGTACAAACGCACTTAAACTGGCAAGTAATTGTCCTGAAAAAAATAGAAACGGGGGGGGCATGCCCATGCACCAATGGCAAATAAGAGAGAAAAGAAATCAACCTTTGCTGATTATGAAATATATCATGAAAGGAAAGAGAAAGCAAATGAGTGTACGTGTATATACTTATAGGATGGAAAGCATATTGATTCTGTAGAAGAGCAAAAGATGCAAGGATACCCCAATAGTACTAATCTGCTAATATTTTTTAGCCTATCCCTATAATATAGGAGTATCATATGGATGGTCACTATCTACAAGGAGACCTCCCTCTCTCAAACAATTTGACTGGCCAATTACCGTGGTATGGTGTCATGGATTCAAGCCACTCTTTGGTCTCAGTCAAAAAAAAATAATTCTCATACTACTGGGCGATTTGACTGGCCAATTACCGTGGTATGGTGTCATGCATCCAAGCCACTCGTTGGTCTCAGCAAAAAAAGGTAAGTCTCATATCTCCATTGTAACCTACTAGGCAATTTGACTGGCCTATTACCATGGGGTGTTGTCTTGCATCCAAGCCACTTGTTGGTCTCAGTCAAAAAAAGGTAATTCTCATATCTCCATTGTAACCTACTAGGCAATTTGAATGGCATATTACCGTGGGGTGTTGTCTTGCATCCAAGTCACTTATTGGTCTCAGTCAAAAAAGCTCTCATAACTACATTGTAAACTGCTTATTTACCATCCTAGTAAACCATGTTCCCCATGTGACACACCCAAGTAAAGGTGGAAAAAACTGGACATTTTCCTTTCACCACCATGGACCTTATGTGTTTGTTTGTCCTATTATTTTGATTTGGTGCACTCAAATTTTTTTTCCACCTATTTTTTCTACCTTTACTTTGGGGTGTCACGTGGGGCACATGGTTAACTAGGATGGTGAACAAAATTTTACAATGTAGTTCTGAGAGCTTTTTGTTGACTGAGACCAACGAGTGGCTTGGATGCAAGACACCACCCCACACATATGAGAATTACTTTTTTTTGACTGAGACCAAAGAATGTCTTGAATCCATGACACCATAACACGGTAATTGGCCAGTCAAATTGTTGAGAGAGGGAGGTCTCCTTGTAGCTAGTGACCATCTATCCAATACTTTGGGGTGTCACATGGGACACATGGTTTACTAGGATGGTGAACAAGCAGTTTACAATGTAGTTATGAGAGCTTTTTTTGACTGAGACCAACGAGTGGCTTGGATGCAGGACACTATACCATGATAATTGACCCGTCAAATTGCCTAGTAGGTTACAATGGAGATATAAGAATTACCTTTTTTTAATTGAGACCAACGAGTGGATTGGATGCATGGCACCATACCAAATTATAATTAATAATTCGACAGTCAAATTGTTTGAGAGAGGGAGGATTTGTTGAAGATAGTGACCATCTATCTGATACTCCTATATTATAGGGATAGGCTAAAAAATATTGGCAGATTAGTACTATTGGCATATCCTTTCAGCTTTTGTGCGTCGGACTTATGTACACACGATCGGAATGAGAACCTGCTCTCAAACATTAGATGCTGGAAATTCCGACAACAAATGTCCGATGGAGCATACACACGGTCGGACTTTCCGACAACAAGCTCACATCTAACATTTGTTGTTGGAAAATCCTATCGTGTGTACAGGGCATTAGGGTAGTGGAGATTTACCTGAACAACAAGGGAGAAATCAAAGACCACCGGTTTTCCTGTTACCAATATATTGGCACCTGCATGCAGATCGCAAAGGCAGTGTGCTCACCGGCAGTATGAGAAACGTGCATGGAATGCATGTTTCCTGCACCACATTCTTTTGTGAACTGGCCCTTAGAAAAATATAATAATAAAATTGTCAATGTTAACCTGTTCCTGGCCAGCCGCCGCAGTTGTACTGCGGCAGAATGGTATAGGCAGGCGAAGCGCCGTTATGTTACGGCGCGCGCTCGCCCCCCCCCGCTGGCCGCGACGATTGGATTCGATCAGAAACCGATCAATCCCCAGACCAATGAAATCTGGCCTGGACCTGGTGATCGCTCCTGACGAATTATATTGTTCCCCTGTCTGTGTAACTGTAAACACTGACAGGGGAAGTGATATCATCTCCCTCGAGTCAGTCTTTTCTGTTCCGGACCGAGAGGAGAGAGCATCCGAAAAGTGAGTTGCACCAACACTACACTGACACCAGGTCATGTAGGCACACATTCACCCCCCGATCACCACCTGTCACTGTGTCACCCAGTACAGCAATCAGATTTTCTTTTTGATCGCTGTACTAGTGTCATTAGTGATACTAATCAGTGTTAGGGTAATTTGTCTTAGGCCCAGAGAGGACTAGGGACCCCCCCTAAACCCCCCCAATAAAGGTTTAACCCCTTGATTACCCCCTGTCACCTGTGATCACAGTATAAGTGTCACGGGTGGCGCAGTTTAGCTAGTTATATTTTCATAGCGTCAGGGCACCCGCCATATTTTACCCAATAAAGGTTTAACCCCCTGATCACCAGGCAGGTGATCAAAGTTAGGTTTTAGGGTCAGATAGGGTCTCCGTCACCCCAGGCAGCGCCAGGTTAGTGCCAGTACCGCTAACACCCACGCACGCACCATACGCCTCCCTTAGTAGTATAGTGTCTGAACAGATCAATATCTGATCTGATCAGAACTATATTAGCATCCCCAACAATTTAGGGTTCCCAAAAAATTTAGCGGGATCAGCCCAGATACCTGCTAGCACCTGCGTTTAGCCCCTCCGCCCAGCCCAGCCCAGCCCACCCAAGTGAAGTATCGATTGATCACTGTCACTTACAAAACACTAAACACACATAACTGCAGCGTTCGCAGAGTTAGGCCTGATCCCTGCGAACGCTAACAGTTTTTTTGGTAGCGCTTTGATACAGTCGCTGACAGCCAGGACCTTTTTTACCTGTGAGTCTTACTAGTGTACCCCTAAATTTAGAGCCCAAAATGGCAAATCGAAGGTACACTAGTGAAGAGGCCTACACGTTTCTGAGCATGACAGATAGTGAAGAGGAAGTCACTCATCTGTCAGATTCAGGTTCAGAATGCGATCCTGTAGAGGACAGCGGCTCCATGACAAATAGCTCTGACGACGGAGTTGTGGCCCCTGCCAAGGTCAGGCGTACCAGACCCCCATCTTTTTCTGCTGTCGTTGAGGTGCAAGAACCGCAGGTCCATCATATGGAGAAGAGCAGTACTAGCGCCGCTATTCCTTCTGGTGAACTGGCAAGCACCAGCGGCCTAGTACATCCTGGTCCTACATCCAGCACTGCAGTAACACTTGGTGACGTGGCAAGTCCCATAGGTGCAGTTCAAGCTGGCGAGGTGGCAAGCACAAGTAGTGTCCCGCTGCCACCAAGAAGACAAAGACGAGCCCATAGTGCCCTTCCTGTTGCATTCGCCAATCCTAATTGGGAACCCACCACTTCTCCAGCACCCGTACTTCCCCCATTCACTGGCCAACCTGGTATTCAGGTGGAAGCAGTTGATTTTACGTCACTTGATTTTTATTCGCTGTTTTTCACCGAAGATCTCTATAGATCTATTGTGGACCAAAGCAATTTGTCCACAATAGATCTGGTCAATTCATCACCGCTAATCCCCAGCTGACCCTTGCCAGAGATTGGAGACCAATTACAGTCTCCGAATTTAAGACCTTTCTGGGCCTATCCCTCCTCATGGGCGTAACTAAAAAGAGTGAATTGTGGTCATATTGGTCCACTGACCCAATTCACCATACGCCCGTGTTCTCTGCCTCCATGACCAGGACACGATACGAGCAGATCTTACGGTTCATGCACTTCAGTGACAATGAATTCTGTCGTCCTCGGGGTGACCCTGAATTTGATCGGCTCTACAAAATTCGGCCCCTCGTAAACCACTTCAACCAACGTTTTGCAGTCTTGTTTACTCCCGATCAAGTTGTCTGCCTTGATGAGTCCCTAATTAAGTTTTCTGGCCGCTTGTCATTCAAACAGTATCTTCCCAGCAAGCGTGCCAGATACGGGGTCAAGATGTATAAGCTCTGTGACAGGGCCACAGGCTATACATGTAGTTTTATGGTTTACGAGGAAAGAGATAGTCACATAGAGCTGCTGAACTGCCCTGACTACATAGGAAGCGCTGGCAAGATTGTGTGGGACTTGGTGTCACCCTTATTCGGCAAGGGGTACCACTTGCATGTGGACAATTATTAAACAAGCGTGCCACTTTTTAGTCACTTGTTTGATCATCAAATTGGCGCATGTGGCACTGTGTGATCTAATCGCCGGGGCTTTCCCCAGCGGCTTGTAGACTCCCGTCTTAGGCTGGGGGAGAGAGCCTGCTTGAGATGTAATAATTTGCTCGCTGTGAAGTTGAGGGATAATAAGAATATTTTCGTTCTTACCTCCCTTCATGCAGACACGACTGTCCAAATTACTACGGCGACTGATGTTGTGGAGAAACCCCGAGTATAACCAAAATATGGGAGAGGTGGACCTCAACGACCAGTTGTTGGCGCCGTACCTAATTGGCCGTAAGGCCAGACACTGGTATAAAAAAGTGTCTGTATACTTATTTCAATTGGCTTTGCTGAATGCTCTTGTGCTATACAGAGCTTCAGGATGAACTGGATCCTTCCTTAAATTCCAGGAAGAGATCATCAGAGCCCTTCTGTTTCCAGACGGTGCTCTGGCCCAACTTCTCAGTGCAAATGCAGTAAGCCGGCTGCATGAGAGGCATTTTCCGCATGTCCTCTCTGGTACCCCTACCCAAAGAAACCCCCAAAGAAGATGTCATATCTGTAGAAAGCGCGGATTTAGGCATGACACTCGCTTTTATTGTCCCTCCTGTCCTGGCCAACCTGGTCTCTGCATTGGTGACTGTTTCGAACACTACCACACACTAGTTGAGTATTAGCGTAGGGTACAGCACCACACAGTCATAAGCACACGTACACAGGGTCTCGGGGTCTCGAAAGATGTGATAGCCATCACATTCTGAGAGACCCTAATCTGCAACGTTCAGTTTATAGTTTTTTTTACAGTTTTTATAAAAGTGAAAAAAGTGAAAAAAAAAAAAAAACACACACACAAAAACACAAAAAAAAATTAAAATAAAAAAGCCAAAAATAGTTGTGGTTGCATTTTTCTTCTCTCTCTCTATTGTTCTCTCTCTTATGTTCGCTCTCTACTTTCCACTCTACTGTTCGCTCACTATTGTTCTATATCTATCGTTCTCTCTCGGTTTTATTTTTACTGTTTTATTGTATTCGCTTTGCAGGTATAGTATGTTATACTGTAATATATATATCAAAAAAGTCGCGCTAAAAATTAGAGGTTAAAAACTTCATAAAGATATGAAGGTGAATAGTGATCATTAGGTAGATGAATTTCATAAGAGTGCTGAGCAATGTAAATACACGCTTTAAAAATAAATGCTGTTGGTTAAATAGGACACAGAAATCATTGACTATGTCCGTATGAAAGGATCAATATTGCATGACCCAATCGGTGACAAGTAAATATCTCAAATAACTGTAGGGATAATAATGTGACAAATCTGTGACTAAAAAACTGAACCGTGATGAATGAAGAAAAAAATATAATATAAATGAATAAAAAAATAAAAATACAATAAACCCAAAATAAGTCCGTGACTCAACAAAAACAATAATAATGGAAGTCCATCCGTGCTAGATTGATATGCAAAGAAAATAACTTGTCTCCCAGTGCTCTGTGAAATAATGTAACAAAATCTTGCTGTGGTAAAAATTAGAGTGCGTAGACAGACCTCCACCTTTTGGAAAAATTGCTGCCTCTTACCAGACAAAAATGGTCTCTTAATTACAGGAGACCCAGGGAGCGGATGGCTGCAACCCCAGCCAGGGATCTTAAAGGCAGGCACTCAGCATCCAGATCCAGGGACTCTCTCCCACCAGCCTCCGCAAACAAGGAAATGTCACCCTTCTCCTCACGTGTTCAGACTTTGTTACATTATTTCACAGAGCACTGGGAGACAAGTTATTTTCTTTGCATATCAATCTAGCACGGATGGACTTCCATTATTATTGTTTTTGTTGAGTCACGGACTTATTTTGGGTTTATTGTATTTTTATTTTTTTATTCATTTATATTATATTTTTTTCTTCATTCATCACGGTTCAGTTTTTTAGTCACAGATTTGTCACATTATTATCCCTACAGTTATTTGAGATATTTACTTGTCACCGATTGGGTCATGCAATATTGATCCTTTCATACGGACATAGTCAATGATTTCTGTGTCCTATTTAACCAACAGCATTTATTTTTAAAGCGTGTATTTACATTGCTCAGCACTCTTATGAAATTCATCTACCTAATGATCACTATTCACCTTCATATCTTTATGAAGTTTTTTACCTCTAATTTTTAGCGCGACTTTTTTGATATATATATGATTTATGGTTTACTACTTTTTAGTCGCTGCTTATATATATTAGTGTAAGCGCAATTTTTGTTTTTACCTTTCTAGATACTGTAATGTTTGTTTTATTGTTAACCATCATTTGCTTAGCAGGTACGTCATTCAGCTGCAGCGCAGATTTATTTATCTTGACAGCAACAGCGTTTGCTCCCATGATAGATAAAGCCATGACTCCAGCGCTCTCGGAGGTGATTTCACCACCACAGTTAAAAAAAAGAGCATATATGCCGAAGCATGGGGGCAGCAGGGGTGGAGGAGCGATTTGCTCCTACCTTTTGGGGCGGATGCCCCCACGCTTCAGCATATATATATATTTTAGGCACAGATTGCGTTAAAAAATGTTTTATTTTTTACTATGGTTTTTTTATATTTGCTTTGCAGGTATGGTAAGTCTTACTGTTATGCTGTAATGTTACTTTGTTTTATTGTTAACCCTCATTTGCTTAGCAGGTACGCCATTCATTTGCAGCATGGAATTATTTATCTTGACAACAACAGCGTTTGCTCCCACGATACATAAAGCCGCGACTCCAGCGCTGTAGGAGGTGATTTCACCACCACAGTTAAAAAAAAAGAGCATATATGCCGAAGCATGGGGGCAGCAGGGGTGGAGGAGCGATTTGTTCCTACCTTTTGGGGCGGATGCCCCATGCTTCGGCATATATATATTTTAGGCACAGATTGCGTTAAAAAATGTTTTATTTTTTTGCTATTTTTTTTTGTATTTGCTTTGCAGGTATGGTAAGTCTTACTGTTATACTGTAATGTTACTCTGTTTTATTGTTAACCATCATTTCCTTCGCAGGTACGCCATTCAGTTTCAGCGCGGATTTATTTATCTTGAGAGCAACAGCGTTTGCTCCCATGATACATAAAGCCCCAGCGCTGTAGGAGGTAATTTCACCACCACAGTTAAAAAAAAAACACATATATACTGAAGCATGGGGCAGCAGGGGTGGAGGAGCGATTTGCTCCTAACTTTTGCGGGCGGATGCCCCTATGCTTCGGCATATATAAATGGTGCATGTATGCCCATCATTAGAAGTGGGTGAATGAAGGGAGGTATTCTATTGGTGTACATACCCATCGATAAATCTCTTTTTTTCGTTCAGCTCACAGGCTGCATGAAAAAAAATTATTACAATATATGCCCAACAAGGACCAGCAACGTACTGGTATGTTGCTGGACTTTGAGTGGTTATACCAGAATGATCCCTATAGGTTTAGGTATCATCTTGGTATCATTGTTTTCAGCCAGTGGTCGGCTTTCATGTAAAAGCAATCCTAGCAGCTAATTAACCTCTAGACTGCTTTTACAAGCAGTGGGAGGGAATGTCCCCCCCCCCCCACCGTCTTCCATGGTTTTCTCTGGCTCTCCTGTCCCAACAGGGAACCTGAGAATGCAGCCAGCGGTTCCGCCAGCTGACCATAGAGCTGATCAGAGACCAGAATGGCTCCAATCATCTCTATGGCCTAAGAAACCGGAAGCTACGAGCATTTTATGACTTAGATTTCGCCAGATGTAAACAGCACCATTGGGAAATTGGGAAAGCATTTTATCACACTGATCTTGGTGTGGTCAGATGCTTTGAGGGCAGAGGAGAGATCTAGGGTCTAATAGACCCCAATTTTTTCAAAAAAGAGTACCTGTCACTACCTATTGCTATCATAGGGGATATTTACATTCCCTGAGATAACAATAAAAATGATGAAAAAAAATGAAAGGAACTGTTTAAAAATAAGATAAAAAAGTAAAAAAAATAAATAAATAAAAAAAAAAAAGCACTCCTGTCCCCCCCCCCCGCTCTCGCGCAAAGGCGAGCGCAAGTGTCGGTCTGGCGTCATATTTAAACAGCAATTGCACAATGCATGTGAGGTATCATCGCAAAGCTCAGATCGAGGGCAGTAATTTTAGCAGTAGACCTCATCTTTAAATCTAAAATGGTAACCTGTAAAGGCTTTTAAAAATGTATGTAGTTTGTCACCGATGCACGTTTATGCACAATTTTAAAGCATGTCGTGTTTGGTATCCATGTACTCGGGGCCCCATACGCGGCTAGGCTCCCAAAAAGTCCCACACATGTGGTATCCTCGTACTCAGGAGAAGCAGCAGAATGTATTTTGGGATGTAATTCCACATATGCCCATAGCATGTATGAGCAATATATCATTTAGTGACAACTTTGTGCAAAAAAAAAAGTTTGTCATTTTCCCGCAACTTGTGGCAAAATATAAAATATTCCATGGACTCAACATGCCTCTCAACAAATAGCTTGGGGTGTCTACTTTCCAAAATGGGGTCATTTGGGGGGTTTTGTGCCATCTTGGCATTTTATGGCCTTCAAAACTGTGATAGGTAGTGAGGAGTGAAATCAAAAATTTACACCCTTAGAAATCCTGAAGGCGGTGCTTGGTTTTCGGGGCCCTGTACGCAGCTAGGCTCCCAAAAAGTCCCACACATGTGCTATCCCCGTACTCGGGAGAAACAGCAGATTGTATTTTGGGGTGTAACTTCACATATTCCCATGGCATGTTTGAGCTATATATCACTTAGTGACAACTTTGTGCAAAAAGAAAAAAAAAGTTTGTAATTTTCCCGCAACTTGTGGCAATATATAAAATATTCCATGGACTCAAAGTGCCTCTCAGCAAATAGCTTGGGATGTCTACTTTCCAAAATAGGGTCATTTGGGGGGTTTTGTGCCCACTTGGCATTTTATGGCCTTCAAAACTGTGATAGGTAGTGAGGAGTGAAATCAAAAATTTACTCCCTTAGAAATCCTGAAGGCGGTGCTTGGTTTTCAGGGCCCCGTACGCGGATAGGCTCCCAAAAAGTCCCACACATGTGGTATCCCCATACTCAGGAGAAGCAGCACAATTTATTTTGAGGTGTAATTCCGCATATGCCCATGGCATATGTGAGCAATATATCATTTATTTATATATATATATATATATATATATATATATATATATATATATATATATATATATATATATATATATAATTTAGTGACAACTTTGTGCAAAAAAAAAAAGTTTGTCATTTTCCTGCAACTTGTGGCAAAATATAAAATATTCCATGAACTCAATTAGACTCTCAGGAAATAGCTTGGGGTGTCTACTTTCCAAAATGGGGTCATTTGGAGGGGGGTTGTGCCATCTTGGCATTTTATGGCCTTCAAAACTGTGATAGGTAGTGAGGAGTGAAATCAAAAATTTACGCCCTTAGAAATGCTGAAGGCGGTGCTTGGTTTTCTGGGCTAGGATTCCAAAAAGTCCCACACATGTGGTATTTCCGTACTCAGGAGAAGCAGCAAAATGTATTTTGGGGTGCAATTCCACATATAACCATGGCATGTGTGAGCAATATATCATTTAGTGACAACATTTTTTTTTTTTTGTCATTATTCAATCACTTGGGACAAAAAAAATTAAATATTCAATGGACTCAACATGCCTCTTAGCAATTTCCTTAGGGTGTCTACTTTCCAAAATGGGGTCATTGGGGGGGGGGTGTGTACTGCCCTGCCATTTTAGCATCTAAAGAAATGAGATAGGCAGTCATAAACTAAAAGCTGCGTAAATTCCTGAACATGTACCCTAGTTTGTAGACGCTATAACTTTTGCGCAAACCAATAAATATGCACTTATTGACATTTTTTACCAAAGACATGTGGCTGAATACATTTTGGCCTAAATGCATGACTAAAATTGAGTTTATTGGATTTTTCTTATAACAAAAAGTAGAAAATATCTTTTTTTTTCAAAATTTTCGGTCTTTTTCCGTTTATATCACAAAAAATAAAAATTGCAGAGGCAATCAAATACCATCCAAAGAAAGCTCTATTTGTGGTAAAAAAAGGACGCAAATTTTGTTTGGGTACAACTTTGCAAGACCGTGCAATTACCAGTTAAAGCAGTTCAGTGCCAAATTGTAAAAAGTCCTCTGGTCTTTGACCAGCCAAATGGTCCGGGGCTGAAGTGGTTAAAATATGAACATATCCAGTTCAGGAGTAACTAAAGTTCACAAGTCAGGAGTAACTAAAGTTCACAGGTCAGGAGTATATAGCCCAGCATTCACAGGTCAGGAGTATATAGCCCAGCATTACATGTCAGGAGTATATAGCCCAGCATTCCCAGATCAGGGGTATATAGCTCAGCAGTCAGGAGTATATAGCTCAGCATTAACAGGTCAGGAGGAAACAGCTCAGCATCACAGATCAGGAGTATACAGCTCAGCATCACAGATCAGGAGTATATAGCTCAGCATCACAGATCAGGAGTATACAGCTCAGCATCACAGATCAGGAGTATCTAGCTCAGTATCACAGATAAGGAGTATACATCTCAGCATTAAAAGGTCAGAAGGAGTGTATAGCTCACTACTGTTTGCCCTTCCCTAACGATCAGTTCCTTACCTGCTTGTACAGACATGCTGCTTTCCCTTCCCTCCCCTCACATCTATACAGAGTTCCTGTGTGAGCTGTAGAAAATGGGCAGGAGGGATGTGAGGGGAGGATCACAGGAGTCAGCAAAGCCATGCTGCAGAGCTGGCTGCTTGTGTGTGCTGCTCTGCTTGGGATTCGGGAAGGAATTGTTTTGATAGCGGGGTCGGCACTGTGGACACGAGAACTGCCCGTCACCCTCTCACAATCGATGGGTAGATCATGATAGACAGGCTGCTGACCCCCGAATTAGACTGATTTTTTAAATTATATTGAATGTATTGTAACGTAACCTCCGGAGGGGGCACTACTTGGATGGGTCCTTTTGCCCTGCCCATTGATACTGTAACTTACTCTGTACCTGGACCTGAGCAATACAGACACCTGGAACTGTTGGATTTGGCTTTCTTAACCACTTTAATACCGGGCAGTTTTAGCCCCTTCCGCTCAGGACAATTTCCAGCTTTCAGCGCTGTTGCACTTTGAAAGACAATCGCGCGGTCATGCAACGCTGTACCCAAATTTCATTTTCATCATTTTTTTGAGACAGATAGAGCTTTATTTTGATGGTATTTAATGGGGTTTTATTTTTTTCCTAAACAAACGAAAAAAGACCAAAAATGTGAAAAAGAAATTTTAAAAAAGTTTTTCTTCGTTTCTGTTATAAAATTTAGCATATATGATGGGCACTAATGAGGCGGCACGTATGACCCCCAATGGACACTGATAGGTTGCACTGATAGGTGGCACTAATGAGGAGGTACTGATAGGTGGCACTAATGGTCACTGATAGGCACCACTGATGGACACTGATTGGCACTGTTGGGGCTGCACTGATAATCAGGACACTGATGATCAGTTCCCTGATTATCAGTGTAAATGTCCCCTGTCACACTTGCCAGTTACCGGATCTCCTCTCCTTACGCTGTGACAAGTTTGTTTACATGTGATCAGCTGTGATTGGACACAGCTGATCACATGGTAAAGGGCCAATTTTTGGTTGTTAATTTTTGAGTACTTTGAAATACTTTGATCCACACCAGTGAATGTGGGGAGTTAGTTGGTTTTGTAAACATACTGTATTCTCTCGCAGACATCCCAACCTGCAAAAACTAATTTCAGGGACGCGATGCCCCCCCCCCCCCAATAAAATTCAGCCTGATCAGTGCCAATTAAATGGAGCTATTCCAGTGCTAATGAAATGCAGCCTTACCAGTGCCCATAAAATGCAGCCTGATCCCACAGCTGCTGGTCCTGGGGTCTGGCTGCTGGAGCCTGGGGTCTGGCTGCTAAGGTCAAGGGTCTGGGTCTGGCTGCTGGAGCTGGGCTGCGAGTCCTGGGGACTGGCTGCTGGGGCCTGGCTGCTGGAGCTGGGCTGCTGGCCTGTTGGTCCTTGGGTCTGGCTGGTGGGGCCAAGGGTCCGGTTACTGGGGCCAAGGGTCTGGCTGCTTGAGCTGGGCTGCTGGTCCTGGGATCTGGCTGCTGGGACCTGGCTGCTGGAGCTGGGCTTTTGGCCCTGGGGTCTGGCTGCTGGGGCCAATGGTCTGGTTGCTGGGGCCAAGGGTCTGGCTGCTGGAGCTGGGCTGCTGGTCCTGGGGTCTGGCTGCTGGGGCCTGGCTGCTGTAGCTGGGCTGTTGGTCCAGGGGTCTGGCTACTGGGACCAAGGGTCTGGTTGCTGGGGCCAGGGGTCTGGCTGCAGGAGCTGGGCTGCTGGTCCTGGGGTCTGGCTGCTGGTCCTGGGGTCTGGCTGCTGGTGCTGGGGTCTGGCTGCTGGTCCTGGGGTCTGTCTGCTGGTGATGGGGTCTGGCTGCTGGTGCTGGGGTCTAGCTGCTGGTGCTGGGGTCCGGCTGCTAGGGTCAAGGGTCTGGGGTCTGGCTGCTGGAGCTGGGCTGCTGGTCCTGGGGTCTGGCTGCTGAGGCCTGGCTGCTGGAGCTGGGCTGCTGGGCTGTTGGTCCTTGGGTCTGGCGGCTGGGGCCAAGAGTCCGGTTACTGGGGCCAAGGGTCTGGCTGCTTGAGCTGGGCTGCTGGTCCTGGGGTCTGGCTCCTGGAGCCTGGCTGCTGGAGCTGGGCTTTCGGCCCTGGGGTCTGGCTGCTGGGACCAATGGTCTGGTTGCTGGGGCCAAGGGTCTATCTGCTGGAGCTGGGCTGCTGGCCCTGGGGTCTGGCTGCTGGGGCCTGGCTGCTGGAGCTGGGCTGTTGGTCCTGGGGTCTGGCTACTGGGGCCAAGGATCTGGTTGCTGGGGCCAGGGGTCCGGCTGCTGGAGTTGGGTTGCTGGTACTGGGGTCTGTCTGCTGGTACTGGGGTCCGGCTGCTGGTCCTGGGGTCTGTCTGCTGGTGCTGGGGTCTGGCTGCTGGTCCTGGGATCTGTCTGCTGGTGCTGGGGTCTGTCCGCTGGTCCTGGGGTCTGGCTGCTTGTCCTGGGGTCTGGCTGCTGGGGCCTGGCTGCTGGAGCCAGGCTGTTGGTCCAGGGGTCTGGCTATTGGGGCCAAGGGTCTGGTTGCTGGGGCCAGGCCTCTGGCTGCAGGAGCTGGGCTGCTGTTCCTGGGGTCTGGCTGCTGTTCCTGGGGTCTGGCTGCTGGTGCTGGGGTCTGTCTGCTGGTCCTGGGGTCTGTCTGCTGGTCCTGGGGTCTGTCTGCTGGTGCTGGGGTCTGTCTGCTGGGGTCTGTCTGCTGGTCCTGGGGTCTGTCTGCTGGTGATGGGGTCTGTCTGCTGGGGTCTAGCTGCTGGTGCTGGGGTCTAGCTGCTGGTGCTGGGGTCCGGCTGCTAGGGTCAAGGGTCTGGGTCTGGCTGCTGGAGCTGGGCTGCTGGTCCTGGGGTCTGGCTGCTGAGGCCTGGCTGCTGGAGCTGGGCTGTTGGTCCTTGAGTCTGGCTGCTGGGGCCAATGGTCTGGTTACTGGGGCCAAGGGTCTGACTGCTTGAGCTGGGCTGCTGGTCCTGGGGTCTGGCTGCTGGGGCCTGGCTGTTGGAGCTGGGTTTTTGGCCCTGGGGCCTGGCTGCTGGGGCCAATGGTCTGGTTGCTGGGGCCAAGGGTCTGGCTGCTGGAGCTGGGCTGTTGGTCCTGGGGTCTGGCTGCTGGGGCCTGGCTGCTGGAGCTGGGCTGTTGGTCCTGGGGTCTGGCTACTGAGGCCAAGGGTCTGGTTGCTGGGGCCAGGGGTCTGGCTGTTGGAGCTGGGCTGCTGGTCCTGGGGTATGGCTGCTGGTCCTGGGGTCTGTCTGCTGGTGCTGGGGTCTGGCTGCTGGTCCTGGGGTCTGTCTGCTGGTGATGGGGTCTGTCTGCTGGTGCTGGGGTCTAGCTGCTGGTGCTGGGGTCCGGCTGCTGGTCCTGGGGTTTGGCTGCTGGTGCTGGGCTGCTGGTCCTGGGGTCTGGCTGCTGGGGCCTGGCTGCTGGAGCTGGGCTGTTGGTCCTGGGATCTGGCTTCTGAGGCCAAGGGTCTGGTTGCTGGGGCCAGGTGTCTGGTTGTTGGAGCTGGGCTGCTGGTCCTGGGGTCTGGCTGCTGGTGCTGGGGTATGGCTGCTGGTCCTGGGGTCTGTCTGCTGGTGCTGGGGTCTGGCTGCTGGTCCTGGGGTCTGTCTGCTGGTGATGGGCTGCTGGTCCTGGGGTCTGGCTGCTGGGGCCTGGCTGCTGGAGCTGGGCTGTTGGTCCCGGGGTCAGGCTACTGAGGCCAAGGGTCTGGCTGCTGGAGCTGGGCTGCTGGTCCTGGGGTCTGGCTGCTGGTCCTGGGGTCTGGCTGCTGGTCCTGGGGTCTGTCTGCTGGTGATGGGGTCTGTCTGCTGGTGCTGGGGTCTGGCTGCTGGTGCTTGGGTCCGGCTGCTGGTCCTGGGGTTTGGCTGCTGGTGCTGGGGTCTGGCTGCTGGTGCTGGGCTCTGGTTTGCTGGTGCTGGGGTCTGTCTGCTGGGGTCTGGCTGCTGGGGCTGGCTGCTGGAGCTGGGCTGTTGGTCCCGGGGTCGGGCTACTGAGGCCAAGGGTCTGGTTGCTGGGGCCAGGGGTCTGGCTGCTGGAGCTGGGCTGCTGGTCCTGGGGTCTGGCTGCTGGTGCTGGGGTCTGGCTGCTGGTCCTGGGGTCTGTCTGCTGGTGATGGGGTCTGTCTGCTGGTGCTGGGGTCTGGCTGCTGGTGCTTGGGTCCGGCTGCTGGTGCTGGGGTCTGGCTGCTGGTGCTGGGCTCTGGTTTGCTGGTGCTGGGGTCTGTCTGCTGGTGTCTGGCTGGTGGACTGGGGTCTGTCTGCTGATGCTGGGGTCCGGCTGCTGGTCCTGGGGTCTGTCTGCTGGTGCTGGGATCTGTCTGCTGGTGCTGGGATCTGTCTGCTGGTCTGGGGGTCTGGCTGCTGGTGCTGGGGTCTGGTTGCTGGTGCTGGGGTCTGTCTGCTGGTGTCTGGCTGCTGGTGCTGGGGTCTGTCTGTTGGTGCTGGGGTCTGGCTGCTGGTCCTGGGGTCTGGCTGCTGGTGCTGGGGTCCGGCTGCTTGTTCTAGGGTCTGGTTTGCCGGTGCTGGGGTCTGTCTGCTGGTGTCTGGCTACTGGTGCTGGGGTCTGTCTGTTGGTGCTGGGGTCTGGCTGCTGGTGCTGGGGCCGGCTGCTGGCACTGGGGTCTGGCTGCTGGTGCTGGGGTCCGGGTTCTGGGGCTGGGGTCTGGTTTGCTGGTGCTGGGGTCTGTCTGCTTGTGTCTGTCTGCTGGTGCTGGGGTCTGTCTGCTGGTCCTGGGGTCTGGCTGCTGGTCCTGGGGCCCCATCCCAGTCAGAGAATTCCCCAGCAGGAGGGGGGTGGGCAGAGGCAGAGAGAAGACTGGGCGCGGTGATCTGTAGGCGGCAGCAATTAAAAGAGAAAAAAAACGGGCGCAGTGATCTCCTACGCGACAAGTACATGACAGTCCCAGTCTGCCCGGCGGATTGATATAGAAGAGAACTGTCATGTACTTGCACAGGAGATCACTGCGCAGCGGCACCCGAAAGTGGAGAAAGAGTCCGCTTGACTGGGGAAAGTTTTTCTTTTAATTGCTACAGCCTGCAGATCATGGGTGGCGCACAGTCTTCTCTTTGCCTCCGCCCACCCCCCTCCCTCCCTTCCCTGCTGCATTGGCCGGACCGACCCGACCTGAAAAAAAAAGTACCCATGCAGTAGTATGGGCTGTCCCCCCCTCTGCCTCAGCTCGCAGCTACATCCGCCTGTCACTCAGCCACAGATAGAGCGGCCGTCCTCCATTCGGCGCTCGGGCTGCTCTGTCTGTCTGTCTGTGGCTGAGCGACAGGTCCAGCTGGGAGATCACCTTGCACTCGCGGGTGTCCAGGAGCCTGCAACCAAATGCGGGAGACTCCCGCGGCTCGCGGGAGACTTGAGATGTCTGCTCTCGGTTTTCATGTTCCCTTAGTGGTAACATTTTTGTATGTGTAAGAAGGTGGAAGCTGCCCAGGATTGAGAGCCAGGGATGAAGACTTTGCTGGAGGAAGGAGCTGAATGGAGCTGGATCCTCGCAGGGGCCTGGTGACTCTCCTGGGAGAAAGTACAGAGAAGACTGCTAGCCAGCTGGAGATGCTATTTACATTATTGATGGTGTTGGCTTAAGACCCCATTCACACAGGGGCAACACGACTTGCAGGTCGCCTCAGCGAGGCTGAGGCTTCTGTATAGAAGTCTATGCAAGTCGCCCCAAGTCGCCCCCGAAGTCGTACAGGAACCTTTTTCTAAGTCGGAGCGACTTGCGTCGCTCCCCTTAGAACGGTTCCATAGCACAGAACGGGAGGCGACTTGTCAGGCGACTAGGTCGCCTGACAAGTCGTCCCTGTGTGAATGGGCTCTAAAGGTTGTTTACACTGTACAAGACAAGATGGATATCATATGGATCTGAAGTCCGTAGGTGTTGCTTGAGGCATCTGCAGCCCTTATCCCTCTCTGCTTGTGTGTTAAGCAATAACATTTCTAAAACGACACTTAACTACTTAAGGACCAGGCCTATTTTTCAGACTTGGTGTTTACAAGTTAAAATCATTTTTTTCTTGCTAGAAAATTACTTAGAACCCCGAAACATCATACAGCGGAACCTCGTAAAGTTAGCCCAATTTTTTTTTAATATTGTGAAAGATAATGCTACGCCGAGTAAATTGATACCCTACATGTCATGCTTCAAAATTGCGCCCACTCGTGGAATGGCATCAAACTTTGACTCTTAAAAATCTCCATAGGCAAAGTTTAACAATTTTTACAGATTACCAGTTTTGAGTTACAGACGAGGTCTAGTGCTACAAGTATTGCTCTCGCTCTAACGATCGTGACGATAACTCACATGTGTGGTTTGAACACCGTTTTCATACGTGGGCACGACTTACGTATGTGTTCGCTTCTGCGCGTGAGCTCGGCGGGACGGAGCGCTTAACATTTAAATTTTTTTTATTTTACTTTTTATTTTTTCATTTTACACGGTCCTTTTTTAAAAAATATATATATATATATATATATATATATATATTATTCCTAATGCAAGGAATGCAAACATCTCTTGTACTAGAAAAAAAGCATGACAGGACCTCTTAAATGTGAGACCTGGGGTCAAAAAGAACTCAGATCTCACATTTACACTAAAATGCAATAAAAATAAATTTTAAAAAGTATTATTTTTTTTTTTTACAAAAAAATAAAAAATTCTCCTTTAACCTCCCTGGCGGTATGATTATTTCAGATTTTAGGTGCTGAAAGCGGTACAATTATTTTGCACAGAAATTTGGCGTTTTATATTGTAGGCCTGTAATTCTTAGGAATAGTTCACTTAAATCTGTCCAAACAAGAGTCTAGTAGACATCCCGGGTATGATAAAGTTTGAAAAACGAAATAAAAAATTATAATATAATAAATAACTATAAATAATTATAACAAATAATAATATAATAATAATAAAAATTATATAATAATGTAATCAAATCAAAAACACTGAAATTTGCTCCGTTGCAGAATTGTAGCTTTTGTTACTTTTAGTGTTTGATGACGGATCTCCTCACAAATCACTATCGCTCAATTCTGCAAATGATTATAATTTATTATCGCTTTTTTCTAGCTGGTCTAAAACCACTTTTGATGTAAAGAGACAGTTTTGGTTGCTATGGACAATCTCCAGTTTCCTGGCAGAAAGAACAGTTTTATATTTATAAAACTGCATGCAGGACACTGGGCAGACCACTAGGGACAAAGGGGATGTGTCATTATTTGATACACTACTGTAATCTGTAAGATTACAGTATACTGTATCTGTACTGTGTGTTTCACTTTTGAATTTACCGCCGAACTCCGTCCCTGTGCGTCGCAGCGCTCGCAGGGAACAGAGCTCGGCACTGTGAATCGAGCGAGACACAGCGGCTCGCCGATCACAGCGGAGAGACATCGCAGGAACCAGGGGACAAGGTAAGTAAACTCTTCCTGGATCCTGCGATGCAAGCCCGAGTCTGGCTCGGGGATACCACTTTTGGTATGAAAAATCCACCCCGAGCCAGACTCGGGAATACCGCCAGGGAGGTTAAGACCATTGGGCGGAAGTGACGTTTGACGTTGCTTTCGCCATCCAATGTTATTAAGCAGAGTGGGGGCCGACGGCTCCGGTAAGCGTCAGAGACGACCGGAGCGTGGCGATAAAAGTGATCTCGCAGCGAATCTGCCACAGAGACCACTTTTATCTGAAAGCGGACTGCCCGCTGTTGAAGAGGACACTGGTGTTATGGCAGCTATCTGCTGCCATAACATCGGTATTCCACTTCAAACAGCCGAACGACGGCGGGCGGTCCAGAAGTAAAGTGACTGGCAGCCAAAGTTTCTCAATCCTCTATGAACTCATACTTGGGGTAAATGCTCATTGTTGAGTCGCTTAGCCTTGTTTTCATGTATTATGCAAAAAACATAAGAACTGGGGGTGCAGAAAAATGGCAGCGGGTACTTTGGTCCAATGAGTCAAACTTTAAAATATTTGGCTGTAGTAGGAGGCAGTTTGTTCACCAAAGGGCTGGTGGGATGTACAGTAATGAGTGCCTACAGACAACAGTGAAGCATGGAGGAGGCTTCTTTCAAGTTTGGGGCTTCATTTCTGCAATAGATCAATGGTGTCCTCAATGCTGAGAAATACAGGCAGATACTTATCCATCATACCATACCATCAGGGAGGCATTTGATTGGCCCCAAATTTTTTTTTCTGCAGTAGGACAACAACCCCAAACTTGCATCCAATTCCATTAAGAGCTATATTCAGTGTAAAGAAGAATAAGGAGGCCTGGAACAGATGGTTTGGCCCCCACAGAGCCCTGGTCTCAGCATCATTAAGTCTGTCTGGGAATACATGAAGAACAAAAGGAATCATATGTATATATATATGTATATTAAAAGATTACAAAATAAATAGTCCCGGCAATAAAAAAATATATGTAAAAATATGGGGAGGGATTTATAAAGTTCCTTGCACCAGCGGCAGCTCCCTTGGGAGTTGAAGCAAAAACTCTGGAATACAAGTAGAAGAAGGACAAGGTGCGCCAATCTAAGTGCAGTATGTATTTATTGGAGAAATAAAAGAAGGCCAAATAGCTACTCACAGCTTATAAGTGAGAATCAGGCATATAAACAGATATGGAGAAGTCCATGTTCACTATGCGGTCCAAGGTGGACGTGTCAGATGACGCATTACAAAGCTTCCCCTTTTTCCTCAGATCTAGGAAAAAGCGGAAGCTTTGAAACGCGTCATCTGACACGTCCACATGAAATTCATCGAGTTTGCGTTCCATGCCGGGTTGTCCTTCCGGTTCTGGGTCTTTTGGCTTCTCTGAGGACGCACGGTGCCAAGCCGAATTCAAACATCCAGGTCCACCTGCATTTCCATCTGGCTTCCCTGAGGACCTACGGCGCCCAGCCTAGCTAGACATCCAGGCACTTCCATCTTGGCAGTTCACCCAGACACCGCTGGGACGCCTCCACCAATGTAACCTTCGACAGCATAGTGAACATGGACTTCTCCATAACTATTTATATGTCTGATTCTCACTTATAAGCTGTGAGTCGCCATTTGACTTTCTTTTATTTCTCCAATAAAATGTTCTATACATACTGCACTTAGATTGGCACACCTTGTCCTTCTTCCACCAGGCTAGGTACTGTACATCGATACATCACATCACACAACAAAACACACAACGTGTGCACTCTATCAACTAAACAATAGTACACTCATCAACCATTTAGGAAACCTTCTAAATATACAAGGGCCCTATCGAAGGCTAGGATAGAAAAGACACTCTCCAAGTTTCGCCCTAAACACAGTGGTGGCTGGTGGTATATTTTTTTTTTGGGGGGGGGGGGCAAATAATAGGGTTCAATATTAATTTACTATAAAAATGTAAACACTATTAGAAATTAGTTACTCAACTGTGGAGACCCCCTTAGACAGGTAAGAACAATCAAGCCAATAATGTCAATTCACAATTTCCCAGCTTCTGCATTGAGCAAAGAGCATAATTAAGTACAATGCATCAAGCCATTTGTGCGTAAACCCCTTTGGGAAGATGAACAAGTTTTATGTCAACACATCTGCCATCTCCACTCTTCAGGCCTCCAAAGAATTGGTTTAAAATATCAACACATGGCTAAATAAGGTATAAATTGGGGAGCGGTTAAGAACAAGGGAAACACAAGCATATATATAAATACAGGTCATGCATGTATATATAAATAGATATATATATATATACAATTAACACCACAGAAGAGTAGCTGCTCTGAAGAGAGGTTGCCGCCTGGAGGAACAACTCTAGAGTGAGTAGACATTACAAAATACAAATATGTCAGCTGTATAGATCTACATTGTATGTGGTCCAAATAAACTATTTATAGTCTTATTATTTCTGGAGTTTAAGCTTTAATACCACTGGGCAATAAGTGAGGTAGATCTAATAAAACAATAAAGAGTAACAAAATTGGGAATTTCCAGAGGAACAGCTTGTCAAGGGATGCAACATTACCCATCAGCCACATGCAATTACCAACTTATATTTTAACACTTCTGCAGGTACAGGGTCTAAAGTCAAATTGTGTTTTTTTTTTTTTTTGATTGAAAATTAGTTATAGAGTGGAAATCTTTCATTAGGGGCCCTTGTTTCAGTTACAGCATTTTTTTTTTGTGATACGGCACTGCGTTAGTTTAACTGACAATTGGGCGGTCATGCGACTCTGTACCCAAATAAAACGTATGTCCCTTTTTTCCCCACAAATAGAGCTTTCTTTTGTTGGTATTTGATCACCTCTGCTGTTTTTATTTTTGAATTGAATAGCAAATCTGTCTCGCAGTCTATCTCACTGCTGCAGCTTAGCATTACATAGTAGGTGAGGTTGAAAAAAGGCACAAGTCCATCAGGTCCAACCTATGTGTGTGATTATATAAGACTGGGCAATAGCATTGCTTTACTGTACAACAGAACTGGTGTATGCCCCCCATCCCCATCTCTGTCTGAGGTCATGTGTCCAGCTACTTCACAAGAGGTAGTTACGCTATATTACCAAAAGTATATTGACAAAAGTATTGGGACACCTGCCTTTACACGCACATGAACTTTAATGGCATCCCAGTCTTAGTCCGTAGGGTTCAATATTGAGTTGGCCCACCCTTTGCAGCTATAACAGCTTCAACTCTTCTGGGAAAGCTGTCCACAAGGTTTAGGAGTGCGTCTATGGGAATGTTTGACCATTCTTCCAGAAGCGCATTTGTGAAGTCACACACTGACCTGGACGAGAAGGCCTGGCTCATAGTCTCTCACTCCTTCCAAGACCTCCTGCTCTCTAGCTTCCTCAACACCTCCTCCTATGCTCATCTCCAGGACTTCTCCAGAGCCTCTCCCATCCTCTGAAACTACAAAGCCAACCACAACTCTGCGCCGAGCTACCTTACCAAACTCATCCCAAAATATCACCCAAACCCTGCTCTTCACTCCTTCTGAGACCTCCTGCTCTCTAGCTTCCCCGTCACCTCCTCTCATGTTCATCTCCAGGACTTCTCCAGAGCCTCTTCCATCCTGTGGAACTAAGGAGTCATCCACAACTCTGGGCTGAGTTACCTCACCAACCTCATCTCAAAATATCAACCAAACTGTCCTGTTTATGCCTCCTTAGACATTCTGCTCTCTAGCTCCCTCTTAACCGACTCCCGTGCTCATCTGCAGGACTTCTCTAGAGCCTCTCCTATTCTATGGAACAATCTATCCCAATACATTTGACCGCCTTCAGGTAAACCTTGAAAACGCATCTTTTTTACAGAAACCTACACCAACTCTACTTAAATGAAATTTTTCTTTTTTACATCAACTCCTCCCAACACAGTTATTACTTTATGTATCAGTTGCTTTTCTATTTACTAGACATGTGCACTGCCAAAAGATTAGTTTGTTTTCGTTTCATTTGTTTTTTTGGGTTTTTTTTCATTTTTGCGGGTCATTCGTTATGATCGCAATACGTAAATTTGTGAATTCAAAAAAATTAGTAAATATCAAAATTTGTAAATTTGTAAATTCGAAAACTTGAAAATTCGAAAATCTGAAAATAAAAAATAAAATCCGAAAATTAGAAAGAACGAAAATCTGAAAATTCGAAATGATAACTAACTAACTAAGTAATAATAACTAACTTTTAAATTATAGGTATTGGAATTTCCTTTCAAATTTGTCTGTTAGTGAATGTAAGGAATACGAAGTTACGAATGTTGTATCTAAACAAATGGAACGGAATGAATTAATAATAAATAATAATAAAAGGTTTTTATTATTATTATTGTTATTTATTTTATTTTCGCTTCATTTGTTTTTGGTGTTTTTTCATTTTTTTGGGTCATTCGTTATGATCGAAATTTGCTATTTGGAATAAATTCGTAAATTCTAAAATTGGGAAATTCTAAAATTGGGAAATTTGAAATATGAAAATTCAGAAAATCTAAAAATCGAAAATTCGGAAATTCGAAATCTGAAAATTCAAAAATTTGAAAATTCGGAAATTCCAAAAATCGGAAATTCGAAAATCAGAAAATTTGAAAATTTGGAAATTCGGAAATTTGAAAATCCGAAGATTTAATTTGGCTGTTAGTGAATGTAAAGAATACAAATTTATCCAAAGTTCCGAATTATCCAAAATAACAAATGCAGCATTTAAACGAATGGAATGTAACAAATTAATAATAATAAATAATATTAATAAAAAGTTTTTTTTATTATTATTATTATTTATTATTATTAATTCATTACGTTCCATTCGTTTAGATGTGGCATTCGTTATTTTGGATAATTCGTAACTTCGGATAAACTGTTATTCATTACATTAACTAACAGCCAAATTTGAAAAGAAATTCCAATACCTATAATTTAATAATTAGTAATAGTTATTATTAGTTAGTTATTTATTATTTCAGATTTTTCAAATTTTCAGATTTTCGTTCTTATTTTCGGATTTTCGTTCTTATTTTTGGATTTTTGTTCTTATTTTCGAATCTTCGAAATTCTGAATTTCTGAATTTCCAAATTTTTAAATTTTGCATTGTAAAGCATTGTGTAAACTGTTGGCGCCATATATCGTGTATAATAATAATATAATAATTTTTGAATTTCCGAATTTTTGAATTTTCAAATTTCCAAATTTTCAGTTTTGGGATTTTTAGTGTTCTCGAACTTTCGAATTTTCGAATTTCGGTAAAATTTGTTGAACAGGTTTACGTTGCATAAACTGTTGGCGCTATATAAATCGTGTATAATAATAATATAATCATTTTTGATTTTCCGAATTTTTGAATTTTTGAATTTCCAAATTTTCAGTTTTGGGATTTTCAATTTTTAGCATTCTTGAACTTTCGAATTTTTGAATTTCAGTAAAATTTGTTGAATAGGTTTTTTGTTAACTTGAATATTTCCGAATTTGTTGAATTTCATCGAAAAACTAATTCAGAATGAAACAAATTGCACATGTCTAGTGGTCAGAGCTTTGTGCATTTCAGCATCTGTTACAATGCACAGGGATGGGAGAGAGATTGTCTGCTACTGTACTCTTCTAAGGCTTCGTTCACATGTGCAGTCAGGTGGTGGTAAAACCAGCTGCAGTTGCACAAATGCTGTGTATCAAATCTGCAGCAAGCATTAAACAGCATTTTGCATTTGGCCCTGCCCTACCTATCTTGATCTTCTGTCCACCCCTTGAGGTCCCTGGACACTGACGCTCAAAGAGGAGGAAGCAGAAAAAACATAAGAAGCCAATCTTGGTTGCTGTGGAAAAAGCATGCTGATAGGAGAAGTGCTGATATCATTTTGCTTTCTCCTTCCACTGTCCAGTCACAGGCTGGGGGACAAGATCAGTATGAGTAATTTATCAGTAGCAGAGAAAAATCAGGTCTCCTGCCCGGTCAGGGAGGACTGACCTGTGTGGTAGAACTGTATAAATCTCAGCTCCCTGCATTTTATCTGAATCTCATAACCGGTTGACTTTGAAATTATGTCATCAACATGTGTATCGAAAAAAATGATTATAATTTATGTAGGGTTAAGCATTACAAGCCATCATTTCACATTAATCCTTTTATTCTTTTTAAGCCTGAAGGACAGAAGAAGATCTGCAACCACAGAGACATGGTCAACCTCTCAACCATTTACAGTAATGTAACTCAAGGACCCATTCTTGATAATACAACAGAAATTATAAGGGTGACCATCTTGATCCTGATTGTGCTATCTTTCACACTTTTCTACCACTGGTTGGCCATGATACTCCATGTCTACCTCACCTCGCCACACCTACAAGAAATGGCCCGTTATGTGCTTTTTATCCATATGCTCGTCAATGATACGTTGTACCTGCTCATTTCATTTTTTATGTTTGTCTCTTCTGTGTACCTTTTGTACATGCCAGTGCCAGTCTGCTATGCCTTAAGTACCTTTACGACTTCCTCCTTTCGGGTCACACCATACAACCTTGCCATTATGTCCGTAGAGCGTTACAAAGCCATATGTTACCCGTTAAGACATGGTGAAACTTGCAATGTCCGCTGGTGTAACTATATGATTTTTCTAATGTGGGCTTTAGGGTTAGTCCCCATTGCTGTTGACTTTATCGCTATGAATTTCTCTGTTAGCAGAGACTTTTACTCTCTGTATATGGTATGTAACTGGCTCTCTTTATCAAAGAACCAAGTACAAGGCACCATAAGATCTCTGGTCCTCATCCTCAGCTTCTCCATGGTGGGACTCATAATCGGGTACACCTATATCAAGGTCATGATGGTTGCACTCAAAATAAGCTCCAGCAAGTCTTCTGCCTTCAAGGCTGGGAAAACAGTCCTGCTCCACGCATTACAGCTTTTCTTGTGCATGACGTCCTTCTCGTCCACTTTCACAGACATGTACCTGAGAAACAACTACGCCTTTGTTCCATCAGTCAACTTCTTCTTCTTCATGTGTCTTCCAAGGTTCATCAGTCCTCTAATTTATGGGATAAGAGATAATGTTTTCCGTAAATACACTCAAAACATTTGCACCCCTATTTGTTTGAAGGGACCTTAATAGAATTCCAATTATGGAAAAAACAACCTTAGCATGTGATTGGACAATATGTGTATGTATTTACTTTGAGTTCAGCTTTAAAGCCAGCCATACATAGGATCCACATATGGGGAAAGGTCTAGTTTACTTTACATCATCTAGTCTGCACGAAAACGTTTCTTTTAGCCCCGGTTCACACTGCTACCACTTGTGACACAGAAAGTCGCATGACAAGTCAAAACACATTCATTTCAATGGGTGCTGGGGTTGTTCTTGACAATGAAGAACTGATCCGGCTTGTACTTGAGCATCCTGCAATTTATGATACAAGGGACACTACTTTATAGACCAAGCCAAAGTCGCAAAACAGTGAAGTCGCATTAAAGCCACATCAAGTCGCAATGCAAAGTCACACTGGAAGTTGTGAACCGAGCCTTACAATTCAACAATACTGTTTTCATTTTCTGTATGATAAAATCATTTTGTACCGTATTTGCAATTGACAAAGTATACTTTTATTTACCTAACCAACAAAACCTGACATGTGGACATAAAGCATGCACCACTAGATGGCTACCATGTGTGTTTTTCCATCTTCCAAAAACCCTTTGGAGCCACAGAACCTGGGACACTAAATCTGCCCACCCCCCTTCCAGCTTTCCTTCATAGAAAGCACTAAACGTCTCTAATCAAAAGAAATGTTCACATTGCTTGCAGGTGGGACAGCGTGCTTTCATTTAAACTCTTGTTTGGCACATTAGCTTAGTGGTGAGCACTTCTGCCTCGGAGAACTGAGCTCCTTGGTTCATATTCTGGGCAGGACAGCATCTGCATGTTCTCAGTGTGCCTGCATGTGTTTCCTCCCACACGTTAAAGATACTGGTAGGTTAATAGGCCCCTTTCCAAACTAGCCCTAGTATGTATGCATGTTAGATAGGGACCTTAGATTGTAAGCTTCTTGAGAGCAGGAACTGAAATGAATGTGCTGTGTAAACTATTTGCTCTATTTAAATAGTTGCAATAAAGATAAAAACATTTTAATATGGATTATTATGCGGAAAACTGTTGGTTCCTGCTTTTATGTGCTGCTATCAGATGTTAACAGGCTCCTGTCTAAATTGGCCCTAATACAATATTAGTTCCAGAGAAGGGAACTCTTAAGGTGTCAGCATGCCTCCACCCCAAACTCGCTCATCCATGTCTTTATGGACCATACCTTGTGCACTGGACCAAATCATTTGGTGGACGGGGGGGTTATGGTGAGGGGTTGCATTTCAGGGGTTGGGCCTGGCCCCTTAATTCCAGAGAAGGGAACTCTTAAGGTGTCAGCATACCAAGATATGTTGGACAATTTCATGCTCCCAACTTTGTGGCAACACTTTGGGGATGGCCGTTTCCTGTTCCAACATAACTGCGCACCAGTGCACAAAGCAAGGTCCATAAAGACGTGGATGAGCGAGTTTAGGGTGGTGGATCTTGCCTGGAGACTTGAGCTCAACCAGATAGAACATCTTTGGGATGAATACAATATTAGTTCCAGAGAAGGGAACTCTTAAGGCGTCAGCATACCTCCACCCCAAACTCGCTCAACCATGTCTTTATGGACCATGCCTTGTGCACTGGACCAAATCATTTGGTAGACGGGGGTTTATGGTGTGGGGTTGCCTTTCAGGGGTTGGGCCTGGCCCCCTTAAATTCAGAGAAGGGAACTCTTTCATGCTCCCAACTTTGTGGCAACACTTTGGGGATGGCCCTTTCCTGTTCCAACATGACTGCGCACCAGTGCACAAAGCAAGGTACATAAAGACATTGATGGGCGAGTTTGGGGTGGAGGAACTTGACTGGAGACCTGAGCTCAACCCCATAGAACACCTTTGGGATGATTTCACATTCAACACTCTCCTCTTTTGAATTGGCTACTACTGAAGAGGTTACAAACATTTTTTCGGATGTCCACCTAACCAATTGTCCCTTGGATCCTGTTCCCTCACAACTACTACGGTCACCCTCTTCTTCTATCCTATGCTCCCTCACCCACATCTTCAATCTCTCCCTCTCTAGTGGCATCTTCCCCTCCCCTCTAAAACATGCGCAGATCACTCCCATTCTTAAAAAGCCCTCACTTGGCCCCACCAACCTGAACAACTTAAGACCAATCTCATTGCACCCATTCACCTCTAAACTTCTAGAACGCTTAGTCTACAACCGTCTTAGCTCCTACCTCAGTGAAAATAACCTTCTTGACCCTCTCGCATTACTAACTTACTAACTGACATATCAGCATGGATGTCGCACCACTTCCTTAAACTAAATCTCTCTAAAACTGAGCTATTAATATTCCCCCCCCACCCGTGCCCCCTCCATGAATTTTCCATCAAAATCAACAATGCAACCATCAGTCCCTCCCCTCACGCCAGGGTACTAGGTGTAATCCTAGACTCTGACTTGTCATTTCAGCCTCAAATCCAATTGTTGTCAAAAGTTTGTAGAATTCACCTCCGTAACATCTATAAAATTCGCCCCTTTTTAACAAATGAAACCACCAAGCTCCTCATTCACTCCCTTGTTATCTCTCCCCTTGACTATTGCAACTCCCTTCTCATTGGCCTACCTCTCCATAGGCTATTCCCTCTTCAGTCTATCATGAATGCTGCTGCCAGACTTATCCACCTTACCAACCGCTCAGTGTCTGCCAACCCTCTACTCCAATCTTTACACTAGCTCCCAATCACCCAGCAAATTAAATTCAAACTACTAACCACAACATACAAAGCCATTCACAACTCTGCCTAGGGCTACATCACTAATCTTGTCTCCAAATATCACCCAAATCGACCTCTCCACTCTTCTCAAGACCTCCTGCTTTCAAGCTCTCTCATCTCCTCCTCCCATGCTCGTCTCCAGGATTTCTCCAGAGCCTCTCCCATCATCTGGAACTCACTACCTCCATCTATCCGGCTATCCCCTACTCTTGCTACCTTCAGGCGATCCCTGAAAACTCATCTCTTCAGGAAAGCCTATCACGTCTCCAACTAATCTCCTACCCCTTCCACCAGCTCATTCCCCACAGTTACAACCTTTTGTACCACCTGCCCCACCCTATTAGATTGTAAGCTCTTCTGAGCAGGGCCCTCTTAATCCTCTTGTATTTTATTGTATTATAACTGTATTGTCTCCCTTTTATATTGTAAAGCGCTGCGTAAACTGTCGGCACTATATAAATCCTGTATTATAATAATAATAATAATAATTTAGAGTGCAGACTACGAGCCAGGCCTTCTTGTCCACATCAGTGCCTGACCTCACAAATGCGCTTCTGGAAGAATGGACAAACATTCCCAAAGAATCACTCCTAAACCTTGTGGACAGTCTTCCCAGAAGAGTTGAAGCTGTTATACAGTATATATATACTGTATATACTTATGCAGACACACGTATGTGTGTTTAAACCCTAGGGTGCACACCCTAAGGCAGTGATGGCAAACCTTAGCACCCCAGATGTTTCGGAACTACATTTCCCATGATGCTCATGAACTCTACAGTGTAGTTGAGCATCATGGGAAATGTAGTTCCAAAACATCTGGGGTGCCAAGGTTTGCCATCACTGCCCTAAGGCAATGGTCTTTGCACACATATGCTGTGGCTCCCTGAGTAACCACAACCTCCCAGTGTATAGGCGTGCACATGGGACTGGGCACACTCTAATCACCAGGGTTGCCAACCATCTGGGAACTGACTGCACTTGTCTAACCCAAGTGTCTGTGACACTCTCTCACACTGCCCAGAGCTAGTACAGTACCCCCCCCTCCACACACACACACAAATGGGAGAGAGGAGAGGGTTCAATCTGCTCCTCCTCCTTCTGCCTTTACCCCTCGGTGTCTGTCTACACTCCAGTATCCATGAGGTAGTGGGGGGCGGCACTCATGCGCCCTTAATGGATAGGTGACAGGGACATAGATTGCCAAGGCTCATTGATGTGTGTGGGGAGGGAAGGCTTGCCTGTGTTGTTCGATCCTATAGAAGAGCTACTGTAGCACATATTTCTGAAAACGTTAATGATGGCTCCAATAGAAAGGTGTCAGAACACACAAAGCATTGCAGTTTGTTGTGTATGGGGATGGGGAGCCATAGACTGGTCAGGGTGCCCAAGCTGACCCGTGTCCACAGCCAAAAGTGCCTACAATGGGCATGTGAGCATCAGAACTGGATCACGGAGTAATGGAATAAGGTGGCCTGGTCTGATGAATTCAGAAATGGTTGGAGGAACAACACAATGAGTTTGAGGTGTTGACTTGGCCTGAAGATTCTCAAAAACTCAATCCAAAAGTGCACGTATGGGATGTGCTGGAAAAACAAGTCCAATCCATGGAGGCCCCACCGTGCAACTTACAGGACTTAAAGGATCTGCTGCTGAGGGTTTGGTGCCAGATACCGCAGCATACCTTCAGAGGTCTAGTGGAGTCCATGCCTTGATGGGCTATAGTGGTTAGTCATAATGTTTTGACTGATCAGTGTATAATTTATAAGACGCAGTTTTTAAACATGTCCTATGTCCAACCATCCAACATATTTAATCAGTGTAGTAGAAGTCGGTCGGTGGGAATATATGGACCTCCGGGGGTCATACATATGAATGTATTTTTGGGGGTGTCATCCATATGTTGGTAAGGAACAGCACCCCTGTTGGAGCAGACCAGAGTATCTTCTGCTTTTATGCTGGAGTTCCCACTGATGCTGGTGTTATCTCTCACACACTGGTGATAACTCGGGCAGGCACATGCTGGGTAAAGTGGAAGGCCATCAAAACATTTTACTGAAGGGTCGCTTTCCCCGATGCACCTGTGTTGCAGCGCTGGAGTACTGTAGGACATGATGTACTGTTGCTACTCTCATTCTTGTGCTACAGATGGAGGAGAAGATGTTGCAGGGGGAGTGGCTATAATTGTCATTGCTGATTCCAAACCCCATAGCTTGTCAATCAGCACCTGACCACACCTAGTCATGCCCACTGCTATCATGATTGACAACACTGCCTCTGCTGCTAAAACCCTCCAACTGTAAGCTGCAGTGTCTGGGTGGGGGAGCGTGTGAGACACAAATAAAGGAGGATTTGGTTCAGCCAAGGAAGGTTTTTTGTTCACTTTATTAGGCTTGTGTATCACATAGCAGCTGGATTTGGTCCTACAGGAGCCTTTAGTTGCACTTAAAGTTGAATGGTCCCTGTGACCTGTGATACAATAATTGTCATATCTATGAGAAGCAGAGACAGGACAAGTCCACTTCATAGCTGCTCATTCAGATAAAGGATTCTAATGGGAAGAAAAAAAATCAAACCCAAAAACAATCCAGCAAGATGCATTCATTTCGTAGACAGACAGCTTGTGAATAAAATATTTATATGTGTTGTGTCTAAACATGGTTCAATAAAATGAAAAAATAAATATATCTTACATCCTGCTAAGAAAATAATGATCTTTCCATAAACAAGAAATGTACAAAATTTTGGATTAGCAAACTCGTCACCTGTGTGGGTTTCCTCCGGGTACTCTGATTTCCTCCCAATTGGCTCCATTCTAAACTGGCCCTAATATGTGTATGTATGAATGTGAGTTAGGGACCTTGGATTGTAAGCTGTTCAAAGGGGCTGATGTGATTGTACAACATGTAAAGTGCTGTGTAAATTCTCTGTGCTATATAAATTTCTGTAATAAATAAATGAATAAATGTACAGTACATCAGATCAGACATGTCAGTGAGGTATAGTCGTGTCATTCTTCACAAGGAGGAGCCCCCTGGCAGTGAGACAGAGAAGTGCATTGAGACCGGAATGTGATCCGAAAGTCCGGCCAGTTGTGTGATGAACTGGAACTTGTTCACAGCCTTAAAAAAAGAAGATACACACAATCAGGAATTACAGTACCTCACAAAAGTGAGTACACCCCTCACATTTTTGTAAATATTTTAATATATCTTTTCATGTGACAACACTGAAGAAATGAAACTTTGTTACAATGTAAAGTAGTGAGTCTACAGCTTGTATAACGGTGTACATTTTCTGTCCCCTCAAAATAAGTCAACACACAGCCTTTAATGTCTAATATGCAAGTGTAGGCGCAAAAACTGAAAAAGAGCAGTAAAACAACCCTTATTCCATACGTTAAATAAAAGGAACAAGTCAATTACTGTAAACATAAAAAACTATAAAAATTATTATTATAAAAACCATCTCAGGTAATAAAATATTCCAAAACAATGGCACAAGACGGTCATGATGATAAATGTATATATATGTATAATTAAAAAAAAAAAAAACACGTATATACAGGAAAGTCCAAACCAGGACAGAGAGTCCACATGTAGGGCTGCCTTCAATGGGAACTGAAACTGGGTTCCAAATCCTGAGGAGAAACACAAAAGAGAGAGAGGCGCCTCTGGGTGTAGACTTTAAAAAACAGTTTATTGAATAATCTTGTGTCAATCACACTCACGTTTGGAAGATCATAAAAAGGCATATATATGTAGAGTATCCATCAAGGGAGGTATCATCAGGTCGGTCAGAAACCTTGTCTACTGGCTGCTCTGCCTGCGTGTGGAGGGATATTGCTTGAGATGTTAAAGCCGGCTGCAATACCGATAAAAATCCAAAACGAGGCTCAGAGCGCAGATGGAAGATAGGCAAGGAAAAATGACGTCACTGGCAAGCGACGCGTTATCCGGGCGTACGGGCTGCGATGACGTGACAGCCGCACCCCTTCATCAGGCTATGGATGGATGCAACTGGAGGCAATAAGAAGGGAAAAGAGGAGGAGTGAGCAAATTGAGCAGTACCGTGATTGGTCCGAATGGAACTAGATGACAAACAGGAAGAGGGAGTGGCCGCAATAGTACTAAAGGAAAGGAAAACGATGTGTGGCAGAAAGTGTCAGCAACCCCTTGCTGACACTACACCCATACCCTTTCCACTTAATCAGATACTGCAGTTGGTTCCTCTTTTTTTCTACAGTCTTCAATAGCTTCCACCTCATATTCCTCATCTCCATCTACGTTCAGGTGGACCAGACCCCCTATCAGGAAAGGGAATACTGATACTACAGGCGACACATAAAATACAGGTTTTTTTTTCAAAGAGTCTGGTAAAGATAGTTCCTACGATATCTTGTTTAGTTTTCTCTTCACCGGGAATGGACCTACGAATTTGGGTGCAAGCTTCTTTTGATGGACATGCCAACCTGAGGTTTGCCGTAGATAGCCATACTCGATCACCTAACTGGAGGCTCAGTTCCCCTCTTCTCCTTTTGTGGAACGCTTTTTTGTTATCAGCCTGTGCCTTAGTCACTGCTTCTTGTAATACCCAATTATTGTGGTTAAGGAAATCCATCATGCTCTGAACCGCTGGAACTGTAGATTCTGGAATAAAGTCAGGCAGAAATGACAGGTGAAAAACATAATTGGCAAAGAAAGGGGACTGTCCTGTGGTTGAATGACTGACGTTATTGTATGCAAATTCTGCCAGTGGTAATAGTGACACCCAGTCATCCTGGACAAAGGAGGTAAAACATCGAATGTACTGTTCCAGTGTTTGGTTAGTTCTTTCTGCTTGTCTGTTGGTTTGAGGGTAATAAGCTGACGACAAGGATAATTCAGTCTCCAGGACCTCACATAAGGCCCTCCAGAAATGTGACGTGAATCGATCAACTCGATCGGATATAATGTTTTCAAGGACTTTGTGCAGCCTCATGATCTCTTTGATAAACACTCGAGTTGTTTCCATGGCAGAGGGTGTGTTTTTCAGAGGCAAAAAGCGGGCCATCTACAAAGAATGGAGTGCATCCTTCAGAAGGTGGAAGTTCTACTATGAAGTCCATAGATGTCATTTTCCATGGCCTATCAGGGACTGGCAAAGGTTTGAGCAAACAGCAAGCTCTGCTTCTTGCAGTTTTACTTTGAGTACAGACAGCACATGAGTTTACATATTTCGTACAGAATTCTTTCAAGTCTGGCCACCAGAATGTGCGTTGTACCAAATCAAGAGTCTTATGGATCCCAAAGTGGTCTGCCAAAGGATAGTCGTGAAGAAGTTTTAAAACAGTCACCCTTACATTTTCTGGCACAAAAATCTGGTCCTCCCGCCATAGCAATCCCTGTTTAGATACCAATATGATTCCTGGAGGGCAAGGGATACCCATCAAAGCTTGCTTGATCTGTGACAGAAGATCCATTTGTAATAACAGAAAGTTACCTGCAAACAAGATGGTATCCAGGACAGATGGTTCTTTGGGATCATAGTACATACGGGATGTGCATCTTTGATCCAGGTCTGTAGGTTATGTGGATTACGAATCTTGAGAAGAATAGTGCCATCGAGCTTGAAAGGGCTTTAGCCACTTGACAGACCCCATGTATTCAAGATTCTTATGATCAGTATATATATAAATATTGGATGTGCCGCTCCTTCCAACAGGTACCTCCATTTCTCTAGGACTGCTTTGATGGCAAGTAGCTCCTGATCCCCCACATCGTAATTTTTCTCCGCCAGGGAAAGTTTGCATGAGAAGAAGCCCATGGAATGCATTAAATCCTTAAAGAGGAAGTAAACCCTGATGGGTTTTACTTCCTCTTTTGTTCCCTGCAAACCCTGCAAAGTAAAAGCATAATGGGCTAGTATGCATCGCATACTAGTCCATTATGTGGCACTCACCTGCAAATGAAGCCTGCGCTGTCCACGCTGGTGGCCGCATCCATCTTCGCCCCTCTTCCTTACGGGGCCACGGACTCTGGCTGTGTGACTGGCCGGAGCTGCGTGACGTCAGCCCTGCGCATGCGCACCGGAGCCACCAGTCACGGCACTTGCTCAGGAAGAAACAGCTCAGAGGGCCGTTTCTTCATAATGCATGCGCCGATGACATCATCGGCACACTACAAGGTAAATATCTCCTAAATGACTCACGTTTAGGTGATGTTTACAGTACCTATAGGTAAGCTTAGAATAAGGCTTACCTATAGGTAAAAGTTCTAAAAAGGGGTTTACAACCACTTTAAGGCTCTGGCGTTGCGAGACAAGTGCCCCTACTGCAATTTTCGATGCATCTACTTCAAGTATATATAGCAAAGATGGGTCAGGATGATGGAGGATAAGGGCTGAAGTGAAAAGTCTCTTTAGTGTCTCAAATACATCTTGTGCCTCGGGATTCCAGCAGAATGATAGCAGAGAATCCCTTAATAAATTTCCAGTAGAAGTTTGCAAATCCCACAAATTGTTGCACCCCTTGCTTATCTGTGGGTGTGGGCCAGTCTAATATAGCAGAAACTTTTTGAGAGTCCATCTTAATTCATGCTGTCTAAATCAGAGCCCAGGAATTGGATGCTCTGCCGCTCAAATTCGCACTTCTCAGGTTTAGCATTTAGTCAGTGTTGGTGGAGCCAGCACAGAACACTCTTGACATGTCCTTGGTGCAGATCAAAGGATACAAAGAAAATCAGGATGTCATCCAAGTATACAATTATGAAAATGTCCAGAAAGTCCCTAAATACATCATTAATGAAGTGCTGGAAGGTGGCAGGAGCATTACAGAGGCCGAAGGGCATGACCAGATATTCAAAGTGGCCAAATCTGGTACGAAAAGCTGTTTTCCACTCATCCTCTTCGTGGATACGGACCAAATTAAAGGCTCCTCGCAAGTCCATCTTAGTAAAGACGGTTGCAGACCTTAATCTTTGGAAAAATTCTGGTGCAAGAGGAAGAGAGGAAGGGGATAGAATCGTATTCAGTTCCCAGTAATCCACACATGGTAGCAAAGAATGGTCCTTCTTTTCAACGAAAAGTATTCCAGCTCCTGCCGGAGATGTAGATGGGCAAATAATCCCCTTTTTTTTAGGTTTTCGTTGACATATTCCTTCACAGCTTCCCGTTCCTGTTCTGAGAGTGGAACCATTCGCTCGAAGGGAATTGCGGCTTCAGGAAGCAGTTCAATCGGACAGTCATATAGCCAATGTGGAGGGAGAGTGTCAGCCCTTCGCTTGCTAAAGACATCAAACTATTTATGATAGAACTCAGGCACAATTTGGCACATCGCCCGATCTGAGTCCATGCATAACAGGGTCATAAAAGAATCTGGAGGTTCTGGCAAACAATGTTCTCGACAATAGTGAGATGGGAAACTGACTTTTCTGGTAACCCAATCAATTTATGGATTGTGGGCTTGCAGCCAGGGTAGGCCCAAGATAACAGGAAACAATGGGGATGTAATGGTATCAAGGCTTAACAGTTCTTTATGTTTGGTGGAGGTAACTACAGGTAATGGAGGTGTCTCGTGAGTTACCAGTCCTGAATTAATACATGAGCCTTCTGCCAGGTAAACTGAAAGGCCTTGAGTCTTTGGTTGTAGAGGCATGCGTTGCTGGGCTGCAAAAGTCAAGTCAATAAAGCAACTGCATGCTCTAGAGTCAATATTAACATTGATGGGAACTGTTCCCTTTGGCAGCTGGAACGAGAGTGGAAGGGCTAGGTAAATTGTAGGGGTAGTCAAGTACGACAGGTAACAAGAGAAAAAGCTGGACACTTATGCATCTTTGCGGACAGGTGCGCACATAATGGCTTCCCTGCAATACAGGCATAGGTTGTTTTGTCATTGGCAAAGGCATTCCTCCGATGTCAGAGAAGGACGCATTAGTCCAAGTTGCATGGGTTCTGGAACGTCAGGTGCAGGATTGACAGGAACAGGGCTGGCAGGAACAGAGCTGGTAGAAGCAGAGTGAGCAGAAGTTGGAACCCTTGATGTCATCCATACAGGATGGAACTTCTGGGTAGATCTTTCTGTCCTGCCTTCATGGAGTCGTTGGACAATGTGGATGGCTAAAGTAATTAGGACCTCTGTGGTGTTTGGTACTCTGACCTGAGTTAGTTCGTCTTTGAGACTTTCAGAGAGGCCTAGGTGAAACTGAAGTCGCAGAGCTGCATCATTCCACTGTGTATCTGTGCTCCAGCTTCTAAAGTCCGTAACATAGTCCTTGGCCACTCTGCGGCCTTACTGGAGCGCATGGAGAGCAGCTTCTGCTGTTCTTTGCAGATCGTCATATAACTGGGCCATAGTATCAAAGAAGGCTGTATAAGGCTGGAGACCGTGCTGGTGAGCCCTTATGAGGGGCTTGGGCTGCTACCTCTGGGTACAGCCTTAAGGTTGTTTCTGCAGGTACTTTTGAGGATAGGTCAAAGGAGCGCCCATCCACTGTTTGAAGAGAACGATGCGCGGATTCATGCTATGTCATTCTTCTTTGATGCTATTGAGGATAGGTCAAAGGAGCGCCCGATATCCAGTAGGAAGCGAAATGACGGTGAATAAGTGGTTGTTTAGTTGACTTTCAATAAAACAACCACTTATTCACTGTCATTTTTCTTCCTACTGGATATCAGGCGCTCCTTTGACTTATCCTCAACGGCATCAAAGAAGGATGACTGTCACAGATCAGCTGCGGAGCTGATCTGTGTCTTACCTTTATTGCTGTAGGTCGGCTGGCACCTGTTGTTCCACTAGCTTGTGTTCAGCTCTGCTGCCCTCTGCAGCTATGGGTGTTGCCGGCTTCAACTGTTGCTTAATATATAATTCCTTCATGCTACTTCCTGTCCAGCCCCTCATGTGCTTCTCTCTGGTTGCTTGAGCAACGCTTGTTTCTGAGCTCCCTTCTTGTAACCTGCTTTAACCTGACCTCTCGTGAACTGATCTCTTGTGTACCGACTCGGCTTGTTCTGATTACATTGTCTGCAGCCAGTCCTGACCTTGGCTCGCTATCTGGCTCTCCTTTGCTTCATCCATCCATCCTTGTCTGACTGTGTCTTCTGGTACTTCCCTAGCGAGCAGGGTGAACCCGGGGGTCGTGACCTGGGGCTAAGCCCAAACCCTGGTGAGGGGTTCCCTTTCAGAATACCGGCTGGCCCTTATCGCTTCATTGGTCCATTTCCTATTCTCCGTCAGATCAATCCAGTCGCTTTCAAGCTCCGTCTGCCCTCTCATCTCAGGATACCCAACACCTTCCATGTCTCCCTACTCAGGCCACTGGTCCTCAATCGCTTCTCTCGGCCTTCTTCTCACCCCACTCCTGAGGCTGATACCACGGATCAGTATGAGATTAAAGAAATATTGGACTCCAAATACCCCCGAGGGAAGCTGCTATATCTGATTGATTGGAAGGGCTATGGTCCAGAAGAGAGGGCTTGGGTTCCTGCAACGATTTCTCAGCCCCAGGCTTGGTGACCAGATTTCATCTGAAATTTCCCTCCAAGCCAGCCCCCAGACATGTAGGGGGACCTTGTAAGGGGGGGGTACTGTGACAGATCAGCTGCGGAGCTGATCTGTGTCTTACCTTTACTGCTGTAGGTCTGCTGGCAACTGTTGTTCCACTAGCTTGTGTTTAGCTCTGTTGCACTTTGCAGCTATGGGTGTCGCCGGCTTCACCTGTTGTTTAATATATAATTCCTTCCTGCTACTTTCTGTCCAGCCCCTCATGTGCTTCTCTATTTAAAAGCACGCAGCTAAGCCCAAACCCTCGTGAGGGGGTCCCTGGCAGAATACCGGCTGGCCCTTAGACTCTACGCTCTGGGGGATCCTGTGTCACCTGCTCGCCTATGCGCTCGCTGTAAGTGATACCGTGACATTGACATAGCATGAATCTGTGCATCGTTCTCCTCGAGCAGTGGATGGGCTCAGGCAGTGGCGGCTGGTGAAGTTTTAAGATGGGGGCGCCAGACCCCGCCCTTCCTTTTGACCCCTCCCACTTGGTAAAATGGGCGTGGTTTCATTGAAATAGTGGGCGTGGCTCTAGGGTGGTGTAGTTAGCGTCTGAGATGAACGAGGGATGGAGGGAGAGAGGGATGGAGAGACAGCAGGCCCAGATCCTACACAACAATAGAAATATGTGTATTCTAGGAAGTTTAACAATCAGCAGATAAAGATACTCCAAACACCAACCGTTAGCACTTCAATCATCCCGGCACCATAGTTGTTATGGTGTCAAGATGATCGAAGTGTATTATTTCTATTATTACATTGTAATATAAAATGAAATCATTCAACTCACCATAATGCAGAATCAGTGAGAGCCCTGAGCATGTCACTAGCCATGTCGCCTGCCACCAGATGCCATCAGGTGTCCCCAGTGGAGTCCGTCCTTACATGCAGCCTGTGTCCCATAAAATGCAGCCTGTGTCATACAAAATGCAATCTGCGTCACACAAAATGCAGCCTGTGTCCCACAAAATGCAGCCTGTGTCCCACCGAATGCAGCCTGTGTCCCACCAAATGCAGCCTGTGTCCCACCAAATACAGCCTGTGTCCACCAAATAAAGCCTGTATCCACCAAATGCAGCCTGTGTCCACCAAATGCAACCAGCTTGTGTCCCACCAAATGCAGCCAGTCTGTATCCACCAAATGCAGCCTGTGTCCACCAAATGCAGCCTGTGTCTCACCAAATGCAGCCTGTGTCCACCAAATGCAGCCTGTGCCCACCAAATGCAACCAGCCTGTGTCCACCAAATGCAGCCTGTGTCCACCAAATGCAGCCTTGCCTGTGTCACATCGAACCCCCCCTCTTCCCCTCTGTTCTCCATGGGAGCAGCACAGCGGTACTTACCTTGCTGTGTGGTGTCCTCTCCTACTGTGTGGGCAAAGGCATCAGCGATGGAGGAGTCCACTCCTCTCATACTTCTGGTTTTCTCTCTACCGGGCGCAATCGGAGAGAGACAACAGGAAGTGACATCAAACTGAGATGTCAATCAAACCGCCCGGCTGTAGTAATAGATACTACGAGCGCCGGGCGGAAGCTACTCGGCGCCTCGGAAAGCGCCACAAGGCGGGATAAACGCCCGCAAATGAAACGCCGCGTCTGCAATCTTGTGATTGCATAGACGTGGCGCTTCCCATAAGTGCACTGTGTCCGGCGTCGCACTGTGTCCGGCGTCGCACTGTGTCCGGCGTCCGAACACAATGCACTTAAGGACCTTTTTTTGTATGTTTTTTTTTAAAGGGCCAGTATTAAAAATGTTTTATTTTATTTTTTTTACATTTTTATTATTTTTTTGACTGCCTGGAGGGGGGGGGGCGGCGCCCATCCGCCCCCTATGAACGCGCCACCACTGGGCCCCGGTCTGAGGTTCACCTTGGAGCAGTGAAATAATGAACCCCACTTTAGTGGCTTCTAAGGAAATGCATTAAAGCTCAAGTGCGAATCCAGCCTTACTTGGTTAATAATTTTATTTATATGTATTTTTAAAGGAAATCTGCAAACAAGTGTGATGAAATCCTTGCAATTTACTGTATGTCGTTTATCAGGAGAAGATTGTTTATTTCTTGACAAAACTAGAATTTTTCTCTAATGACTACAGATTCTTTAAAACATCACATTGTACTCCGGAGACTCATTATTACATAAAATAAACTGGTGCTAACACATGAAATCCAGGTGGTAAACCTCTTGGGATCTCCTTAGTGACCTTTCAAGACAATGTCAAAACAGTTTTAATTGTTTAACTATTTTAAAATAAAATGTGCTGCTTCTACTACAGTATATGTAATATAAAAAAGGGGCAATAACATAAAATCTTTAGGGAGCCTGGGAGGAAATAAATACTATATCTTACTGATACTGTGTTCTTATATGTGCCAACGTGCGGACTTAAATGCTAACACTGCTTTTGTAAGTATTTCTTTTGTTTTGTTTCGAAAATGCAATCTCATAGATTTATAGAAAAAAAAAATCACCAGAAAATTATACGAAATAATTTTTATTTGCGGAACCAATATATGAATCAGACGTTTCACTTTTTTCATGGTGGATAGCAAAAGTTACATAGAAACAGAAAAGTGACGGCAGAAAAAGACTGAGTAGTCCATTGAGTCTGCCCATTTTTTTTTGTTTGTTTGTTTGTTTTTTGTTATTTTGTTGTTTGTTTTGTTTTTTTGCTTTTTTAATTTTTTTTTTGCTTTTTGTTTTTTTTTTTTTTGTTCAGTTTTGTTTTGTTAATGTTATTGTTTGAGTATAGATCTATGTTTGTCCCAAGCATGTTTGAAGCCATTTACTGTTGACTGTCTCACTACCTCTGTTGGTAGTTTATTCCAATCATCAACTACCCTTTCAGTAAAATAATACTTTTCCAAGATTAGTTTTGAGCTTTCCTCCGGTTAGTTTGAGGTCATGTTTACATGTGTTCGTGATTTTGGTTTCGTATTGAAAAAACTGCCCTCCTGAACCTTATTCACCCCCTTGTATTTAAAGGTTTCAATCATGTCTCCCCTTTCCCTTCTTTCCTCCAGACTGTACATATTAAGTTCCTGAAGTCTCTCCTGATGTGTTTTATCGGCCACACCTTTCACCATTTTTGATTTATTTTTTAAAGCGGAGTTCCGCCAAACAAAAAAATATATAAGAGTCAGCAGCTACAAAAAGTGTAGCTACTGACTTTTAATAATCAGACACTCACCTGTCCCACAGGTCCAGCGATGCGGCCGTACGAAGCCCCGCTCCTCTCCCCCTCCTCTCCACAGCGCTGGCATTCTTACTGTGGGCGCCCGGCTGTGGCTTCACAGTCGGGCACGCACTGCACATGTGCGAGCCACGCTGTGTGCTGTGAATGGCCGTGCAATCCTCCAGGACCAGTGACGTGTCCCAGAAGATTGCAGGGAGGGAGGCGATCTTCCTCATGGAGCCCCGGGAGGAAGTGGGAGCTGGGTGCCTCTAAAAAGATGGTATCCGCTCCCCCCCTCAAAAAAATGACATGCCAAATGTGGCATGTCAGGGGGTCACCATCACTTAAAGCGGAAGTTCCATTTTTGGGTGGAACTCCGCTTTAAGTTGATTCATGGTAAAAACGTTTCATACTTTCTTATACTTTTGTATTTTTGCTATTTTTATTAAATTTTCTTTTTTTTTAAATATATGAATTTAACATTGGGTGCACACAGGACAGATTATTGTAGGTTTTCTAATAGTAAAAGCACAACAGAAACTGGTTGCTTTTAGACCGTCTCTAATTGACAGCCACTATAAAGTAGTATGAGGATGAGTAATTTTTTTCTATCTATTTTAGCTGTGTGTGTAGAGAGTTTGTGTTCATAAACAGTCGTTTAATGAATGATAAATGATTCCCAGAGCACTGCAGGTTAGCTAAAGAGCAGTCATTATCTCCTGGTGGACACAGGAACCTTTGGAATATCTCATAAGGAGTGACTCACGATTTATTGCAACGAGTCATACAGTTCTACGTGTAAAGTTTCCTTTGTGCTATTGATCTCCGTGAACAACAGCACGTTCTAGCTGTATAAAAGTCTACATAACATGCACATGCAAGATTTCAGATGAACCTGACTATATACAGTATATTTTTAATTAAGAATAAACCAAACCCCTACAGTTTACTTTTAAGGAGGCATTAAATCCCAAACCAAAAATATATTATATTGCAGCTTACGAATCAGTAGATGTGGTGGCTGCATCAGTTTTATTCTTTTGCTTCCCCTCCCCCTCTGTTTTCACTTGGTGATCTGGCCAGTAACACACCTCCTGTACTGGGGTGCCCCCCGCCTGTGACGGAGCACAGGGGGCAACCTGTGGACAGCAGTATTGTCAGCCTGGAGGGGGGGGGTGGGGGAGTGATAGATGGACTAGCAGATTTAAATACACTAACAAATTGAAGCCAAACTCCAGATAACGTTTTATAAGCAATTTTTTTCTGTTTGAGATAAAGGTTTTATATGAATACATAAAAGCTGATCACTTTAAGCACCCCTGCCAGTGTTAAATGGTTTATCTCACCCATATACACTGATACATTCTGCTGGAGAGCTTGTGCTTTTTTAAAAAAAACAGCAGACTTGCTGGCTGGATCGCCAGATGAAAATAGAAAGGAAACCTAAAAAAAGACTATGAATGCAGCCATCACATCTAAGAATCGGTAAGCTACAATATAATAAATGTTTGCTTTTGGGATTAAAACAGCTTTAGCCTAAAAACAGTACAAATCAAGCATATATAACCTATGGGAAACGGCAATGGTTTTACAGTTTGGTAATGAAAAAAGGGGGAAGTGTTTCAAAATGAGAAATAATCATTTTGACATCCTTTAATAAATAGCCCCCTAATAATTGTTTGTGTCATTAGCTTCACAATACCTGTACTTAGAAAGTTGTAATATTGAAGCAGGTTTGCCATAGCTAAGGGTACATTTATAATTAATCAGGGGATGGTCCACAGTTAGATGTGTAGTGTCTAGGCTACAAATACAAAATCATTTTTTTGGTAAGATATAGGCACATTTCTACAACCTGACAAAACTGGTGGAACTAAACTCAGAAAGTGAAGGCTTACTATTTTATAGGATGATTGTAGATGTATTACAAAAACAATTGAGTACTGTCCATAATTTATTTTTATTTTTTTCAATTCGCACTAACATTAAAACTTTCAGGTCAGGCCTTCAGGGTGTACCCCCTTTCTTCTATGGTCCAAGCAGTACTGGTACGCAAAGTCTGAGCTACTTAACATTCTGCTAAAACGTATTTTGAGGACAGCTTCCAGAGTTCAGTTCCTCTACCCCTAAACCTTAACCCAACCTCAGGAAATGACCAGTAAAAATGAAAAATCTCCCTAAATTCCAGATCTAAACCTTCACATCAACCCTAATGCTAACACAAAGCCAACCTGTAACCTAACACTGATCTTTGAAAAGCCATACTTGTCTTATTGGCCTCCAGTGCGAACTATACCTATTGCTGGAAGAACCCTGGGGCTACAAACACCACCAGCTGAAAACTCTGGTATGAGCTATAAACTTGTTTTATTTTTATTAAATGATAATGTAGCATATTATTTAATTTGCAAATTATGCAATTTATTAAAATGGATTTTAAGCTAAAATAGTTGCTCCACTCTATTAAAAGTCCACCAACCCCCAAAATCTGATTGACTACAAAGCCTATTAAAAAAAAAAAAAAAACTGTATTGAAAAAACTTGGCACTGGATTCCAAAGCTTCCAGGAGGCGTGGATGACGTCATTGTGTCTCACTGCTGTCTCCTAGGAAATTTGGGAGCTCAACACCGGACTATAGGACTATGAAAATGGTCCCTACAAAAGACAGGGGGAATTCTTGCAGGATTTTGAACCTTCAGCTATCCCAGGAGGACATGGTGAAGCCTCCTGGAAGTGTTGGCAGCTGAAGGCAAAATAATATATGGAAGAATATGAAGGAACCAAAAAGTGCATAAAACGTACAGTATGACTTTTGCTGTTGGGACATCAGGCAACAATTGTGCTTTTTCTATAGCAGTTTCCTAATAGTTTGCTTGTTAAACCCCAAACCTTTTCAACATAGGGTTGTACTGGTCAAGGTGGAACAGAAAACCCAAACTAGAGAAAAGGTTAGTTAGATAGCAGTTAAAGTATGATTACCACTGGTACCAACATCCAAAAATGTATATGCAAAACATGTAAGGTAAAATGTATAGCGCTAATAGTGTATTTTAATCATGAAAAACTATCCAAACAAATGTTTAGAATTTATGTGATCTAAAAATACACAAATGTGTTTCTCATATAAGAAAAACACTTAGGAAATGTATATTAAACATAGTGAGTGTATAAAAAGTTCAAATGCGATAATAAGTTGCATGGACTAAGACTGAGAAAAGATACTAGCATGAGTGGTCTAATATTATTTAGTAGTTAGTATAAGCACAATATGTTGGAAAAATAGTGATAAAACAAACCTATATATGACCATAAAATTGTGATATAATGTAACAAACACAATTGTGATAAGAATTGTGCTACTAAGGATGAAGATAAAATATATCAATACAATGGTTGTTGCAATTGTGCTACTGAGAACAAGGGTCAGAAATATCAATACATGTACGGATAAGAGTCCATGAGATTATAACATCATAGCAAACATGCAGAATAATCTGAGAAAACGCTGTTTGCTATAAATATCTGACAGTCTCTCAAATAGATGTGATCAGCAGTTAGTAACTACACCCGGGAGTGCCTGGTACACCCCAGTTCAAGTCTTTGTGGATGAAACGCGTAGGGTTATTACGCTGGCCCAAGCCACCAAAAAGCACATCAGTAGACATAGACAGCAGGACTCTGCTCTGCCCCCGGCACCCGTGTCATTGGACTTGATTGACAGCAGCAGGAGCCAATGGCTGCACTGCTATCAATCTATCCAATCAGAGATCCGCGCTGTAGCCGTCATTCGGATCTGCTTTGCCGGGACTACGTCCATTGACATCGTCCCGTGCACAAGCGGCCTGCGCGCTCCCTACAGGGTGCGCGCGGCGCGCTCTGTGATCACCGAGTCTATGAGACTTGCCTGATCACAGATCGGAGTAAGGGGTCGACCCCCGGCAGCCGTGAGAGGGACATCAGTCCCGATCATGGCGAGCGCCACCAGATCCTCAGTGCCCACCTGTGCCCTCTGCCAGTGCCACCTAGTAATAAGCAGCAGTGCCGCCTACCAGTGCCCACAAGCTCCACCCATCAGTGCCCACAGTGCCACCCATCTGTGCCCACAGTGCCACCCATCAGTGCCCACAGTGCCACCTATCAGTGCCCACAATCAGTGCCTCAACAACAGTGCTGCACATCAGTGCCACCTATCAGTGCCCATCAATGTCACCTACCAGTGCCCATCAGTGCCGCCCATCAGTGCCCATCAGTGCCGCCCATCAGTGCCACCTATCAGTGCCCATCAGTGCCACCCATCAGGGCCCATCAGTGGCCATCAGTGCCGCCTTATCTGTCCCCATCAGTGCCGCCTTAACTGTGCCTGTCAGTGCCGCCTTAAATGTGCCTATCAGTGCCCACCTGTGCCGCCTCATCAGCGCATATCAATGAAGGAGAAAAATTACCTGCAAAATTTTATAACAAACTATGAAACATGATTTTTTTTTTCTTAAATTTTCCATTTTTTTTTTGTTTGTTTAGCAAAAACTAAAAATCCCAGCTGTGATTAAATACCACTAAGAGAAAGCTCTATTTGTGGGAAAAAAATGATAAAAATTTCATTTGGGTACAGTGTATGACCGCGCAATTGTCATTCAAAGTGCGACAGCGCTGAAAGCTGAAAATTGGTCTGGGCAGGAGGGGGGTTTAAGTGCCCAGTAAGCAAGTGGTTAAGGCACGAAAATATACAAATAACCATGTGATAAAAGTTCTTGTCAATTATTATTGTAATCACATGTAGCACCTTCTAGTGTGTGCTACTAGAAGCAGAGTAGGCAAATTATAGTCTGGCACAGGGATAAACCTGAGTCACTGAATTTGGGTCAGGGTTATTATAGGTCAGGGCTGGGTGACTCATCCAGGCAGCTCTCTGGTGCCTCAGTTTCATCAGATTAGGCGACCCGTCAGATTTTGTAATGGAAGTTGCAGCCATCTTGGTACACCCCGCACTCATCCACAGTAAGGATATAGTGATAAGGCTTAACTCCCAACTGTCCCTGATTTGGAACAAAGTCCCTCTGTCCCTCATTCCTCCTCATCTGTCCCTCATTTTGGTCTGATCTATATAGTTGTATATAAAATGCACTTTTTAGCTTTCAAAAAGTGTTTTCCAGTGCTAAATCTTTCATCCAATTACTAAATTGCCGCTTTTGTAAATTTAAAGGAATAGTAGTGGTAAAAATAAACCACTTGTGGGTTTAACCAATAATTGTTTTTATAATTCTCCTTTAAGGGGGCGTGGCAGGGGGTGTGTCCTGTGCCTACATACATTTGCTGGAAGGCAGCAAGCGGCCATCTTGTTACACCCACTGAAGTCTTGCATTTCATACTTGTTTTTAACAGTAAACTGAGCTTATTTAGTGAAATAGAGTACTTTTACATTCATCAGACTGTCTTGATGTTGAATTTTCAAAGCAGCAATGTCAGATCTGTCAGATCAGCAAACCTTTGAGATCAGCAGGATTGCTGCTGCTTTGAAAATTCAACATCAAAACAGTGTGACTGATTTCAAAATACTTTATTTCACTATATAAGGTCAGCTTACTGTTAAAAATAAGTGTGAAATGTGAAATGCGAGACTTCGGTGGGTGTAACAAGATGTCCGCGTGGTGACTTTTCACTGTATCTTTACTGTGGAGGAGTGTGGGGTGTAGCAAGATGGCCGTGACGGAATGTCACTTCCATTACAAAATCTGATGGGTCGCCTAATCTGACGAAACACCTCCCTTGTTTCTAGAATGTTGGAGAACGTTTTGGAATATAGTGGGCAGAAGTTAGGAGGAGCTGCTCTGCATATTTGGAGGCCTTTAGCCAAGCCCCAGGAGTGGGCCTGACAGGGGACTAAATGAGCCTTTAACCACTTGACAACCGCCTCACGCCAATATACGTTGACAAAGTGGCACGGTTTCGCAAAAGACGTACGCGTACGTCACTCCGCCATTGGCAGCTAGCCACGGACTCGATGTCCGCCGGTGGCCCACGATCGTGGTACGGAGAGGCAAAACTGGGAGATGCCTATGTAAACAAGGCATTTCCCTGTTCTGCCTAGCAACATGACAGGGATCTACTGCTTCCAGTGATCTCTGTCATGTTCTAGTGAGCCCATCCCCCTACAGTTAGAACACGCTGAGGGAACACAGTTAACCCCTTGATCACCCCCTAGTGTTTAACCCCTTCCCTGCCAGTGACATTTACATAGTAATCAGTGCATTTTTAAATCACTGCTCGCTGTATAATTGTCAATGGTCCCAAAATAGTGTCAAAAGTATCCGATGTGTCCGCCGCAATGTCACAGTCATGATAAAAATCGCAGATCACCGCCATTACTAATAAAAAAAAATAATAATAAAAATGCCATAAATCTATCCCCTATTTTGAAGACGCGATATCTTTTGTGCAAACCAAATAATATACGCTTATTGCGCTTTTTTTTTTTTTTTTTACCAAAAATATGTAGAAGAATACATATTGGCCTAAACTGAGGAAGAAATTAGTTTTTTTATATTTTTTGGGGATATTTATTGTAACAAAAAGTAAAAAAATAGCTTTTTTTTCAAAATTGTCGTTTTTTTTTTGTTTATAGCGCAAAAAATAAAAACCACAGAGGTGATCAAATACCACCAAAAGAAAGCTCTATTTGTTGAGAAAAAAAGCACGTCAATTTTGTAGTTAAAGCGCTGCAGTGCTTAATCACAAAAAAGGGTTTGGTCAGGAAGGGGGTAAATCTGCGCTTCAAAGCGGAAGGGGCTGAAGTGGTTAAATATTGGATGAGCATGTCAGCAGGGGAGTCAGGTGGAAAATGGAGAAGCAGTGCTGAGGAGAGTCTGTCGGTGGCCCTTGAGGGACCCCTGCCATGGAGGGGTTTTACCTCAGACCGGAGCTTGGGAGGCTGGCCTGGAAACATCCCACCCCAATGAGTAGATCAGCCCGGTGCAGGGATCGACAAGGGGAGAGACTGCCAGCTGTAGCAGTGATATCTTGAAGAGGACAGTGTTCCAAGTCTTCATCCAACCTTGCCCTGGGAGTTCTCCAGTGTGTCAGTCAGGAGAACTGGGAATAGAAAGCAGCCAAGTGGGCTAGCATTTTCTGTAAGCTGTGGAACTGGGATCAGTGTCCGCAGGGAAGCAGAAGGTGGTGTGAGATGCTGTTCACTCCTTATGTGCTACTTTTCTAAGGGACTCAGAGTTCCTAGCCTGTAATGGGCTGTCATAGCTCCCAACTGTGCCTGTGCCCATTTCGAGGGACCTACCCAGGTATCCAAGAACTTCTAAAAAAAGCTGTTTTGCCTTTGGATTCAAGGAGTCTGTAAGTGATCTGCTAAAAAGAGAAACCTCCCCTAACCCTCTTTATTACTACTTTTCTCAAGTTCTCATTAAAGCATTGAAAAATACTTAACCACTTGTTTACTGGGCACTTAAACCCCCCTCCTATCCAGATCAATTTTCAGCTTTCAGCGCTGACGCACTTTGAATGACAATTGCGCGGTCATACAACATTGTACCCAAATGAAATTTTTATCATTTTTTCCCCACAAAGAGAGCTTTCTTTTGGTGGTATTTGATCACCTCTGCGGTTTTTATTTCTTGTTAAAAAAATGTAAAAAGACTGAATTTAAAAAATATATATATATTTTGTTATAAAAAATTTAAAACAGGTAATTTTTCTCTTTAATTGATGTACGCTGATGAGGCGGCAGTGATGGGCACTGATAGGCGGCAGTGATGGGCACTGATAGGCGGCAGTGATGGACACTGATGGGTGGCAGTGATGGGCACTGATGGGTAGCAATAATGGGCACTGATCAGTTACACTGCTAGGCAGCACTGCTAGGTGGCACTGATTGGCACTACTGGTGGGCATTGATAGCTGGCACTTGTGGGCATTGATAAGTGGCAATTGTGGGCACTGTTAGGTGGCAATTGTGGGCACTGTTAGGTGGCACTGTGGGAACTGTTAGGTGGCACTGTTAGGTGGCACAGATGAGGCAGATGTGCCTCCTCCACTTCGGGACCGTTGTCCCTCACATCTGAGCCGGTGATCGGCTTTTTTTTCTACTCACGCTGTCAGCGTGAGTAGAAAAAAAAAACGATTACCGATCTTTTGTTTACATCATGTGATCAGCTGTCATTGGCTGACAGCTGATCACATGGCAAGGGGCCGAGACCGGCCCCTTACTCGGATCGGTGATCAGCCGAGTCTCAGAGACTCGGTGATCACAGCGCCAGGGCGTGTGCACAGGGGAGGCCTTCATATGACGGCCTCCCGGAAATTCAGGTCCGCGCTGTGGCCGTGATTCGGCCATAGCGTGGATGCCTAGTGGTTAAAGTGACTGGCGCCTAAATTCTGTTCTAACTTCCCATTATAGCCATGGACTCAGCCCTGGGGTGAATGTAAGCTCGCTCCCTGTATCTGGGGGTACCTCTTTGCTCCCAGTAGACCCAGGGGGGCGCTACACAAATGTAGACTCAAAATTTGGCAATAATGCCTATACTCTCCTAATATTTAAACAATTATAAAAGACACAAATGATTGCATCTCTGCTATCAATAATACATAATTCCTTTTATTTTCTAAATGCAAGCAGTGTAGATACCTGAATTTGACCCGGAATCACCATTTTGCAGTCCTTGTACAGCAAGGCTGGAGTGTAAGAGGATGAAGCAGCACAAGGAGCAAATCAGTTCATTCTCTTGAATTTCCATGAGTGCCCTGGATTTTGTTTTCTTGGATCACTGTATTTGGATATTTAATAACTAAGAGCACCGGGAACCGCTGTTGTGATTTCACAGATGTCAGAAGTTTGGAATCTCTAAGGGCAATCTTTTCACTAGCCTGAGCTGCCTTCAGAGTTCATTAGGTAAGTGCCACACATCTACTTTACTTCCAATCAGTTCATGTATTAAAATGAAATATGCTGATAGCATGAGAAAGCAGAGTGACCGCTCCCGAGCCGGCTCTGTGCATTTGGACACACAGAGTGCGACTTGGCCCCACCCCCGTCCCCTCCTTACTGGCTGTGATTGACAGCAACAGGAGCCAATGAGAAGGGAGAGAGCTGAGAGAGCCTCTGCTCTCGTGCACAGCACTGGATTGAGATCAGGCTCAGGTAAGTATAAGGGAGGGCGCTGCATGCAGAGGGTTATTTGCATTAAAGTGGTTCTAAAGTCACTGTGCCTAATTACTAGAATCCTCTCTCTTATATGAAGCTATGTTGTATAGTGTTTTGTTTTAAAAAAATTATGCAGCACGATGTCTTATTTCACAGTGCCGCTGTGCAGTCACGTGATGCCCTGCTGCTCTCCTTCCCCGATCTGAGGACTACAGCAGGAGGGGCTCAGATTTCCCTCTGATGTCAGCCGGGTGGAGTGGAGGAGAGTGGCGGGCAGTCACGTGACCGCTCAGCGGCGCTCTGAAATAAGGTATCATTTTTATAAAACAAAAACACTGTGCAACATAACTTCATACAACAGACTCATCTAAATCATGATTTAAATCGATTTGATTTAACAACTTGACCACTTGGCACTTAAACCCCCTTCCTAACCAGACCAATTTTCAGCTTTCGGTGCTCTCCCATTTTGAATGACAATTACTCAGTCATGCAACACCGTACCCATATGAAATTTTTTTCCTTTTTTTCACACAAATAGAGCTTTCTTTTGGTGGTATTTAATCACCGCTGGGTTTTTTATTTTTTGCGCTAAGAAAAAAGACGGAAAATTCTTTAAAAAAATGCATTTTTCTTTGTTTCTGTTATAAAATTTTGCAAATTAGTCATTTTTCTTCATGCATTTTGACCAAAATTTATACTGCTACATATCTTTGGTAAATGAATAATTAATGGGACCGGCGCCAAAAAAATGTTTGTGTGCAACGTGTGCTAAATTAGCTGATGTTGTTCCTAAATTAGTAATTACTAATACACAATAAACCAAACATTATAGGGCGCATCAATGTGCAATATTTACCAATAAAGCAAGACGGTGCTATAGTGCGTGAGCGATACATATGCTATTTTACAGTAAATCCCATATGTTGTACTATATGTAAATGTGTAACCATATAGTGCAAAAAAAGTGCTATAATGCAAATAAAGTGCTATAGTGCATAACCAATATGCTATTTAGTAATAAATTACATCCATTATGTTAGACCATATAATATAATGTGAACCCATATTTTACAAAAAAATTGCTATGATGCATAACCAATAATTGTGCTATATCGCATTAAAGTGAATTCATGCAGCAAATAAATGTCCTCAGATAATAAAGAACACACAGAGATTCTTATTATAATCCAATCACCATCTAATAAAGTGCTCATGCATTTTGTTTCGTGCTTCATCCGAAGTGGTATAACTAAGCGCTCACCAGATGGTAGTGGCCACAGAGTGATCCTCAGGCGTATAGACCATATGTCTTCAACAAGGAATTTTACCCAAATCTTGGCAGATAAACCTCCATTCACCAATCAGCCGCTTTTATGCGTAACTTTTATCTCTGAGTCACAATACTTCAATATCTCCTCCAAATCTGCAAAAAGTGGCAGACAGCTTGGATAGTGTAAAAACGTCTTTATTCAACAAGCTAAAAGCTCTCAAACAATGTGCAGGTACAGGATGAAAAGAACTAAAACTGCAGCTGAGAAGGAGAGACCGAGCAGTGTCTTACGTTCTATGGGTGTATGTCAGACGACTTGGCTAGCGTCCCAGCTGTTTTTCAATATATTTCACGCTGTGCGCACGTCTTCAGGAAATAGCTACTTCCTGAAGACGCACGCACAGCGTGAAATGTATAGAAAAGAAGGCTCGATATACTGTTACGAGTCCCCCGTTCCTGGAACAGCTGGGCCGAGTCGTCTGACATACACCCATAGAACGTAAGACACTGCTCGGTCTCTCCTTCCCAGATGCAGTTTTAGTTCTTTTCATCCTGTACCTGCACATTGTTTGAGAGCTTTAAGCTTGTTGAATAAAGACGTTTTTACACTATCCAAGCTGTCCCCAGGCTTTATGGGGAGCCACTTTTTGCAGATTTGGCGGAGATATTGAAGTATTGTGACGCAGAGATAAAAGTTACGCATAAAAGCAGCTGATTGGTGAATGGAGGTTTATCTGCCAAGATTTGGGAAAGATTCCTGGTTGAAGACATATGGTCTATATGCCTGAGGGTCACTCTGTGGCCACTACCATCTGGTGAGCGCTTAGTTATATCACTTCGGGTGAAGCACGAAACAAAATGCATGAGCACTTTATTAGATGGTGATTGGATTATAAGAAGAATCTCTATGTGTTCTTTATTATCTGAGGACATTTATTTGCTGCATGAATTCACTTTAATGCGATATAGCACAATTATTGGTTATGCATCATAGCAATTTTTTTGTAAAATATGGGTTCACATTATATCATATGGTCTAACATAATGGATGTAATTTATTACTAAATAGCATATTGGTTATGCACTATAGCACTTTATTTGTATTATAGCACTTTTTTGCACTATATGGATACACATTTACATATGGTACAACATATGGGATTTACTCTAAAATAGCATATTTATCGCTCACGCACTATATATCTTTGGTAAAAATAACCCAAATCGGTGTATATTATTTGGTCTCTGTGAAAGTTATAGAGTCCACAAGCTATGGTGCCAATCTCTGAAAATTGATCACACCTGAAGTACTGACTGCCTCATTTCTTGAGACTCTAACAAGCCAGGAAAGTACAAATACCCCCCAAATGACCCATTTTTGGAAAGTAGACATTCCAAGGTATTTAGTAAGAGGCATGGTGAGTTTTTTGAAGTTGTATTTTTTTCCCACAATTCTTTGCAAAATCAAGATTTTTTTTTCTTTTTTTTCACAAAATTGTCATATTAGCAGGTTAATACTCACACACAGCATATGCATACCACAAATTACACCCCAAAACACATTCTGCTACTCCTCCTGAGTATGGCGATACCACATGTGTGAGACTTTTACACAGCGTGGCCACATACAGAGGCCCAACATGCAGGGAGCACCTTCAGGCGTTCTAGGAGCATAAATTACACATATCATTTCTTGACTACCTCTTACACTTTTGAAGGCCCTGGAGCACCAGGACAATGGAAATGCCCCAAAAATGACCCCATTTTGGAAAGAAAACACCCCAACGTATAATCTATGAGGCATAATGAGTCTTTCGAACATGTCATTTGTTTCTACAAGTTTTTGGAAAATGTGAAAAAGAAAGAAAAAAGGCATTTTTTTTTTACACAAAGTTGTCCATTTATACAATATTTCTAACACATAGCATTTACATACCAAAAATTACACCCCAAAATACATTCTCCTACTCCTTCTGAGTACAGCGATTCCACATGTGGGAGACTTTTCCACAGCCAGGCCACATACAGAGGCCCAACATGCCGGGAGCATCGTCAGGTGTTCTAGGGGCATACATTTCAAATCTAATTTGACTACCTATTGCATTTTTGTGAGGCACTGTAGTGGCATGGATGTGGCATGGATGAGAACTGATGTAGCATGGATGAGCATGAATGGGGATGGATGAGCCATGGATGGGGATGGCTGAGCATGGTTGAGCCATAAATGTGGATGGCTGAGTATGGATGGGATGACTGAACATGAATGAGTATGGCTGGGTATGGTTGAGTATGGCTGAGTACGGATGGGATGGCTGAGTACAGATGGGATGGCTGAGTACGGATGGGATAGCTGAGTATAGATGGGATGGCTGAATATGGATGGGATGGCTGAGTATGGATGGGATGGCTGACTACGGATGGGTACGGCTGAGCACGGATGGGTACGGCTGAGTATGGCTGGGTACGGCCTGAAGGGCCTGGTATGGGTTTTGATGGATTTTGGGGACCCCCACGCCATTTTTTTTTCCCAATGATTTTCATCTATAGTGCTGGGATCCGACAATACATTACAGTCGCGAGCAGTTTTCAATTACATTTTTTCCTTTAGAAATGTCATTTTGCTGTAGTATTGTTATGAACATGGGAAAGATGCGCTACTTTACAGGCAGACTAAGATGACCCCCCCAAGGCATGATATTTAAAGGAATATTTCATTTTTATTGTTTCACTTTACGCATTATTAAAATCGCTGCTCCTGAAAAAAGGGCAGTTTTTAAAACTTTTTTTTGCATTGATACATGTCCCCTGGGGCAGGACCCAGGTCCCCAAACACTTTTTATGGCAATATCCTTTAAAATTAGCACTTTTGATTTTTCACGTTTGTGTCCCATAGACTTTAACGATGTTCACGTGTTCACACAAATTTTTTGCCTGTTCGCATGTTCTGCTGCAAACCAAACCAGGGGGGAGGGTGTGTCGTACTTGTCAGATTCTGCCTCGCTGTTGCATGTGCTGAAGGGCGTGTTTTGTGTGTGTTGCAGGGCGGTTCCAGTGTGTTGAACGGTGGGTTTTGCTTGTGTCTAAGGGTGGGTTGCAACACACACAAAACCCACCCTTCAACACACTGAACCCACCCTGCAACACACACAAAACCTGCCCTTCAACACACTGAACCCGCCCTGCAACACACACACAAGACCCGCCCTGCAACACACAAGTACGTTCTCCCTTTGCTTTTTGCATATCATCGGATACTGCCTCCTATGATCTGCACATGTGCTGTGTTGACGTCACCACGATCAACATATCATATCATATGTTGCGTACTGCGCATGCGCAGACCCGTTGGGGGCATTATCAGACATAAGGCATTTTTCAATACCCTCTAACAGGTGCTGCCATGATGGACCTGAAATGACAGGTGCTCTTTAAATGTAAGGACTCATTCTTGCTGGTAGTTAGAATCTTTAATATTTGCAAACAAAATGAAGGTTTCCTATTTAGAATAATAGGCTGTCAGGTTAGTAAAACAGCGATATCAGAACCGATTTGAGGTTAATAGGTTAATCACTCATAGTTGGAGAACTACTCAAATTCTTTTATTTAATTAAAACAATAACATTGCCAGTGCATGTTATCTCAGCTTGCAGAGCTTGGATTCTTTGAATGAGTGTACCAAAAATGTAAATATTGCAGAATATACAGCCTCATGCTACATAACTAAGCTCCATTTCATGCTGAATAAACTAAATTATTAATTTGTATCTTAAATAGAAAACTATCTTAGATTTAGATTTTTACTCCAAAAGCATTTTGTTAAAATAAATTTGATAAAAATCCACCCTGGGTAGCAACATTCATGACTGAAGAGGGGATAGCCTATGGAGCAGTGGCAGCTGTTGGGTTCTTCTTTTTGGGGGGGCGGAAAACAAACAACAACCCCCCCCGGCAGCGTGGTGGCAATGAAACAGAACCCCCCGCGAGCAGTTCGGCACTTACCCACTCGTGTGGCGGGGCTGTGGTGTCCTCTCCTGGAGTGCGGGCAGTGGCCACGGCGGCTCCGGTGTCCGCTCCTCCAGCTTCCTCTGCCGTGTGTCTCCTCTTCCGCCAAAAGTGCTAGGCATCCAATAGGTTTGGCCAATCCGGAAACAGGTCTCACAGACCTGCCTCCTGATTGGCGGGGAGGAATTTTAGTGTGAGAATAGCAAAAATGTATTTGCTTATCGTCACACAACAGGGTGGGATTGGAGCGCAATGCTCTGCGCTCTGAGCCGACCCTTTTTTGAAGCCTATTAGACCCTTTCACTATAATCAGGTGCTTCCAAAAAACACCCAGTCGCATTGGAATCCATGGTCCGGTGCCACTGATATGTAGATCAGGGGGCTGGACGAATGTATAGGGGAGGCGGCACCCCTGTGCCCTCTATGGACGAGCCATGGCCACTGCTATGGAGAGGTAGGCCTATGAGGAGAGAGTTGCAATAGTCAAGCTAAGAGATAACAAGAGAGTGAATGAGTAGCTTGTTGGTTTCATTGATTAATGAAATTTTAGAGATGTTACGGAGGTGATGTTTGCAAGCTTTTGACAACGATTGGATTTGGGGCTGAAAGGACAGGTCAGAGTCTAGGATTACACCTAGTACCCTGGCGTGAGGGGAGAGATTGATGGTTGCATTATTGATTTTGATGGAAAAGTCATGGAGGGGGGGAATATTATCAGCTCAAATATGAATATCAAATATGATGTATCATTCTAGGAACTCCTTCATGTCTTTTCAATTTTGTTGCTTGTATCAGTTACCATCACTTTTTCCACAGATCAGTCAAATTGTTTCCTTTGTGTTTGATCTACTTTAAAATTTGAGAATTTAAAGCAACTTTGATGACAGCGATGAAGCTAACAATTGTTCAGTGGAATATGACACACATGTTAACCCAGTCGGAGGGGTATGATGTGATATCCCGTGCGGTTCTCATGTTGGTGACTCTATTGCTCTTCTTCCTCTTCATTTTCTTCGTTGGAACTCTTCTCAGCATTTTCTTCACCACTCCTTACATCCAGGAAAACGCTCGCTACATCCTCTTCGCTCATATTCTCATCAATGACACGTTATATCTTACCTTGGGAATTTTATGCTTGTTTTCCATTCTAAGCAATGTATACTTCCCCACGCCCCTTTGCTTCTTGATTCTAGCCGTTATTGCGGCTTCCTTTAGAGTTACGCCATATAACTTGGCTGTCATGTCTCTGGAAAGATACATTGCCATATGTTTCCCATTAAGACACTTGGAATTCTGTACAGCAAAAAGAGCTAAATCAGCGATAGCAGTAATTTGGATCGTAGGATTTTCCCCAAGCATTGCAGACTTTGTAACCATCGCGTGCTCGGTGGAAAGAAGTTTCTTTTCTATTGCTGTGATCTGCGGCCATTCAATGTTAATCATCAGCCCCTTACAAAATGTGATACGTTCATTTGCCCATTTTCTTAGTTTCAGCCTTGTGGCCTTAATCATTTTATTTACCTACGTGAAAGTCATGCTGGTAGCCAGGAGATTGGGTTCACGGCAGTCATCTGCCCTCAAGGCTGCAAGGACAGTCTTGCTTCATGTGTTCCAGCTAATACTTTGCATGGTATCCTTCATCTCTACCGTTCTAGAAACAACCATTCCTGGTTATAATTCTGACCTACGCATTGTTGGTTTTCTAATATTTACCTATTTGCCCAGATTCCTTAGCCCCTTGATTTACGGAATAAGAGATGAAGTGTTTCGTAAATACATAGGAAAATTTTACCATACTGTATTTTCTCCCTTTCATCGCTTAATTTATGAAATAAAACATGGGGTGTTTCATAAATGCATAAGAAAACAATAACATACTTTGAATTAGCAAATTTTGTTCAGTCTTGATCATAAGTGTTCACTTTTGACAGTTGAGAAGAATTGATTGCTGTGCCCTGGGGTGGCAATCAAACACCCTGAGTAAACATATGCCACATCCTAATAAATTGCAAAAACGAATGATGGGAAATTATGGACTTTAACGGCACGTATAGAAAAATATTACAAATTTTAATAGTTCACATATATTATAAAAGTCTCCATCCGGAGAGGTGTTTGTTCAGTAGCCGTGTCCCACTGGTAGGGGTGAGAGTTAAAATCTTCTTCAACACCAATTGTGGTGAGTTCATATAACTTATGTATATGACTATGCATAGATATATACACTACGACAACTATATGTTTAAATGTTTATATTGTATTCTAACTGAAATTTATTTCTTTAATTAGAGATACAGAAGCTCCTGAAGAAGCGACAACTATAGTTGTGAAACATGTTGAGCATTTTTTAACTCTTCAAGGATCTTTGAACACCCAAACAATGAATGCCATATCACAGTGTGGGCTTTTTCTGATATACACTAATTATAGCCCCACAGGAAGTATATAAGCGGCATCTTTCTCTTGGGTTTATCAATGGGTCCCTTTGTTTTGTTATGTAATTTATATATATATGTGTGTTTTAATAAATGTGTACTGTATACATTTATAATATATGTGAACTATTAAAATTTGTGTATATATATTTTTCTTTTTTATTTTTTTTTATTCATTAATCTTTTATTTAATTTTCCAAGTAATAGAATACAAATTCATGTAAATATAGCATCAGTCATTCAATAATATTTGTGCTAAACAAATCATTTGGTTAAAAAAACAGCAAAATAAAACAAAACCAGATACTTCTGTGTATCGAATCATATCTAAGGTATACTGGTAATAAGTCAACAATATAATATTAATTACAAAATATTAATCTTCGCTTACCCCAATCAGGTTCAAGATGTAAACGGAGATCAATTATTAAACATTTATAGTGAATAATTTAGAGGTAACTTATTCTTGAACTTCAGGATAAATTCGAAGGTAATGTTATAATATCCAAAATTAATTAATTAAAGATTACAGGTTTGTAAATAATGAGAGGCTCTAGGGTGAGCAATGCAGGTTTGCCATTTTTTTTAATGTGGTCATATGAGTTTTATAGGCCAACATCAATTCATATTGTGCTTGTATATTTAATCTAATAATAACAGTGGTTAAGTTTGGAGCTTCACAGGTTTTCCATAGAGTGGAGATTGAGATTCTAGTAGCAATTAGTATGTGGGTTACTACTGTTCTAAACATACTCAGATAGGAATCTAAATTTAATCCTAGGAGGGCCATTGCTGGAGTAAGTTCAATAAGATTACCAATAAGATCTGCTATAAATTTGGATATAGTTTTCCAAAAACTTTGTAAATTCTTGCAACTCCAGAGGGTGTGGTGTAGATTTCCTATGTGTTCATTACATCTCCAGCATAAGGGTGAAGAATAAGGATACATTTTAGATAGTTTATAAGGTATAAGATACCATCTGTTCAGTATTTTTTGGGAATTGTCCCAATGCTCTATGCAAGAGGAGGCCTTTTTAGAAATAATATCGCTTTCCTCCATTGTTCTCCTGTATAGGTCTGCAATAAATCCTTTTCCCATTTTATCATATGAGGGCTTTTGTATTCTACCGGATATTCAGAGAGGAGATCATAGAATAGTGAAATCCCTTTCCTCTTTTGATTACTATGGTTAGATAGAAATTCCCAGACAGTTGAAAAAAATTCTATCTTATCACGTGGATTAAAGTTTTTTAAGCGGGAGCATTTTTCAATTTTAACTGAAACCATTGTTTTATTATTTGAGGGTAAATCCTTAGACATATTGTAACCATGTATAATCCAATATCTTGTCTTAACGCGGATTTTACAATAATCTACTAATCTACTATTCTCACAGGGAGATATAATAAAGATTTATCACTCCAACTTTTAGTTTTGGACAGGATATGTTTCCATGCCATTAAAGTGGCTTTAATACTAAGTAAGTTGGGAATATCAATTTTTTTTAGAGAATAGGAAGCCAGCAATAACGCATACATATCGTGTCCCAAAGTTACTTCTCGTTCGATGTTGGCCCATAATTTATCCTCCGAAGAGGGGAACCAATGCTTCATCTGGTCCACTAAGGACGCATAATAGTAGTTTCTTATGTTTGGTAAACCCATTCCACCTACTAACTTGGAGGAAATCAATACATAAAATGCCACTCTAGGTTTCTTCCCATTCCATATGAATCTTTGAGTTTAGTGTCAATTTGCGTAAAAAATTTGTTAGGGATCAAGATAGGGAGGGTACGGAAGTAATACAAGATTTTGGGTAGTGTTACCATTTTGAATGCCGCTATTTTACCTACCCATGAGAGTTGTGTTTTCTGAAAATTCTGTAAGTCTTTGTGGATTGTTTCTAAAAAATTAGCTCCATATAATTTGGAGGAAGGGTAGGCAAGATTGATTCCTAAATAGGATATAGATGATTCTTCCCAATTAAAATCATATTTTCCAGGCAAATTAACTACAGTATCATCAGAAAGATTCATAGGTAGTACATGACATTTATTACGGTTGATCCTATAATAGGATGCAATTCCATACAATTCAAAAACTTTGTGTACGACCGGTAACGAGGTATCAGGATTGGTTATTGAGATTATAACATCGTCCGCAAATAATCCTATTTTATGCTCGTATTGTCCTATTTTGATCCCTTTTATATCTGAATTTGATTGTATGGATTCTGCTAAGGGTTCAATAGCTAATGAAAAAATAAGGGGGGGATAGGGGGCACCCTTGTCTCGTTCCATTAGTTAAATCAAAACTTTTTGATATTATACCTGAGGTGAAGACCTTTGCTGAGGGTTGTGTATAGAGTGCCATTATGGCTGAATGTATAAATCCATTAAATCCGAATTTCATAAGTGAATTTGAGATAAATTTCCAATGCATCCTGTCGAATGCCTTTTTGCCATCAAGAGTGGGAAAAAGAGAAGGCATTCAACCATTTTCTATCTGATTGATTAGGTTTATCATCCTTCTCGTGCCATCCAGAGCTTGTCTTCCCTTCACAAAACCTGGTCGGGGTTTATGAGAGATGATGTTATGTTTATTAATCTATTGGCCAGGATTTTTGCATATATCTTCAGATCTGTGTTTAACAATGATATTTGTCTATAGTTTTTAGGGGATGAGGGGTCTTTGTTTGTTTTAGGAATAGTAATTATGACTGCTTATAGCATTTCCTTGGGGAATTGTCTGGTGTTTGCGATTTGATAAAACAATGTATTTAGATGTGGAACTAAGATATCTGCATATGCATTATAATATTCTGCAGACAGACCATCAATTCCTGGTGCTCTATTTTTAGGTAGGGATTTTATTACAGTAAGAATTTCTTCTCGTGATATAGGCTCATTGATTTGTTCAAGAGTGATAGTATCAATTTTAGGTAGATTTACAGAGTCTAAAAAACTCGTTATACTAGCGGGTGTAGGTTGCGGAGTGTTTTTATCTTTTTTAAGATTATATAATGATTCGTAGTAATCTGAAAACAAATCTGCAATCTTCTGGGGGTTATAATGTGTTTCTTGAGTAGTATGATGAATTAATTTCATAATTTTATTCTTGTTTTGGTGTTCTCGTAATCGATATGCTAATAATTTGCTAGCTTTATTGTTTTGGGAGTAGTAGTTTATTTTAATTCTTTTTAGATACTTATCATGGTCTGCTATTAAGGCACATCTTAGTTCCATTCTAAGGATGTTTAATTGCTGAGATTGACATCTATCGGATTTTTTTTGTGTACTTCCTCTAGGTCAGAAATATCTTGCAGTAGTTTGTTTAATGTAATTTGTTTCTTTTTTTTTCTCCCTGAATGCTACTTGAATCAATATTCCCCTTATAAATGCTTTATGGGAACACCATACATTTGTTATATTTACAGAATCCTCAATATTAAATTCAAAATATTCTTTTAGATTTTTTTTTAATCACAGATAGATTGTCCTTTTGAGATAGAATGAAAGTATTATTTCTCCATAAAGTATTGTTGTTACTCATTGATCCTGTTTGTATCGCGATAGGAGCATGGTCGGACCATGTTATACTATGTATTTTAGCATTTTCTATCTTTTGTAACAGAAATCTATCTGTGATAAAGTAATCAATCCTGGAATAGGATTTATGCATGTTTGAGAAAAACGTATAGTCTCGTTCAGTGGCATGAATACATCTCCATGGATCATATAGATCTTCATCATGAAGTAATTTATTTAGACCAGGCCTAGTAGATTTTTATTTTTTTGAGATATCCACAAGGGGATCGATAGGAGCATTAACATTTACACAGATAATAAATTGGCCTTTCTGTATTTTTTTTGCTGTTTTAATGGTTTTCCTTATGAATCTTTGAGGGTGTTTATTATGTGCATAGATATTAACAATAGTATAGGTTGTATTGTCAATATTTGCCACTAGTATGATGTATCTACCCTGATCATCTGTTTTAAAATCTAGTAGTTGAAAAGTGACAGTATCTTTAATAGCTATGGCCACACCTTTTTTCTTTTTTTTGTTGTTGAAAACAAAAATATGTGGAAACCTACCATGAGAAAAATTAGGTGTTTTGTCCATTGAAAAATGTGATTCCTGTATGCACATTATATCACAGTTGAATTTAATCGCATCCTTCCATAGAGCTCTTCTCTTATATGGACTGTTAAGACCGCTAGTATTTATTGACATAAACTTAATGCCCATAGTGTCAGTGGTAATCGCTGCTAAACAAGGTTAATTTAACATTGATCAAAAAAACTTTACCTCTTTAATGCAGTAGTAGTTATTACCTTCTGTAAACAGTAGATAGTGGATTTGAGCCTTATAAAGCACAAAAAAGTAAGTAACATACAAATAAATAACATAAACAAATTATGATAAGAAACTAGGAGTTGGTATGCAACTCCTGTGTACATTGTTAATGTACTAAATATCCTAGGATAGGGGGGAAACAGATCTACCTAGACTCAGCACTCCCTGTAATTAGAGACCCTGGGTTAAAGTAGGTGAATAAATCTAAACCTAATACCCATATATTCAGCAGAATAGTTTTTATAGGTCATTTAAAGGGGTCCTTGGAGAGGGAGGATAATGGTTTTCCTTGTTTGGTTTGCCATTGTCGAGGTACAGTGACAGGTAGGGATTTGTCTGGACCTTTGTCTTCTTCAATTGGAAGCAATCCCCAATCCCCATTGACGCAGAATCTTCAGACCTTCTTCCATGTTATGGATATTGTATGAAGTACCTTCACGATCGATTAGTATTTTAGTAGGGAATCCCCATCTATACTTTATCTTATGGTTCCGGAGTACTTTGGTTATTGAGTTCAGATTTTTGCGTGCTAATATCGTTGCTTGGGAAAGATCTGAATAGAGTATTATTCATGCGTAAGGGTCAGGGAGAGGAGAGTTATGTCGTGCGTATTGCATTAACTGATCCTTTACTTGAAAAAAATTTATTTTAGCAATTACATCTCTGGGAATTCTTTCCGACAAATATGAAGGTTTAGGAAGTCTGTGTGCTCGGTCAATTGCTAATTCCTGTTGAGAGACAGTAGGTAATAATGCTGTAATCATTTCTTTTAAGAATTTCTTCAAGTCTGGAGGTTTTACATTCTCTGGGATGCCTCGCAACTTAACATAGTTACTTCTAGCTCGATCTTCCAAATCTGTCACTTTCAGTTTAAGATTTTTTAATTCTTCTTCCACATCAAAATGGGGTTCAGCCAGATCATTGTGTGTGTCAGTGAATTCACACAATTTGTTTTTCAACATAGTCTACTCTATCACCAATTTCCACTATGTCTCTTTTAGATTGTTGCATGAAATTAAACATGTCTTTTTGCAGGGCTCCCCTTAAAGATATTACAATTTCTTTAATGGTCGAGTCTGAGACAGGCTGCCCTGTGGTAGGAATGGCATTCAGTTTAGCGTCATAAGGATTTTCACACAAAGTAATATCAGGACCATGTAAATTTCCAGTCAGATTTACCTCAGGCTTGTCCAGTTTTCTTTTCTGTTTAGGTGGGTAATTAGTGTCATCATGAGATTCTTCATTGTCACTAGAATGTATTTCCATTTGTACTTTTACATACTCCTCAGCTTGTACTTCTATACTGCTTACGCTTTGCTGTGAGGAGATTCCAGCTCCATCTTCCATTCTCTGAGTCGAATGCCGGTATTTACTCAATTTGCAGAGCGAGTCTCTTTTCTTTTTTTTCCCCGTCATGTCTGTCATGTTTCCTTTACTTTCAGGGTTATTTTGTGTGTCCAGGGCTGCTTTAAATGGCTTGTAGCTGCTTCAGGGAGTTCCATTGTCACAGAGCCTGTTTACTATGCGGCCATCTTCCCTCACCGCTGGCCACGCCCAATTTGTTAGTTCGTTCTGACAAGCCGACTGTTTTGAAGCCATGTTGCGGGTATGTACACGTCATAGAGTTCGTGCTGTGCAGGGGCTTGGTGTTGGGCTTCTAGCTTTGACACAAGCCCAGTCCATGAACAGGGCGAGGAGGAGTTCATGGACCAAGAATTGGTTACTCCAGCGTGACCAATTCTCTCATATGCCTTTGCTTCGTGAGATCCGTGAGAATAATCCTGATGATTTCAGGCATTATCTCCGGATGACGGACCCCGATTTTCACCGTTTGTTGGCTTTGCTGTCCCCTTATATCAACAGGTAGGACACCTACATGCGGCAAGCCATCACAGAAGCTAGTCGCCACGTTGCGGTACTTGATGACTGGGAAAAGCCTGCAGGACCTCAAGTTCTCAACAGGCATCTCCCCCCAGGTTCTGGGGATCATTATCCCAGAGACCTGTTCTGCCATCATCCAGGTCCTGCAGAAGGACTATATTAAGGTAAGTTTGCTCCTTTAACATCACATTCTATGTATTTAATGTTTGCTAATGGATTGTATTTCTTTCCTCATTCCCTAATTACCATGATTGTAATATGCTGTGAATGTCCTCTTTGTCCTCATGCATGCTGGATTTTTTAAAAGTTTCTTTTTTGTCCTTCATGCATATTTGCCTTCACTTACCTCCCCAGCATGCTATCCTGGGCCCATACACACCTCGCCTAGTCACTTAACAATGTATTTTGTCAGTTCCATTGTAGTGCTTACCCTAAACACCCCCTAAAATGTGTACAAATGTTATTTGTGTCCTTAAATTCATGCAAAGTGCCAGAGGCTTTTTTGGGGGGGCCCAAACTCATTTGTAACCCTCCCTCCCCCAACTGCTAAGTCAGCTGATACCAATCTCTATCTGCTGACTTTGCCAAACCCATACACACTATACCCACCTCTTTTGTGTTCAGATTTATGGATGAATTCACCAAAGCATGTAGTGCAAGTGCCTGCCTGAATACTTTCAAATGGTACTGTTTAAAGTTTTGTTCTCCTATGATTATCTTGATAGGTAATAGCAGAATGTAAAAATGTGCTTCCATTTGTACAGTGTGTATTTTTATTTTTGGATTATGACACTTCATACCTGTCCAGTGGGCTGTCAACAGTGTAAGTAAGGAGGGGCTGGCCAAAGTGAAACACATTATTCATGCATTCATCTCTCAATGAAGTGGAGAGGGTTACCTGTCCAAAACATCTCCCCCCCTAAAATTTTTACAATGGGCCATCAGAGGGGGTGAGGAATCTGATAAGTGGACCTTATACTTTTGTCTTTAAGTACTCTTTAAAATAAATGTTATACTGATGTTGGCCAAGAATGTTTGTGTCTAATCTGCTTGCAATGTTTATGTGCAAAATCACTTCTTTTTTTTCTTGCTTGACTCCACAGTTTCCATCCAACGCCACAGGAATGGCAGATTGTGGCCTTCCACTTTGCCACTCATTGGGACTTTCCCAACTGTGGAGGGGCAATTGATGGGAAACATGTCCGCATAGTCCCACCCCCCAACTCGGGGTCATACTATTATAATTACAAGGGGTTTAATAGTATAGTGATGTTGGCGGTGGTGTCGGCTACTTACGAGTTCCTCTATGTGGACATGGGGAAGAATGGCCGGATTTCAGATGGAGGAGTCATCTCCCAGACGGAGTTCTACAGGCGTCCCCAGAATGGCAGCTTGAGCTTACCACCTCCTCGATGCGGATGAAGCATTTGCGCTGGGGGACCATCTTATGCGGCCATTCCCTATGAGGACCCTCACCCCGGCCCAGAGGGTTTTTTATTACCGGCTGGCCAGAGCCAGAAGTGTTTTGGAGATTATGTTTGGAATAACGGGCAGCCGGTTCCACCTATTTCTTACACCTATACACATGGCGGAATATAAACTTAATCATATTATCCTTTGTTGCTGTATTCTACTCAACTTTTTAAGGAGAAATTCTTTCAACTATGTGGCTTCAGTTGGGCCTGAGGCCAGACTTATTAATGAACAAAGACTAACGGCGCTTGAAACTGGCCGTCCTGGCTTGCCCCCCAAATGCGCCCACGAGGTGCGGGTAGGGGGGCCATTGATATGCCAGAAATTTGGGGAGTCATGAAAATGGCATGATTGTGGCAAATTATAAAGCACTGTGGGTGTGGGTTTTTTTTTTACTAAAGGCAAATCCACTTTGCACTACAAGTGCACTGCAAAAGTGCATTTGAAACTGCACTGAAACTGCACTTGTAGCGCAAAGTGGAGTTGCCTTTAGTAAATAACCCCCATTGTCACTGAAAACACCAACTTTACTCCAAAAACTGTTTTTGAGCATTGAAAGAAGAAGCCACACATTGTTGATTATAAAACCTTTTACTCAAAGCACATTCACATGTGTATTTATAAAAGGGTTTTTGAACAAACCAACATCTTTGGTGTATAACTTTTTTTTGGTCACATTAATTATAAATAGCCGTTTTTTGTTAAAACAGGCATGTTTCAAAGCATAACATACACAACTCAGGAACTTACAAAGTTCAACTTTGATAAAGTGAAGGCAATATCAGTCATTAGTATGTCCAAAATGTGTTGATATTGCCTTCATCAGATGGGGTGATGTCACCCCTGTAAAAGCCAAATTTTGAAAATGCACACAAATTGGGATTGAAACTGGGGATTTTCCTCCTGATCCTACGCCAAATGTGAACATGTGCACAATTGCACCCCATTCTCTCCCCAATGAGGATCTGGGCACTTTCACTTGACATGACATTCTTCTTCCACAACAGCCACATCACCTAAAAATAAACAAAAAAACACACTATGTATTATAAATATGCAGGCATACATCTATTACATGAAGCTGTGGTCTCAGACACTAACTTGTTGTGGTGACAATTTCGCCAATTTCAAAAACGTCTCCCTCCTCCTCTGGTTGTGTTGGTGGTATTTCCCCTTCTTCCAGAGGTGGGGGGTCCCTGGTCTCCTCTGATGTCCCGAGTCTTTTCTCCCCTATGTGAATAAAAATAAAGGTATACTTAGCACACAGATATAGGAAATAGGAATATGAAACATTGCTTGGAAGTGTCGTACAATTGTCTGTTTTGGCAGAGTTCAAAGCTGAAAACATTATTTTTTTCCTTTTCTAAATCTGGAATACTTACCTGTTTTGTGCAAGTTTCACACACACATGGAGACACCCCTAGTATCCACTGGAGCACCTGCGTGGGACACCCTAATAAAAAGTTTGATCTGGTGTTCCACACTAGTGCTCCTGCCTCCAGATGTGTAAACAGCTGCTGAGTGTCCTCTCCTTACACTGAATTAAGTTTGCATTTCATTCTAGTTACAAACCCATCTAGGCAACAAATTTATTTTTAATAGAACTAGGCCTGAAAAAATGTAGTTACCTGCATCTGCCCAAAACATCGTATTTTAGTGGCTGAACAAACAATGTTTCCTACCAATGATTAATGTGCCCATGAACATGAAAGTTGCCACTTGTACAACACTGTACTGTACAACAGTAAAGAAAAGCACATAGAGCAGCACAAACGTAATAATAATAAGAATAGGAACACATGAAAACTACTTACTTTTTTTGAAGAACTCTCTTGACTCTTGTACTAATCGTGCGCCCTCAGTTTCAGGTCTGACCAGTGTTTCCTCAATTGATCCTTGGATCGTCGTACCCCAAAATTCCTGTGCAGACTCTTCACAACTTTAGTCATGATCTTGGCCTTTCTCACATTTGGGTTTGGGTATGGTCCATACTTCCCATCATAGTCGGCCCTCTTCAAGATGTCCACCATCTCCACCATCTCTACAAAGGCCATATTTGAGGCCTTAAATCTCCTGTGGGATCGGGAAGTTTCTGGCTCCGGGCTTTCCTCCTCCTCATTGCTGAAATTATCACACACCTGCTGTGTCTCCGCCATGTGCTCTCCCCACTGCACCGAAAGAGAAGGGGTGGGGAATAGACTAGAAAGAAGGTCAGGGGCGGGCGGTGTTTCACGCATGCGCAGTCTATATAAAGCGTAACACGCATGCGTCATACGTATGATCTGTGAGCGGAGGGCAAAGTAATGGAAACGATGATCGTTCTAAGGTACAATTTGAACTTGGTGCATCACTGGCCTATACTGCTTATACATTGAGGCCTATATTGGGACAAGATTATGAGAGTTTAGCCTGATATTAGGGTTTGTCTTGTGTTGTGTCTTGCAGAGAAAATGGATGGGTTCAAAGACCACGGTTTCCTCCCAATCTTCATAGACAAGTACAGGGAGCTGCGCTGTCTGTGGCAGATGAAACATCCACAACATAATAACAAATTAAAGAGGCAGCGCTGGAGAAACTGCTGGAGTTGGTGAAGTCACAGGTCCCCACGGCAACCATCCCCTATTTAAAAGCCAAAATTGGTGGCCTGAGGAGCACTTATCTTAGGGAGGGCAAGAAGGTCCAGGATTCCATGAGAACAGGAGCTGCAGCAGATGCCATTTATGTACCCAGGCTGTGGTACTATGACAGACTGCATTTTCTGTCAGACCAGACTGAAGTCAGGGAATCCCTCTCAACCCTACCTTCCACTCTTCCTTCCACGCTTCCTTCCACCCCAGCTGAGGCTTCGGATGTTCAACCTGGGTCTTCCAGCCAGGAAGAAGAAGTGGAGGAGCCCAGCTTGAATCAGGTATAACATTGTTCTAAAGATTTCTTGTCAAAAAAGAAATGATGTTTACTAGATGTTATTATTGATCACTAATTGCTGATTTAATAAAGGCGTTTACATATCAATAGACAGTAATAGCCAAAAATTATTGTGACAAGAATGAAAAATGCTGGGGTCAGAATGATAGTCTTTTCTATTTGTTAACATGCAATTTGCAACAGTCATGAGATAAAAATTGTGTGATCGATGAACCAAAAACTAAAAATGTCCTTTTTTCATACACAGGAAGATCTCAGCCAGGAGGAGGCTGTGGAATGTGGCACACAGGAGGAGGCGGGGGTTAGTGTCAGCCAGGAGTTGGCCCGGGCCCAGTAGCCTCACAGACTCCCAGGTCCCTCCCCTCCGCCTTCCAACCAAAAGACACAGGAAGGGGAGGAACATGGAGGAGTCAGTGCTCAGGCTGATTGGGGAGGCTTCTGCGGCCCTCAGAACCACCCCCACTTGTCAAGAGGCCTTTGCCTCCATGGCTGCATGCAAACTGCAGGACATGGAGGAGGGGCAACGCCTCTTGTGTGAGGAAATCATTTATCTCACATTAAATAAAGGTTTGAGGGGACAAATCACCAACAAAACCCACCTGTGTGAGTTGGACCATCCTCCTCCTGCCACACCTCCAACACCACAGCCACAGCCTGGAAGGAAGAGTGGAAGGAAGACAAGAAAGTGATGGACTGGGTTCAGTCTGGTCTGACAAAAGATGCAGGCTCTTGTATGACCACAGCCTGGGGACATGTATGTCATCTGCTGCCGTTCCTGATCTCTTGGACTTCTGGACCAGATTGTACTCCCTTATTTATGGACTCCTCAGGCCACCAATTTGGCCTTAAAATAGTTGATGTCTGCCCTGGGGGCCAAAGGCTTCACCAATTTCAGCTGTTTCTCCAGCGTTGCCTTCCTCTTTATTTGGTTATGACCCCTAATAAAGTTTTTATTTTTTTAACAAATACGTGCCTATGTGTTTTACTTCAAAAAGGACAGTTTGTTTGTGAGTAGGCAGGTACATTTAAAAAATACTATGTCAAATTAACAAGGAACATCAACACCAAACAACCTTTTTGATGTTAAAAAATACAAGATAATAATGGTGTTGTGGTAACTTGACACACAAAAAAAATTATGGAGATCACCAAAAAAAAAAACAGGAGATCTTGATTAAAAAACAAACACAAAATAATTAAAACTATAAAAACATAAAAATAAAAAAATTATTTGGGAGATCTAACGAATAAAAATATTATATTTATGAGATCACGAGAAATAATAAAGAAAGAAGTTTGTGAGAACTCTGTGTGAATATGAGCAGCAAAACAACTTCATTCTTCTAGCATTATAAAGAAGAAGAGAATGCGCTGCATTAAACAATTTAAAACATTGCAGCGTGACGAATGTGCTATATCCATTACGAAAGCTAGGTTTACCAGACCGAGCGCTTCCATCTCGTAATTTATTCTGAGCATGCGTGGCACTTTGTGTGTTGGAATTGTCTACACATGATCAGAATTTACGCAAACGGATTTTGTTGTTGGAAAATTTTAGATCCAGCTCTCAAACTTTGTGTGTCGGAAATTCCGATGGAAAAAGTCCGATGGAGCCTACACACGGTCAGAATTTCCGACAACAAGCTCCGATCGCACATTTTCCATCAGAAAGTCCGATCGTGTGTACGGGGCATTTGACTTTATTAAAAGATTAAAAAGCAATTGCGCTTACATTCACATATATTGTATTGACTCAGGGGGGCTGAATACAAATGCATGCCACACTTTTCACATAATTATTTCTAAAAAAAAATTGAAAACCATTTATCATTTTCCTTACACTTCACAATTATGTGCCACTTTGTGTTGGTCTATGTGACAGACCTAGCCGGGAAAGAGACTTTTGGAGGGGACTGTATGCTAGCCTCTTGCCGATCGATCGGGGGAACGGTGCTCTTTGTGAGCTGTATGCCTGGGGACCCTTGAGGTGGTATTACTGTGGATTCGGGTCCTGGGCCCCCAGGACATACAGACTCTGGGGACCCTGGATTTGCCATATTGGAATAGTGGCTGATTCATAATGCTGGGACAGATACTGTTAAGAGAATGCTGATGTAAATTCCAACACCTGTCTGTCTATTGTCTGCTAAAATGTGTATTGTAAATAAGTCTACTATGGGATCTAAGAGTCATTAGATCCCCATTGTTATTTGTGTTAATTAACTCTGCTATTGTGTGAAGAAGAGTCTATGTTGATTGTGATAATGTTGATTGGATTTTCTGAACTACAAGATGGCCAGTCTGGCCTAACGGTCATGTCTGAGTCATCTAGGCTGTCTAAAGGGATTAGTTAATTAGCTCTTGTTAATTAGGTTAATTAGGTTAATTAGGTTACAGCTGTATTGTTAGAGTAATATGAGCAGGAGGTCTGCACCTCCACTTTTAGTGTATAAAAGCCTGTATTTTGCAATAAAGGAGAGTCCTGTTTGAACTTACATACAGCCTGCCTGGTGTTTGTTCTGAGCTATCACAACTGGACTAGAACGGCACAGAGCTGTAGTTCTAGTCCCGGAGCATCGGATGACCGAACCATCAGACGTTGCAATCTGATTCAATAGCTGCAGAGGAGTGTCGGGAGAGTGGAAGCGAGCGAGAAAGGGGCACGTTACATTGGTTGGCAGCCATGGGATTTGCTCTCCAGTTACTGGGACACTCCAAACCAGCCTGCAGGAGAGCCACGCTGAAAGACTTACTTGAGAGCCATGGAGGGAATGGTGGGATCGTGCTTCCTTGCCGTGAACACATCCAAACCATCACCCGGATCCAAGGTAGCAGGATAGCAGGAGAGGAGAGATACCAGCCACCATGGATGAGGAATTCAGAAGGAGGTTGCGAGAGAAGGAGATACAGCACAGAGGACCAGTATCAGAGCAGGTCCTGCTAGGATGGTTTGATTCTATCCGCTGTGAACTCTGGAAGGAAGCGCTAGCCCATGAGCAGCGACACCAGGGAAAAGTTCTCCCCTCCATCCATGTAAGGTACTGGTCGCAGTATGAAGTGAGAATGCTGTTTTTGGGGGAACAGCCAAGCCAGGAGTGGACAGCCGAGTTAAGCAGGCTGATCCGGGCAGAAATGCGGTTGGACGAGAGCTACAGAGCCCTCCAGTGGTATGTAGCCCAAGTGTGCCCATGGACAGCGGATGACAGCCCCACGGAAGGCTTTGACTACGATGGCCTGGGATTGTTATACTGGAGGCTGTCCAGGGACTCTGACTTTGGAAGTGATCGGGAGTGGCGTTTGGATTAAATAATGGAGCACAGAGAGCGGAGACTGAATGTCTCAGAAGTGCACTGGGCACTGGAAGATTTGGAGTTTCTGGCCGTTCAGGAATGGGAGTTGGAGATCGCCTACAAACAGCTGTTAGACTCTGCTCAGCAGCAGGGTGGTGCTCCCTTTGCCTGGGACTATTATGAAATACCAGTTGACAACTCTGAAATCCTGGCTGAAGAGTTGACAATGTGGCAGAGTAACGGTGTGCTTTGCCAACCTGCACCCGCAGCTATGTAGGCGGAGGTCTTATGGCGGATGCAGCAAGTGCTCACTGACCTTGATGAACCTGTTTCTGCATTGGATGGTCTTGGATGGAGGAATGTGCCTGTACAGCAGAATGCCAGAGAATCGGCAGTGTAAAATCTGAAGATTGCCGTCCCCAAACCTGAAGTGCTGACAACAGGGCAGAGCTCTGCTAACCTCTGCCCAGCACTGATAGCATCTTCTGGGTTCCACGGAGAGGAGATGGTGAACCTTTATCTCCAGACACCAGTTGCAGAGACAGGGGATTTGATAGACTTTTCTGCTGAGGAAGAACAACCTGGTGAGCCTCCAGCAGAAGAAGAGCTGTTATTAGGGCCAAACTTTACTGTGCTCTGCCCAGCACTGATAGCATATTCTGGGTTTCACGAAGAGGAGATGGTGAACCTTTATCCCCAGACACCAGTTGCAGAGACAGGGGATTTGATAGACTTTTCTGCTGAGGAAGAACAACCTGGTGAGCCTCCAGCAGAAGAGGAGCTGTTATTAGGGCCAAACTTCACTGTGCTCTGCCCAGCACCAACAGAAGTATCTGTGAAGTTACAAGGAACTTCCCCAGCTGAAGCGCTGGCAACCGGACAGAGGGTCCAAGACCTCTTCCCCACACCTGTGGCAGTTTCGGAGGCTCAGGGTGAGAAGGTGGCAATCACTTCCCAGCAGCAGATACAGGGGGAGAAGGGAGAGGAGGTGTGTGTTGTCCCTCCCCAACAGTTAGCCGGAGCAGATGGTGTGGGGTTTCCAGCAGAAGGGCTGGCAACAGGGCTGAGTACTGCTGGACTCTGCCCTCAACTAACAGAGGATGGATGTCCTGTGAAGGTGGATGGGACTTCAGTCTCCACCTGTATACCCAAGGGATGCTGGGCAGTCGGCCCAGATCCCCAACAGCATGACGGAGTGAGCCCAGACACCCTGTCTTCTCTTCAGCGGCAGAAAGGACTCCAGGGAGAAGGGCCAGTCCAGGCCTCTCCCCAGTGGCAGATATGTTCTCTGAGAGAGGCAGAGGTTGGCTGGGTGAGTAATGCTTTGTTTGGAACAATTTGTTTGGGGTACTGTGTGGGTACAGGCATTAGAGGACTGGAACTACTGACTAACTTCGGAGTCAACCCGTCTGGGGTCTCCTCCTGTGTTAGTCTCCTGCCGAAAGGGGAGAAATGTGACAGACCTAGCCGGGAAAGAGACTTTTGGAGGGGACTGTAGGCTAGCTTCTTGACGATCGATTGGGGGCCCTTGCATTTGGGGGAACGGTGCTCTTTGTGAGCTGTATGCCTGGGGACCCTTGAGGTGGTATTACTGTGGATTCGGGTCCTGGGCCCCCAGGACACACAGACTCTGGGGACCCTGGATTTGCCATATTGGAATAGTGGCTGATTCATAATGCTGGGACAGATACTGTTAGGAGATGCTGATGTAAATTCCAACACCTGTCTGTCTATTGTCTGCTAAAATGTGTATTGTAAATAAGTCTACTATGGGATCTAAGAGTCATTAGATCCCCATTGTTATTTGTGTTAATTAACTCTGCTATTGTGTGAAGAAGAGTCTTTTTTTATTGTGATAATGTTGATTGGATTTTCTGAACTACAAGACGGCCAGTCTGGCCTAACGGTCATGTCTGAGTCATCTAGGCTGTCTAAAGGGATTAGTTAATTAGCACATGTTAATTAGGTTAATTAGGTTACAGCTGTATTGTTAGAGTAATATGAGCAGGAGGTCTGCACCTCCACTTTTAGTGTATAAAAGCCTGTATTTTGCAATAAAGGGGAGTCCTGTTTGAACTTACATACAGCCTGCCTGGTGTTTGTTCTGAGCTATCACAACTGGACTAGAACGGCACAGAGCTGTAGTTCTAGTCCCGGAACATCGGATGACCGAATCATCAGATGTTGCAATCTGATTCAATAGCTGCAGAGGAGTGTCGGGAGAGTGGAACCGAGCGAGCAAGGGGCTCGTTACAGTCTATCACATAAAATCCCAATAAAATACATTTACGTTTTTGGTTGTAATATGACAAAATGTGGAAAATTTCAAGGGGTATGAATACTTTTTCAAGGCACTGTATATTATTGCAATTAAAATACTTTTGTTTTGTCAACAAATCCCATGATCATAAGGCATTCGGTCCTGGGTGCTTCTCTATTTCTCTGTGTGTAATGAATGGCCTGTGTGGACATTATAGCCCATTCAAAAGGTTTCCCGTTGAGTCAGCAAACTCAAATGTCATCCAAATAATTGTTGGGACCTATAGATTAATGTGAGGAGGCAATTTGCTTTTCTTTTGGTGACCTAATGATTGAGCTAATTAACTTTAGAAACAAAGGCAAATGAATGAAAAAAAAAATTATACTGCATACCCATCATTGCAAGCAATTCTTGTAATAATTTCATGTAACAATTGCTTCACGTTATTAGAATAGATGGTTCTTTAATATTCTTTACATGGGTAAAAAAGTGATGCATCCTGTACCATGGACACATACATGATAATAAAGTATATGTCAGGGCAAAATAAAGACGCTAGTTGTTAAATATGATAATATTCTCTCGATATTTTGTAAATTATATTGGTGAGAAAAGTTACGAAATGAGAGTTCGTTCAGTTCTTGTGTAAAAACTTAAAAATGGATTTAATAATGAAATAGCATAAGATTACAAAAATAATATTAAAATGCAAAGTGTAAAAATATCAATAATGTACTTCCTAAAGAGGGTTGGTTTGTCTTATAGTTCCACAAACTCCAATGTATTTCAACCTAACTTTCAATCCTCCTCTTTTCACATAATGATGGGGGTTGACTAGACACTAAACTCAGTCTCTATGCATTGCATTCATGAGGGATGGGCAAGATCTATGTGCATATCCATTTAACATACAATATAACTTTATCTATCATCTAAATGAAATAATGTTAGTTAAATCAATATATGTTTATATTCTCCATTGAAAATCCCTTGTTCTTATTAATATCTTAATCGAGAAATATTATAATATAAATAACTTAAATTCTCTTATATATTCAAAACTCTACGTATCTTCAAGAAATGTGAAACCTTATCCATTTGTGACGGGGAGGGGGAAGGAAACCAGCTCAAGCTTCCTAATTACTACCATATGTAAGCTCTCCAAAGAGAAGCACAGACTGAAGAAATCTTTTATATAGCTAACATCTATTTCTTTTAGACACAAAAAAAGAGGAAAGTGCACCAAAAATAAGCCAGGTCCATAAATCATTGAGGATACAAAATAAGGTAGTACTGAGTATTACCAGGGAGGCGGACTTTTTAGGCTAAGGAACAGTGGAGAAGATATAGCAGTATAAAAAATATAAATTTATTGAAAAATACAATATCTAAAAAACAATGACAATTGTAACATATAGCATCTATGATTATTGTGCAGTGAGCCCTTGTATGTCTACGCATTTCACCGTTAGGCTTCCTCAGGACACGGCCAAGGTTCACAGATGAGACAGAGAAGGGAATATGTCTCTCTATCTTAAATTGGAATGCAAAATCATGCAAGTCACGGTAGCATGAGAAAGTTCAATCAGCAGTAAGAAAGTATATTAGATATAGCTAAATATCTCAGCAGGGGCATGTAAACAATATTCCTAATTAAGGGAGCAGCCATTAGAGGGAGGAGGGCCAACACCGGATGCACCACTTAGATCCTGAATTTAGTATCAGCAATGCTGAAGGCTCAATACAATCCCATCGCTGCAGTGTATTGCTGTCTCTCAGGGGCACTCTGGATTATTTGTATCCTGAATATGCAGCGATGGGATTGTATTGAGCCTTCAGCATTGCTGATACTAAATCCAGGATCTAAGTGGTGCATCCGGTGTTGGCCCTCCATTCCAATTTAAGATAGAGAGACATATTCCCTTCTCTGTCTCATCTGTGAACCTTGGCCGTGTCCTGAGGAAGCCTAACAGTGAAACGCATAGACATACAAGGGCTCACTGCACAATAATCATAGATGCTATATGTTACAATTGTCATTGTTTTTTAGATATTGTATTTTTCAATACATTTATATTTTTATACTGCTATATCTTCTCCACTGTTCCTTAGCCTAAAAAGTCCGCCTCCCTGGTAATACTCAGTACTACCTTATTTTGTATCCTCTATTTTTTTTACTTTTCCAAATCTAGAATAAATAAATATATACAACTCAATCACACAATAAAGATCCAACCCATTCATACGTATGTTAGTATTGTTAATTGACAAACATTAGATGTTAGATTAAGGAAGGCTTCTAACATTTCCCTCTCAAAGGATTGATTAAGCAATCTCAATCATTTTTTATCTTAATCCATCCAACAGCCGAATCTCATTCGTATCCATGCATGCTTTTAGATATTAAGATAATTGATTTGAATATATTTTCAATTTTGATTCTACATAAGGAAAAGTAAACTTGGTAAACCTTTTGTTTCATATACCATAAAAATATTTTCACCCTTATTATTTTCTTTTACCAAATAATCAATCCCCTTAATAATTAATTAATAAATGTAACATTGTCATACAATGCTTTGAAGTATGGATGTCACTTCAGAAATATATGTTCCATATTTTCCCTCCAAATTGTGTTTAGCATAAATCTATAATCCCAACAACTTTTCAAATAACCTTATCAAAATCGAAACATAAAATATGTTTCCTAACTTCAATTCAATCAGTTATGTGAAATGATTTTAAAAAATACATATTACAATGTAAAGTTTGGGAAATTTACTCTTATCTTAATGCCAGATATTCCTCCTAACTAAAGTGACTCTATTATAAAGAGGTTTAACCCTTTCAAATCTGAAAATACACAACATGTGATTGTAAAAGTTAATGTGTAAAAAATATCTCATCTTGATATGATAAACATATCACGTCACATTAAAATTTATATATAAAAACTGCAATATATCTGATGGATAAAATATTTCATCAATAGTCAAAAGTCAATTGTTTTTATAAGTTCCTCTCATCACGAGAGGTCTAGAGATTTTTCTTTCTTCTTATTTTTCTTCTTCCTGCACTCAAAAATGTTATTGTACATAAAAAGACAACAATTATTATGACAAATGAAATTCTTGTGTCAAATCTTCTCCCAAAATAGATATTCTTATACTTCAAGGGATTTGTTTTCACCTTGAAGGTCTAGAAATATTAGATTTCTCTTCTTTTGGTGACTTATAAGTCATTTCCTGAAACAAAAATGCAGTATCATTTTTTTTGCCATTGATACAATTGCATTGGTTAAGATTTACCTTCATTTTATTATTCATTTTACATATTACAATCCTAGCATTTTTATAATGACATAGAAGACATATTTTAATAATAACATTTATAATTACCTTGCATTGCTCTATTTTTCTTAAAATTACCTATACTCTTATGCTAGTATTCTGTGTATATAACAGGACTCAATACTCCTTTTGGTCATGACTCAAAACCTTGTTTTCACAAACAAAGAAAGGTTTCAAATCAACCCAGAAGTCTAAAGTGGACTGTGTCCATTTGCTTTTCTTCTTTAAAGTTAGAGTCATGCGTGCTGTACTGTAACTTTTGGCATCTTCCAATTCACCAGTTCCTCTTTAAGGTCTTGGAGTGGCCTAGCCAGTCTCCAGACCTTAATCCTATAGAAAATGTATGGAGGGAACTGAAACTTTGAGTTGCCAAGCGACAGCCAAGAAACCTAAAGGATTTAGAAAAGATCTGTAAAAAAAAAAAAAAAAAAAAAAGAGTGGACCAAAATCTCCCTTGCGATGTGTGCAAACCTGGTAACCAACTAATACTAAGTCATGTTTTGCTTGGGGATCAAATACTTATTCTACTCACTGAACTACAACTCAATTTCAAATACCATTTGTATCATGTGTTTTTTCAGGATTTTTGGTTGATATTCTGTCTCTATTATTTAAATTACACCTATGATAAAAAATATAGACCCTTCATTTTTTTGTTAGTGGGCAAACTTACAAAATCTGCAGGGGATCAAATAATAATAATTTTAACCCCTGTATATAAGTGATTATGCACAGGGTGGCCGCCTTTAGCAGTAAATCTGCTATAGGGGGGTTCTTAACTGATTAAGCTTTTACAGTAAAACCTGGAAGCAGGTAAGCTTAATCGGACCCAAAGTTTGTCAAAAAAGACACCGGAACTTTTAGTTTAACCACTTCAGCCCCGGAAGGATTTACCCCCTTCCTGACCAGAGCACTTTTTACAATTTGGCACTGCGTCGCTTTAACTGCTAATTGCGCGGTCATGCAATGCTGTAACCAAACGAAATTTGCGTCCTTTTCTTCCCACAAATAGAGCTTTCTTTTGATGGTATTTGATCACCTCTGCCGTTTTTATTTTTTGCGCTATACACGGAAAAAGACCGAAAATTTTGAAAAAAAATGATATTTTCTATTTTTGTTCTAAAAAAAATCCAATAAACTCAATTTTAGTCATACATTTAGGCCAAAATGTATTTGGCCACATGTCTTTGGTAAAAAAAATGTCAATAAGTGTATATTTATTGGTTTGCGCAAAAGTCATAGCGCCTACAAACTAGGGTACATTTTCTGGAATTTACACAGTCTTTAATTTATGACTGCCTATGTCATTTCTTGAGGTGCTAAAATGGCAGGGCAGTACAAAACCCCCACAAATGACCCCATTTTGGAAAGTAGACACCCCAAGGAAATTGCTGAGAGGCATGTTGAGCCCATTGAATATTCATTTTTTTTGTCCCAAGTGATTGAATAATGAAAAAAAAAAAAAAAAATTACAAAAAGTTGTCACTAAATGATATATTGCTCACACAGGCCATGGGCATATGTGAAATTGCACCCCAAAATACATTTAGCTGCTTCTCCTGAGTATGGGGATACCACATGTGTGGGACTTTTTGGGAGCCTAGCCGCATACGGGGCCCCGAAAACCAATCACTGCCTTCAGGATTTCTAAGGGCGTACATTTTTGATTTTACTCCTCACTACCTATCACAGTTTTGAAGGCCATAAAATGCCCAGATGGCACAACCCCCCCCAAATGACCCCATTTTGGAAAGTAGACACCCCAAGCTATTTGCTGAGAGGCATGTTGAGTCCATGGAATATTTTATATTTTGACACAAGTTGCGGGAAAGTGACAATTTATTTATTTATTTTTTTTGCACAAAGTTGTCACTAAATGATATATTGCTCACACAGGTCATGGGCATATGTGGAATTGCACCCCAAAATACATTCTGCTGCTTCTCTTGAGTACGGGGATACCACATGTGTGGGACTTTTTAGGAGCCTAGCCGCGTACGGGACCCCGAAAACCAATCACCGCCTTCAGGATTTCTAAGGGTGTACATTTTTGATTTCACTCTTCACTGCCTATCACAGTTTCGGAGGCCATGGAATGCCCAGGTGGCACAAACCCCCCCAAATGACCCCATTTTGGAAAGTAGACACCCCAAGCTATTTGCTGAGAGGCATGGTGAGTATTTTGCAGCTCTCATTTGTTTTTGAAAATGAAGAAAGACAAAAAAAAAAATTTTTTTTTTCTTTTTTTAATTTTCAAAACTTTGTGACAAAAAGTGAGGTCTGCAAAATACTCACTATACCTCCCAGCAAATAGCTTGGGGTGTCTACTTTCCAAAATGGGGTCATTTGGGGGGGGTTTGTGCCACCTGGGCATTCCATGGCCTCCGAGACTGTGATAGGCAGTGAAGAGTGAAATCAAAAATTTACGCCCTTAGAAAGCCTGAAGGCGGTGCTTGGTTTTCGGGGTCCCATACGTGGCTAGGCTCCCAAAAAGTCTCACACATGTGGTATCCCCGTACTCAGGAGAAGCAACAGAATGTATTTTGGGGTGTAATTTCACATATTCCCATGGCATGTTTGAGCAATATATCATTTAGTGACAACTTTGTGCAAAAAAAAAAAAAAATAATAATAATTTGTCTCTTTCCCGCAACTTGTGTCACAATATAAAATATTCCATGGACTCGACATGCCTCTCAGCAAATAGCTTGGGGTGTCTACTTTCCAAAATGGGGTCATTTGGGGGGGTTTGAACTGTCCTGGCATTTTATGCACAACATTTAGAAGCTTATGTCACACATCACCCACTCTTCTAACCACTTGAAGACAAAGCCCTTTCTGACACTTTTTGATTACATGAAAAAATTATTTTTTTTTGCAAGAAAATTACTTTGAACCCCCACACATTATATATTTTTTTAAAGCAAATGCCCTACAGATTAAAATGGTGGGTGTTTAATTTTTTTTTTTCACACAGTATTTGCGCAGCGATTTTTCAAACGCATTTTTTGGGGAAAAAACACACTTTTTTACATTTTAATGCACTAAAACACACTATATTGCCCAAATGTTTGATGAAATAAAAAAGATGATCTTAGGCCGAGTACATGGATACCAAACATGACATGCTTTACAATTGCGCACAAACGTGCAGTGACAACAAAATAAATACATTTTTAAAAGCCTTTAAAAGCCTTTACAGGTTACCACTTTAGATTTACAGAGGAGGTCTACTGCTAAAATTACTGCCCTCGATCTGACCGTCGCGGTGATACCTCACATGCATGGTGCAATTGCTGTTTACATTTGACGCCAGACCGACGCTTGCGTTTGCCTTAGCGCGAGAGCAGGGGGGACAGGAGTGCTTTTTTTTTTTTTTTTTTTTTCTTTATTATTTTTTTGCTTTTTTATCTTATTTTAAAACTGTTCCTTTCATTTTTTTTTTTTTTTTTTAATCATTTTTATTGTTATCTCAGGGAATGTAAATATCCCCTATGATAGCAATAGGTAGTGACAGGTACTCTTTTTTGAAAAAATTGGGGTCTATTAGACCCTAGATTTCTCCTCTGCCCTCAAAGCATCTGACCACACCAAGATCGGTATGATAAAATGCTTTCCCAATTTCCCAATGGCGCTATTTACATCCGGCGAAATCTAAGTCATAAAATGCTCGTAGCTTCCGGTTTCTTAGGCCATAGAGATGTTTGGAGCCACTCTGGTCTCTGATCAGCTCTATGGTCAGCTGGCTGAATCACCGGCTGCATTCTCAGGTTCCCTGTTGAGACAGGAGAGCCAGAGAAAAACACGGAAGACGGTGGGGGGAGCATTCTCTCCCACTGCTTGTAAAAGCAGTCTAGAGGCTAATTAGCCGCTAGGATTGCTTTTACATGAAAGCCGACCGCTGGCTGAAAAGAATGATACCAAGATGATACCTAAACCTGCAAGCATCATTCTGGTATAACCACTCAAAGTCGTGAATGCTGTACCTGAAGACAAAAATATGGTTAACAATAAAGCACAGTAAACGGTAAAGTATAAAAAATTGCAGACCTGAAAAGCAAACATGATAAAACATAATAACAATAAAACATTGCAGAATAGAATACAGTAAAAAAGAGCAGAACAATAGAGAGAATAGAGAGAGAGAGAATAGAGAGAGAACAATAAAACGACAACTATTATTTTTTATTTTATATTTTTGTTTGTGTTTTTTTTTTTTTTTTCTTACACTTTTTTTGTAACTGTAACTTTTATAACTGTAACCGGTTCCAGGTTCGGGTCTCTCAAAATGCGATGGCATCTTGGGAGACCCTGTGAAAGTGTGTCCTAGTCTGTGCAATGCTGTACCCTACGCTAATACTCAACTAGTGAATGGTAGCGTTCAAAACATTCACCAATGCAAAGACCAGGATTGTCAGGACAGGAGGGACAATAATAGCGGGTGTCACGCCTATATCCGCGCTTGCTGCAGACACGTTGGGTAGGGGTACTCGGGAGGACATAAAAATGCCTCTCATGCAGCCGACTGCATTTGGTTGGGGATGTGAATGGGGGAAGTACGGGCGCTGCAGAAGTGGTGGGTTCCCAATTAGGATTGGCGAATGCAGCAGGAAGGGCACTATGGGCATGACGGGCCTGTGTTTGCCTTCTTGGTGGCAGCGGGACACTATTTGTGCTTGCCACCTCACCAGCTTGAACTGCACTTATGGGACTCGCCACGTCACCAAGTGTTACTGCAGTGCTGGTTTGACTACGACCGGGGTGTACTAGGCCGCTGGCGCTTGCCAGTTCACCAAAACGCTACCAAAAAAACTGTTAACGATCGCAGGGATCAGGCCTGACTCTGCGAACGCTGCAGTTATGCATTTAGTGTTTTGTAAGTGACAGTGATCGATCGATACTGCACTTGGTGGGCTGGGCTGGGCCGGGCGGAGGGGCAAAACGCAGGTGCTAGCAGGTATCTGGGCTGATCCCGCTAACACTGCGTTTTTGGGAACCCTAAACTGCTGGGGACGCCAGTATAGATCTGATCGGATCAGATATTGATCAGTTCAGATACTATACCACTAAGGGAGGTGTACGGTGCGTGCGTGGGTGTTAACGCTACTGGCACTAACCTGACGCTGCCTGGGGCTGGTGCTTGCCAGTTCACCAAAACGCTACAAAAAAAACTGTTAGCGATCGCAGGGATCAGGCCTGACTCTGTGAACGCTGCAGTTATGCGTTTAGTGTTTTGTAAGTGACAGTGATCGATCGATACTGCACTTGGGTGGGCTGGGCTGGGCCGGGCGGAGGGGTAAAACGCAGTTGCTAGCAGGTATCTGGGTTGATCCCGCTAACACTGCGTTTTTGGGAACCCTAAACTGCTGGGGACGCTAGTATAGATCTGATCGGATCAGATATTGATGCGTTCAGATACTATACCACTAAGGGAGGTGTACGGTGCGTGGGTGTTAGCGGTACTGGGACTAACCTGACGCTGCCTGGGGCTGGTGCTTGCCATTTCACCAAAATGCTACCAAAAAAACTGTTAGCGATCGCAGGGATCAGGCCTGACTCTGCGAACGCTGCAGTCATGCGTTTAGTGTTTTGTAAGTGACAGTGATCGATCGATACTGCACTTGGGTGGGCTGGGCCGAGCTGGGCGGAGGGGCAAAATGCAGGTGCTAGCAGGTATCTGGGCTGATCCCGCTAACACTGTGTTTTTGGGAACCCTAAACTGCTGGGGACACTAGTATAGATCTGATCGGATCAGATATTGATCTGTACAGATACTATACCACTAAGGGAGGCGTATGCTGCGTGCGTGGGTGTTAGCGGTACTGGCGCTAATCTGACGCTGCCTGGGGCGACGCATATCACCGTCGGGTAATCAGGGAGCTAAATCTTTATTCGGTAATAAACGGCGGGTGCCCTGACACTATAAAAAATAAACAAACTAACCAGCGTCACCCGTAACGGTTATACAGTGATCAGTGGTGAAAGGGTTAACTAGGGGGCAATCAAGGGGTTAAAACATTTATTAGGTAGTATATGGGGGTCCCTGTCGCTATAAAACGCTGACGGCGAACCTAAATATTTACGTCCCTAACTAGCGTCACCAGCGACACTAATACAGCGATCAGAAAAATGATCGCTTAGCGACACTGGTGACAGGGGGTGATCAAGGGGTTAAAACTTTATTAGGGGGGGTTAGGGGGGTACCCTAGACCTACAGGGGGCCTAACACTCACTGCCCTGACACTGTAACTGTCACAAACTGACACCAATACAGTAATCAGAAAAAAAAAAAAAAAACCTGCTTGGTGTCAGTTTGTGACGGGGGGGGTGATTGGGGGGGATCGGGGGGCGATCGGGGGGGGGATCGGGGTGTTTAGTGTGCCTGGCATGTTCTACTGTGTGTAGTGTGTTGGTGCACTTACATTGCAGTCTTCTCTCCTCGGCCCGGAACGGAAAATACCGAGCCGAGGAGAGATGACATCATTTCCTCTGCCTCTGTGTACAATACAGAGGCAGGGAAATGATCCCATTGGCTGAGAGCGATCGCGAGGGGGGGGCCACGAATGGATGGCCTCCCCCTCACCTCCGATCGCCGGGGGAGATTTGCCGACCGCCGCAGGCACCGGGGGGGGGTCCGATCGGACCCCCCACCCGCGGGCAGGCAAGGACGTACATATACGTCCTTTTGCCTGCCCGTGCCGCTCTGTCGACGTATATAGTCGTGCGGCGGTCGGCAACTGGTTAAATCAGCTAAATACATTCCAGGTGCTTAAAAACAAAAGATCTTTGTTGATTGCAGAGCTCCAGCTTTTTCAAAAAGACCTCAGATCTCACATTTACTGTACACTTAAAAGCAAAAAAAAAGTAATTTACATTTACTAAAAAAAATAAAAAATGGCCCTTTAAGGCCGAAGGGACATCAGAGGTCGCTCCAGTCCCCCAAGAGAGTCGAGTGGGGGCCATCTTACATTGGATTTTTTCCCCCTTTACCAACGGCTCCAGTAAGCAGGGAAACCACTGGGAAGCAGCGGGAGTGCCCCCCCTGCCCCCACTGTTGCTGCTTCCCAGTCATTTCCCCACTTACCGGAGCCGTTGATAAAGGGGGGAACAATTCGATCCCCTGAAGCGATGGGCAGGAAGTGGACACCTCTCCCACTGCCTATAAAAGTGATCCTGTGGCAAATCTGCTGCTGGGACCACTTTTATTGGTGGCCGAATCGCCCGCTGTATAAAAAAATACCCGGGTTATGGCAGCCAGCTGCTGCCATAACAACGGTATTTATAACATAAAAGTAATGACGTGTATATATACAGTGGGTGGTCTGGAAGAAGTTAATCCTTGCCTTCAATCCATCCCATAATTATAGAAAGTACAGGCCAGAAACTCAGCAGCTTCTCCATAGAAAATATTTATTTAAGCATGAAGTAAAAAATGATACGATAATAAATATTATTGTATCTGTATATTAATTTGTCTAATCACTATAGTTAATTAATCCACATTAAACTCTAAGCACATGTTACTGTTGATATCACAATAATACAAGGTTAGCTATGAAAACCAAGCACACGGTTTATAAGTAATAAAGTCTTATTTATTTCCCAAGGAAATAAGAAAACGCTAACATGAAAGTATTAAAAGATATTACAATATTACAAAGCTTACAATCAGGACATATAATACAAGAACATAAGAACATCAAGGATACTTATCACAAGACTCTCTGCAAGGCTTTGTTTCTTCCAGCTATGCTCAGATGACCAAGAGAGGGCCAGAGCCACGAGGCTTAGGCCCAAGCCATGATCCAAAGGGAAAGGGGACGAATTGCCTGTGTGTGCTCCTTTTTACTCAAACATACACGCCCACTCATAGCCACCCCCACTTGCCTCCTCCCCATAGATATTGCCAAGAGGTATTCCTAATATCTATCCATTCTCCAGGAAGCATGCTGTATTGTCCACTAGGGGGCAGCGCTTGTCCATGAATCGACACTGTCCGACCTGGGTCAAATCTTCGCTTAACCCATCAATCATCTTGGCAGCAGTGGCTCCCTTTGAAGATTGCTTGCAGAGCAGTTAATCAGGAATTCTCATAGACAGATCGGAGCCAGTATTGTCATGCAGAGTTAGGCTTAATTGGCTACATTCCAACGCAGGGACCATATGTCAGTCCTACAGAGAGTGAGAATATCCTTACCCTTTAAAACCATGGCAGCCTGGCTGATTTTGGGTATAGGAAACAGATATGTAGAAAATCCAGAAATATGACATTGGACCATGTCGACTTCCAACATATGCTGCTTTGCGCCTAAAGGGCGCATATCACCCTTCTTCAGACATGGCTTCTATTGAATCGTCCATACTGTAAATGTCTTAACGTGTGTCACTTCCCAACTTTCTGAACCAGTACCTATGGAACAGTCCTTAACTGTCTTAATGTGTTGCGTTTTCAACGTGTGCTTCAGAAACAGCTCCTATGGAACAGTCCATAACGTGCTTCCCAACATGTGTCGCTCTGTTACTGGGTGACACATCAACATCATTCTTCCGTGACAGCTTCCATGTCACCATTCTGTGTCTTCTATGTCTTCTACTTTCTGATATCTTCAGAACGGGGTGCAGTACTGGCAAGCGGTGTCCATTCACTCACCATTCACCAGCACACATTTAGAGCAACATATCAACCAGCTTATCGAGGAGGGCCTTACTCACCCATATTACTAACCTAAAATACACATATGTCACACTATACAATAACATAAATCAACCCATTACCATAACATATATATATATATATATACAGCTTGCATAGATAAGTGAGAGACCCTTCTATATAAATATCGAGTCTAACACATATGAACCTGAAACCAGGACAAACCACAAAATTCCATCCCTGTGCCTGGATTACAGAGACCATGCCCAGGGTATATCATGCACCTCTACCTACTGTTAGGTTCAAGGAACACCCTAGTTCCATGACTAACATTACATCGGTATCCTTTAGGACAAAGAAAAAAACTTGTCTATGTCCCAAATAATACCCAGGTGCTTTCTTCCCAGCAATGATCTAGAGTAAAATATCTTCCCAACATTTCTCATTCACCATTGTGTATTGACCTGGCATTCAAAGGACATCATGATCAAGCTTCTGACCGAGGGAAATATCAACCTGCCTCTGTGTGCACGCCAGAGCCCATGACAGATTTCTGTCCTATACCATCACACTCTCTACCAACCTCTCAACATGGTTGACAGATTCTGGAGCCACTTTAACGTGGGTGTTTATGTGACTTTGTTGAATGTTATTAAGGATGCCACCAATCTCTCTGAGTAACAAAGCCCCGCTTAAGCTGTGGCTGAGAGTTTGTTCCTCAGGATACCGATGTCCACTCCATTAACAACACCCATCCCAGCTCCTATTTCCCCCAATATAGTGCTGAATACATCCCTCCTGTTCAGGTTATTCCTCAGAAATAAGCGTCCTGAATGAACCTCATCCTGTGTCCGCACATCTCTGGGAGTAAGCCACTGGTACAATGACCGCACTTGATTCAGTATATACTCAGCACATATAGGGTAATAGGTTTTTATCAACCACTGTGAGATGTTGCAGCGCCATGTGGTGAAGGAATATTGTACCCTGGTAGCCAGCGTTTGTTCCCTTTATCTAACGGAGCATGCTCCTGTGTGTAGTCACTGGCATTGCCTGTGCAAGGTTCCAACCTCTAAGGTGAGACATTAGTCAGGCATATCTCCCCCACTGATGTGTCACCTGGCACCCTCTAGTCTCACCAACAGACACCTTATTACGCGTAAGTGCCAGCCACCTGGGTACCTGCACAATATTAATTCCGTTATGTCAGTACATGTCACACATTAAAAAAATAAAGGTTAGCTATGAAAACCAAGCGCACGGTTTATAAGTAATAAAGTCTTATTTCTAGGAAATAAGAAAACGCTAACATGAAAATATTAAAAGATATTACATTATTACAAAGCTTACAATTAGAATATATAATACAAGAACATCAAGAATACTTATCACAAGGCTCTCCACAAGGCTTTGTTTCTTTCAGCTATGCTCAGATGACCAAGAGAGGGCCAGAGTCATGAGGCTTAGGCCCAAGCCATGATCCAAAGGGAAAGGGGACAAACATACACGTCCACTCTAAGCCACCCCCATTTGCCTCCTCCCCATAGATATTGCCAAGAGGTATTCCTAATATCTATCCATTCTCCAGGAAGCATGCTGTATTGTCCACTAGGGGGCAGCGCTTGTCCATGAATCGACACTGTCCGACCTGGGTCAAATCTTAGTTTAACCAATCAATCATCTTGGCAGCAGTGGCTCTCTTTGAAGATTGCTCGCAGAGCAGTTAATCAGGAATTCAAATAGACAGATCGGAGTCAGTATTGTCATGCAGAGTTAGCCTTAATTGGCTACATTCCAATGCGGGGACCATATATCAGTCCTACAGAGAGTGAGAATATCCTTACCCTTTAAAACCATGGCAGCCTGGCTGATTTTGGGAATAGGAAACAGATATATAGAAAATCCAGAAATATGACATTGGACCATGTCCACTTCCAACAAAGCATTACAGCAATAACATCATCCAAAAATTCTGATGTAGGGCAAAATTCACTTAATTAAAAAATCAACCCATTTTTGGTTACAGGTGGAGATGACCAGACCTGGGCCAAACAAACACACACAAAAACAGGGGGGTTTCAACAAAGAGCATGAAATGTTAACCATTACAGTCTAACTGATAAAACAGTGGAAGATTTTCAATAAAAAATCATTAATTGCTATACTTCAGAGCATTATTTCAAAAACGGGCTAACATCCATCCTTTTGTTTATACACAATGGCATTCTGGTATTTAATGTGTGTATGAGGTGCGCATGATGGAACCCAATCACATTCACAGAGGTACAAACATATGTATGTTTATTGGGGACCAATGATCAACATGGCATAAAAACGCATTGCAAGCATTTGGCATAAAAAGTAATAATATACAAGCAACAAATATATGTATATGTAACAACATGGCATAGGCGGGTAAAACTATCCCATTTAAAGACCCAAGTTCTCTTTCCCCCTATTGTTTGCATTGACTAGGGATGGAGGTGCTCATGTTTGTAGCCCATCACTTTCTTATAGCGGATTCCTACCGGGTCTGGCCATAGTTCAGCATGCTATATACAGAATGTTCATTGCACTCATAGTTAAATTTCTTGGTCTTTCACTACTCTATATATCCTTTGCTCCCAGTGGCCAGACTGGGTCTGTGTGATCTATTGTCAGTGGGGGGGCAGGCGTCCTGTTTCCTGGGAGCTGCGATGCACGCTGGTGCCCGCCCTCTCACCTCCCCTCCACACCAGTTGGGGGTGGGGGACTTGGTGGACCTTTCCACCGTGCATTGGTGCCACGCCTCCAGCGCTGTGCGTGTGATGTCCAGGGTGGGCGTCGCACTGCACAGACGTCCGGCATATCAGCTTGGGTGACACTCAGTGAGCTTCTCTGGCGTCTGCCGAGATTTCTCTCCATTTTTATAGTGCCTGCGTGACGCTGAGGGGAAGCTGATGTTCTGTTCTGGGACTGCATCTCACTCCCCGCTTACTGGTATCCAGAGATTGCGTTGATACAACCTATGCACACCCTGACTTCCCCTCACCAGTGTGGCTTCCAACACTTATGTGTATCCACCAAAGTAAACTCCTGGGGTTCTATTCAATCATCTTGGTTTTAGCCGCAGTTTACAATACCCTGTTTTTCGTTACTTGCATCATCATAGATACACTTTATATATCTCCTACATTATATAAGTCCCCCCCAGTTGTGGGGTGTTGGTGTCTGCGGTCCCGTGTTCCTCGTTGGGTCCCCTTCTCAGCTCCCGGGCCAGGCTTCATGGCTCACCCCCAGGCCCGGATTTTCCACAAGGCCACCGAGGCCAGGCCTCGGGGCGGCAGTGGTGCAGGGGCGGCGCCGTTCCTGCGGCGACTTTGCAGCCGCCCCCCTATTCGGGCTGCCCATTAAACTCTATCAACGGAACCGGTGCCCGCAGAAAAGATGGCCGCGAGCCAATCACCCACCTGCGCATGCGCCGTTCCGAAGCCGGCCGGGCTCGGGAAAGCTCGTACGCGCTCGGCCGGGCGGCGCATGCGCAGTAGCGTGATTTCGCAGCCCGGCGCCATTTTTGAAAAAATCAATGTATTGTCAGCGGTGCGGCAGCGGGGGAGAGAGATGACATCTCTCATTGCCCGCACTGCTGTTCCGCCCTCCTCCGCCCTCCTCCATCTGATAGAAGGCAGCATGGCATCCCCATCTGGTGGCAGGGTCCAGGGAGCATGGCAAGTGACATCCCCATCTGGTGGCAAGTGACATCCCCATCTGGTGGCAGGGAGCATGGCAAGTGACATCCCCATCTGGCGGCAGGCAGCGTGGCAAGTGACATCCCCATCTGGTGGCAGGCAGCGTGGCAAGTGACATCCCCATCTGGTGGCAGGCATAGTGGCAAGTGACATCCCCATCTGGTGGCAGGCATGGTGGCAAGTGACATCCCCATCTGGCGGCAGGCAGCGTGGCAAGTGACATCCCCATCTGGTGGCAGGCATAGTGGCAAGTGACATCCCCATCTGGTGGCAGGCATGGTGGCAAGTGACATCCCCATCTGGTGGCAGGCATGGCGGCAAGTGACATCCCCATCTGGTGGCAGGCATGGCGGCAAGTGACATCCCCATCTGGTGGCAGGCATGGTGGCAAGTGGCAAGTGACATCTGGTGGCAGGCATGGTGGCAAGTGACATCTCCATCTGGTGGCAGGCATAGTGGCAAGTGACATCCCCATCTGGTGGCAGGCATAGTGGCAAGTGACATCCCCATCTGGTGGCAGGCATAGTGGCAAGTGACATCCCCATCTGGTGGCACGCAGCGTGGCAAGTGACATCCTCATCTGGTGGCTAACATGGTGGCAAGTGACATCCCCATCTGGTGGCAGGCAGCGTGGCAAGTGACATCCTCATCTGGTGGCAGGCAGCGTGGCAAGTGACACGCGATGGTGGCAGGTGACACGCTCAGGGCTTCCAATGATTCTGCATTATGGTGAGTTGAACTATTTCATTTTATATTACAATGTAATGATAGAAATAATGCGTTTCAATCATCCTGACACCATAACAACCATGGTGCCGGGGATGATTGAAGCACTATCACCAGCCATTGCCCGCGAAAAATCCTTACCCTTCACGCGCCTACCCTGAAGTATTTTCAGTCTGTACAATTAAAGTCAGTTATTTTCAGTGTTCTTGTGTGTGGAGATATGTTTTTAATTGATCTATTGTAGCAGTCATCGATAAAGGACGAGAATGGTGGTGTGTGTGTGGGGGGGGGGCGGCATTGAAGGACCCGGCCTTGGGGCGGCAAAGGGAGTAAATCCGGGCCTGCTCACCCCTGGCTTTCCTTGTCGCAGTTTTGGCTATCATGTGAGTAATTTTTTTGTCACGGCCATTTATGTCCAATTTTTCTTTTTGGCTTTTCTCTCCCTCCCCCTTTCTTGTTGATATGGTCAGACAAACAAAACTATATTGCTCTTTATATATTTTATATAGAACTTAGATACATCTGGCTCCTGAAGAGTGGATCAAAATCCATTAAACAGTCGGGTCTACCTTGATGCATCAAACACATATTGACCAATTTCCAGATGTCTTTTAATTCACCTGACTTTCACCTTGTTTAGGGGACTATGATGCATAATTTTACCTGCCTATGCCATGTACATATACATATATTTATTGCTTGTATATTATTACTTTTTATGCCAAATGCATGCAATGCGTTTTTATGCCCTGTTGATCATTGGTCCCCAATAAACATACATATGTTTGTACCTCTGTGAATGTGATTGGGTTCCATCATGCGCACCTCATTTAAATTCCCAACTTCCCCCCTCTTTTTCATGATATAGGGATTGGGGTGCGAACCTTCCCCCGCGTCCCATTTAAAGTACCAAGTTCTCTTTCCCCCTATTGTTTGCATCCCCCCCGCTTGTAGACCATTTAATATGTTTTAAACCAAAGAAAGAAAAAGTATCCAGGTTACCTCCATGCACTGTCTTGAAATGTTTAGATACATTAGAAATATTTTTGGCATTTGGATTGATAGTGTCATTATAGTGTTCAGAGACCCTGGTTCATAGGTTGTAAATGGTGCAACCCACGTACTGTATCTAACAAGCAATACATTCCACTACATAAACCACTGATTTAGAGCTGCAATTGATAACATGTTTAAGATTGTAGGTTTTGCCTGTGGAGAAAGAGGTGACAGTTTTGGTTTTTCTGTGTCTTCTACATTGTCTACATGTGCTGGTGCCACAAGGAAAAGATCCAGTGGTACTTAGCCATGTCTGTGGGGGATGATGAGGGTGAAAAAGGCTAGGAGATAGGATAAATCCCAGTGTGGGAGCCCTTCTACTGGAAAAACTATATCCCTGTTGTAAAATGTCCTACAATGTCTTATCAGCATATACAATGGGAAGGCACTTTTTGAGAATTGCTACAATTTGATTTTATTGTTTAGAGTAAGTAGTAACAAAATGTATTCTATTTCTATTACAATGGGACTGTCTTTTCATACTAGGGCTCTCTGCATTTTTTAGCATGCTACCTCTATTCTTTTTCTCCGCCATTGATCCTGCCATTATCAATCAAATGTTTTTTGTATTCTCGTCTCATTAGTTTTTCTGAGACTACAGTACATTCTTTCTCATAATCTTCACGATCAGAGCAGTTCCTTTTTGCTTGCACAAACTCTCTCCACTGGTAGTGCATGTATAGTATGAAAGGGTGACAACTCGTAGCAAGCAAAAGTGAATTGCCAGTACATTGCTTTCTGAAGGTTTTTGTGGTTACCCTGCCACTGTCGATGTGTCTTGCAAGTGTTATATCCAAATAATCAATTCTGACAGAGTGAAAGTGATGACTGAACTCCAAATTCAAATGGTTGTTATTAAGATAGTGAATAAAAGAATTTATCATAGAGACTGGGTCAATCCACACTAGGGATGGGCAATCCACGCTGTTCGGTTCGGAGCAGAACGTCCAAACACCGCGAAGGTGCGGACCTGAATAACGAACCCCATTAAACTCAACGAGACCCGAACGTCAAATATCAAAAGTGCCCATTTTGAAGGCTTAAATGCAAGTAATCAGGCATACAATGGTTATAGGGGTCCGGTTCCTGCCCTGTGGGACATGGATCAATTAAAAAAAAGTTTGTGAAAAATGTCATTTTTAAATGAGCAGTGATTTTTTGATTTTTAAAGTGAAAGTCTAAAAATGAAAAATTCCTTCCAATATAGTGCCAGGGGGGGTCCCCTTAGTCTAACTGTAAAGTGGCAGATCTGGTCCATGTCTAGAATCTGCTGCAGCAATAATTGAATTTATAAAGCCAAAAAAAATGACATTTTTCCTGCAAGCTGCCTTTATTTTGCTCAGCAACAGCCGGGGAGCCAGTGTATTGGGCGAGGCCACAATGTAGTGCACTGGGAACAAGATTAGAGATTTTTTGGATACATTCCCTACATTCTGGTGTTACTTTGACTTTGGATAGAAGTAACGGGTGCGTTAAAATTGGTCTTTGGGTGTTGGTGGCACCTTCCCACCTTAACCCTATAGAGATAATATTGATGAAAGCAAGAATTTGCCTTGCTGTAAAAAATTGCAATGATATGCACCTGTCAAACAGGTGCAGAAAATTTGCTCTTTGGGTGTTAATTGTGCCCATGAAACCTATACCAAAAGCATTCTTCCAGATGAAATGATTGAACACCCTCAAAGCTAGGCAGCCTCAAAGACCTGCAGAGATTCCACATCCCAAAAAGACTTAATCAGTGACATCGGCATCAGGGGCTTCGTAGCTGGTATTCCAGGACTGATTCATTTTTATAAAAGTCAATCGGTTCACAGAGTCTGTGGACAGACGCGTTCTATGATCAGTAACAAAACCTCCTGCAGCACTGAATGCCCATTCTGAAAGCACACTGGATGCAGGGCAGCCCAACAACTCAATAGCATACTGGGCAAGTTCTGGCCAGTGGTCTATTCTCATGACCCAGTAAGCCAGTGGATCGTCAGCTGGAAAGCTCTCCGTCTCTGTTTTGGCCCCGAGGTAATCGTCCACCATGTGATGCAGACGCTGCCGATGGGCGGTGGAATCTGTCATCCCTGGGCGGCGAGGACTAAGAAAATTCCGAAATGCCTTACTTAGGCGGATGCCTTCTCCAACGCTCCTTTCTTGAACAACGGAAGACTCAAAACTACGTTTTCCACCACACTGTAACCTACTAGAGTCAGGAAAAACGTTCAATAAAATTCTCTTTAATGTGTCCTCAAGAGATAGGATAAATCCCAGTGTGGGAGCCCTTCTACTGGAAAAACTATATCCCTGTTGTAAAATGTCCTACAATGTCTTATCAGCATATACAATGGGAAGGCACTTTTTGAGAATTGCTACAATTTGATTTTATTGTTTAGAGTAAGTAGTAACAAAATGTATTCTATTTCTATTACAATGGGACTGTCTTTTCATACTAGGGCTCTCTGCATTTTTTAGCATGCTACCTCTATTCTTTTTCTCCGCCATTGATCCTGCCATTATCAATCAAATGTTTTTTGTATTCTCGTCTCATTAGTTTTTCTGAGACTACAGTACATTCTTTCTCATAATCTTCATGATCAGAGCAGTTCCTTTTTGCTCGCACAAACTCTCTCCACTGGTAGTGCATGTATAGTATGAAAGGGTGACAACTCGTAGCAAGCAAAAGTGAATTGCCAGTACATTGCTTTCTGAAGGTTTTTGTGGTTACCCTGCCACTGTCGATGTGTCTTGCAAGTGTTATATCCAAATAATCAATTCTGACAGAGTGAAAGTGATGACTGAACTCCAAATTCAAATGGTTGTTATTAAGATAGTGAATAAAAGAATTTATCATAGAGACTGGGTCAATCCACACTAGGGATGGGCAATCCACGCTGTTCGGTTCGGAACAGAACGTCCAAACACCGCAAAGGTGCGCACCTGAATAACGAACCCCATTAAACTCAACGAGACCCGAACGTCAAATATCAAAAGTGCCCATTTTGAAGGCTTAAATGCAAGTAATCAGGCATACAATGGTTATAGGGGTCCGGTTCCTGCCCTGTGGGACATGGATCAATTAAAAAAAAGTTTGTGAAAAATGTCATTTTTAAATGAGCAGTGATTTTTTGATTTTTAAAGTGAAAGTCTAAAAATGAAAAATTCCTTCCAATATAGTGCCAGGGGGGGTCCCCTTAGTCTAACTGTAAAGTGGCAGATCTGGTCCATGTCTAGAATCTGCTGCAGCAATAATTGAATTTATAAAGCCAAAAAAAATGACATTTTTCCTGCAAGCTGCCTTTATTTTGCTCAGCAACAGCCGGGGAGCCAGTGTATTGGGCGAGGCCACAATGTAGTGCACTGGGAACAAGATTAGAGATTTTTTGGATACATTCCCTACATTCTGGTGTTACTTTGACTTTGGATAGAAGTAACGGGTGCGTTAAAATTGGTCTTTGGGTGTTGGTGGCACCTTCCTACCTTAACCCTATAGAGATAATATTGATGAAAGCAAGAATTTGCCTTGCTGTAAAAAATTGCAATGATATGCACCTGTCAAACAGGTGCAGAAAATTTGCTCTTTGGGTGTTAATTGTGCCCATGAAACCTATACCAAAAGCATTCTTCCAGATTAAATGATTGAACACCCTCAAAGCTAGGCAGCCTCAAAGACCTGCAGAGATTCCACATCCCAAAAAGACTTAATCAGTGACATCGGCATCAGGGGCTTCGTAGCTGGTATTCCAGGACTGATTCATTTTTATAAAAGTCAATCGGTTCACAGAGTCTGTGGACAGACGCGTTCTATGATCAGTAACAAAACCTCCTGCAGCACTGAATGCTCATTCTGAAAGCACACTGGATGCAGGGCAGCCCAACAACTCAATAGCATACTGGGCAAGTTCTGGCCAGTGGTCTATTCTCATGACCCAGTAAGCCAGTGGATCGTCAGCTGGAAAGCTCTCCGTCTCTGTTTTGGCCCCGAGGTAATCGTCCACCATGTGATGCAGACGCTGCCGATGGGCTGTGGAAGCTGACATCCCTGGGCGGCGAGGACTAAGAAAATTCCGAAATGCCTTACTTAGGCGGATGCCTTCTCCAACGCTCCTTTCTTGAACAACGGAAGACTCAAAACTACGTTTTCCACCACACTGTAACCTACTAGAGTCAGGAAAAACATTCAATAAAATTCTCTTTAATGTGTCCTCAAGAGATTTTATCTTCTGCACTCTTTGTGGGGACGGGATGAGTTCAGAGACCTTCCCCTTATAACGGTGGTCAAGGAGGGTTGCCAACCAGTAATCATGCTTCACCTTTATGCCACGTATTCTTGGGTCCTTTTGCAGGCTTTGAAGCGTGAGGTTGCCCATGCGCCTCAAATTTGCAGAGACAATTCTGCAGAGGAGGGTATGGAGGTGGCGGAGGAGGAGGAGGAGGAAGAGGGGGTAGAGCTCACAGGTCTGGCATCATCACCACCAGCTGTATGGAGACGTGGGGGCACAACAAGCTGCAGCACTGAGCCCTGTCCTGCATCCTTTCGAGTTGCAAGCAGCGTTACCCAGTGTGCTGTGAATGAAATATATCGTCCCTGCCCATGCTTGCTGGACCATGTGTCAGCAGTAAGGTGGATTTTACAGCTGACTGCCTTGCCCAATGATGCCAGAACATTCCCTTCCACGTGATTGTAGAGAGATGGAACGACCTTACGTGAAAAGTAGTATCGACCGGGAACCTGCCATTGAGCTACAGCACATTGTGCAAATTCACGGAAGGGGGCAGAATCCACCAGGCTGAAAGGCAGAAGTTGGAGAGCCAACAGCTTTGACAAGCTTGCATTCAGGCACTGGGCATGTGGGTGGCAGGGACTGTATTTTTTTTTCCGCTGCAAAAGATGGGACAGAGAAATTTGCCAGCTACAGTCTACTGGTGGTGTGCTGCTGGTAGATGAGCTGCTAGGACCTTGGACACCCTGTGCTATACCAGCATCCCTGTCAGTGTAGGCTGCTGAAAGGTAATGACTCGCAGGGGCAGACTGAAGTGAAGGAGGAGGAGGAGGAGGAGGGAGAGATTGGTGATCCTTTTGTGTGGCTTTTAGGTGCTCTTACCAATGGGCTGAGTGGTTGAACGTTAAATGCCTTGTTAGGCGTGTGGTACCCAAATGGTTGGTGTTTTTGCCACGTTTGATGTGCCTGTGACACAGTTTGCAGATAGCAACAGTGTGATCTGCTGCAGATGTGCTGAAAAAGGCCCAGACAGCTGAGCTGTGGGGAGTGGGCCGGAGATAACAGCTGCAGAATGTGATAGAATAGGGTGGCTGCTCTCTACTCTTTCTTGATGCCGACCTCCTTGGGGTTGTGCCCCCTCACCTTCAGTTTCCTCCTCTGCTCTATCTGGCACCCAAGTCGCATCAGTGACCTCATCATCATCATCTCCATCTCCTTCATCTTCATCATTACCACTGGAGACAACTTGGCAATATGCTGCGGCTTGGGGAACATGAATGCCAATTTGTCTACCAGTGTTCCTCCCTCTCTCTAGGCTCATGTTCCTGTCATCCTCAACCACAGAACCAGCATCTGAATCCAGTAATGGCTGGGCATCATCAAGGAGCAAGTGGCTGAAGCTGTGGTCAAATAACTCAGCTGACTCCTCAATGGCTGTTGTCAGGGCTATGGCAGGAATAGATGTGGACAAGGAGGCAGGTTTATCCACTCTGGCAACTGCAGGGGACTGCACACTTGTCTCTGCCTGTGTGACAGAGGATGAGAAGGATGAGGAAGGTTTAGTAAGCCAGTCCACCACCTCCTCTGCATGCTGTGGCTGGATAGCACGGGCAAACTCACTTAACAGAGGAAATGATGCCCTGCCTGAGGACTGACCACCACGTCCACGTTTGCCTGTGGACACATTTGTTGCTGTCCCCCTTACAGTGCCAAGGGAACGTCTGCCTTTCCTTGTTGTTCTCCCAGACATTATTGGGAGGGAGGGGGCGGTGCTTATAAGCAAATTTAAAGGAGAAGTTGAAATCTGTACGTAGATGCACTTTAATCAATGTAAAGAGGTGTTTGGTGCCCTTTAATTTGAGTACACACACTATACAGACACAGTCCATGGATACAATATAATATACTGCAATATAATGCGACAAACGTACAGTGATGCACAGAACTATATGGCGTTAAACTGGCAGTAACGCACACAGAAGTAAATGGTGTTAAACTGGCAGTAACACACATAACTATATGGCGTTAAACTTGTAGTAACGCACACAGAACTATATGCTGTTAAACTGGCAGTAACGCACGCAAAACGATATGGCGTTAAACTGGCAGTAACCCACGCAAAACGATATGGCATTAAGTTGGCAGTAACGCACGCAAAACTATATGGCGTTAAACTGGCAGTAACGCACACAAAACTATATGGCGTTAAACTGGCAGTAACGCACACAATACGATATGGCGTTAAACTAGCAGTAACGCACGCAAAACTATATGGCGTTAAACTGGCAGTAACGCAATCAAATAGACGGTGTTCAACCATCACTACATTGAAGCTATCTGAACTGTCCCTACTCTAGCTATATACTAATGTCAAGATTACTGACACGGTCTCACAACTCTACACTGAAACTATCTGAGCTGTCCCTACTCTAGCTGCACACTATGAAAAGCTGAATGATGGTCCTCCTCACTACACTCACACAATACACTCATCCCTAGACTGACACTAAACTAATATTCTACACTGACAATTGAAGCAAAATAGCACAGTATAGCACACTAACTAATAGTACTGAACAGAGCCCTGTTCTATCTCTCTCCACACCAAAATCACACTGAAAATGGCTGCCATCGAAAGAATACTTTTATACTGTGGGGCGGGAATGAGCCATGATTGGATGACAGTGTCCAATCATGACTCTGACAGTGCTCTGTGCCCTGATTGGCTGAAGCTGTCACTGCTTCAGCCAATCAGGGCTTGCAATGCACTGTTCAACGCCACAATGCATTGTGGTTGGTTCGGGGGGCCTAACAAATGGTCGAATGACCCGTTTGTTTGGTGAACAGCCGAACATCCGAACAACAAAAGTTCAGCCCGAACTAATGCTCGGGCCGAACCGTTCACCCATCCCTACCTATCAATAATGCCCCCAATACTACCCTCTGGAATATGTTCCACGCTGACTATCTCTACCTCTGGACCCTCCCCCCTTCGCCTATTTTAAAAACCCCTCTAAATTTTTGGCCATCTTCATTCCCAGCTGATCTGCACCCTCCTCATTTAGGTGCAGTCCATCCCTTCTATAGTACTGGTTATCCACTGAGAAGGTGGCCCAGTCCTCTAGGAACCCAAACCCCTCCTTACTACACCAGCTCCTCAGCCACTTGTTTACTTCCCTAATCTCCCTCTGCCCTTCTGGTGTGGCTCGGTGTATCAGTAGTATTCCTGAGAATACTACCTTGGAGGTCCTTTTCCTCAATTTAGCTCCCAAGTCCCTAAAATTGTTCTTTAGGACACTCCATCTGCCTCTGACTTTGTCATTGGTGCCAAAGTGCACCATGACAGCTGGGTCTTCCTTAGCCACTCCCAGTAATCTGTCCATAAGATCCGAGAAGTGCCGAACCCGAGCCCCCGGTAGACGCTTCAGGTCTTTGTTACAGATTGGCCTCTCTGTCCTTCTAAGAATTGAGTCCCCTACCACCAGAATCTGTCTTTCCTTTCCCTTGGCTTCCCCCCCACTCTCAATGGGGGAGTTCTTCCCCCGGCAGCTAGGAGAGCCCCTCAGCTCCAGCAGTGCTGGTCCCTGACTGGTTTCACCAATGTCACTCAATGGAGCGTACTTATTGGGATGCTCCAGCCCTGGATCGGCCTCCCTGGCACTTCCCCCTCTACCCTTCCTGACTGTCACCCAACTACTCTTTCCTAGTGCCTGCACCTCTTTGTCTCCACCCGCCTCTGTGCTGGCCCCTTCCGCCACCTGCCGTGTACGTTCCTTGCTCTCCTTTAGTATGGAGGGATTTCTTAGTGCTGACAGTTGTTTCCCCAGATTCAGAACCTGGGCATCCAGGGAAACAATGTGCTTACATTTTGCACAGCAGTATTCACCCTCGATCGGATGATCAAGGAACGCATACATGCCACAAGATGTACAACAAGTCTCCTCTCCACACCCGCCGGGCATCATACCTATTAATTTAATGAGAATTATAGATTATACCCTGTCCAAATTACCTAACAACTAGCTTTCTGACACCAATACTCAAAACCATACACAGGTAGTCAACAAGACAATACACAGGTACTCAACAAGACAATACACAGGCACTCGCAGACCTACATGCACTCACAGACCCACGTGCACTCGCAGACTACGTGCACTCACAATACACAAGTACACAGTACACAATACACAAGTACTAACGATCCACACACACTACTCAGACAACACTCAGGTACTCACACTACACAGGTACTATGACCCCTGTTATAACCTCCTGTTTTTAACTCTGGTTTTTAACTCACCGCTTAGTCCAGTTCCAGTTGGTCTAAGCTCCAGCAAGCTCAAAGATGAGCAGGCTCACAATGAGTTCTACACAAGGTTAAATAGGCCTCAAGCACCTGTGGCCAATTAACCAATCCCCTTAATTAGTAGGCTGAAGGAAGCAAAGAAAAAAAAAGCTGTTTAAAAAGTGTCAGAAATAGGTGTTAAAAAGCTACAAGGAAAAGCCCCAAAAAGAAGATAAAAATGCAACCCAGCAATCACCAGCAGTCAAAAAGCAAAACTTGTTCACTCTCCACTCAAGGTCCCCACTGTTTAGCTTCCAACTAGCAGTCTGGCTCTCCAGAGGCACTGAGGCCTACACCATGTGCTCAAGCTGCAGTGGATCCTGGGCCTGTCCCTATGCAAGAGGAGTGCTTAACCTCCCTGGCGGTATGATTATTTCGGATTTTAGGTGCTGAAAGCGGTACAATTATTTTGCATGGAAATTTGGCGTTTTATATTGTAGGTCTGTAATTCTTAACAGGAGTCTAGTAGATATCCCGGGTATGATAAAGTTTGAAACACAAAAACATAAATTATAATATAATAAATAAAAATAAATAATTAAAAAATAAATAAATAAATAAATAAATAATAATAAAATAAATTTCCCCACGATTCACTATCGCTCAATTCTGCAAGTGTTCTAATTTACTATCGCTGTTTTCTAGCTGGTCTAAAGCCACTTTTGATGTAAAGGGACACTTTTTGGTTGCTATGGACAATCTCCAGTTTCCAGGCAGAAAGAACAGTATATATAACATAAAACTGCATGCAGGGCATAGGACAAAGCACTGGGGACAAAAGGGAAGTGAAATAATTTCATACAGTACTGTAATGTGTTATGGTTTTACACTTTTTTGAATTTGCCGCCAGGCTCCGCCCCCGTGCATCGCGCCGCTCGCAGGGAACGGAGCCTGGCATGGAGAGGCTTTGGAGGAGGACGGAGCCCGCAGACACAGCGGGGGACATCGCAGGATCCCGGGGACAAGGTAAGTAAAGCCACACCAGGATCCTGCGATGTAATCCCGAGTGTGGCTCGGGGTTACCGCTAATGGTCCTGAATTTTAACCCCGAGCCACACTCGGGAAAACCGCCAGGGAGGCTACCAGTCTTCCAGGATAGAGTGGTGAACAGATTTTGCCGCATTGCTAAGGTGGAACAGAAACTTGTTGTCATGAAAGAAGATCTCAGGAAAAAGAAATCCCTGCACAGTAAGTCTGGAAACAGTAAGAGGGAAGTCTCCAAGCTGAAGTCTCTGGAAGAGGCATTGAAAAAGCAGGAGAAGTTGGTCGCCTCTCTGAAGGAAAGCAGCGGTGTGTTCAGAGAAAAGTGTGAGAATGAGGAGAGATTCCAACAGATGAAGGAAAGTGTCTGTGCCAGTACCAACCAGAGGGTGGATGCCAGAGCAATGGCGACAGTATGGATGGGGGGTAAGGAAGTGGCTTCACATGGTGGCCCCAGTACTACCCCTGTCTCAGGATCTGTCATGTCTGAGTCAGTATCTGCCCCCCTCTCTCCCCAGCAACTTGGGTCATCTCAGGAGGAGGTTGAGGAAAATTGCGGATTACTGCAGACCATTGCAGAAATGGAATCGCCTTTGAGCGGCACCGATTCATCAGATGAGGATCATGATAAAGGAGTGCTTGCTGAAAATCTCTTTCAGTGTGTGGAGGACTTTCCTGAGATTGCACCTGCCCTTCAGATCCTTGTAATCAGCAGGGAATAAAGGAGGAGCTGGCTGTGAGGAGTCCCACATGGACACTAACAGTGCAGAGCAGAAATGTTGCATGAACATTGAAACTGCAGAGCAGGAGGGCTGTATGAACGCTGAAACAGCTGGTGTTTTTTCTAAACAGAAGACTTTACTTGATGACGGGACCGCTGGTATCTGTGGAACTTCCGGGACTATGGTGAGCGGGACTGTTGTGCTGGAGGGGAGGAGGGAGGATCCAGTGGTGGGTAGTTTACCAAACCAGTTTTCAGAGGTTCCTATGCAGCCAGTTAATATTCCTATGCAACCAGTTAATGTGTCATCTGTCCCAGTTAGGAATTATGCTAAGGCTGTGTCGGGACAAAGTAATGCTGCTGCAAGTGGAAGGGATCTAGTTGTGTGACTTTCACCTAACGCACCTTCCATTAAACGCAGGAATGTGGTACAGCTCAGGTGGGAAGGAGGAGATATTCCACCTATCAGGAGGGTGGTTGTGGATAAGATCCTAGCCATGGGATTTAAGGCAGAGGATATTTATGCCCTTATCAGTCCACCGGCTATAATGGTGACCAACCTTATCACATAGGTTACATTTAATGATGTTACAGTCCCTTGCCAGATGCCCCAGTTCCTGATACAAAGAGCAATTTTGTGCCAGGCACTATGTAGAGCAGAACAGATAGATAACTGGATGCATTCGCCTATGCCCAGCAAGACGGGCACCTGCAGGAGCGTGTCTGCGCATGCGTATCCACCTCCGCCTAGGAGCCTCGGCTGTACTATGGCCAACACATCCCTGACATTGCCCCCTCCCAACAGGCAGCCTCCGGATGCCCAGCTGGCTTTCTTTCTCTGGGTGGGCACAGAAAAAAGCGCAAATTATTCCTTTTGCATGCACATTCAGTTCTGGTTGCCAGAAATTCCCTTCCAGACCATACCCTTTCCACTTAATCAGATACTGCAGTTGGTTCCTCTTTTTTCTACAGTCTACAATAGCTTCCACCTCATATTCCTCATCTCCTTCTACGTTCAGGTGGACCAGGCCCCCTATCAGGAAAGGGATCTGATACTACAGGCAACACATGAAATACAGTTTTTTTTTCAAAGAGTCTGTAAAGATAGTTCATATGATAACTCGTTCAGTTTTCTTTTCACCAGGAATGGAGCCACGAACTTGGGTGCAAGCTTCTTTGATTTACATGCCAACCTGAGGTTTGCTGTAGAAAGCCATACTCGATCACCCAATTGGAGGCTCAGTTCCCCTCTTCTCCTTTTGTCGAACGCTTTTTGGTTATCAGCCTGGGCCTTAGTCACTGCTTCTTGTAATACCCTATTATTGTTGTTAAAGAAATCCACCATGCTCTGAACCACTGGAACTGTAGATTCTGGAATAAAGTCAGGCAGAAATGACAGGTGAAAACCATAATTGGCAAAGAAAGGGGACTGTCCTGTGGCTTAATGACTGGCTTTATTGTAGGCAAATTCTGCCAATGGTTATAGTGACACCTAGTCATCCAGGACAAAGGAGGTAAAACATTGAATGTACTGTTCCAGTGTTTGGTTAGTTCTTTCTGCTTGTCTGTTGGTTTGAGGGTAATAAGCTGATGACAATGATAATTCAATCTCCAGGACCTGACAAAAGGCCCTCCAGAAATGTGACGTGAATTGAACAACTCGATCAGATACAATGTTTTCAAGGACTTTGTGTGCAGCCTCACGATCTCTTTGATAAACACTCAAGCTGTTTCCATGGCAGAGGGTGCGTTTTTCAGAGGCAATGAGTGGGCCATCTACGAAGATTGCAGTGCATCCTTCAAAAGGTGGAAGTTCTACTATGAAGTCCATAGATATAATTTTACATGGCCTATCAGGGACTGGCAAAGGTTTGAGCAAACCCCAAGCTCTGCTTCTTGCAGTTTTACTTCAAGTACAGACAGCACATGAGTTTACATATTTCGTACAGAATTCTTTCAAGTCTGGCCACCAGAATGTGCGTCGTACCAAATCAATCAGAGTCTTATAGATCCCAAGGTGGTCTGCCAAAGGATGATCGTGAAGAAGTTTTAAAACAGTCACCTGCACATTTTCTGGCACGAAAATCTGGTCCTCCCGCCATAGCAATCCCTCTTTAGATACCAATATGATTCCTGGAGGGCAAGAGATGCCCACCAAAGCTTGCTTGATCTGTGACAGAAGATCCATCTGTAATAACAGAAAGTTACCTGCGGACAAGATCGTATCCGGGACAGATGGTTCTTTGGGATCATAGTACATATGGGATAGTGCATCTGCCTTGACATTCTTTGATCCAGGTCTGTAGGTTATGTGGAATATGAATCTTGAGAAGAACAGTGCCCATCGAGCTTGACGGGGCTTTAGCCATTTGGCAGACCTCACGTATTCAAGATTCTTATGATCAGTATATATATAAATATTGGATGTGCCCCTCCTTCCAAAAGGTACCTCCATTTCTTTAGGGCTGCTTTGATGGCAAGTAGCTCCTGATCCCCCACATCGTAATTATTCTCCTCCGTGGAAAATTTGCATGAGAAGAAGCCCATGGAATGCATTAAATCCTTAAAGAGCAAGTAAACCCTGATGGGTTTTACTTCCTCTTTTGTTCCCTGCAAACCCTGCAAAAGTAAAAGCATAATGGGCGAGTATGCATCGCATACTCGCCCATTATGTGGCACTCACCTGCAAATGAAGCCTGCGCTGTCCACGCTGGTGGCCGGATCCATCTTCGCCCCTCTTCCTTGCGGGGCCACGGACTCCGGCTGTGTGACTGGCCGGAGCTGCGTGACATCACCCCTGCACATGCGCAGGAAGAAACAGCTCAAAGGCAACATCATCGGTGCACTACAAGGTAAATATCTCCAAAATGACGCACATATTTACAGTACCTATAGGTAAGCTTAGAATAAGGCTTACCTATAGGTACAAGTTCTAAAAAGGGATTTTAAACCACCTTAAGGCTCTGGCATTGCGAGACAACTGCCCCTACTGCAATTTCCGATGCATCTACTTCCAGTATATATAGCAAAGATGGGTCAGGATGATGGAGGATAGGGGCTGAAGTGAAAAGTCTCTTTAGTGTCCCAAATGCATCTTGTGCCTCAGGATTCCAGCAGAATGATGGCCGAGAATCCCTTAATACATTTCCAGTAGAAGCTTGCAAATCCCACAAAGCGTTGCACCCCTTTCTTATCTGGGGTTGCGGGCCAGTCTAATATAGCAGAAACATTTTGAGAGTCCATCTTAATTCCTGCTGTGGAAATCACAAAGTCCAAGAATTGGATGCTCTGTCGCTCAGATTCTCACTTCTCAAGTTTAGCATTTAGTCAGTGTTGGTGGAGCCAGCACAGAATGTAACTATGTAGAACACTCTTGACATGTCCTTGGTGCAGATCAAAGGATACAAAGAAAATCAGGATGTTATCCAAGTATACAACTATGAAAATGTCCAGAAAGTTCCTGAATACATTATTAATGAAGTGCTGGAAGGTTTCAGGAACATTACAGAGGCCGAAGGGCATGACCAGATATTCAAAGTGGCCAAATCTGGTACGAAAAGCTGTTTTCCACTCGTCCTCTTCGTGAATATGGACCAAATTATAGGCTCCTCGCAAGTCCAACTTAGTAAAGACGGTTACAGACTTTAATCTTTGGAACAATTCTGGTACAGGAGGAAGAGAGGAAGGGGATAGTGGTTCTTTACCGTAATCGTATTCAGTTCCCGGTAATCCACACATGGTCACAAAGAATGGTCCTTCTTTTCAATGAAAAATATTCCAGCTCCTGCTGGAGAAGTAGATGGGCGAATAAACCCCTTTTTTAGGTTTTCGTTGACATATTCCTTCAGAGCTTCCGGTTCCTGTTCTGAGAGTGGAAACATGCGCCCGAAGGGAATCACGGCTTCAGGAAGCAGTTCAACCGGACCATCATATGGCCAATGTGGAGGGAGAGTGTCAGCTCCCCGCTTGCTAAAGACATCAAAATATTCATGATAGAACTCAGGCACAATTTGACACATCTCCCGATCTGAGTGCATGCATAACAGGGTCATAAAAGAATCTGGAGGTTCTGGCAAACAATGTTCTCAACAATAGTGAGATTAGAAACTGAATTTTCTGGTAACCCAATCAATTTATGGATTGTGGGCTTGCAGCCAGGGTAGGCCCAAGATAACAGGAAACAATGGGGATGTAATGGCATCAAGGCTTAACAGTTCTTTATGTTTGGCGGGGGTAACTACAGGTAATGGAGGTGTCTCGTGAGTTACCAGTCCTGATTTAATACATGAGCCATCTGTCAGGTAAACTGAAAGCCTTTGAGTCTTTGGTTGGAGAGCGATGCGTTGCTGGGCTGCAAAAAATCAGTTCAATAAAGCAACTGCATGCTCTAGAGCAATGAGATGCAATTAGCGGACCTCCACCTGTTGCAGAACTACAAGTCCCATGAGGCATAGCAAGACTCTGACAGCCACAAGCATGACACCCAGTGGGAGAGGCATGATAGGACTTGTAGTTTTGCAACAGCTGGAGGTCCACTAATTGCATATCCCTGCTCTAGAGTCAATATTAGCGTTGATGGGAACTACTCCCTTCGGCAGCTGGAATGAGAGTGGAAGGGCTAGGTAAATTGTACGGGCAGACAAGTACGACACGTAACAAGAGAAATAGCTGGACACTTATGAATCTTTGCAGGACAGATTCGCACATAATGGCTTCCCTGCAATACAGGCATAGGTTGTTTTGTCATTGGCAAAGGCGTTCCTCCAATGTCAGAGAAGGACGCATCAGTCCAAGTTGCATGGGTTCTGGAACATCAGGTGCAGGATTGACAGGAACAGGGCTGGCAGGAACAGAACTGGTAGAAGCAGAGTGAGCAGAAGTTGGAACCCTTGGTGTCATCCATACAGGATGGAACTGCTGGGTAGATCTTTCTGTCCTGCATTCATGGAGTCGTTGGTCAATCTGGATGGCTAAAGTAATTAGGACCTCTGAGGTGTTTAGTACTCCGACCTGAGCTAGTTTGTCTTTGAGAACTTTAGAGAGGCCTAGGTGAAACTGATGTTGCAGATCTGCATCATTCCACTGTGTATCTGTGCTCCAGCATCTAAAGTCCGTAACATAGTCCTTGTGTATGTAGCGGGCACCTACTTTTGTGTTGGTGACCTTTTCTTGATAGCTTTCTGATACTGGTAAATGTAGACAAGCTGATGCTATTTGCAGCAGGCCTGTATTGTGTGATTTCTTTATTTGAGTGACAGGTGTTTAGGTGTTGGTCTCGGACTCTCATATAAAAAGGGGGGTCACATGGTGTCCGGGAGTTCGAGTCCAGTCCTGCTCTGAGGAGCGAGAGAGCCAGCCTGGTTCCCGGAGGGGAAGTTGGAAGTTTTCCCCTCCGGGGAGCCAACGGAGCTTCACCCTAGTGAGAAGGGTGGAGATCCAGTCCTTATGGAGGAACAGACGACATCTTGCCGCGTGTAGTCGTGGATGTCGTAGGCCGCCCCTACGAGGAGGGGAACGGGCCACAAAGAGATAAAGGAAACTGAGGAACATTGCGGATGAAGCAACAAAGCAGAAGGAAACTGGGCGATCGGTCGTTTATAGGTGGCACATGGACTATCGATCATGTGAGTGAAAGCCCAAGGGAAAGGTACTGCCAGAGACTGAGGGTTGTTGATGCACAAGTCAGTGAGATGGGCAGTGATAGCCTATGACTTTGAGTTCAGCATTGCCCCAGTATTCCAATCAGTCAAGCAGAAGGAGTTATTCAGATTTGCTCTTCTTTAGCCTAATTTGGAAGTACCATGTCGGTGGGAAGTAGTGGTAAAAAGGTAGCGGTGAAGCTGCAAGCACACATGTAGAGATATGGATCGTTCTTTTAAAGTTATCCAGATGAAGAAGTTATTCAGAGTGACTCTTTATCAACTCATTCTCTATCAAATCTACTTCCGTCGTCCCTGATTGAAGACATCACTGAGAAATGATGTCTTGACTGTCCACAATTGTACTCAGATTTTCTCGTATGATTCATGAAAGATGACAATGTAACAGAAGAGCATCTCAAAGGAAGTCCTTCTAACATCCCAGTTTATGTTTTATGCTTTGTTGAATAAAGCATTAAGAAAAAGCATTAAGGACTGTGACTTTTAAATCTATGGGCTGCGAGGGTTGAGTAGTAAACGTGAATTACAGATATAGCAAATATTCAGCCACTCCTTCGGGGGTAAGCGCTTACATGTATAAGTTTGGAGACCGTGCTGGACTGACTCGGTTGGGGGTCTATGGGTGATGATCGGGGTGAGTTGGAAAGTTTACTCCCGCTAAATCTGGCCCAACTCAACAGAAGGGTGGCAGAGGCGGTGAGCCCTTTTGAGGGGCTTGGGCTGCTACCTCTGGGTATGGCCTTAAAGTTGTTTCTGCAGCTACTTTTGAGGATAGGTCAAAGAAACGCCCATATACTGTTTGAAGAGAACGATGCACGGATTCATGCTATGTCATTCTTCTTTGATGCTATTGAGGATAGGTCAAAGGAGCACCTGATATCCAGTAGGAAATGAAATGACGGTGAATAAGTGGTTGTTTTATTGACTTTCAATAGCATCAAAGAAGGATGACATAGCATGAATCTGTGCATCATTCTCCTCGAGCAGTGGATGGGCCCAGGTCTGAGGTTCACCTTGGAGCAGTGAAATAATGAACCCCACTTTAGTGGCTTCTAAAGAAATGCATTAAAGCTCAAGTGTGAATCCAGCCTTACTTGGTTAATAATTTTATTTATATGTATTTTTAAAGGAAATCTGCAAACAAGTGTGTTGAAATCCTTGCAATTTACTGTATGTCATTTATCAGGAGAAGATTGTTTATTTCTTGACAAAACTAGATTTTTTCTCTAATGACTACAGATTCTTTAAAACATCAAATTGTACTCTGGAGACTCATTATTACATAAGATAAACTGGTGCAAACACATGAAATCCAGATGGTAAACCTCTTGGGATCTCCTTAGTGCCCTCTCAAGACAATGTCAAGACAGTTTTAATTGTTTAACTATTTTAAAATTAAATGTGCTGCTTCTACTACAGTATATGTAATATAAAAAAGGGGCAATAACATCAAATCTTTAGGGAACCTGGAAGGAAATAAATATCATATTTTACTGAGACTGTTATCTTATATGTGCCAATGTGCGGACTTAAATGCTAACGCTGCTTTTGTAAGTATTTCTTTTGTTTTTGTTTCGAAAATGCAATCTCACAGATTTATAGAAAAAAAAAAAAATCACCAGAAAATTATACAAAATCATTTTTATTTGCGGAACCAATATATGAATCAGACGTTTCACTTTTTTCATGGTGGATAGCAAACGTTACATAGAAACATAGAAAAGTGACGGCAGATAAAGACTGAGTAGTCCATTGAGCCCATTTTCTTTTTTTTTTTGCTTTTTGTTTTTTTTTTTTGATTATTGCTTTTTTTGTTCAGTTTTTTTTTTGTTAATGGTATTGTTTGAGTATAGATCTCTGTTTGTCCCAAGCATGTTTGAAGCCATTTACTGTTGACTGTCTCAATACCTGTGTTGGTAGTTTATTCCAATCATCAACTACCCTTTCAGTAAAATAATACTTTTCTAAGATTAGTTTTGAGCTTTCCTCCAGTTATTTTAATGTCATGTGCCTGTGTTCGTGATTTTGGTTTCACCAAATCACGAACCTTATTCACCCCCTTGATGTATTTAAAGGTTTCAATCATGTCTCCCCTTTCCCTTCTTTCCTCCAGACTGTACATATTAAGTTCCTGAAGTCTCTCCTGATATGTTTTATCGCCAAAACCTTTCACCATTTTTGTTCCTATAGGGAAACTATGGTCGGGTGCAATTCATTTTGATTTATTTTTTAAAGCGGAGTTCCGCCGAAAATTTTTTTTTTAAAGTCAGCAGCTTCAAAAAGTGTAGCTGCTGACTAATCAGACACTCACCTGTCCCAAAGGTCTAGCGATGTGGGCGTACAAAGCCCCCTCCTCTCCCCCTCCTCTCCACGGCGCTGGCATTATTACTGTGGGTGCCCGGCTGTGGCTTCAAAGGGGGGCACGCACAGCGCATGTGCGAGCCACGCTCTGCGCAGTAAACGGCCGGGCAGTATTCCAGGACCTGTGAAGTGTCTTATAAGATTGCAGGGAGGGAGGGGGGAGAGGGGAACTTCAATCCGGCGCCACGGAGCACCGGGAGGAAGTGGGAGCTGGGTGCCTCTAAAAAGAGGGTATCAACCCCCCCCCCCCTAAAAAAATGACATGCCAAATGTGGCATGTGAGGGGGTCACCATCACTTAAAGCGTAAGTTCAATTTTTGGGTGGAACTCCCCTTTAAGCTGATTCATGGTAAAAACGTTTTATACTTTCTTATACTTTTTTATTTTTGCTATTTATATTAAATATTTATTTTAAAAAAATATATGAATTTAACATTGGGTGCACACAGGACAGAGACAGCCCGTATAAAGTAGTATGAGGATGAGTATTTTTATCTATTTTAGCTGTATGTGTAACTTGAGTTTCAGCTACTAAGCTTGGTAGGTTTTTCTTTGTAGCAAAACAGTCAGCTGGTCTGATAAACGTAAAAAGGAGCCCATAGATCTTTCTGGCTGCAAATATGATTCATATTTATCTTACTAGGGGATAAATACTATTTTAGAAATTGTACATTTTTAGCAGTATTTTAATTTTTTTTTTCTTACAAATTGGGACTTTATGCCTATTTATTGCTTGCTGAAAGTTGGGTTGAGAATTTTTTGACACCCTAAACTTATTGCAGAAGGGAAACTCAAGATTACCTTTCTTATGATAGTGTTTTTTTTTTTGTTTTTTTTCCCCAGTCTGTATTTTTTTCCCCTTCTGTCTAGTGTTCATCATTTTTATACTTAACACCTTAAAAGGAAACCACAAATGCTTAGTCATACCCATTAGTTGCAGTAACAGTATGGTAATGCTCTACTGTGCATTCTGTGGTATGGCATCAGAAAACATTACACTTGTCCATTTTTTGGTTCTATTTGGTGAATAATGGAATGGGCTGTCTTATTGTATTGAACATTAACACCCAACATAACATACAGGAACATGAGAATGAGAGAGGAAGAGAGAGAGTTTGTGTTCATAAGCAGTCATTTAATGAATGATAAATGATTCCCAAAGCACTGCAGGTTAGCTAAAGAGCAGTCATCATCTCCTGGTGGACACAGGAACCTTTGGAATATCTCATAAGGGATGACTCACGATTTATTGCAATGAGTCATGCAGTTCTACGTGTAAAGTTCCCTTTGTGCTGTTGATCCCGGTGATCAACAGCACCTGCTAACTGTATAAAAGTCTAAATAACATGCAAGATTTCAGATGAACCTGACTATATACAGGAAATTTTTAATTAAAAATAAACCAGACCCCTACAGGCATTAAACCCCAAACCAAAAATGTATTATATTGTAGCTTAAGAATCAGTAGATGTGGTGGCGGCATCCGTTTTATTCTTTGGCTTTTTTCCCCTCTGTTTTCACTTGGTGATCTGGCCAGTAACACACCTCCTGTACTGGGGTGCCCCCCACCTGTGAAGGAGCACAGGAGGAACCTGTGGACAGCAGTATTGTCAGCCTGGAGGGGGGTGGGGGAGTGTTGGATGGACTAGCAGATTTAAATACACTAACACATTGAAGCCAAACTCCAGCTAACATTTTATAAGCAAATACAGCAAACATTTTTTTTCTGTTTGAGATAAAGATTTTTATATGAATACATAAAAGCTAATCACTTTAAGCACCAGTGTTAAATGGTTTATCTCACCCATGTAAACTCTGCTGGAGAGCTTGTGCTTTTTAAAAAAACAGCAGACTTTGCTGGCTGGATCTCCAGATGAAAATAGAAGAAGGGAAACATAAAAAAGACTATGAATGCAGCCATCACATCTAAGAATCGGTAAGCTACAATATAATAAATGTTTGCTTTTGGGATTAAAACCGCTTTAGCATAAAAGCAGTACAAATCAAACAGCAATGGTTTTACAATTTGGTAGTGAAAAAGGGAGAAGTGTTTCAAAATGAGAAATAATTATTTTGACATCCTTTAACCACTTAAGGACCGAGCCTTTTTTTGAGATTTGTTGTTTACAAGTTAAAAACAGTTTTTTTTTGCTAGAAAGTTACTTAGAACCCCCTAACATTATACGTTTTTTTTTCTAACACCCTAGAGAATAAAATGGCGGTTGTTGCAATACTTTCTGTCACACCTTATTTACGCAGTGATCTTACAAGCGCACTTTTTTTGGATAAAATACACTTTTTTAAATTAAAAAATAAGACAGTAAAGTTAGCCCAATTTTTTTTACATTGTGAAAGATAATGTTACACCGAGTAAATTGATACCCAACATGCCACGCTTCAAAATTGCGCCCGCTCGTGGAATGGCGACAAACTTTTACCCTTAAAAATCTCCATAGGCGACGTTTAAAAAATTCTACAGGTTGCATGTTTTGAGTTACAGAGGAGGTCTAGGGCTAGAATTATTGATCGCGCTCTACTGATTGCGGCGATACCTCACATGTGTGGTTTGAACACCGTTTTGATATGGGGGCGCTACTCACGTATGCATTCGCTTCTGCACGTGAGCTCGGTGGGACGAGCCGCATTTAAAAATTATTTTTTTCTTATTTAATTTACCTTTAATTTTTTATTTTTACACTGTTCTTTAAAAAAAAAAACTTGTGTCACTTTTATTCTTATTACAAGGATTGTAAACATCCCTTGTAATAAAAAAAAAAAGCATGACAGGACCTCTTAAATATAAGATCTGGGTTCAAAAAGACCTCAGATCTCATAGTTACACTAAAACGCAATAAAGAAAATATATTTTTTTTTTAAATGGCCCTTTAAGAGCTATGGGCGAAAGTGGCGTTTTGACGTCGCTTCCGCCCTGCAATGGTATGGAGACGGGTGGGGGCCATCTTCCCCTCACTCGTCTCCATGCCACTGACGTGAGAGGATCCGATCACCTGCCGACAGCTCCGGTAAGCGGCAGAGGGCACCAGAGTGCGGTGGGGGGGGGCCCTCTCCTGCCGCCGATAAAAATGATCTGCTGCAGAGACCACTATTATCGGAAAGCGGACCGCCGGCCGAAGAAGAGGATACCAGGGCTATGGCAGCTAGCTGCTGCCATAACAACGATATTCCTCTTCAAAGTTAGGACGTATATCGGTGTTCGGCGGTCTGTAAGTGATTAATAAATAGCCCCCAAAGAATTGTTTGTGCCATTAGCTTCACAATACCTGTACTTAGACAGTTGTAATATTGAAGCAGGTTTGCCATAGTTAAGGGTACGTTTATAATTAAGCAGGGGATGGTCCACAGTTAGATGTGTAATATCAAGGCTACAAATACAAAATCATTTTTTTGGTAAGATATAAGCACATTTCTGCAACCTGACAAAACTGGTGGAACTGAACTCAGAAAGTAAAGGCTTACTATTTTATAGGATGATTGTAGATGTACAATTGAGTACTGTCGATAATTTTTTTTTATTTTTTTCTAACATTAAAACTTTCAGGTCAAGCTTTCAGGGTGTACCCCCTTTCTTCTAAGGTCCAAGCAGTACTGGTACGCAAAGTCTTCTGCCAAAACGTATTTTGAGCACAGCTACCAGAGTTCAGTTCCTCTACCCCTAAACCTGAACCTAACCCCAGGAAATGACCAGTAAAAATTAAAAATCTCCCTAAATTCCAGATCTAAACCTTCACATCAACCCTAATGCAAACACAAAGCCAACCTGTAACCTAACCCTGATCTTTGAAAAGCCATACTTGTCTTTTTGGCCTCCAGTGTGAACTATACCTATTGCTGGAAGAACCCCTGGGCTATAAATACCACCAGTCTCTGGTATGAGCTATAAACTTGTTTTATTTTTATTGATAAATAATAAATGATAAGGTAGCACATCATTTAGTTTCCAAATTATGCAATTTATTAAAGTGGATTTTAAGCTAAAATGGTAGCTCCACTCTATTAAAAGTCCACCAACCCTGATCAATCTGATTGACTACAAAGCCTATTAAGAAAAAAAAAACTGGATTGAAAAAACTTGGCACTGGATTGCAAAGCTTCCAGGAGGCGTGGATGACGTCATTGCATCTCACTTCTGCCTCCTAGGAAATTTAGGAGCTCAACACCCTATGAAAATGGTCCCTACAAAAGACTGGGGGGGGGGGGGGCATTCTTGCAGGATTTTGAACCTTCAGCTATCCCAGGAGCCCGTGGTGAAGCCTCCTGAAAGTGTTGGCAGCTGAAGGCAAAATAATATTTGGAAGAATATGAAGGAACCAAAAAGTGCATAAAACGTACAGTAGGACTTCTTGTGCTGTTGGGACATCAGGCAACAATTCTGCTTTTTCTATAGCAGTTTCAGAATAGTTTGCTTGTTAAAGCCCAAACCTTTTCAACATAGGGTTGTACTGGTCAAGGTGGAGCAGAAAATCCAAACTAGAGAAAGGTTAGTTAGATAGCAGCTAAAGTACAGCTAAAGTAATTTCAAGTATGATATTACCACTGGTACCAACATCCCAAAATGTATATGCAAACCATGTAGATATGGGGGAGTGGGACTTTAAAGCATTTGTTACCCAAAAAAAAAAAAGTTGATCCTGTTCCTTAAAGCATGAATAAATTGACCCCCCCCCCCCCCCCCCCCCCGCCTGTCAGCTGTATCAGTGCCTGCCCCACTCCTCCCCTCCTGCAGAAATAACTGTGTAATTTTCAGGCACTCTCCTGACTTCCTTAAAGCGGGGTTCCACCCAAATTTTGAACATTATCTCTATGCATTCTCTTCCTTGCCTAGATGCTGACATGCTGTGTAAAAAAATTAAAATCGCCGCAATTACCTTTTTTTTTCTAATCTTCTTAGCACTTCCTGGTTTTCCTCCCATGGGAGTAGGCGTGTTTCTAGCCTTTCCCAGACCTCCCACAGTCCCCTGGGAGCTAGTCTCAGGCTTCCCAGCATGCATTGTGCAACAGCGTCATCACAACATCTCGGTGAATGCTGGGAGCACAGCATTCACCGCATCCAGGAAATACATACTTGTGGGCTTCAAATGCCCACAATGAAGATGGAAACCGCCTTCAGTGAATTTTATAAGTTATTCTTTACAACGAAATCGGACACAGGCGGACTTATTACACAGAACATGTGAGTAGATAATCATGAGAAGAAAAGTTTGTGAATGAACTCCAAAAAAAAAAAAGATAGATAGGTGGACCCCCGCTTTAATGCTATGTGTCCAGTGTATCTGTTTTATTTTAAAAAATGCCGCTTTCTCTCCTCCTCTCCTCTCCTCCTCCTGACTGATGTCAGCTGAGGATTCTCGGCCCCTCCCATTGTAGCTGTTAGATCGGGAGAGGGAGCAGTGGTCGGTCACGTGAGCGCCAAGCAGTGCTCGGAAATACATTATAGAACAGCATTTTTTTAAAATAAAACAGATACACTGGGCACATAGGTTTAAATAAGAAAAATAACAAACATGTCATACTTACCTCCGCTGTGCAGTTGGTTTTGCACGGAGTGGCTCCGAACATCCTCTTTTGGGTTCCCTCCGCGGCGCACCTGGCTCTTCCTCCGCATCGTGTGCCCAGTCGGAGAAGCGCTCTCCTTTGTTGACACCCTTGCAGGCATGCTCTCGTGTCCTGCTGCTACTTACACATAGACAGCATGACTCAGCTCTGCCCCCGGAACCCACGTCATTGGATTTGATTGATAGCAGCGGGTGCCAATGGCTGCACTGATATCAATCTATCCTATCAGGACACAAATCACAACGGCCAGAGCTGGTGTGCTTGTTCCCGTTGTGGGAATTACAGGGCTCAGGTAAGTATAAGGGGGGCTCGGGGGCTCGGGGGCGCTGCTGCTGCACAGGAGGTTTTTCACCTTAATGCATTAAGGTGAAAAATGACGAGGGTTTACAACCCCTTTAAGGAAGACAGGTGGGTGTCTGAAAATAACCAAGTGGGGTTACAACAACTTTAAGGGCACCAAAATATACGAATAACAATGTGATAAAAGTTCTTGCCAATTATTATTGTAACCACATGTAGCACCTTCTAGTGTGTGCTACTAGAAGCAGAGTAGGCAAATTATAGTCTGGCACCGGGATAAACCTGAGTCACTGAATCTGGGTCAGGGTTATTAGATGCCAGGGCTGGATGACTCATCCAGGCAGCTCTCTGGTGCCTCTGTTTCATCAGAGTAGGCGACCCGTCAGATTTTGATGGAAGTGACGTTCCGTCGCGGCCATCTTGATTTACCTCGCACTCATCCACAGTAAGGATATAGTGAGAAGCTGTTGCTGAGCTGACGAGACTGTTAGCTCCTCCAGGAGTGAGCCAGTAGAAGCTGTACAAAAGGGAACCAAGTTTGTGCAGGAGGAAGGAAGAAGAGGAATCTGTAAATAGGGAGGAAGTTGTCCCTGGTTCTGTTTATGGACATTTTTAAGTTGGGCATCCCATAATCCCTTAATGACCGATTTCTGTGTCCGGATGCAAGATGGAAATGCACTGGCTGTGCAGCAGTGGGAACCCTGATATCAGCAAATCCTATGGGGGTAGTGCTACACACATTAAAAGAAAATAAGTAAAAACAAATATAGCTCCCTGTTCCTAAAATTGGGGATATAGTGTAAATTTAGTTTTTAGCTGCACTATAAACCGCTCAGATTTGATTGTATATTGTATATTTGGTTCTGTTCTAAACTTGACAGAGTTGTGCATTTCTCACTGTTGCCAGCGGGTGTCACTGGTACCACATGACAGTATGAGAATTACAACTAGGTTGAGCTGTAATGAATATTCTTTTTCCAGAAACAGCCCAGTAGGAGGTTCCTGGCCACTGTGCATTCTGGGAAGGGGTATTTATTGGACAGATGCCATGTGCTCTAGTCATTCGTTACCTCAGGGCCCTCCTGGCCCGAGGGTGTGCTGCTGCAAATTCTGCAAGTAGGCCCGGAAGCCTGTCTGGGGCCTACTAATCCTGAGGTGGTCCTTAGGCTGTCTTGCCTGTGTGGAAGAAGCCGAGCCAAGCTGAGGAGATCGAGGGGAGGACCCTTGCTGGAGAGAGCCAGGATGAAGGCTGGTCTCTCAGGAGGGCCTGCTGACTCATTTGGAGGACGCACCTATATCTAAACTACCCTTACAGAATCGCCGGGTCTACTTAAAGGTTCTGGTACTGGCAAGCTGTTCCACATTCTAAATTAAGGTAACTAGCTCCTGGCTGCTAAGTCTGTGAGAGAGGCTTATCCAGGAGTTCTACTGGCTGCTAATTCTGTGAGAGAGGCTTGTCCAGACATTCTAGCGGTTGCTAGGTCTGTGTAAGAGACCTACCCAGGTATCCAAGATCTTCTAAGGAAAGCTGTTTTGCCTTTGGATGCAAGGAGTCTGTAAGTGATCTGCTAAAAATCTGAAACCTTCCTTAACCCTCTTTCCTACTACTTTTCTCAAGTTCTCATTAAAACATTGAAAAATACTTAAGTGACTGGCGCCTAAATTCTGTTCTAACTTCCCGTTATAGCCATGGACTCAGCCCTGGGGTGAATGTAAGCTCGCTACCTGTATCTGGAGGTATTTCTTTGCTCCCAGTAGACCCAGGAGGGCGCTACACAAATGACTCAAAATTTGTTAATAATGCCTATACTCTCCTTGTCCTGCTTCCACAATTTAAGCACTGAAAGTGTGGTCTCTATAACTGATCCAGTAGTGGTGAGAAAGCTTTAACTTACAGCCTCAGTAGCTTGGCAGACAGTGACTCGATCCAAATGACATCTGCAAATTACATCTTGCAGATGGTAGAAAGCTTTAATCCAAAAATGTATGCAGATCATAAAAGATGAACATCAGAAATCATAGTGTCTAGCTCCAGCAGAACAAGTACACGTGGTGAATGTAGGCTAAAGCATGAAGAAGGGTGGGGCTAACTACATAGAGCATCTCTTAGCTATGGAGTGAGGTGGGAACAAAATTATTAAAGGCAGACAATGCAATGCATGATACCCCTGAACATAAGTAAACAGATGTACATATGTAAATCGGTGTTTCTTTGTAATTTTCCAACGTGTTTCGAGTGTTCTTTCTTCCTCAGGGAAACACATTGATCAATGTCAGTGAGAAGTATATGATAATCAGCCTATAAGGGTTAAAACCAACCCAGTCCTTGCAATCTTATAATAGTCAGGCCCAACAAGGTAAAAGGGATAAGAGTGCACTCGGAGACCCCAGGGCAGCAGAAATATTTAAAGACCTCAGAAAGGAGATCAATCCCGGGGCATGGCCGACCACACCGAACCAACAGGGAAAGGAGTAGTAACAGCTACAGCAAAAACAATGTTACCTTTCTTGTGTATACTACTAATCTCCCCTTTCCCCATTTAATGGAGATAAACAAAGGATGATATGGTTGAAGTCCAGCTTGGGTGGCAACTGTGGCTCTCTCCATAGAGTGGAGGAGTAAGCGTTGTCACCCATTGACAGGAACTGTGTTAATCACAGAATTATAAGGTGAAAACAAAGGGGGGGGGGCAGTAAAGGCTAATGCAGGCATCTCATCTAAGGACTGTTAAGCTACAATATATTACATTTTTGGTTTTGGGTTCAGCTTGTATAGATTTTGGTTGTGGGAGGAATCAATCTGGAGCTCTCTGAGAATGACTGTGCAAACACAAGGTCAACCTACAAACTCTATGCAGATGATGTCCTAAAATTAGCTTAAAGCTAATATCTAAACAAATATAAAAGACACAAATTATTGCATCTCTGCTATCAATAATACATAATTACTTTTATTTTCTAAATGCAAGCAGTGTAGATACCTGAATTTGACCCGGAATCACCATTTTGCAGTCTTTGTACAGCAAGGCTGGAGTGTAAGAGGATGAAGCAGCACAAGGAGCCAATCAGTTCATTTTCTTGAATTGCCATGAGTGCCCTGGATTTTGTTTTCTTGGATTACTGTATTTGGATATTTAATAACTAAGAGCACTGGGAACCGCTGTTGTGATTTCACAGTTGTCAGAAGTTTGGAATCTCTAAGGGCAATCTTTTCACTAGACTGAACTGCCTTCAGAGATCATTAGGTAAGTGCCACACATCTACTTTACTTCCAATCAGTTCATGTGTTAAAATGAAATATGCTGATAGCATGAGAAAGCAGAGTGCAGAGTGACTGCTCCCGAGCCAGCTCTGTGTGTATAGACTCCCCACCCCCGTCCCCTCCTTACTGGGTGTGATTGACAGCAACAGGAGCCAATGAGAAGGGAGAGAGCCAAGAGAGCCTCTGCTCTTGTGCACAGCACTTGATTGAGATCAGGCTCAGGTAAGTATAAGGGAGGGCGTTACATGCAGAGGGTTATTTGCCTTAAAGTGGTTCTAAAGTCACTGTGCCTAATTACTAGAATCCTCTCTCTTATATGAAGCTATGTTGCACAGTGTTTTGTTTTATAAAAATTATGCAGTTCAGTGTTTTATTTCACAGTGCCGCTGTGCGGTCACATGATGTCCCGCTGCTCTCCTTCCCCGATCTGAGGACTACAGCAGGAGGGGCTGAGATTTCCCTCTGACGTCAGCCGGGAGGAGTGGAGGAGAGTGGCGGGCAGTCACGTGACTGCTCAGCGGCGCTCTGAAATAAGGTATTGAGCTGCATAATTTTTATAAAACAAAGACACTGTACAACATAACTTCATACAACAGACTCATCATTTAAATCGATTTGATTTAACAACTTGACCACTGTGCACTTAAACCCCCTTCCTAACCATACCAATTTTCAGCTTTCGGTGCTCTCCCATTTTGAATGACAATTACTCAGTCATGCAACACTGTACCCATAAGAAATTTTTGTCCTTTTTTCCACACAAATAGCGCTTTGTTTTGGTGGTATTTAATCACCGCTCAGTTTTTAGATTTTTGCTCTATAAAAGAAAAAAGATGGAAAATTCTTTAAAAAAAATGCATTTTTCTTCATTTCTTTTATAAAATTTTGCAAATTAGTAATTTTTCTTCATAAATTTTGGGTAAAATTTAAAATGCTACATATCTTTGGTAAAAATAACCCAAATCGGTGAATATTATTTGGTCTTTGTGAAAGTTATAGAGTCCACAAGCTATGGTGCCAATCTCTGAAAATTGGTCACACCTGATGTCCTGAATAGGGATGAGCCCGATGTTCGAGTCGAACGTAAATTTGACTCGAACATTGGGTGTTCGCCTGTTCGTCGAATAGCGAACAATTTGGGATGTTCGCGGCAAACCGCGAACACCCTTTAAAAGTCTATGGGAGAAATCAAAAGTGCTAATTTTAAAGGCTTATATGCATGGTATTGTCATAAAAAGTGTTTAGGGACCTGGGTCCTGCCCCAGGGGACATGTATCAATGCAAAAAAAGCTTTAAAAACGGCCGTTTTTTCAGGAACAGTGATTTTAATAATGCTTAAAGTGAAACAATAAAAGTGAAATATTCCTTTAAATTTCGTACCTGGGGGGTGTCTATAGTGGCGCATGTTTCCTGTGTTTAGAACAGTCCGAGAGCAAAATGACATTTCTAAAGGAAAAAAAGTCATTTAAAAGTACTCGCAGCTATAATGAATTGTCGGTCCTGGCAATACACATAAAAGTCATTGAAAAAAACGGCATGGGATTCCCCCACAGTCCATTACCAGACCCTTAGTACCCTGGTATGAATATTAAGGGGTACCCCGAACGAAAATTTAAAAAAAAAATGGCGTGGGGGTCCCACCAAATTCCGTACCAGGCCCTTCAGGTCTGGTATGGATATTAAGGGGAACCCCAAGCCAAAATGTTTTAAATAAATGGCATGGGGTCCCCCAAAAATCCATACCAGACCCTTATCCGAGCATGCAACCTGGCAGGCTGCAGGAAAAGAGGGGGGAACGAAAGAGCGCCCCCCTCCTGAACCGTACCAGGCCACATGCCCTCAACATGGGAAGGGTGCTTTGGGGTAGCAGCCCCCCCTAAGCACCTTGTCCCCATGTTGATGGGGACAAGGGTCTCATCCCCATAACCCTTGCCCGGTGGTTGTGGGGGTCTGTGGGCGGGGGGGCTTATCGGAATCTGGAAGCCCCCTTTAACAAGGGGACCCCCAGATCCCACCCCCCTTGTGTGAAATGGCACGGGGTACGAATGTACCCCTACCATTTCACAAAAAATGTGTGGAAATGGTAAAAAAACACAAGACATGGCTTGGGACAAGTCCTTTATTAAAAAATAAAAAAATAAAAGTGTCCCACGAAGTCCATTCATCTTCTTCTCTCCCTCCGATAGACCGTAAAAGAAAAAAAAAACCACCACCGAGGTACCCGCCATAATGACCGGCCTCTCAGGTGACAACTCTTTTATAACTGAGGGCGGGGCCACACAATGACGTCGCCTGGTGACCCCGCCCCCCTCTGACACATGGGGACATCCCTATGGCTTTCCCGTAGCTTCAGAGGGGGCGGGGTCACTCGGTTACATTACCCTGTTACCATTTCACACAGGGGGGCCAGGATCTGGGGGTCCCCTTGTTAAAGGGGGCTTCCAGATACCGATAATCCCCCCGCCCGCAGACCCCCACAACCACCGGGCAAGGGTTGTGGGGATGAGGCACTTGTCCCCAACAACATGGGGGACAAGGTGCTTTGGGGGGCCTCTACCCCAAAGCACCCTCCCCATGTTGAGGGCATGTGGCCAGGTAGGGTTCAGGAGGGGGGGGGCGCTCTCTCTTCCGCCCTCTTTTTCTGCGGCCTGCCAGGTTGCGTGCTCGGATAAGGGTCTGGTATGGATTTTTGGGGGGACTACACTCCATTTTTTTTTTATTTTGGCGCGGGGTTCCACTTAAAGTGGAGGGCCACCCTGAAAAAAAAAATTCCACCAAAAACCCTAAAAAAATTAAAAAAAAAACATTTGAAAAAAAAAAATATATACTTACCTAAACCCTTGTTGCTAGGCAGTCTTCCTAATCTGCCTCTTCCTATTCCGTGGTGTGTTCTGCTCCTCGGTGTGTGTGTTCCCAGAACACCACGGGGCCATTCACAGATTGCCGCGCCGCTCGCAGTAGGAAACTGGCAGTGAAGCCGCAAGGCTCCACTGCCTGTTTCCCTTACCTAGGATGGCGGTGCCGGGACCCGAGAGCCGAAGGACGGGTCGGCCTCGGGCGGCCGACATCGCGGGCACCCAGGACAGGTAAGTCTACTTATTTAAAGTCAGCAGCTACAGTGTTTGTAGCTGCTGACTTAAAAAAAAAAATTTTAGCTGGCCGGAATCCCGCTTTAAAAAACCATACCAGACCCTTCGGGTCTGGTATGGATTTTGAGGGGAACCCCACGCCATTTAAAAAAATAAAATTGGCGTGGGTTCCCCCTAATATCCATACCAGACCTGAAGGGCCTGGTATGGAATTTGAGGGGACCCCCACGCTTTTTTTTTAATTTTGGTTCGGGGTTCCATTTAATATTCATACCAGACCCAAAGGGTCTGGTAATGGACTGTGGGGGAATCCCATGATGTTTTTTTCAATGACTTTTATGTGTATTGCCGGGACCGACAATTCATTATAGCCGCGAATACTTTTAAACGACTTTTTTTCCTTTAGAAATGTCATTTTAAAATTAGCACTTTTGATTTTTCATGTTCGTGTTCCATAAACTTTAACGGTGTTTGCGTGTTCAAACCCCTGTTTTGCCTGTTTGAATGTTCTACTGCTAACCGAACCGGGGGGTGTTCGGCTCATCCCTAGTACTGAAGGCCTATCTCATTTCTTAAGACCCTAACAAGCCAGGAAAGTACAAATACCCCCCAAATGACCCCTTTTTGGAAAGTAGACATTCCAAGGTATTCAGTAAGAGGCATGGTGAGTTTTTTGAAGTTGTATTTTTTTCCCACAATTCTTAGCAAAATCAATATTTTTTTTTTCTTTTTTTTTTCACAAAATTGTCATATTAGCAGGTTAATACTCACACACAGCATATGCATACCACACATTACACCCCAAAACACATTCTGCTACTCCTCCTGAGTATAGCAATACCACATGTGTGAGACTTTTACACAGTATGGCCACATAGAGAGGTCCAACATGCAGGGAGCACCATCAGGCGTTCTAGAAGCATAAATTACACATGTAATTTCTTGACTACCTCTTACACTTTTGAAGGCCCTGGAGCACCAGGACAATGGAAATGCCCCAAAATGACCCCATTTTGGAAACAAAACACCCCAACATATAATCTATGAGGCATGATGTGTCTTTCAAACATGTCATTTGTTTCTACAATTTTTTGGAAAATGTGTAAAGAAAATGAAAACGCATTTTTTTTTACACAAAGTTGTCCATTTATACAATATTTCTAACACACACCATATACATACCAAAAATTACACCCCAAAATACATTCTCCAACTCCTCCTGAGTACAGCAATACCACATGTGGGAGACTTTTCCACAGCCAGGCCACATACAGAGGCCCAACATGCAGGGAGCATTTTCAGGTGTTCTAGGGGCATAAAATTTTAAATCTAATTTGACTAGCTATTACATTTTTGAATTACATTTTTTCCTTTAGAAATGTTATTTTGCTGTAGTATTGTTATGAACATGGGAAAGATGCGTTACTTTACAGGCAGACTAAGGGAACCCCCAGACATGATATTTAAAGGAATATTTCATTTTTATTGTTTCACTTTAAGCATTAATAAAATCACTGCTCCTGAAAAAACGGACGTTTTTAAAACTTTTTTTTGCATTGATACATATCCCCTGGGGCAGGACCCAGGTCCTCAAACACTTTTTATGGCAATAACTTGCATATAACCTTTAAAACTAGCACTTTTGATTTTTCACGTTTGTGTCCCATAGACTTTAATGGTGTTTGCACAAATTTTTTTGCCTGTCCGCATGTTCTGCTGCGAACCGAACTGGGGAGTGTTTGGCCCATCCCTACTGGTGATGTGGCAGTGACACAACAGGGTGAGGGACGTCACAGCCGCAGGTAAGTGGATGCCAATGTCCTGTAGAATACTGCCTCCTGTCGAAAAATGCCCCCAATGGGTCTGCACATGCGCAGTACCAAACGTCACTCCAACTGATATGTTGATCAGCTGGCGTGATGTCAACACAGCGCATGCGCAGATCGTCCGAGGCATTATCCGACGATATGCAAACAGCTGAGGAAGAACGTACTGTTCAGATTCTGCTTCGCTGTTGCGAAATTTTTTTTTAACAAAAAATGAAAAACCGAGAGGTGATCATATACCACCAAAAGAAAGCTCTATTTGTGGGAATAAATGATAAAAATTTAATTTGGGTACAGTGTTGTAAGACAGCGCAATTGTCATTCAAAGAGTGACAGCGCTAAAAGCTGAAAATTGGTCTCAGCAGGAGGGGGGCTTAGGTGCCCAGTAAACAAGTGGTTAATATTCTAAATAGGAAACCTTCATTTTGTTTGCAAATATTAAAGATTGTGTAAAATGTAATTTAAAACTGCTTGCGGCTGTAATGTATTGTCGGATCCCGTATGTGGCCTGGCTGTGGAAAAGTCTCCCACATGTGGTATCGCCGTACTCAGGAGGAGTTGGAGAATGTATTTTGGGGTGTAATTTTTGCTATGTAAATGCTATGTATTAGAAATATTGTATAAATGGACAACTTTGTGTAAAAAAAAAATGCGTTTTCATTTTCTTTCCACATTTTCCAAAAACTTTTAGAAACCAATGTCATGTTTGAAAGACACATTATGCCTCATAGATTATACGTTGGGGTGTTTTATTTCCAAAATGGGGTCATTTTTGGGGCGTTTCCATTGTCCTGGTGCTCCAGGGCCTTCAAAATTTAATGCCCCGTACACACGGTCGGACTTTGTTCGGACATTCCGACAACAAAATCCTAGGATTTTTTCCTACGGATGTTGGCTCAAACTTGTCTTGCATACACACGGTCACACAAAGTTGTCGGAAAATCCGATCGTTCTAAACGCGGTGACGTAAAACACGTACATCGGGACTATAAACGGGGCAGTGGCCAATAGCTTTCATCTCTTTATTTATTCTGAGCATGCGTGGCACTTTTTCCATCGGATTTGTGTACACACGATCGGAATTTCCGACAACGGATTTTGTTGTCGGAAAATTTTATCTCCTGCTCTCCAACTTTGTGTGTCGGAAAATCCGATGGAAAATGTCCGATGGAGCCCACACACGGTCGGAATTTCCGACAACACACTCCGATCGGACATTTTCCATCGGAAAATCCGATCGTGTGTACGGGGCATAAGAGGTAGTCAAGAATTTACATATGTAATTTATGCTCCTAGAATGCCTGATGGTGCTCCCTACATGTTGGACCTCTCTGTGGCCATGCTGTGTAAAAGTCTCACACATGTGGTATTGCCATACTCAGGAGGAGTAGCAGAATGTGTTTTGGGGTGTAATTTGTGGTATGCATATGCTGTGTGTGAGTATTAACCTGCTAATATGACAATTTCGTGAAAGAAAAAAGAAAAAAAATCTTGATTTTGCAAAGAATTGTGGGAAAAAAATACAACTTCAAAAAACTCACCATGCCTCTTACTGAATACGTTGGAATGTCTACTTTCCAAAAGGGGGTAATTTGGGGGGTATTTGTACTTTCCTGGCTTGTTAGGGTCTCAAGAAATGAGATAGGCCTTCAGTACTAGGAATGAGCCGAACACTCCCCCGCTTCAGTTCGCAGCAGAACATGCGAACAGGCAAAATTTTTTTTTAACGAACACCGTTAAAGTCTATGGGACACGAACATGAAAAAAGTGCTAATTGTGCCTTATGTAACTGGGTGGCCCCGCCCCCCTCTGATGCTACGGGAAAGCCATAGGGATGTCCCCGTGCGTCAGAGGCCGGTCATTACGGCGGGGGCCTCCCATGGAGGCAGATCGGTGGCGGCGTGCAGCTTTTTTTTTTTTTTCTTTTTCGGTCTGTCGGAGCGAGAGAAGAAGAAGATGAATGGACTTCGTGGGACACTTATTTTTTTATTTTTTAATAAAGGACTTGTCCCAAGCCATGTCTTGTGTTTTTTTTACCATTTTCACACATTTTTTGTGAAATGGTAGGGGTACATTCGTACCCTGTTACCATTTCACACGGGGGGCGGGATCTGGGTGCCCACTTTTTAAAGGGGGCTTCCAGATTCCGATAAGCCTCCCGCCCGCAGACCCCCACAACCACTGTGCAAGGGTTGTGGGGATGAGGCCCTTGTCCCCATCAACATGGGGACAAGGTGCTTTGGGGGGCCGCTACCCCAAAGCACCCTCCCCATGTTGAGGGCATGTGGCCTGGCACAGTTCAGGAGGGGGGGCGCTCTCTCGTCCCCCCTCTTTTCCTGCGGCCTGCCAGGTTGCGTGCTCAGATAAGGGTCTGGTATGGATTTTTTGGGGGACCCCACACCATTTTTTTTCATTTTGGCATGGGGTTCCCCTTACTATCCATACCAGACCTAAAGGGCCTGGTATGGAATTTGGGGGGACCCCCGCACATTTTTTTTTTAAATTTTGGTTTGGGGTTCCCCTTAATATTCATACCAGACCCGAAGGGTCTGGTAATGGACTGTGGGGGAATCCCATGCCGTTTTTTCAATGCCTTTTATGTGTATTGCCAGGACCGACAATTCATTATAGCCGCAAGTACTTTTAAATGACTTTTTCCTTTAGAAATGTCATTTTGCTCTCGGACTGTTCTAAACACGGGAAACATGCGCCACTTTACAGGCATACTATAGACACCCCCCAGATATGAAATTTAAAGGAACATTTGACTTTTATTGTTTCACTTTAAGCATTATTAAAATCACTCCTCCCGGAAAAACAGCGATTTTTAAAACTTTTTTTTGCATTGATACATGTCCCCTGGAGCAGGACCCAGGTCCCCAAACACTTTTTATGACAATAACTTGTATATAAGCCTTTAAAATTAGCACTTTTGACTGTTCATGTTCATGTCCCATAGCAGCTCCAGCGGCCATGGCAGCTCCGGTGTCCTCTCCTCCAGCTTCCTCTGCCATGTGTCTCCTCTTCCGTCAAAAGCACTAGGCATCCAATAGGATTTCCTGACGCTTTGGCCAATCCAGAAACAGGTCTCACAGACCTGCCTCCTGATTGGCGGGGAGGAACTTTAGTGCGATAATAGCAAAAATGTATTTGCTTATCGTCACACAACAGGGTGGGATTGGAGCCCAATGCTCTGCGCTCTGAGCCGACCCTTTTTTGAAGCCTATTCTGGCTCTAATTAGGTGCTTCCAAAAAACACCCCACCGCATTGGAATCCATGGTCTGGTGCCACTGATATGTAGATCAGGGGGCCGGACGAATGGATAGGGGAGGTGGCACCCATGTGCCCTCTATGGACGAGCTGCCACTGCTATGGAGAGGTAGGCCTATGAGGAGAGAGTTACAATAGTCAAGGCGACAGATAACAAAAGAGTGAATGAGTAGCTTGGTGGTTTCAATGATTAAAAAGGGACAAATTTTAGAGATGTTACAGAGTTGATGTCTGCAGGCTTTTGATAATGATTGGATTTGGGCTGAAAGGACAGGTCAGAGTCTAGGATTACACCTAGTACCCTGGCGTGAGGGGAGAGATTGATGGTTGCATTATTGATTTTGATGGAAAAGTCATGGAGGGGGGGAATATTATCAGCTCAAATATGAATATCAAATATGATGTATCATTCTAGGAACTCCTTCATGTCTTTTCAATTTTGTCGCTTGTATCAGTTACCATCACTTTTTCCACAGATCAGTCAAATTGTTTCCTTTATGTTTGATCTTCTTTAAAATTTGAGAATTTAAAACAACTTTGATGACAGCGATGAAGCTAACAATTGTTCAGTGGAATATGACACACATGTTAACCCAGTCGGAGGGGTATGATGTGATATCCCGTGCGGTTCTCATGATGTTGACTCTATTGTGCTTCTTCCTCTTCATTTTCTTCGTTGGAGCTCTTCTCAGCGTTTTCTTCACCACTCCTTACATCCAGGAAAACGCTCGCTACATCCTCTTCGCTCATATTCTCATCAATGACACGTTATATCTTACCTTGGGAATTTTAATCTTGTTTACCGTTCTAAGCAGTGTATACTTCCCCACGCCCCCTTGCTGCTTTATTCTTGCCGTTGCTGCAGCTTCCTTTAGAGTTACGCCATATAACTTGGCTGTCATGTCTCTGGAACGATACATTGCCATATGTTTCCCATTGAGACACTTGGAATTGTGTACAGCGAGAAGAGCTAAATCAGCGATAGCAGTAATTTGGATCTTAGGATTTTCCCCAAGCATTGCAGACTTTGTAACCATCGTGTACTCGGTGGAAGGAAGTTTCTTTTCTATTTCTGTGATCTGCGGCCCTCCAATGTTAACCATCAGCCCCTTACAAAATGAGATACGTTCATTTGCCCATTTTTTTAGTTTCAGCCTTGTGGCCTTAATCATTTTATTTACCTACTTGAAAGTCATGCTGGTAGCCAGGAGATTGGGTTCACGGCAGTCATCTGCCCTCAAGGCTGCAAGGACAGTCTTGCTTCATGTGTTCCAGCTAATACTTTGCATGGTATCCTTCATCTCTAGTGTTCTAGAAACAACCATTCCTGGTTATAATTCTGACCTACGCATCGCTGGTTTTCTAATATTTACCTGTTTGCCCAGATTCCTCAGTCCCTTGATTTACGGAATAAGAGATGAAGTGTTTCGTAAATACATAGGAAAGTTTTACCATACTGTATTTTCTTCCTTCATCGCTTACTTTATGAAATAAAACTTGGGGTGTTTCATAAATGCATAAGAAAACAATAACATACTTTGAATTAGCAAATTTTGTTCAGTCTTGTTCATAAGTATTCACTTTTGACAGTTGAGAAAAATTGATTGCTGTGCCCTAGGGTGGCAATCAAACCCCCCTGAGTAAACATATGCCACATCCTAATAAATTGCAAAAATGAATGATGGGGAAAGATGGACTTTAACGGCACAAATAGAAAAATATAACAAATTTTAATAGTTCACATATATTATAAATGTCTCCATCTTGTTCAGTAGACGTGTCCCTCTGGTAGGGGTGAGAGTTAAAATCTTCTTCAACACCAATTGTGGTGAGTTCATATAACTTATGTATATGGATATGCATAGATATATACACTACAACAACTATATTTTTAAATGTTTATATTGTATTCTAACTGAAATTTATTTCTTTAATTAGAGATACAGAAGCTCCTGAAGAAGCGACAACTATAGTCGCGAAACATTTTTTAACTCTTCAAGGATCTTTGAACACCCAAACAATGAATGCCATATCACAGTGTGGGCTTTTTCTGATGTACACTAATTATAGCCCCACAGGAAGTATATAAGCGGCATCTTTCTCTTTGGTTTATCAATGGGTCCCTTTGTTTTGTTATGTAATTTATATATATATATGTGTGTGTGCTTTAATAAATGTGTTATAATATATGTGAACTATTAAAATTTGTTATATTTTTCTATACGTGCCATTAAAGTCCATCTTTTCCCATCATTCATTTTCACTTTTGACAGTTAAAATATTCACAGTTCTGTTCAATTGTACACTATATTGTCAAAAGTATTGGAACGCCTGCATTTACATACACATGAACTTTAATGGCATCGCAGTCTTAGTCCGTAGGGTTCAATATTGAGTTGGCCCACCCTTTGTAGCTATAACAGCTTCAACTCTTTTGGGAAGGATGCCCACAAGGTTTAGGAGTGCGTCTATGGTGTGGAGAGGTGACCCAGTGTCACACTGTGGATTAGCTATATACGCCTGATTGTGGCAGAAGCAGGCATGCTAATTACACACCTGTGGGCTGGGTTCATATGCATCCCAGGAATAGAGCTCAGAGTTTTGGAGACAGCTCCACCCAGGCAGTCAGGAAGTCTTGCTGAGGAGTCAGGAGGACTCCGCCCTACAGACAGGAGGTCTGTGTATGAGTGTCAGGAGGACACCCATGTTCCCTAGGAGAGAGAGGCTGCAGCTGACATACGCTCTGAGGAGCAGCCCAAAGGCCTAGGCGTGAAGTCTGAAGCAGCAGTGCTGAAAGAGAGTAAGCCAGGAGGTTGAAGGTTTGAACTATACAGTAATGGCGGAACCCCCTGTGAGGGAAATTGCTATTATTTTCTTTGAACTTTGATTCCTTTAAATAAAAGTGGGCTGCCAAGCCTTTAAAATACAGTCTGGACTGACACATGTTCCTGAAATCGCATGCACCACTTGAGTTGAATCACCCCGATATCTTACAATGGGTATGTTTGACCATTCTTCCCAAAGCTCATTTGTGAGGTCAAGCACTGATGTTGGACAAGAAGGCCTGGCTCGCAGTGTCCACCCTAATTCATCCCAAAGGTGTTCTTTATGGTTGAGGTCAGGACTCTCTGCAGCCCAGTCAAATTCCTCCACCTCAAACTCACTCATCCATGTCTTTATGGACCTTGCTCTGTGCACTGGTGGGCAGTCATGTTGGAACAGGTAGCGGCCATCCCCAAACTGTTCCCACAAAGTTGGGAGCATGAAATTGTCCAAACTGTCTTAGTATGCTGAAGCCTTAAGCGTTTCCTTTACTGGACCTAAGGGGCCAAGTCCAACCCCTGAAAATCAACCCCACACCATAATCCCCCGCCACCAAATGATTTTAACCAGTGCACAAAGCAAGGTCCATAAAGACATGGATGAGCAAGTTTGGGGTAGAGGAACATGACTGGTCTGCACCTCAACCCTATAGAACACCTTTGGTATAATTTAGAACAGAGACTGCGAGCCAGGCTATTTCATTCCCATAGACACACTCCTAAACCTTGTGGGACAGCCTTCCCAGAAGAGTTGAAGCTTTTATAGCTGCAAAGGGTGGGCCAACTCAACATTGAACTCTACGGACTTATGCCCCGTACACACAGTCGGAGTTTCCAACGGAAAATGTTTGATGGGAGATTGTTGTTGGAAATTCCGACCGTGTGTGGGCTCCATCGGACATTTTCCGTCTGAATTTCCAACACACAAAATTTGAGATCTGGATCTCAAATTTCCAACAACAAAATCCGTTGTTGTAAATAGAGATTGTGTGCACACAATTCCGACACGCATGCTCGGAATCAAGCAGAAGGAGCCGCACTGGCTATTAAACTTCACTTTTCTCGGCTCGTCGTATGTGTTGTACATCACCGCGTTCTTGGCGATAGGAATTTCCGACAAGATTTGTGTGACCGTGTGTATGCAAGACAAGTTTGAGCCAGCATCCATCGGAAAAAAATCCATGGATTTTGTTGTTGGAAAATCCGACTGTGTGTACGGGGCATAAGACTGGGATGCCATTAAAGTTCATGTGCGTGTAAAGGAGGATTTACCAATACTTTTGACAATATAGCGTAAGTATGATTGAGCAAATTTTTAATTTTTTTTTTATATTTAAAAATATTATCAGCAAAAGCTGCAATTTAAATGCCAAAGCCCCTTTGATGGATGACTGGATATTGTAAACGGCAGCAGATAAAATTAGTGATCTCCAAAAACGTGTGCTTTTGTTTATCTCAAGGAGGGATAAGTGCAAAGTTTTGCAAACCTAGATTTACTGCAAATATAGAAGGTTCATATTCAACAAAACTTCACCAAATTTGTCCTCCAATTTTGCCTTGTGGCATGCTAAGTGGTAGACTGTAGACATGATCGAAATCATTCTGTGCACTGAACTTCAAATTTAGATAAGTCTAGGCATTCCCTATTAGTTTAAGATAATGGCTATTCTGTGTTCATACTGCCATTGTCCCCCATCCCAACTGCTTAGCAATAAACCTTTGCCAAGTCATCAAAGGTTTCTTACCCCCCCCCCATCAGCTTTTCACCAATGAATACTTTTGTTTTGCCAACTTTAAAACTACAGCGCTGCTACTACTAACCTATCTGAATTCTAGTGTTTACATAATTCAAACTAATATTAATAAATTTATTTATAGGTTCTCACATGCTAAAATTCCTGTGTTCTTTTATATATATATATATATATATATATATATATATATATATATATATATATACTTCCTCTTTCAAAAAAACTTTAAGCATAAATCTCAATTAATAAATTCATGAAAAATATTTTAAAACTCCTTAAAAAATGTGACATAAGTGACAGATTAACCGCTTGCCGACCAGCCTCCATCATTATACTGCGGCAGGTCGGCACGATCCCGCGAGCTGTCGTAGCTATACGTCGGCTCCTTTAAGTGGGATAGCAGGTGCGCCGGAGGCACGCGCATGCGCCCACTGCACTGCGGGGGTGCCGATGCTTGGGGCCGACTGTCACGATGACCACCGGCCACGAGCGGTCGCGGGCACGGGAGGCAGAATAGGGATGTGTGTGTGTAAACACACAAATCTCTGTTCTGTGAGGAGAGACAGATCGTGAGTTCCTAATAATTAGGAACCACGATCTGTCATTTCCTCTAGGTCAGTCCCCTCCCCCTACAGTTAGAAACACACACAGGGAACACAATTAACCGCTTGATCGCCCCCTAGTGTTAACCCCTTCCCTGCCAGTGACATTTTTACAGTTATCAGTGCATTTCTATAGCACTGATCTCTGTATAAATGCCAATGGTCCAAAAAATGTGTCAAATGTGTCCAATGTGTCCGCCATAATGTCGCATTCCCGATAAAAATCGCAACTCGCCGCCATTACTAGTGAAAAAAAAAAAAATAATAATAATAAAAATGCTATAAATCTATCCCCTATTTTGTAGATGCTATAACTTTTGCGCAAACCAATCAATATACACTTATTGCAATTTTTATTACCAAAAATATGTATAAAAATACATATCGGCCTAAACTAAGAAAAAATTAGCTTTTTTTAAAAACAATGGAGATATTTATTATAGCAAAAAGTATAAAATATTGTGTTTTTTCTTCAAAATTTACGCTCTTTTTTTGTTTATAGCGCAAAAATTAAAAAATAATAACTGCAGAGTTTATCAAATACGACCAAAAGAAAGCTCTATTTGTGGGGAAAAAAAGGACATCAATATTGTTTGAGTGCAGTGTCGCACGACCGCGCAATTGTCAGTTAAAGCGATGCAGTGCCGATTTGCAAAAAATGGCCCGGTCATTCAGCAGCCAAATCTTCCGGGGCTGAAGAGGTTAATAGATCTTAGGTGCATCGGTGTCAATCATCACAGTTCACAAGCGTATAAAATGCTTAAATATATAAAGTTTTTGGTGCAGTTTCCAAATCTAAGCGTTTTTCTTTTTCGAGAAGTTCCACAGTGGCGTGATCTCCACCTGTGTTCCCTTACTCACCAACAGTAGCTGACTCAAACAGGCATATACCGGTAGATATTCAGATAAATGGCTTCTCCCTTTCTCCTCCTCCACTCCTCCAATGTAATGACTGGGTTCAATGCAGTGTGCTTATAGCATAATGAAGGATTATAAAAATCTCAATAATGTCATACTGTTTGACTTTATTAAAAGATTAAAAAGCAATTGCACTTACATTCACATATATGGTTAAAAGCATGTACAGTATATTCATCAAATTGCCACCTCGGTGTGCGATCCAACTGTAGGATACTCACCAATGACCGTCCCCGATTGACGCGTCTCACTCTTTCCACTGGGCATCTTCAGAAGCTGGAGCCATCATCTCTCTAGATGTGCAAAGCTGGTAGAGACATCCTCAAAAAGACTTGCAGCTGTAATTACAGGGAAAGGTGGTTCTACAAAGTATTGACTCAGGGGGCTGAATACAGATGCACGCCACACTTTTCTCTTTTTATTTTTAAAAAAAAATTGAAAACCATTTATCATTTTCCTTCGACTTCACAAATATGTGCCACTTTGTGTTGGTCTATCACATAAAATCCCAATAAAATACATTTCCGTTTCTGGTTGTAACACGACAAAATGTGGAAAATTTCAAGGGGTATGAATACTTTTTCAATGCACTGTACATTATTGCAATTTAATACTTTTGTTTTGTCAACAAATCCCATGATCATATGACATTCACTCCTGGGTGCTTCTCTATTTCTCTGTGTGTAATGAATGGCCTGTGTGGACATTACAGCCCATTCAAAAGGTTTCCCGTTGAGTCAGCAAACTCAAATGTCATCCAAATAATTGTTGGGACCTATAGATTAATGTGAAGAGGCAATTTGCTTTTCTTTTGGTGACCTAATGATTGAGCTAATTATCTTTAGAAACAAAGGCAAGTGAATGAAAAAAAAAAATTTATACTGCATACCGATCATTACAACCAATTCTTGTAATCATTTCATGTAACAATTGCTTCACGTTATTAGAATAGATGGTTCTTTAATATTCTTTACATGGGTAAAAATGTGATGCATCCTGTACCATGGACACATACATGATAATAAAGTATATGTCAGGGCAAAATAAAGACACTAGTTGTTAAATATAATAATATTCTCTCGATATTCTGTAAATTATATTGGTGAGAAAAGTTCCGAAATAGAGAGTCCGTTCAGTTCTTGTGTAAAACATGGATTTAATAATAAAATAGCATAAGATTACAAAATGTAAAAATATCAATAATGTACTTCCTAAAGAGGGTTGGATTGTCTTATAGCTTCACAAACTCCAATGTATTTCAACCCAACTTTCAATCCTCCTCTTTTCACATAATGATGGGGGTTGACTAGAAACTAAACTCAGTCTCTATGCATTGCATTCCTGAGGGATGGGCAAGATCCATGTGTATATCCATTTAACATACCATATAACTTTATCTATCATCTAAATCAAATAGTGTTACATAAATCAATATATGTATATATTCATTGAAAAGCCCTTGTTCTTATTAATATCTTAATCGAGAAATATTATAATATAAATAACTTAAATTCTCATATATTTTCAAAACTCTATGTATCTGCAAGAAATGTGATACCTTATCCATTTGTGATGGGGGAGGGGGAAGGAAACCAGCTCAAGCTTCCTAATTACTACCAAAGAGAAGCACAGACTGAAGAAACCTTTTATATAGTTGTTCAGAGACTTTAAAATCTATTTTTTTTTTTACTTTTCCAAATCTAGAATAGTTAAATATATACAACTCAATCACACAATATATATTCATACATATGTTAGTATTGTTAATTGATAAATATTAGATGTTAAATTAAGGAAGGCTTCTAACATTTCCCTCTCAAAATGATTGATTAAGCAATCTCAATCATTTTTTTATCTTAATCCATCCAACAGCCGCATCTCATTCGTATCCATGCATGCTTTTAGATCTTAAGATAATTGATTTGAATATATTTTCAATTTTGATTCTACATAAGGAAAAGTAAACTTGGTAAACCTTTTGTTTCATATACCATAAAAATATTTTCACCCTTATTATTTTCTTTTACCAAATAATCAATCCCCTTAATAATTAATTAATAAATGTAACATTGTCATACAATGCTTTGAAGTATGGATGTCACTTCAGAAATATATGTTCCATATTTTCCCTCCAAATTGTGTTCAGCATAAATCTATAATCCCAACAACTTTTCAAACCTTATCAAAATCGAAACATAAAATATGTTTTCTAACTTCAATTCACTCATTTATGTGAAATGATTTTTAAAAAATACATATTACAATGTAAAATTTGTCCTAACCTGTCTGAATGAACTTTGGGGAAAAATGTACTCTTATCTTAACGCCAGATGTACCTCCTAACTAAAGTGACTCTTTTATAAAGAGTTTTAACCCTTTCAACTCTGAAAGCACACAACATGTGATTGTAAAAGTTAATGTGTAAAAAATATTTCATTATGATATGATAAACATATCACGTCACATTAAAATGTATATATAAAAACTGCAATATATCTGATGGATAAATTATTTCATCAGTAGACAAAAATAATTTGTTATTATAAGTTCATCTCATCACGAGAGGTCTAGAGATTTTTCTTTCTTCTTATTTTTCTTCTTCCTGCACTCTGTAAAATTGGAAAAACTTTATTGTACATAAAAAGACAACAATAGTTACGATGAATGAAATTCTTCAATTCTTCATTCTTCAATATTTCATCAATAGTCAAAAGTCAATTGTTTTTATAAGTTCCTCTCATCACGAGAGGTCTAGAGATTTTTCTTTCTTCTTATTTTTCTTCTTCCTGCACTCAAAAATGTTATTGTACATAAAAAAACAACAATTATTATGACAAATGAAATTCTTGTGTCAAATCTTCTCCCAAAATAGATATTCTTATACTTCAAGGGATTTGTTTTCATCTTGAAGGTCTAGAAATATTAGATTTCTCTTCTATTGGTGGCTTATAAGTCATTTCCTGAAACAAAAATGCATTTTTTTTGCCATTGATACAATTGCATTGGTTAAGATTTACCTTCATTTAATTGTTCATTTTACATATTACAATCCTAGCATTTTTATCATGACATAGAAGACATATTTTAATAATAACATTTCTAATAACCTTGTATTGCTCTATTTTTCTTAAAATTACCTATACTCTTATGCTAGTATTCTGTGTATTTTAAATATAACAGGAAGCAATTTCTCCTTTTGGTCATGACTCAAAACCTCGTTTTCACGAACAAAGAAAGGTTTCGAATCAACCCAGAAGTCTGAAGTGGACAATGCCCATTCGCTTTTCTTCTTTAGAGTCATGTGTGCTGCACTGTAACTTTTGGCATCTTCCAACTCAGCAGTTCATCTTTAAGGTCATGGAGTGGTCTAGCCAGTCTCCAGACCTTAATCCTATAAAAAATTTACAGGATTGCCAAGCGACAGCCAAGAAACCTAAAGGATTTAGAAAAGATCTGTAAAAAAAGAGTGGACCAAAAATCCTCCTGAGATGTGTGCAAACCTGGTAACCAACTACAAGAAACGTTTGATCTCTGTGCTTGCCAACAAGGGTTTCTCCACCAAGTACTAAGTCATGTTTTTCTTGGGGATCAAATACTTATTTTACTCACTGAACTGCAACTCAATTTATAGCATTTGTTTTATGTGTTTTTTTCTGGATTTTTGGTTGATATTCTGTCTCTATCATTTAAAATACACCTATGATAAAAATTATAGACCCTTCATTTCTTTGTTACTAGGAAAACTTACAAAATCTGCAGGGGATCAAAATATTATTTTCCCCCCTGTATACACATGATTGTGCACAGGGGGGGCGCCCTGTAGCAGTAAATCTGCTATAGGGGGGTTCTTAACTGATTAAGCTTTTACAATAAAACCTGGAAGCGGGTAAGCTTAATCAGACCCAAAGTTTGTCAACAAAGACAACTGAACTTTGAGTTTAAATCAGCTAAATACATTCCAGGTGCTTAAAAACAAAAGAAGCATAAGCTTTGTTGATTGCAGAGCTCCAGCTTTTTCAAAAAGACCTCAGATCTCACATTTACACTTAAAAGCAAAAACAAAGTCATTTTACATTTACTTAAAAAAAAAAAAAGGCCCTTTAAGGCCGAAGGGCGAAAGGGACATCAAAGGTCGCTCCGGGCCTCCAAGGGCTTAGAGTTGAGTGGGGGCCATCTTGCCCTCACACGACTTCCTGCCCATCGCTCCAGGGGATTGGATTTTTTCCCCCTTTACCAACGGCTCCGGTAAGCGGGGAAACGACTGGGAAGCAGTGGGAGTGGCCCCCCTGCCCCCACTCTTGCTGCTTCCTGGTCATTTCCCTGCTTACCAGAGCTGTTGGTAAAGGGGGAAATAATCCAATCCCCTGGAGAAATGGGCAGGAAGTGGGCACCTCTCCCACTGCCTATAAAAGTGATCCATGGCAAATCTGCTGCCGGGACCACTTTTATTGGACGCCGAATCGCCCGCTGTATAAAAAAATACCAGGGTTATGGCAGGCAGCTGCTGCCATAACAATGGTATATATAACGTCGAAGTAATGACGTATATATACAGTGGGCGGTCCGGAAGAGGTTAATCCTTGCCTTCAATCCATCCCATAATTATAGAAAGTACAGGCCGGAAACTCGACAGCTTCTCCATAGAAAATATTTATTTAAGCATTACAGCAATAACATCATCCAAAAATCTGACGCGTTTCGGCCTTAGGCCTTCATCAAAAGCATAAAAATATGACATTAAAAACAAGTATAGATAAGGGAGGCAGCCCTTATGAGGTATGAAGGGCAAAATTCACTTAATTAAAAAATCAACTCATTAATTGGTTACAGGTGGAGATGACCAGACCTAGGCCAAACAAACACACACAAAAACAGGGGGTTTCAACAAAGAGCACAAAATGTTAACCATTACAGTCCCACTGTTACAACAGTGGAAGATTTTCAATAAAAAATCATTAATTGCTATACTTCAGAGCATTATTTCAAAAACAGGCTAACATCCATCCTATTGTTCATACCCAACGGTATTTAATGTGTGTATATACCACACCTCCCATTGGAGCAGGGTGCGATGGGTATCCCCCCCTCTTGAGAACCGTTTAACATGTTCTAAACCAAAGAAAGAAAAAGTATTGAGGTTACCTCCATGCACTGTCTTGAAATGTTTAGATACATTAGAAATATTTTTGGCATTTGGATTGACAGTGTCATTATAGTGTTCAGAGACCCTGGCTCGTAGGTGGCGAATGGTGCAACCCACGTACTGTATCTAACAAGCCATACATTTCACTACATAAACCACTGATTTAGTTCTGCAATTGATAACATGTTTAAGAGTGTAGGTTATGCCTGTGGAGAAAGAGGTGGCAGTTTTGGTTTTTCTGTGTCTTCTACATTGTCTACATCTGCTGGTGCCACAAGGAAAAGATCCAGTGGCACTTAGCCATGTCTGTGGGGGATGATGAGGATGAAAAAGGCTAGGAGATAGGATAAATCCCAGTGTGGGAGCCCTTCTACTGGAAAAACTATATCCCTGTTGTAAAATGTCCTACAATGTCTTATCAGCATATAAAATGGGAAGGCACTTTTTGACAATTGCTACAATTTGATTATATTGTTCAGAGTAAGTAGTAACAAAATGTATTTTGTTTCTATTACAATCAGACTGTCTTTTCATACTAGGGCTCTCTGCATTTTTTAGCATGCCAGCTCTATCCTTTTTCTCTGCCTTGTTCCTGCCATTACGAATCAAATGTTTTTTTTTTCCTCGTCTCATTAGTCTCTCTGAGACTACAGTACATTCTTTCTCATAATCTTCATGATGAGAGCAGTTCCTTTTTGCTCACACGAACTCCCCCCACTGGTAGTGCATGTATAGTATGAAAGGGGTGACAACTCGTAGCAAGCAAAAGTGAATTGCCAGTACAATGCTTTATGAAGGTTTTTGTGGTTACCCTGCCACTGTCGATGTGTCCTGCAAGTGTTATATCCAAATAATCAATTCTGACAGAGTGAAAGTGATGACTGAACTCCAAATTCAAGTGGTTGTTATTAAGATAGTGAATAAAAGAATCTATCATAGAGACCGGGCCAATCCACACCAAGGCCAGGTCATCTATGTAGCAACAGTACCAGTCAATATACACTCTGAAAGGATTATTATGTGTGAAGAGAAAGACTTCTTCCCACCACCCCATATATATTTGGCAATGAGGGAGAAAATTTAGCCCCCATCGAGGCACCTTGGCATTGTATGTAAAAGGATGAGTCAAACGTGAAATAATTATGTTTCAATAGAAACTCAATGGCCAAAAGTAGAAAATAGCACAACTCACGACTATAAAAACTGTACGATGTAAGGTGGTGTTTAATAGCCTTCAAGGCTAAACAATGTGGTATACATGAAAATAATGCCTTAACATCAACAGTGATCCAAGTATTGGTTGCTGACCATTTAATTTCATGTGTATGGGCAAGAAGGTGACCAGTGTCCCTAAGATAATGACGTATATATACAGTGGGCGGTCCGGAAGAGGTTAATCCTTGCCTTCAATCCATCCCATAATCATTACTGCTAACCTCAACCGTTAACCCCCAAAAACTAACCCTACCTCCAGAAATACTCTACAGTATATCATAGTTACATAGTTACATAGTAGGTGAGATTGAAAAAAGACACAAGTCCATCAAGTCCAACCTATGTGTGTGATTATATGTCAGTATTACATTGTATATCCCTGTATGTTGTGGTCATTCAGGTGCTTATCTAATAGTTTCTTGAAACTATTGATGCTCCCCGCTGAGACCACCGCCTGTGGAAGGGAATTCCACATCCTTGCAGCTCTTACAGTAAAGAACCCTCTACGTATTTAAGGTTAAACCTCTTTTCTTCTACTTTTAATGAGTGGCCACGAGTCTTGTTAAACTCCCTTCCGCAAAAAAGTTTTATCCCTATTGTGGGTTCACCAGTACGGTATTTATAAATTGAAATCATATCCCCTCTCAAGCGTCTCTTCTCCAGAGAGAATAAGTTCGGTGCTCGCAACCTTTCCTCATAACTAATATCCAATAGACCCTTTATTAGCTTTGTTGCCCTTCTTTGTACTCGTTCCATTTCCAGTACATCCTTCCTGAGGACTGGTGCCCAGAACTGGACAGCATACTCTAGGTGCGGCCGGACCAGAGTCTTGTAGAGTGGGAGAATTATCGTTTTATATTCTGTTTGCTTTGTTAGCAGCAGCTTGTCATTGCATGCCATTGCTGAGCCTATCATCTCCTAGGACCCCCAGGTCCTTTTCCATCCTATAATATATCATTATAAAGATAAATGTTATCGCATGGAAAAAACATCACTATGAAAATGTCATGGATTATCTATTTATCTGTGCTAAAATCCTTTGTATCTATTCTATAAAATGGTGACTGGACCGGTTTCTCGCGTATTCCCCCAATAGTCATGTCGTTACTTGTTTAACCTGCAGAAACTAATGACTTTTGCTCACTTATACTCCTTTGGGAAACCATTACTGCTTACCAGTGACCGTGTTATAATAACAAGAGGATTATCTAATGTGCCGTGACATTTTCCGAGGCCTATTGAGTCCATTAGAGACTATAAGAAGGAATCTGCAACTTCCACCTAAACACAGTGTTCAAGATGTAGAAGAGGGCAAGGGCTGCACCAGAACTACCACCCAACATCCAGAAAGAGAACTTCAAATCCCATCAACCTATTTGCTGGACGGCGGATCTCACAACAACATCCCTGTAAGTACAAAATATGATAAAACCACCTTCATACACATAGTTGTAGCAAAGCCCAATTGAGTTTTTTCTTTAAATCAGATAAATATTGTATATACTCGAGTATAAGCCGAGGTTTTCAGCCCTTTTGTGCCCCCCTTGGATTATACTCGAGTCATCGCCCTCTGCCTACATGATCAGCGTGTCATGCAGACAGACGGCGGCCATTCCACTGTTCAAAAGCCGCGCCTCCTCCTCATCTCTGATAGGCAGAACACTTAATTTCCCAGCAGTCAGTGTTCAGTCTATCACTGACATCCTCTCATCCTCGTCCGTGGTATAAGGATGAGCGGATGTCCGTGATAGGCTGAACACTGACTGCTGGGAAATTGAGTGTTTTGCCTATCACAGACGAGGAGGAGGTGCGGCTTTTGAACACTGGAATGGCCGCCGTATGTTATTATGACATGCTGATCGGTGGATACAGAGCGGCACACGGAGGCTGCATATCGCCACACGGAGGCTGCAGATTTCCACAGGGAGGCTGCAGATTGCCACACGGAGCCTGCAGATCGCCACACTGAGGCATGCACAGGACACAGGTAGGCTGCACAGGACACAGGGACACATGCACAGGACACAGGTAGGCTGCACAGGACACAGGGACACATGCACAGGACACAGGTAGGCTGCACAGGACACAGGGACACATGCACAGGACACAGGTAGGCTGCACAGGACACAGGGACACATGCACAGGACACAGGTAGGCTGCACAGGACACAGGGACACATGCACAGGACACAGGTAGGCTGCACAGGACACAGGGACACATGCACAGGACATAGGTAGGCTGCACAGGACACAGGGAGGCTGAACAGGACACAGGGAGGCTGCACAGGACACAGGGAGGCTGAACAGGACACAGGGAAGCTGCACAGGACACAGGGAGGCTGCACAGGACACAGGTAGGCTGCACAGGACACAGGGAGGCTGCACAGGACACAAGTAGGCTGCACAGGACACAGGGAGGCTGCACAGGACACAGGGAGGCTGCACAGGACACAAGTAGGCTGCACAGGACACAGGGAAGCTGCACAGGACACAGGGAGGCTGCACAGGACACAGGGAGGCTGCACAGGACACAGGGAGGCTGCACAGGACACAGGGACACATGCACAGGACACAGGGAGGCTGCACAGGACACAGGAACACATTCACAGGACACAGGGAGGCTGCACAGGACACAGGGACACATGCACAGGACACAGGTAGGCTGCACAGGACACAGGTAGGTTGCACAGGACACAGGGAGGCTGCACAGGACACAGGAACACATGCACAGGACACAGGGAGGCTGCACAGGACACAGGGACAGATGCACAGGACACAGGTAGGCTGCACAGACACAGGGAGGCTGCACAGGACACAGGTAGGTTGCACAGGACAGAGGGAGGCTGCACAGGACACAGGGAGGCTGCACAGGACACAGGGAGGCTGCAGAGGACACAGGAACACGTGCACAGGACACAGGGAGGCTGCACAGGACACAGGGACAGATGCACAGGACACAGGTAGGCTGCACAGACACAAGGAGGCTGCACAGGACACAGGTAGGTTGCACAGGACACAGGGAGGCTGCACAGGACACAGGGAGGCTGCACAGGACACAGGAAGGCTGCACAGGACACAGGAACACATGCACAGGACACAGGGAGGCTGCACAGGACACAGGAACACATGCACAGGACACAGGGAGGCTGCACAGGACACAGGAACACATGCACAGGACACAGGGAGGCTGCACAGGACACAGGAACACATTCACAGGACACAGGGAGGCCTCACAGGACACAGGAACACATGCACAGGACACAGGTAGGCTGCACAGGACACAGGGAGGCATGCAGCTGCAGATGGGCATTGTTGACCCTCTTTTTCCACTTACAGTAGCTGCTGAATTTCTCATCCTCGGCTTATACTCGGGTCAATACGTTTTCCCATTTTTTGTGGTAAATTAGAGGCCTCGGCTTATATTCGGATCGACCTATACTCGAGTATATACGGTACATTCCAGGTGCCTCAAAACAAAAGGTGAGTAACATCTTACAGTTCATTGTCTGTAGAAGGCAGCCACAGACTGTGAAGATAAGTCTGTCCCCTGCCTGGAGCTTCAGAGAAGAACCCATGCTCTCTGTGTTTAAGCAGTGGCTTCTCTGCAGAGGTCTGATGTGCCCCCTGCTAAGTTAAAGCTGGAGCTCTGCAATCAACAATGCTTATGCTTCTTGCACACCTTTTGTTTTTAAGCACTTGGAATGTATTTAGCTGATTTAAACTCAAAGTTCAGTTGTCTTTTTTGACAAACTTTGGGTCTGATTAAAGCTGGCCATACACCATACAATTTTATTATTCAATTTTTTGTAGATTTACTTTCAACTATGTAGTGCAAGGGCCTGCTTGATTGCATACAAATTGAAAGTGTTTAGGTTTGACCTCGTATCATATGGTATTGGTAAATCTAAAGGAAAGTTGTACAAGAATATTGTATAATGTATGGCCAGCCTAAGCTTACCTGCTTCCAGGTTTTGTTGTAAAAGCTTAATCAGTTAAGAACCCCCCTATAGCAGATTTACTGCTACAGAGCGGCCCCTCTGTGCACAATCACGTGTATACAGTGAAGGGTCTACAATTTTTATCATAGCTGTATTTTAAATGATGGAGACAGAATATCAACCAAAAATCCAGGAAAAACCACATGATACAAATGGTATAAATTGAGTTGCAGTACAGTAAGTAAAATAAGTATTTGATCCCCAAGCAAAACATGACTTAGTACTTGGTGGAGAAACCCTTGTTGGCAATCACAGAGGTCAGACGTTTCTTGTAGTTGGTTACCAGGTTTGCACACATCTCAGGAGGAATTTTGGTCCACTCTTTTTTTTACAGATCTTTTCTAAATCCTTAAGGTTTCTTCGCTGTCGCTTGGCAACTCAAAGTTTCAGCTCCCTCCATAAATTTTCTATAGGATTAAGGTCTGGAGACTGGCTAGGCCACTCCATGAGCTTAAAGAGGAACTGCCATCTGCTCACATAATCTGTAATAAAAACATCTTTGCTATTCTGAAGCTTCCCTCCAAGCAATTTGCATATTATTTTATTTATACTGTGATTCTGTACTTGCCAAATAGGCTGCAGAAATCTCCCTCCACTGAGTCTGGCTGCAGCCATTTTAACTGTGGGAAGCTGAAGCTGCTGCCAATTCACTTCCTGGATTTACACAGACACACAGAGGCACGCCTCCAACTCTGCAGCCCTGTAGCTCTGATGGGCCCTTTTATGACTCATCCCCACTCCCTTTCTGGCAAACTCTGACAGTGTGAGAGAGAGCTGTGGATGATGTCATAAGCCTAGGCTAATGACCAGACAAGAAAGAGGAAGTGGGCTGTATAAGGTATATACTGGCAGAAAAAAAAAACATTTTACTATCCAAAGTTAAAACAACAAGGGCAGAAGATTTAATAAATGTAAAGTTGAAAAAATGACTGAAGGTCCGTTTTAATGTGCTTCTTCTTCAGCCATACCTTTGTTGCCTTGGCGGTATGTTTTGGGTCATTGTCACGCTGGAGGACCCATCCATGACCCAATTTCAGTGTTCTGGCTGAGGGAAGAAGGTTCTCATTCAAGATTTTACGCTACATGGCCCCGTCCATTGGCCCCTCAATGCGGTAAAGTCGGTCTGTACATTTAGCTGAGAAACAGCCCCAAAGCATAATGTTTCCACCTCCGTGCTTGACTATAGGGATGATGTTCTTAGGGTCATAGTCAGCATTTTTCTTCCTCCAAACACGGTGAGTTAAGAACACCATCCCTACAGTCAGGCATGGAGGTGGAAACATAATACTATGGGGCTGTTTCTCTGCTAAAGGTACAGGCTGACTTTGCCACATTGAGGGGTCAATGGATGGGCCATGTATTATATGAGAACCTTTATCCCTCAGCCAGAACACTGAAGATGGGTTGTGGATGGGTCTTCCAGCATGACAATGACCCAAAACATACCACCAAGGCAACAAAGGAGTGGCTCAAGAAGAAGCACATAAAGGCCATGGAGTGGCCTAGTCAGTCTCCAGACCTTAATCCTATAGAAAATTTATGGAGGGAACTGAAACTTCGAATTGCCAAGAGACAGCCAAGAAACCTTAAGGATTAAGAGAAGATTTTGAGAAGATCTGTAAAGAAGAGTGGACCAAAATCCCTCCTGAGATGTGTACAAACCTGGTCACCAACTACAAGAAACATCTTACCTCTGTGCTTGCCAACAAGAGTTTCTCAACCAAGAACTAAGTCATGTTTTGCTTGGAGAACAAATACTTATTTTATTCACTGAACTGCAACTTTATTTATAGCATTTGTTTTATGTGGTTTTTTTTCAGAATTTTTGGTTGATATTCTGTCTCTATCATTTAAAATACACCTATGATAAAAATTATAGGCCCTTCATTTCTTTGCAAGTGAGCAAACTTACAAAATCTGCAGGGGATCGAATAATTCTTTTCCCCACAGCTCTCTTCATTCTCTGGCTCACAGCTGCAGAGGGCGGGGCCAAGCAGTCCCACTGACCTCAGCCGGGGAGGAAAGGAGAGAGGAGAGAGAGAGAGAGAGAGCTGCGCGTCATCTGAGTGGACGGAGCAGAGCTCATATAGGTACAGGTTGGAAGATTTTTTACATTACACAGGCACAGGAACACTTGTTATTATGGTACAGAGGGAACAAGACAATTTAGTTGCAGTTATGAGAGCAGCAGGAGTCGGGGGGTGGGGGTCGGGTGGGCTCTGGTAATAGCACACAAGCAGGGAGGGGAGGGGGAGGAGGACAGAGGAGACACAGGAGAGCAGATAGCAGGCTGCGGATGATGGAATCACGTAAACGGACCACGGTGTCAGGGCTCAGCAGCCCTATTATTGCAGAGGGGTAGTTATAGCCAGTGGTTATAGCCAGGCAGGATCAGCCAGGTTTTTTAGGTGTTACAGGGGGCCAAATGACACAGCACAAGCACTGTGCTGTTTAACATGCTCTGAGGGAACAGGACCTGTTATTTTTTTTTGGGTTAACAAACGCTTTAAGCTTATGATCTACCAAAACCCCCAGATCCTTCTCCACCATTGATTCCCCCAGTTGTACTCCCCCTAGTATGTATGATGCATTCATATTCTTAGCCCAAAAGTGAATAACTTTACATTTATCAACATTAAACCTCATTTGCCACATAGCTGCCCAATTAAACAGTGTATTGAGGTCGGCTTGTAAGTTGGAGACATCCTGTAAGGACGTTATTCCACTGCATAGCTTGGTGTCATCTGCAAACACTGAAATGGTACTTTTGTGTTTAAACTTTCTTTATTGTTGTCCATCACATCTCGACAAATACAGTTCAGTACAAATTCGTTAGTGACAGACTTTTTCTATATCAACATTAGCAGTAATCTGCATATTTGTATTTAACAAAAGTAAATTAATATAAAATAAAGTAAGAATGAAAAATAAATAAATAAAGAGAGGAAGAAAGAAAACAAAAAAAAAGGGGGGGGGGAAACGGCTTAGAAAAAGGAGAAAAAAGGGGGGGGGGATAGTCTAGGGCTGTGTTAAAATTTCTGTTGAGACCGTGAGAACTGATCTCGTGGGTGGTACCAGTATATGCTACATTGAGGTTTACAGGTCCCCGGGGGCGGCGACTAGCAGTAGCCCTCGCCCACCGTAGACCCTCCGACCTGAGCAATAATGATCTTCCGGACCGAGGAGAGGTAAGCCTTGTTCACTCGTGCTTCTCCGATCATCCACCTCGGACTATCCGCCCCTAGGCAGCCCCTTGGTTCTGGCAGAGGCATCTGAGTCCATGTGCGATCTATATTTCAGTCTTAAGGAGAAACCGTGGTGGGAGCTATTTAGGGTGGGCTCTGTGGCCCAATGTGGGATCCGCCAATTTTAATAGGGAAATAGAGGGTACATAGGAAGTATCCTGGAAGTGTTCTTGCCATATTGACCATATGGCTGTGTGCTTAACTGTAGTGTTTTTGCCCACTGCCACCCATTCCTCTGCTTCCCTTATTGCATTAACCCTGCATATCCACTCGTCTTTGCTCGGAATCTGTTCTTTCTTCCAGAAGATAGGCAGTAGACGTTTAGCGGCGTTGAGCAAATGAGGTAGTGCGCTTTTTTTGTAGCGACTAACTGGTACAGGGGGGATATGCAGGAGGAAATGTTCCGGGGAGAAGGGGATCTATATTCCGAGGATATCTTTAATCTGGTCCTTAATCATCTGCCAATATGTCGTTATTCGTGGGCACTCCCACCACAAATGTAGGAGGGTGCCTCGGCCTCCGCATCCCCGCCAACATCGATCTGAGCTAGCAGGATAAATCCGCTCCAGGTCAGATGGGACTCTGTACCAACGTGTTAATAATTTGTAATTTGTCTCTTGCATCTTAGAGTCCAGCGAGCTGGAGTGTGTGAATTGGTACATACATGCTAGTTGAGACTCGGAGAACCCCTTCCCAAGGTCCTTCTCCCATGCTCTTATATAAGTAGGTTTAGAGGCCAAGGCCGAGGACCCCAGTAATTGATAAAGTTCAGAAATCATGTGTGGGACCGGTTCTTCCAGTATAAACAGTCCCTCAAAAGGCGAGAGTGTTGAGATGTCCCTAATAGAGTTGCCGTGTACTGCAAAAAAGTGGTGCAATTGTCTGTACTTCCAGAAATTTAGGTGTGGGCTACCTGGTCTATTTCCCAGAGACTCAAAGGGCAGAAGCTTCCCACCTCTCAGTAGTTTGCCACAGCTGGCGTTCTTGTCATCTACCCAGGTTTCAAAGAAACCTGCGCGTTCCCCCGGTTCAAACCAGAGGAATCCGCCCAATGGGGCCAGCGGGGACACAGGGGGGGCTAAGTTCAACCTTCTGTTTACTCTGTCCCATGTGTCAAGCGTAGATATCGTCAATGGGGACGTAGAATCTGATAATCCCCTGTGTTCCCGTGAGAGCCACAGGGCGTAGGACAAGTTTCTGCCCGCCATATATTTTTCCATGGTCACCCATAGTTTGGAATGTCCATGGAAGTGCCAATTTAGAGTTCTCTGTAGGGCAATAGCCTGGCAGTATCGCTGTAAGTCCGGGACTCCCAACCCTCCGTATCTTTTCGAACGTCTCAGCACCTTCATAGCAATTCGTGGCTTCTTTGAATTCCAAATGAAGGTGGTGATCAAGTTGGATACTTGTTTAAAAAAGGTTTTGGGCAAGCGTATGGGAAGCATCTTCATATAAAACAGAATTCTGGGGATTACGTTCATTTTTATTATATTTGTCCTGCCTATCCATGTGAAAGCTGTCTTCGTCCAATGTGTTAAGTCTTGTTTAATTTCTGTCAAAAGTCTAGGGAAATTTGTGGTATATAGAGTGTCAAAGCTGTCCGTCAGTTGTATGCCTAGGTAGCGTAGAGAGGATTTAGTCCACGTGAAAGGGAATGCTGCTTTTAAGCTGTTTGTCATGGAGGAAGACAGGTTGACAGGTAGAATTTCCGATTTATTATAGTTGATTTTAAAATTAGAAAGTGTACCAAAGTTTTTGAGTTCCCGCATCAGGACCGGCAACGAGACCAGGGGATTGGTTAGGTGAAACAGTACGTCATCTGCGTAGGCTGAGAGTTTGTGCTCCACAGCACCCATCGTCAGCCCTGTGATATCTGCGTTTGCTCTCACTCCACGAAGCAGTGGTTCTAAGGCCAGGGCGAAGAGGAGGGGGGGAGAGTGGGCACCCCTGTCTCGTGCCGTTCCCGATCGGGAACTTGGATGAGAGAATCCCATTAACCCTAACCTGTGCACTAGGTTCCGAGTAAAGGGCCAGTATCCAAGCTAGCATATTTGGGCCCAGCCCCATTGAGGTTAAGACCTCTCTGAGATATGACCAATCTATGCGATCGAACGCCTTCTCGGCGTCGGTGGAGAGTATTAGGTAAGGGGGGGGTACATCTTTAGTTTTAGCCCAATGTATAAGTTGAATCGCACGGATTGAGTTGTCTCGAGCTTCGCGTCCTACAATAAAACCCGTCTGGTCTAAGTGAACTATAAGGGGGACAAGGTGTTTCAGTCGGTTTGCAAGGATTTTCGCTAGGATTTTTACGTCCATATTTAGTAAGGAAATGGGGCGGTAACTCTGTGGGACAGTTGGGTCTTTACCCTCCTTCGGTATAACCGAGATGTGTGCTAAGAGAGCTTTAGATGGGATTTTGCATCCCTTTACTAGGGAATTGAAGTATTTACACATGTGGTTCGTGAGGAGCGGGGAGAATTTGGCATAATATGCTATAGTAAATCCGTCAGGACCTGGGCTTTTCCCGTTGGGTAAAGATTTGATGGTGGACTCAAGTTCCGTGGTAGTGATAGGGGATTCTAGGTCGGTTAGTTGGTCTTCAGTCAGGGAGGGCAGTCCGTTGGTGGATAAGTAGTCTCGAATTTTGGTCAGTCTGTTTTCCTTAGCTTCATGGGTAGTTTTCGCATCTAGGTTGTAGAGTTCGGCGTAATAGTCGCGGAACCCTTCTGCTATCTTGGAGGAATGGAATGTCATATCTCCCGTAGGGGTTCGAAGTTTGTGTACTTGCATTTGGGCCCGTTTTGTCCGAAGCGCTCTTGCGAGCATGCGTCCGCACTTGTTACCATGCTCGTAGTATCGGTGGGATAAGTGTCGCAATTGTTTACGCGCCTGTCATTCTAACAACCGTGAGAATATGTCTCTGAGTTCCGTTAGTTCTTGTAGGTCATCTGAGGAACCTCCCGCCTTGTGTTTAAGTTCCGCCTGCTGAAGTGCATTTAGAACTCTATTATAGTCAGCTTGCCTTTCTTTCTTTAATCTTGACCCCTGTGCAATAAGTTTGCCTCGTACAACGGCCTTGTGACATTCCCATATTGTGCCCTCGCTCAAATCTCCTTGATTATTCTCTCGGAAGTAATTTTTTATCGTGTCTGAGACCTGGGCTTCCACTACAGGGTCATCTAATAAGTATTCATTAAGGCGCCAGTTCCAGGTTTTCCGGGAGCCTGTTGGAATGATAAAAGAGGCCTGGACTGGGGCATGGTCTGAAATGGTTATGTTTCCTATGGAAGAGCTTTGAAGGAGCTCCAAGGTCGGGCGGTCAAAATAGACCAAGTCTATACGTGTGTAAACGTTATGTACCGCTGAATAATAACTGTAATCCCTCTCTGTGGGGTGAAGGGCCCTCCAGCAGTCAACTAGGCCCATCATCTGAAGGGATTTTCGAAAGTGCCGAAGGAATGCGTGTGAATGGGAGGGCTTGCTGTGTGAAGTGTCCAGGGATGGGTCTGGGCTCACATTAAAGTCGCCTCCTAAAACTAGAGACCCCTCTCTGAACTCCTCTAGTTTCTCTATGATTGAATCAAGGAAGGTCAATTGATTCGAATTGGGGGAATAGATATTGGCGAGGGTGTATTTAGTACCCGCTATGGTCCCTTTCAGAAAGACATATCGACCCAGGGGGTCAATCCTGGTGTCTGAATATTGGAAGGGGCAGTTTTTGTGGATAGCTATGGAGGTGCCTCTGGACTTGTTGACTGGGGAGGTACTATGGTACCACTGACTGTAGATATGTGTCGGTAGTTTTGGTATGGCATGGTGTGTGAAGTGTGTTTCCTGTAGGAAAACTATTTGCGCCCTGGACTTTTTTAGCTCTCACCACAGCTTACTCCGCTTACAGGGTGAGCAGAGACCACGGACATTATAAGAGATTACCTTAACCGTTGTCATTGAAGAATGATGTTGTAGGTCGGCTGCGGTCCCGGGGGCGGAGTCCGGAGCGGGCGACGGCAATCGAATAGACCCTGTTAGGGAAGAGGAGAGCAAGAAAGAGGCCAGGGAGGGAGAAGAGAATAGAGGAGGAAAGTAAAAAAACAAAATTAAAAGTGCAATTAAAATTAAAACAAACTTTAACGTCAGCATAACCATATGCAACATTTAACTGTAACGAGAACCTAACAATGGTTCTATATAGGCACAGACTGGGCCCAATGTGCCCCCCTTCTTCAGGGGACCCATTTTGTCCAGGTCCGGTATCCCAAATGGGATTAGTGCCCAAACATGGGCAGCCTACTGGGGGAACGTGAGCCGTCATGGAGGGGAGAAGGGAGAGGGGGTCCGCCCCGCTCCCACCTCTTAAATGCTGGGTTGTGACCCGTAGATGGGGGGGGTTGTTGTAAATGTCATGATAGGGGGTAGGGGGGGGGGAGTTGTATACTTGGGGGAGGCCCGGGGAGAGTAGTACTAGTAGCTAAGGAGGACTGGAAACATCCTCCAACTGTGTCTTTTCAGGAAGCGGGTGAGAGCCTTGACCAGCTTTATGTAGGCAGAAGATCGTTGTCGGGACCTGGTGAGACCAGGCTCAGCAGCAGTTAAACTGTAAAGGAAGTTCCAGGTCTGTAGGTGATTTAATAATAAGGGGTGCCTCCGACACAGGGGAGTAAGGACTCAGTTCGGGATCCTGACGTTACCATCAGTCTCTCAGTGCAGAGGGGCCGGGGGAGGCATCTGACTCTTGCTGGTGGCGACTGCGTCTTCGGCCTCGGCGTTGGGGCATTTGTGTCCAGGGCTGGGGGAGTTCAATGTTTGGAAAGTTCATCATCGCATGGTCCCCTCGCCAATCCGGAAAGTCAACTTTGCCAAGTCCCAGGGCAGAGAGAAAGTGAGGGAGATCATCTCTGGTGCGCAGGGTGGCTGAACGGCCATCTTTAAAGGCTTGTAAGTAAAAGGGAAAGCCCCAGCGGTATGTGAGGCCTGCTTCTTGGAGGGCCAGCAAGACAGGTTTTAGGGCTCGACGTTGCATCAGCGTGCGTCTGGAGATGTCCTGGAAGAAACAGAGGTGGGCGCCGTCGAAATCAAAATAAGGTCTGTTGCGCATTTTTTGCATTATTCGCTCCTTGAGAGTGTATTTATGCAACTTGCATATTATGTCTCGCGGGTTGTCAGCGTCTTGGGATGGTGGTCGCAGGGCTCGGTGGGCACGATCAATCTCAATGGGCTCTGTATCTGGTAAGTCCAGGATTTCCCTGAATATGCCTTGCAGGGAAGGGATAATGTCCCTGGGGGCTGTTGCTTCTGGCATACCTCGGATACGGATGTTTGCCCTTCTGCTGCGATTTTCAAAGTCGTCAAGTTGTGACAATAATAAGTCCAGCTTTTGATCCTGAGCTGCACATCTAAGCTGCAAAGCTGACATAGTGGGAAGAGCCTCATCCAGCCTTTGCTCTATAGTTTCCACTCTGTTGCCCAGATGTGTAGTGTCCTCTTTGAGTTGTGCTATATCCTCTATGAATGCCTTTTCCACCCTGGCTGTGAATCTTTCCAAATCCTCTCTAGTGGGGAGGGACCAGATGTGTTTTTTAATGTCGCCCTCTTCTATAAGGTCGGCAATATCCGATCCCCCTGCCCTAGACACAGTGGATCCCGGGGATGTCGGGGGTACAGAGTCACTCACCGATCCGGGTGATGGCTGTGGGGATAGCGCGGATGGCATGGTTTGCTTCTGTGCCGGCGCATGCTGTTTCCCTGTCTTATTGACCGGCGCCATCTTGGATTCCTCCGGGGCCTTGCCGCGGGTCCCGGAAAAATAGGAATCCAGCTGCCCCTGTTGGGTGGTCTCTGTCCCGGAATGGTGGGCTGTATTCCGCCGCCTTTGTGACATGTCCTGGGCCGTGTCAGGGCCCAGGATCGTGGGTATGCTGATGGGTAAGCTGCGGCGGGAGCGGAGCGCGGACCAGACACGTCCTCACAGCTCCATGTTCAGGACACGCCCCCGAAATGGTACTTTTAATACCAGACCCTATATCATTTATAAATATATTCAACTAGCTAAATAGGTTAACTAACTTCTGTCTAAATTGGCCCTAGAGTATGTACACTATATTACCAAAACTATTGGGATGCCTGCTTTTAAACGCACATGAACGTTAATGGCATCCCAACCTTAGTCCGTAGGGTTCAATGTAGAGTTGGCCCACCCTTTGCAGCTATAACAGCTTCAACTCTTCTGGGAAGACTGTCCACAAGGTGTAGGAGTGTGTCTATGGGAATGTTTGACCATTCTTCCAGAAGCGCATTTGTGAGGTCAGGAACTGATGTGGACGAAAAGGCCTGTCTCGCGGTCTCCGCTCTAATTCATCCCAAAGGTGTTCTATCGGGTTGAGGTCAGGACTCTGTGTAGGCCAGTCAAGTTCCTCCACCCCAACTCGCTCATCTATGTCTCTGTACATACTGTAAGCATATTATAATAATAGTGTGTGACTGTGGGGGGACATTATAGTGTAAATTGTTGTTTATTTAAAATCTTGCAAACATACAGCTTGTTATTAAAAATATATTTACATATATACAAAAAAATAAACAAAAAAGAATATATACCTAAATAAACAAAAACAAATAAGCTTACATCAGCAGATAACAGAAATCAGCTTTTTTCCTGAAAATAACATAAATAGAACTATATACAAAGAAACATAGTTTTATTATCAGTAAACTACCAAATTATGGAAAACACGACCCTAACCGAAACAAACTCTCAGGCTAAGAAATTATTAAACATTTAACCCATGCATGCAGCCTTTTCCCAAAAATCGAATCTTATAAAAATCTAGGTGTTGTGAAAGGAAACTATAATGAACTATGTGTATTTATAGATCGTGGTTCTTTACCGTAATCATATTCAGTTCCCGGTAATCCACACATGGTCGCAAAGAATGGTCCTTCTTTTCAATGAAAAATATTCCAGCTCCTGCTGGAGAAGTAGATGGGCGAATAAACCCCTTTTTTAGGTTTTCGTTGACATATTCCTTCAGAGCTCCCTGTTCCTGTTCTGAGAGTGGAAACATGCGTCTGAAGGGAATCCCGGCTTCAGGAAGCAGTTCAATCGGACAGTCATATGGCCAATGTGGAGGGAGAGTGTCAGCCCCCTGCTTGCTAAAGACATCAAAATATTCATGATAGAACTCAGGCACAATTTGACACATCTCCCGATCTGAGTGCATGCATAACAGGGTCATAAAAGAATCTGGAGGTTCTGGCAAACAATGTTCTCGACAATAGTGAGATTAGAAACTGAATTTTCTGGTAACCCAATCAATTTATGGATTGTGGGCTTGCAGCCAGGGTAGGCCCAAGATAACAGGAAACAATGGGGATGTAATGGCATCAAGGCTTAACAGTTCTTTATGTTTGGCGGGGGTAACTACAGGTAATGGAGGTGTCTCCTGAGTTACCAGTCCTGATTTAATACATGAGCCATCTGCCAGGTAAACTGAAAGTCCTTGAGTCTTTGGTTGGAGAGCGATGCGTTGCCGGGCTGCAAAAATCAGTTCAATAAAGCAACTGCATGCTCTAGAGATTATATTAGCGTTGATGGGAACTGCTTCCTTCGGCAGCTGGAACGACAGTGGAAGGGCTAGGTAAATTGTACGGGCAGACAAGTACGACAGGTAACAAGAGAAATAGCTGGACACTTATGCATCTTTGCAGGACAGGTGCGCACATAATGGCTTCCCTGCAATACAGGCATAGGTTGTTTTGTCATTGGCAAAGGCGTTCCTCCGATGTTAGAGAAGGACGCATCAGTCCAAGTTGCATGGGTTCTGGAACATCAGGTGCAGGATTGACAGGAACAGGGCTGGTAGGAACAGAACTGGTAGAAGCAGAAGTGAGCAGAAGTTGGAACCCTTGGTGTCATCCATACAGGATGGAACTGCTGGGTAGATCTTTCTGTCCTGCGTTCACGGAGTCGTTGGTCAATCTGGATGGCTAAAGTAATTAGGACCTCTGAGGTGTTTGGTACTCCGACCTGAGCTAGTTCGTCTTTGAGACCTTTAGAGAGGCCTAGGCGAAACTGATGTTGCAGAGCTGCATCATTCCACTGTGTATCTGTGCTCCAGCGTCTAAGGTCCATAACATAGTCCTTGGCCGCTCTGCGGCCTTGCTGGAGTGCATGGAGAGCAGCTTCTGCTGTTCCTTGTGGATCATCATATAACTGGGCCATAGCATCAAAGAAGGCTCTATAAGGTTGGAGAGTGCGTTGGACTGACTTGGTTGGGGGTCTATGGGTGATGATCGGGGTGAGTTGGAGAGTTTGCTCCCGCTAAATCTGGCCCAACTCAACTGAAGGGTGGCAGAGGAGGTGAGCCCTTTTGAGGGGCTTGGGCTGCTACCTCTGGGTACGGCCTTAAGGTTGTTTCCGTAGGTACTCTTGAGGATAGGTCAAAGGAGCGCCCATCCACTGTTTGAAGAGAACGATACACGGATTCATGCTATGTCATTCTTCTTTGATGCTATTGAGGATAGGTCAAAGGAGCGCCTGATATCCAGTAGGAAACGAAATGACGGTGAATAAGTGGTTGTTTTATTGACTTTCAATAGCATCAATGAAGGATTACATAGCATGAATCGTGCATCGTTCTCCTCGAGCAGTGGATGGGCCCAGGTCTGAGGTTCACCTTGGAGCAGTGAAATAATGAACCCCACTTTAGTGGCTTCTAAAGAAATGCATTAAAGCTCAAGTGTGAATCCAGCCTTACTTGGTTAATAATTTTATTTATATGTATTTTACTGTATGTAGTTTATCAGGAGAAGATTGTTTATTTCTTGATAAAACTAGATTTTTTTCTCTAATGACTACAGATTCTTTAAAACATCACATTGTACTCCGGAGACTCATTATTACATAACATAAACTGGTGCAAACATGAAATCCAGATGGTAAACCTCTTGGGATCTCCTTAGTGCCCTCTCAAGACAATGTCAAGACAGTTTTAATTGTTTAACTATTTTAAAATTAAATGTGCTGCTTCCACTACAGTATATGTAATATAAAAAAGGGGCAATAACATCAAATCTTTAGGGAACCTGGGAGGAAATAAATACCATATTTTACTGAGACCGTGTTCTTATATGTGCCAACGTGCGGACTTAAATGCTAACGCTGCTTTTGTAAGTATTTCTTTTGTTTTGTTTCGAAAATGCAATCTCACAGATTTATAGAAAAAAAAAAAATCACCAGAAAATTATACAAAATCATTTTTATTTGCGGAACCAATATATGAATCAGACGTTTCACTTTTTTGATGGTGGATGGCAAAAGTTACACAGAAACATAAAAAAGTGACGGCAGATAAAGACTGAGTAGTCCATTGAGTCTGCCCATTTTCTTTTTTTTTTTTTTTTTTGCTTTTTGTTTTTTTTTTTTTGATTATTGTTTTGTTTTGTTCAGTTTTTTTTTGTTAATGTTATTGTTTGAGTATAGATCTATGTTTGTCCCAAGCATGTTTGAAGCCATTTACTGTTGACTGTCTCACTACCTGTGTCGGTAGTTTATTCCAATAATCAACTATCCTTTCAGTAAAATAATACTTTTCTAAGATTAGTTTTAAGCTTTCCTCCAGTTATTTTGATGTCATGTCCCCGTGTTCATGATTTTGGTTTCACCAAATCACGAACCTTATTCACCCCCTTGATGTATTTAAAGGTTTCAATCATGTCTCCTCTTTCCCTTCTTTCCTCCAGACTGTACATATTAAGTTCCTGAAGTCTCTCCTGATGTTTTATAGTCAAAACCTTTCACCATTTTTGTTCCTATAAGGAAACTATGGTCGGGTGCGATTAATTTTGATTTATTTTTTAAAGCGGAGTTCTGCCGAAAAATTTTTTTTTTAAAGTCAGCAGCTACAAAAAGTGTAGCTGCTGACTTTTAATAATCAGACACTCACCTGTCCCACAGGTCTAGTGATGCTGGCATAAGAAGCCAGTTCCTCTCCCCCTCCTCTCCACGGCGCCGGCATTCTTACTGTGGGCGTCCAGCTGTGGCTTCAAAGCCGGGCACGCACAGCGCACATGCGAGCCACGCTCTGCGCTGTGAATGGGCGGTCAATTTTCTGGGACCTGTGACGTGTCTTAGAAGATTGCAGGGAGGGAGGGGGGAGAGGCAAACTTCCCTCCGGCGCCGCAGAGCCCTGGGAGGAAGTGGGAGCTGGGTGCCTCTAAAAAGAGGGTATCCTCCCCACCCAAAAAAAAAAATGACATGCCAAATGTTGCATGTCAGGGGGTCACCATCACTTAAAGCAGAAGTTCCATTTTTGGGTGGAACTCTGCTTTAAGTTGATTCATGGTAAAAACGTTTTTTACTTTCTTATACTTTTTTATTTTTGCTATTTACATAAAATATTTATTTAAAAAATATATGAATTTATTATTGGGTGCACACAGGACAGAGTATTGTAGGTTTTCTAATGGTAAAAGCACAACAGAAACTGGTTGCTTTTAGACCGTCTCTAATTGACAGCCAGTATAAAATAGTATGAGGATGAGTAATTTTTTCTATCTTTATTAGCTGTGTGTGTAACTTGAGTTTCAGCTACTAAGCTTGGCAGACAACCGTTTGTTTTTGTTTTTTTTTTGTAGCAAAACAGTCAGCTGGTCTGATAAACGTAAAAAGGAGCCCATAGATCTTTCTGGCTGCAAATATGATTCAAATTTATCTTACTAGGGGATAAATACTATTTTAGAATATTTTTCCTTTTTTTTTTTTTTCCAAATGGGACTTTCTGCCTATTTATTGCTTGTTGAAAGTTGTGTTGAGAATTTTTTGACACCCTAAACTTATTGCAGAAGGGAAACTCAAAATTACTTTTCTCATGATAGTGTGATAGTGGGTTTTTTTATTTTTTGCCCCAGTCTGTATTTTTTTCCCCTTCTGTCTAGTGTTCATCATTTTTATACTCGACAACTTAAAAGGAAACCACAAAGGCTTAGTCATACCCATTAGTTGCAGTAACGGTATGGTAATGCTCTACTGTGCATTCTGGGGTATGGCATCAGAAAACATCACACTTGTCCATTTTTTGGTTCTGTTTGGTGCATAATGGAATGGGCTGTCTTATTGTATTGCACATTAACATCCAACATAACATACAGGAACATGAGAATGAGAGAGGAAGAGAGAGAGTTTGTGTTCATAAACAGTCATTTAATGAATGATAAATGATTCCCAAAGCACTGCAGGTTAGCTAAAGAGCAGTCATCATCTCCTGGTGGACACAGGAACCTTTGGAATATCTCATAAGGGATGACTCGATTTATTGCAATGAGTCATGCAGTTCTACGTGTAAAGTTCCCTTTGTGCTATTGATCTCCATGAACAACAGCACCTGCTAGCTGTATAAAAGTCTAAATAACATGCAAAATTGCATGTTAGCATGTCAGATGAACCTGACTATATACAGTATATTTTTAATTAAAAATAAACCAAACCCCTACAGTTTACCTTTAAGGAGGCATTAAACCCCAAACCAAAAATGTATTATATTGCAGCTTACCAATCAGTAGATGTGGTGGCTGCATCAGTTTTATTCTTTGGCTTTTTTCCCCCTCTGTTTTCACTTGGTGATCTGGCCAGTAACACACCTCCTGTACTGGGGTGCCCCCCACCTGTGAAGGAGCACATGGGGAACCTGTGAACAGCAGTATTGTCAGTTTGGAGGGGGGTGGGGGGTGTTAGATGGACTAGCAGATTTAAATACACTAACACATTGAAGCCAAACTCCAACATTATAAGCATTTACAGCAAACATTTTTTTTCTGTTTGAGATAAAGGTTTTTAAATTTATACATAAAAGCAAATCACTTTAAGAACCCCTGCCAGTGTTAAATGGTTTATCTCACCCATGTAAACTGATACATTCTGCTGGAGAGCTTGTGCTTTTTAAAAAAACAGCAGACTTTGCTGGCTGGATGGCCAGATGAAAATAGAAGAAAGGAAACATAAAAAAAGACTATGAATGCAGCCATCACATCTAATGCAGCGTACACGCGAGTGGACTTTTCGACCGGACTGGTCCGACAGACTTTCCGGCAGACTTTCGACGGACTTCCGAAGGACTTTTTAACGAATGGACTTGCCTACACACGATCACACCAAAGTCTGACGGATTCGTACGTGATGACGTACGACCGGACTAAAATAAGGAAGTTGATAGCCAGTAGCCAATAGCTGCCCTAGCATGGGTTCTTGTCCGTCGGACTAGCATACAGACGAGCGGATTTCTGGGTCCGGCGGAGTTACGACGTAAAGATTTGAAGCCTGTTCTAAATCTAAAGTCTGTCAGACTTTCGACAGAAAAAGTCAGCTGAAGGTTCGATGAAGCCCACACACGGTCGATTGTCCGCCGGATTCGGTCGAAAAGTCCGCCCGTGTGTACACGGCATAAGAATCGGTAAGCTACAATATATTAAATGTTTGCTTTTGGGATTAAAACCGCTTTAGCATAAAAACAGTACAAATCAAGCATGTATAACCTATGGGAAACGGCAATGGTTTTATAATTTGGTAGTGAAAAAGGGGGAAGTGTTTCAAAATGATAAATAATTATTTTGACATCCTTTAACCACTTAAGGACCGAGCCTCTTTTTGAGATTTGTTGTTTACAAGTTAAAAACATTTTTTTTTGCTAGAAAATTACTTAGAACCCCAAACATTATATATTTTTTTATTAAAAAAATGTGTCACTCTTATTCCTATTACAAGGAATGTAAACATCCCTTGTAATAGAAAAAAAGCATGACAAGACCTCTTAAATATGAGATCTGGGGTCAAAAAGACCTCAGATTTCATATTTACACTAAAATGCAATAAAAAAAAAATAATAAAAATTGTCATTTAAAAAAAAAAAAAATAGCCCTTTAACCACTTGACAACTGGGCACTTAAACCCCCTTCCTAACCAGACCAATTTTCAGCTTTTGGTGCTCTCACATTTTGAATGACAATTACTCAGTCATGCAACACTGTATCTATATGAAATTTTTGTCCTTTTTTTCACACAAATAGAGCTTTCTTTTGGTGGTATTTAATCACCGCTGGGTTCTTTATTTTTTGTGCTATAAAAGAAAAAAGACTGAAAAATCTGTAAAAAAAATACATTTTTCTTCATTTCTGTTATAATATTTTGCAAATTAGTAATTGTTCTTCATATATTTTGGCCAAAATTTATACCGCTACATATCTTTGGTAAAAATAACCCAAATCGGTGGATATTATTTGGTCTTTGTGAAAGTTATAGAGTCCAAAATCTATGGTGCGAATATCTGAAAATTAATCACACCTGAAGTACTGACGGCCTATCTAATTTCTTGAGACCCTAACATGCCAGAAAAGTACAAATACCCCCCAAATGACCCCTTTTTGGAAAGAAGACATTCCAAGGTATTTATAAAGATGCATGGTGGGTTTTTTGAAGTTGTCATTTTTTCCCACAATTCTTTGCAAAATCAAGGTTTTTTATTTTACTTTTTTTTTTTCCACAAAATTGTCATATTAGCAGGTTATTTCTCACACACCGCATATGCATACCACAAATTACACCTCCAAACACATTCTGCTATTACTCCCGAGTATGGTGATACCACATGTGTGAGACTTTTACACAGCGTGGCCACATACAGAGGCCCAACATGCAGGGGAGCACCTTCAGGCGTTCTGGAGCACCCAGGCCAATTCTGACATTTCTCTCCTACATGTAAAAATCATCATTTATTAGCTAGAAAATTACATAGAACCCCAAAACATTATATATGTTTTTTTAGCAAAGACCCTAGAGAATACAATGGCGGTCATTGCAACTTTTTATCTCACACGGTATTTGCGCAGCAATTTTTTTAACGTGCTTTTTTGGGAAAAAAAACTGTTTTGTGCTTTACAAAAACCAAAACAGTAAAGTTAGCCCAATGTTTTTGCATAATGTGAAAGATGAAGTTACTCCGAGTAAATAGATACCCAACATGTCACCTTTCAAAATTGCACGCGCTTGTGGAATGGCGCCAAACTTTGCTACTCAAAAATCCCCATAGGCGACGCTTTAAAATTTTTTACTGGTTACATGTTTTGAGTTACAGAGGAGATCTAGGGCTAAAATTATTGCTCTCGCTCTACCGATCACAGCGATACCTCACATGTGTGGTTTGAATACCGTTTTCATATGTGGGCGGGACTTACATATGCGTTCGCTTCTGCATGCGAGCACACAGGGACAGGGGCGCTTTAAAAATTTTTTTTTTTTTTTTTATTGTTCATTTTACTTTATTTATTTTAGTTTGATGCTTTTTTCCAAAAAAAAAAATTTTTGACCACTTTTATTCCTATTACAAGGAATGTAAACATCCCTTGTAATAGGAATATGGCATGACAGGTCCTCTTTACAGTGAGATATGGGGTCAATAAGACCCCACATCTCACCTCTAGGCTGGAAAGCCTGAAATTAAAAAAAAAAAAAAACGATCCTGGCTTCGATCGTAGCGGTGAGGCGGTAGAAGCGCGGGAGGGGGGGACATCCCCTCTCGCCTCCCGTAAGAACGATCAAGCAGTGGAACAGCCGCTATGATCATTCTTATGGTGTAGGGAATCGCTGGCTGAAAAAGCTGATATCTGAATGATGCCTGTAGCTGCAGGTATCATTCAGATATCCCCGCACAAAGTCAAGGACGTGGTTAAAAACGCATTTTTTTTTTTTTTAACACAAAGTTGTCCATTTATACAAAATTTCTAACACGTTGCATGTACATACCAAAAATAACCCCCCAAAATAGATTCTCCTACTCCTCCTGAGAACGGCGATACCATATGTGTGAGACTTCCACAGCCTGGCCACATACAGAGGGCGAGTACAGCTGAGTATGGCTCAGCATGGCAGGGTATGGCTGGGTATGGCGGGGTATTGCGGAGTATGGTGGGGTATTGCGGAGTATGGTGGGGTATTGCGGAGTATGGCGGGGTATTGCGGAGTATGACGGGGTATTGCGGGGTATGGCGGGGTATGGCGGAGTATGGCGGGTTATGGCGGAGTATGGCGGGGTATGGCGGGGTATGGCGGAGTATGGCGGAGTATGGTGGGGTATTGCGGAGTATGGCGGGGTATTGCGGAGTATGGCGGGGTACTGCGGAGTATGGCGGGGTACTGCGGGTATGGCGGGGTACTGCGGGGTATGGCGGGGTATGGCGGAGTATGGCGGGGTATGGCGGAGTATGGCGGGGTATTGCGGAGTATGGCGGGGTATTGCGGAGTATGGCTGGGTATTGCGGAGTATGGCGGGGTACTGCGGAGTATGGCGGGGTACTGCGGGGTAATGTGGGGCATTGCAGAGTATTGCACAGCATTGCAGAGTAGTGGGGATGGCTGTGCATGGATGGATGGATGGCTGGATGTCTCTGTGCAGCACTGTGGGCACTACACATCCAGCCCACAGCGCTGCAGCCATAAATCCATCCCCCTCTCCACTCACAGTGTACCGATCGGTACACAGGAGGGGAGGAGAGGGGGAGGAGAGGAACCGGCGTCATCAAATGACGCCGGTCTGTTTACATGTGATCTCGCCGTCATTTGACGGCGCGATCACATGGTAAACGGCCGCGATCAGCGGCCATTTACCGGGATCCGTGATGCGCCGGGTCCTCTGGACCCGGCGGTCACGGATGTGTTCGGGTGCGCGCCCCAGGGGGCGCGCGAGAGGGGAATTCTGGGAGGACGTCATAGTACGCCCTCCCAGAGTTAAGCAACCGCCCTGCAGCCGTCATTCGGCTATGGGCCGGTTGTTAAGTGGTTAAGAGCTATGGGCAAAAGTGACGTTTTGACATTGCTTCTGCCCTGCAATGGTATGGAGACAGGTGGGGGCCATTTTCCCCTCACTCTTCTCCATGCCACTGACATGAGAGGATGCGATCGCCTCCACTGCTGCCGACGTCTCCGGTAAGCAGCGGAGGGCACCAGAGAGCGGCGGGAGGGGGGGGTAAAAGTGATAAAAGCAAACCCGCCGCAGAGACCACTATTATAAGAAAGCGGACCGCCGGCCAAAGAAGAGGATACCGGGGTTATGGCAGCTAGCGTATATCAGGACGTATGTTAGGACATATATCGGCGTGCGGCGGTCCGTAAGTGGTTAATAAATAGCCCCCCAAGAATTGTTTGTGTCATTAGCTTCACAATACCTGTACTTAGAAAGTTGTAATATTGAAGCAGGTTTGCCATAGCTAAGGGTACATTTATAATTAAGCAGGGGATGGTCCACAGTTAGATGTGTAGTGTCTAGGCTACAAATACAAAATCATTTTTTTTGTAAGATATAAGCACATTTCTACAACCTGACAAAACTGGTGGAACTGAACTCAGAAAGTGAAGGCTTACTATTTTATAGGATGATTGTAGATGTATTACAAAAACAATTGAGTACTATCCATAATTTATTTTTATTTTTTTCAATTCGCACTAACATTAAAACTTTCGGGTCAAGCTTTCAGGGTGTACCCTCCTTCTTCTATGGTCCAAGCAGTACTGGTATGCAAAGTCTTAGCTAGTTAACATTCTGTTAAAACGTATTTTGAGGACAGCTTCCAAAGTTTAGTTCCTCTACCCCTAAACCTTAACCTAACTCCGGGAAATGACCAGTAAAAATGAAAAATCTCCCTAAATTCCAGATCTAAACCTTTACATCAACCCTAATGCTAACACAAAGCCAACCTGTAACCTAACACGGATCTTTGAAAAGCCATACTTGTCTTATTGGCCTCCAGTGCGAACTATACCTATTGCTGGAAGAACCCTGGGGCTACAAATACCACCAGCTGAAAACTCTGGTATGAGCTATAAACTTGTTTTATTTTTAATAAATGATAATGTAGCACATCATTTAGTTTCCAAATTATGCAATTTATTAAAGTGGATTTTAAGCTAAAATAGTAGCTCCACTCTATTAAAAGTCCACCAACCCCCAAAATCTGATTGACTACAAAGCCTATTAAGAAAAAAAAAAAAACTGTATCGAAAAAACTTTTTTAGCTTTCAAAAAGTGTTTCCCGGTGCTAAATCTTTCATCTAATTACTAAATTGCTGCACTTGTAAATTTCAAAGGCCAATATAAAGGAATAGTAGTGGTAAAAATATTGTAGAACGGGGAAGACACATAATGAGAAAAGATTTGGATGCTGCACACCCCGAGTAATATCGAAAAAAAGGGAAATGTCCCCCATGTGGGGTTTTCTAGGCAGCAGAAGGATAAAAAGATGATAACACGTGGTTTAAAAATGTATGGACTTTATTAATAGCATAATCTCAAAGAGTGACAATGGTAGTATAAATAGGAGCTGTGGTACAGGAGATAACACACGTGAAACTAGGCACAATAATATACAATGTTCAAGCGCTAAAATAGGATGTTAATACTGACGCGTTTCGACCCCACCGAGTCTTCTTCAGAGAATTCGGGCGCTGTAGAGAAATTTGCATTTATTAAAATTCGTGGATATGACCATAAAAATTAAAATATAATAGGTGTACATTTATCGGTATAGTTACCAATCACATCGTGTTAAGCAATTTCTCCTGAGCCTAAAATTCTCCAAGGTCTCCCCCACTCAGTCCCGGCAGGGGTCCCTGGCTGGCCGGTACACCAACAGAGGGAGCCAAACCGAATGCGTGTCTTACGAGGAGTCACAAAAGTGGATAAAATCCCAAAGCCAGGGAGGGGCGTGAGGGCGAGCAAGCAGCACCTGCAGTCGAAGCATAGAGTAACAGTACTATCAGTGCATTATATTTAGCACAGATAGAAATATATATGTCATTCCAATCGTTGAGTGTTGGGAGCAGAGCCGGTACAGGGGGGGGCAGAAGGGGGGGATGCCCTGGGCGGTACAATTTATTGGGGGTGGGGGGCACAGTGAAGTGTCCTTCTAAAACAGGCACAGCAGTCATTAAATGGCAGCCCTTGCACGGACCGAGCGACGCTCTTGCCCGGACCGCCAGGCCGCCAGTGTAGTAGCAGTCGCTGGCTTGCTGGGACTGCGGGTTTCCCAGCAACCAGTGACGTTGCGTGTGTGCGCCCAGCCTCCTGACCGCGGCTCTTACTCCCAGTCTTCTGTCACAAGAGCGCCTGGCCGGGTGAGACGTCATGTGCATGCTCTGCCCCGCCCCCTGCTACTCGCAGCTCCCGATTTTCTATCACAAGAGTGCCCGGCCGGGTGTGACATCACGTGCGCGCTCTGCCCCATCCCCTTGCTACTTGTGGCTCCTGGCCTGACTCTCACTTGTGAGATATATCTTGCAGCTTTCTGCCCCATTGCAGATTGTGCTGACTACTCCGTCCTGAGCTCAAGGTATGTGGGGCACATGTTTCCTAAGCTGCACACTGATGAGCATAATTTGTTAAGGGGCACTCTGATGGCCATATTTTGTTAAGGGGCACACTGATGGGCATAATTTGTTGTGCCCACCAGAGTGCCCCTTAACACAAAATGTGCCCATCAGAGCGTCCCTTAACATAAAATGTGCCCATCAGCATGCTACTTATTTGCTCTGATGGGCATATTTTATTTTAAGAGCAACACCAATGGGCACACTTTATGCTAAGGGGCACACGGATGGGCACATTTTGTTATGCCCATCAGAGTGCCCCTTAACATAAAATATGCCCATCAGCCTGACCCTTAACATAAAATAAGTAGCATGCTGATGGGCACATTTTATGTAAAGGGCACTCTGATGGGCATATTTTATATTAAGGGGCACTTTGATGGCCATATTTTATTTTAAGAGCAACACTGATGGGTGCATTTTATGTAAAGGGGCACGCAGATGGGCATATTTTGTTGTGCCCATCGGATTGCCCCTTAACATAAAATGTGCCCATCAGCATGCAAGCTTATTTTATGTTAAGGATTACGCTGATAGGTATATTTTATGTTAAGGAGCACTCTGATGGGCACAACAAAATATGCCCATCAGTGTTGCTCTTAAAATAAAATATGCCCATTAGACCAGTGCCAGTAAATGAACCCCTTTTTGCTGCATAAATGGCACCAGTGTCAGTGTTACACTGGTGCCACTAATGCAGCACAAAGGGGTTAATTAACTGGCACTGGTCGCTAATGTATCAGAAACCAGTGGCAATACATTAAAGTGGTTGTAAACCCTCTGGGACCACTTTAACCTACAGGTAAGCCTATATTAAGGCTTACCTGTAGGTGCAAGAAATATCTCCTTAACCTACATGGTTAAGGAGATATTTTACAAAAACCGGGCATCGCTGTCTACGGCACATGCGCGCCATAGACAACGGCGCAGGCGCACTGAGCATGCCGTTAGTGAAGGCGAACATGCCGCCGCAGTGACATCATCGTGGCTCCGGCCAGTCACAGCGCCAGAGCCGCGATATCCGGAAGTCACTCCGGGATAGATGGCGACGGCGGAGGAGGCGAACAAGGGTCGCTTCGGGGGTTTCGATCTCAGGTAAGTTATTCATAATGAGCTAGTATGCTATGCATACTGGCTCATTATGACTTTGCCTTGCAGGGTGTATTTTTTTTTTTTACTTTACTTCCTCTTTAACCCCCTCATGCTGCATTTTACAAATTGAGTGTGAGTGAACTCTGTTTCTATCGCGTTAAACCTAATTGAATTTGTATTGTTTTAAGTATAGTCTTGTTTTGAAACTACATTGATTCTTTCTTAAAAACGGGGGGGGGGGGCGCAGTTTGCCATCTTCGCCCTGGGCACCAAATGGCCTTGTCCCAGCACTGGTTGGGAGTAATGAGTCTGTTTTTAAATTTTTTAACTGTTATCTGTATTTTTAAGGCCAGCAGCATGTCGATATTCACATATTCATATGAGAGTAAAATTGAAAGCAGTAGCTATGAATAGATATAAATATCAGTATGTCAAGGACTGAGTAATAAATGGGTAGTGGTAAGTATATTGTATTGTGGGATTGGAATGGAAAGAATTCCAAATGGAACAAGAATAAGAGTATAGAATCAGAAATAAAGAAATGAGGGGAATAAAATGGGGAAGGAAAGCAGGGACCCAGACACGTGCGGGATGTGTGGGAGGGACGGAAAGGAGGGGGAAAAAAGGGGGGAGCAGGGATGAGTGGCAGGAAGGAGGAAGGTGGTGGGAGGGAAGGAAGAATGGGGAAGGGGAAGAAAGGGGCCAGAAAGAAAGAGCCCCAAAGAAGGATGTTGAAGAACTGAGGGAATGATGAAAGGTGAAAAAACAATGATGTATGAAAGGGTGCAAGTGAGGGAATGGAAGTGTAAGTGGGAAGGGAGCCAAAGAATTGGGAAAGGTGTGAAAATTGTGTGAATACAGTGAGTGGGGCCAAAACGAGGCCAAAAAATGCAAGAAAAAACGGGAAAAACAAACCAAAAAAACAGAAAGTGAATGAATGGAAAAAGGTGTGAGATGCATCAGTGATGGTGTGCTAGCGCCAACAAGCATGAAAAGTGAGTGGTAAATTTGTGTATTCGAAAGAAGAAGAGAAGTAGGCCAGCAAAGGAAAAGAAATCCCAATGTTGGAGTTCCACAGTGGTAGGATAGTTGTTGAGAGCAGATGGGATCAAATCTGAAACCTCCAAAATAATATGGTTACCAAAGATTTGTAGTAAAATGACGTGGAGGGGACCTACGGTGCAGGATGTGTTGGGTCTGGTCCGACTCGTCAAGGTATAAGGGTACTAGTAATTACCTGTCTCCAGACTGTTAATCAGTTTAGCCATCCTGATGGAACAGTAGGGATCAACCGTGGAACCCCCCAATGATTTATCATTAAATCTAGAAGGCTGGCTGCTGGTTGATTGCCTAATCGAGCTGCAGTTGCATGCGAGCCGATCCCTCTCCCCTCCTCCAGCAGGGACTGAGCCGCAATGGTAAAACTCCACGTGTGGCTCTCCTGGCATTCAGGAAGACATATGTCCCGGCACGGCCTTCACTTCTGCCGCAATATCGTAACGCTGCAACGTCACGTGCATGGCGCCACGCACGCGGGCAGCGCCACAGCATTCGGATGTGATCCGAAATGCCGCTGGCAGGAAGTAATACACCCCAGGTGGACCCGCCACCTGGTGGGTGTGTTTGGGAAGCACAGGGCCCTATGCCCCCCCCCCGCCAGGAAGAGACGCAATGACGGAGCCTCTGCTCCCCAATGGACCAGCGGGCCGGGGAGTCTGCGCCCGGGCCCAGCAGGGGTAGGAGGAGGAGAAAAGGCACAAAGAAAACAGTTTGTCAAAAACATATGAGATAATATGCATCGGGCTCAATTCAAATGGTGCCCCATGCCCATAGTTATCAACAAATTACGATAACTTATAAATCACATTATATATACGAAAATATTTGAAAGCTGTGGGCTGTTGAGGTGCAATTAAGGTATCCACAAACTACCTCCACTAGATTTCATAAATGTAAATAGTCCAGATCATCTGAGTTGTCTATTTAACAGAATGAGAGTAATCGCCAATGTACATTGTCAAACGTTTAAATGCACCAAAAAGTGGGCAGGTTTCTTATCTAGTACTATACTAAGTGTTGTGGAACAGGGAGGAAACAGATAATTCTTTTTAATCCCTCCTAATCAGAAGTAATGTCATATTAGTGCATTGGGATAACCCAATCATCACCTATAAACTGGCTCATGAGGTAAACAATGTAACAAAATAATTATACAATAAAAACAATAAGGACAATGTATGAACTACAAAATTCAACCAAAAGCAGCCCACAGCTCATATCTAGACTCAAGTGTCAAAATGGGGGAAGGGGTGTATAACCACCCAATATATACTGTAGAACGGGGAAGACACATAATGAGAAAAGATTTGGATGCTGCACACCCCGAGTAAAAAAGCGGAATGTCCCCCCATGTGGGGTTTTCTAGGCAGTAGAAGGATAAAAAGATGATAACACGTGGTTTAAAAATTGATGGACCTTATTAATAGCATAATCTCAAAGAGTGACCATGGTAGTATAAATAGGAGCTGTGGTACAGGAGATAACACAAGTGAAACTAGGCATAATAATATAAAATGTTCAAGCGCTAAAATAGGATGTTAATACTGACGCGTTTCAACCCCACCGGGTCTTCTTTAGAGGATTCGGGCGCTGTAGAGAAATTTTGTATTTATTGAGATTCATGGATATGACCATAAAAAATTAAACTATAATAGGTATACATTTATCGGTATAGTTACCAATCACATTGTGTTAGTAGTGGTAAAAATAAAGCACTTGTGGGTTTAACCAATAATTTTTTGTATAATTCTCCTTTAAGGGGGCATGGCAGGGGGTGTGTCCTATGCCTACATACATTTGCTATTAGGTGTCCCTCGCTCCCATTTCAAAAAGTTGGGAGGTATGTGAGAAGGCAGCAAGCGGCCATCTTGCTATACCCACTGAAGTCTTGCATTTCACACTTGTTTTTAACAGTAAACTGAGCTTATTTAGTGAAATAGAGTATTTTTAAATTCGTCAGACTGTTTTGATGTTGAATTTTCAAAGCAGCGATGTTCTGTCAGATTAGCAAACCTTTGAGATCAGCAGGCTCGCTGCTGCTTTTAAATTTCAACATCAAAACAGTGTGATGGATTTCAAAATCCCGTATTTCACTATATAAGCTCAGCTTGCTGTTAAAAATAAGTGTGAAATGCAAGACTTCGGAGGGTGTAACAAGATGTGCACTTGGTGACTTCTCACTGTATCTTTACTGTGGAGGAGTGTGGGGTGTAGCAAGATGGCCGTGACGGAACGTCACTTCCGTTACAAAATCTGACGGGTCGCCTAATCTGACAAAACACCTCCCTTGTTTCTAGAATGTTGGAGAACGCTTTAGAATATAGTGGGCAGAAGCTAGGAGGAGCTGCTCTGCATATTTGGAGGCCCTTAGCCAAGCCCCAGGAGTGGGCCTGGCACTGGCAGGGAACTAAATGAGCCTTTAACCACTTGACGACCGGCTCACGCCGATATACATGGGCAAAGTGGCACAGGTACGCAGAACGACGTACCCGTACGTCACTCCATCACTCGATGTCCGCAGGTGGCCAGCAATCGTGGTAAACAAGGCAGTTCCCTGTTCTGCCTAAGAATATGACAGGGATCTGCTGCTCCCAGTGATCGGGAGCAGTGATCTCTATCATGTTCTAGTGAAACCACCCCCCCTACAGTTAGAACACGCTGAGGAAACACACTTAACCCCTTGATTGCCCCCTAGTGTTTAACCCCTCACCTGCCAGGGACATTTACACAGTAATCAGTGCATTTTTATAGCACTGATCGCTGTATAAATGGTCCCAAAATAGTGTCAAAAGTGTCCAGTCTGTCAGCCGCAATGTCACAGTCATGATAAAAATTGCTGCCATTACTAATAAAAAAAAATAATAATAAAATGCAATAAATCTATACCCTATTTTGTAGACGTGATAACTTTTGCGCAAACCAACCAATATACACTTAGTGCGATTTTTTTTTTTTTACCAAAAATATGTAGAAGAATACATGAATACATATTGGCCTAGACTGAGGAAGAAATTATATTTTTTATATATTTTTGTGGGATATTTATTGTAACAAAAAGTTAAAAATAAACTGTCACTCCTTTTTTGTTTATAGCGCAAAAAGTAAAAACCACAGAGGTGATCAAATTCCACCAAAAGAAAGCTCTATTTGTGAGAAAAAAAAGAATGTAAATTTTGTTTGGGTATAACTCGCACGACCACGCAATTGTCAGTTAGCGACGCAGTCCCCTATTGCAAAAAAGGACCTGGTCAGGAAGTGGGTAAATCCCCACTTCATCCCGGAAGGGGCTGAAGTGGTTAAATATTGGATGAGCATGTCAGCAGGGGAGTTGGGTGGAAGATGGAGAAGCAGTGCTGAGGAGAGTCTTTCGGTGGCCCTTGAGGGACCCCATGCCAAGGAGGGGTTTTACCTCAGACTTAGGCTTGGGAGGCTGGCCTGGGAGGATCCCACCACAGGAGGCGGCAGAGAGAGCAAGGAGAGACAATGAGTAGATCAGCACGGTGCAGGGACAGACAAGGGGAGAGACTGTCAGCTGTAGCAGTGATCTCTTGAAGACAGCAGTGTTCCAAGTCTTCATCCAACCTAGACAAAGGGAGTTCTCCAGTGTGTCACTCAGGGGAACTGGCAATAGAAAGCAGCCCAGTGGGCTAGCATTTTCTGTAAGCAGTGGAACTGGGATCAGTGTCCACAGGGAAGCAGAAGGTGGTGTGAGATGCTTCACTTCTACTTTTCTAAGGGACTGAGAGTTCCTTAGCTCCCAACTGTCCCTGACACCACAGGACAGTATGAGAATCACAACTAGGTTGAGCTGTAATTTATATTATTTTTCCGGGAAACAACCCAGTAGAAGGGTTCCTGGCCGCTGTGCATTCTGGGAAGGGGTATTTATTGAACAGATGCCATGTGCTCTAGTCATTCGTTACCTTGGGGCCCTCCTGGCCTGAGGGTGTGCTGCTGCAAGTTCTGCAAGTATGGCCCAGAAGCCTCTCTGGGGCCTACTAATCCTGAGGTGGTCCTTAGGCTGTCTTGCCTGTGTGGAAGAAGCCGAGCCAAACTGAGGAGATCCAGGGGAGGACCCTTGCTAGAGAGAGCCAGGATGATAACTGGTCTCCCAGGAGGGCCTGGTGACTCGTTTGGAGGATGCACCTATATCTAAACTACCCTTACAGTATCGCTGGGCCGGCTTAAAGCTTCTGGTGCTGTCAAGCTGAATTAGATTCTAAATTAAGGTAACTAGCTCCTGCTTGCCTTTGGATTCAAGGAGTCTGTAAATGATCTGCTAAAAAGGTATCTGAAAGCTCCCTTAACTCTCTCTCCTACTACTTTTCTCAAGTTCTCATTAAAGCTTTGAAAAATACTTAAAGTGACTGGAGCCTAAATTCTGTTCTAACTTCCCATTATAGCCATGGACTCAGCCCTGGGGTGAATGTAAGCTCGCTCACTGTATCTGGAGGTACCTCTTTGCCAATAAGTTAATTTTCTTGAATTGCCATGAGTGCCCTGGATTTTGTTTTCTTGGATTACTGTATTTGGATATTTAATAACTGAGAGCACCAGGAACCGCTGTTGTGATTTCACAGATGTCAGAAGTTTGGAATCTCTAAGGGCAATCTTTTCACTAGCCTGAGCTGCCTTCAGAGTTCATTAGTTAAGTGCCACACATCTACTTTAATTCCAATTAGTTCATGTGTTAAAATGAAATATGCTGATAGCATGAGAAAGCAGAGTGACCGCTCCAGAGCCAGCTCTGTGCGTATAGACATACAGAGTGCCCCACCCCCGTCCCCTCCTTACTGGCTGTGGTTGACAGCAACAGGAGCCAATGAGAAGGGAGAGAGCAGAGAGCCTCTGCTCTTGTGCACAGCACTTGATTGAGATCAGGCTCAGGTAAGTATAAGAGAGGGCGCTGCATGCAGAGGGTTATTTGCCTTAAAGTGGTTATAAAGTCACTGTGCCTAATTACTAGAATCCCCTCTCTTATATGAAGCTATGTTGCACAGTGTTTTGTTCTATAAAAATTATGCAGCGCAATGTCTTATTACATAGTGCCGCTGTGCGGTCACGTGACGTCCTGCTGCTCTCATTCCCCGATCTGAGGACTACAGCAGGAGGGGCTGAGATTTCCCTCTGATGTCAGCCGGGAGGAGTGGAGGAGAGTGTCGGGCAGTAACGTGACCACTCAGCGGCACTCTGAAATAAGGTATTGAGCTGCATCATTTTTTATAAAAAAAAGACACTGTGTAACATAGCTTCATACAACAGACTCATCTAAGTCATCATTTAAATCAATTTGATTTAACAACTTAACCACTGGGCACTTGGCACTTAAACCCCCTTCCTAACGAGACCAGTTTTCAGCTTTTAGTGCTCTCCCATTTTGAATGACAATTACTCAGTCATGCAACACTGTACCCATATGAAATTTGTGTCCTTTTTTTCACACAAATAGAACTTTCTTTTGGTGGTATTTAATTCCTGCTGTTTTTTTTATTTTTTGCACTATAAAAGAAAAAAGACGGAAAATGATTTTTTAAAAATGCATTTTTCTTTGTTTCTGTTCAAATTAGTCATTTTTCTTCATAAATTTTGTCCAAAATTTATACTGCTACATATCTTTGGTAAAAATAACCCAAAATGGTGTATATTATTTGGTCTTTGTGAAAGTTATAGAGTCCACAAGCTATGGTACCAATCTCTTAAAATTGATCACACCAGAAGTACTGATGGCCTCATTTCTTGAGACCCTAACAAGCCAGGAAAGTACAAATACTCCCCAAATGACATTCCAAGGTATTTAGTAAGAGGCATGGTGAGTTTTTTGAAGTTGTATTTTTTCCCCACAATTCTTTGCTATGAAGAGGTATGAGGAGAGAGTTGCAATAGTCAAGGCGAGAGATAACAAGAGAGTGAATGAGTAGCTTGGTGGTGTCATTGATTAAAAAGGGGCGAATATTACGGAGTTGATGTCTGCAAGCTTTTGACAACGATTGGATTTGGGCTGAAAGGACAGGTCAGAGTCTAGGATTACACCTAGTACCCTGGCATGAGGGAAGAGATTGATGGTTGCATTATTGATTTTGATGGAAAAGTCATGGAGGGGGAATATTATCAGCTCAAATATGAATATCAAATATGATGTATCATTTTAGGAACTCCTTCATGTCTTTTCAATTTTGTCGCTTGTATCAGTTACCATCACTTTTTCACAGATCAGTCAAATTGTTTCCTTTGTGTTTGATCTTCTTTAAAATTTGAGAATTTAAAGCAACTTTGATGACAGCGATGAAGCTAACAATTGTTCAGTGGAATATGACACACATGTTAACCCAGTCGGAGGGGTATGATGTGATATCCCGTACGATTCTCATGATGGTGACTCTATTGTGCTTCTTCCTTTTCATTTTCTTCGTTGGAGCTCTTCTCAGCGTTTTCTTCACCACTCCTTACATCCAGGAAAACGCTCGCTACATTCTCTTTGCTCATATTCTCATCAATGACACGTTATATCTTACCCTGGGAATGTTATTCTTGTTTACCGTTCTAAGCAGTGTATACTTCCCCACGCCCCTTTGCTGCTTTATTCTTGCCGTTATTGCGGCTTCCTTTAGAGTTACGCCATATAACTTGGCTGTCATGTCTCTGGAACGATACATTGCCATATGTTTCCCATTGAGACACTTGCAATTCTGTACAGCGAGAAGAGCTAAATCAGCAATAGCAGTAATTTGGATCGTAGGATTTTCCCCAAGCATTGCAGACTTTGTAACCATCGTGTACTCGGTGGAAGGAAGTTTTTTTTCTATTGCTGTGATCTGCGGTCCTCCAATGTTAACCATCAGCCCCTTACAAAATGAGATACGTTCATTTGCCCATTTTTTTAGTTTCAGCCTTGTGGCCTTAATCATTTTATTTACCTACGTGAAAGTCATGCTGGTAGCCAGGAGATTGGGTTCACGGCAGTCATCTGCCCTCAAGGCTGCAAGGACAGTCTTGCTTCATGTGTTCCAGCTAATACTTTGCATGGTATCCTTCATCTCTACTGTTCTAGAAACAACCATTCCTGGATATAATTCTGACCTACGCATCGCTGGTTTTCTAATATTTACCTGTTTGCCCAGATTCCTCAGTCCCTTGATTTACGGAATAAGAGATGAAGTGTTTCGTAAATATATAGGAAAGTTTTACCATACTGTATTTTCTCCCTTCATCGCTTACTTTATGAAATAAAACATGGGGTGTTTCATAAATGCATAAGAAAACAAAAAATTACTTTGAATTAGCAAATTTTGTTCAGACTTGATCATAAGTGTTCACTTTTAACAGTTGAGAAGAATTGATTGCTGTGCCCTGGGGTGGCAATCAAACCCCCCAAGTAAACATATGCCACATCCTAATAATTTTCAAAAATGAATGATGGGAAAAGATGGACTTTAACGGCACAAATAGAAAAATATAACAAATTTTAATAGTTCACATATATTATAAATGTCTCCATCCGGAGAGGTGTTTGTTCAGTAGCCATGTCCCACTGGTAGGGGTGAGAGTTAAAATCTTCTTCAACACTAATTGTGGTGAGTTCATATAACTTGTGTATATGGCTATGCATAGATATATACACAACAACAACTATATTTTTAAATGTTTATATTGTATTCTAACTGAAATTTATTTCTTTAATTAGAGATACAGAAGCTCCTGAAGAAACGACAACTATAGTCGTGAAACATTTTTTAACTCTTCAAGGATCTTTGAACATCCAAACAATGAATGCCATATCACAGTGTGGGCTTTTTCTGATGTACACTAATTATAGCCCCACAGGAAGTATATAAGCGGCATCTTTCTCTTTGGTTTATCAATTAGTCCCTTTGTTTTGTTATGTAATATATATATATATATATATATATATATATATATATATATATATATATATATGTGTGTTTTATTAAATGTGTTATAATATATGTGAGCTATTAAAATTTGTTCTATTTTTCTATATGTGCCGTCATATTTTCCCATCATTCATTTGCGCTTTTGACAGTTAAAATATTCACAGTTCTGTTCAGTTGTACACTATATTGTCAAAAGTATTGGAACGCCTGCATTTACATACACATGAACTTTAATGGCATCGCAGTCTTATGCCCCGTACACACGGTCGGACATTGATCGGACATTCCGACAACAAAATCCTAGGATTTTTTCCGACGGATGTTGGCTCAAACTTGTCTTGCATACACACGGTCGAACAAAGTTGTCGGAAAATCCGATCATTCTGAACGCGGTGACGTAAAACACGTACGTCGGGACTATAAACGGGGCAGTAGCCAATAGCTTTCATCTCTTTATTTATTCTGAGCATGCGTGGCACTTTGTGCGTTGGATTTGTGTACACACGATCGGAAATTCCGACAATGGATTATGTTGTCAGAAAATTTTATAGCCTGCTCTCAAACTTTGTGTGTCGGAAAATCCGATGGAAAATGTGTGATGGAGCCTCCACACCATAGACGCACTCCTAAACCTTGTGGACAGCCTTCCCAAAAGAGTTGAAGCTGTTATAGCTGCAAAGGGTGGGCCAACTCAATATTAAACCCTACGGACTAATGCCCCGTACACACGGTCGGAATTTCCGACAACAAGGTCCTATCACACCTTTTCCGTCGGAAAATCTGACCGTGTGTACTGGGCATTAGTCCGTAGGGTTCAATATTGAGTTGGCCCACCCTTTGCAGCTATAACAGCTTCAACTCTTTTGGGAAGGCTGTCCACAAGGTTTAGGAGTGCATCTATGGTGTGGAGAGGTGACCCTCAGTGACCCACAGTGTAACACTGTGGATTAGCAATATACGCCTGATTGTGGCAGAAGCAGGCATGCTAATTACACACCTGTGGGCTGGGTTCATATGCATCCCACAGATAGAGCTCAGAGCTCCCGTTTTGGAGACAGCTCCACCCAGGCAGTCAGGAAGTCTCGCTGAGGAGTCAGGAGGACTCCGCCCTACAGACACGAGGTCTGTGTATGAGTGTCAGGAGGACACCCATGTTCCCTAGGAGAAAGAGGCTGCAGCTGGCAGCATGAGCATACGCTCTGAGAAGCAGCCCAAAGGCCTAGGCGTGAGGTCTGAAGCAGCAGTGCTGCAAGAGAGTAAGCCAGGAGGCTGAAGGTTTGAACTATACAGTAATGGCGGAACCCCCTGTGAGGAAAATTGCTGTTATTTTCCACTAAATAAAAGTGGTCTGCCAAGCCTTTAAAATACAGTCTGGACTGACAAGTGTTCCTGAAATCGCATGCACCACTTGAGTTGAATCACCCCAATATCTTACAATGGGTATGTTTGACCATTCTTCCCGAAGTGCATTTGTGAGGTCAAGCACTGATGTTGGATGAGAAGGTCTGGCTCGCAGTGTCCACCCTAATTTATCCCAAAGGTGTTCTTTGGGGTTGAGGTCATGACTCTCTGCAGGCCAGTCAAGTTCCTCCACCCCAAACTCACTCATCCATGTCTTTATGGACCTTGCTCTGTGCACTGGTGGGCAGTCATGTTGGAAAAGGAAGGGGCCATCCCCAAACTGTTCCCACAAAGTTGGGAGCATGAAATTGTCCAAAATGTCTTCGTATGCTGACGCCTTAAGAGTTTCCTTTACTGAACCTAGGGGGCCAAGCCCAACCCCTGAAAAACAACCCCCCCACCATAATCCCCCCTCTACCAAATGATTTGGACCAGTGCACAAAGCAAGGTCCATAAAGACATGGATGAGTGAGTTTGGGGTAGAGGAACATGACTGGCCTGCACCTCAACCCGATAGAACACCTTTGGGATAATTTAGAGCAGAGACTGTGAGCCAGGCCTTCTCATTCCCATAGACACACTCCTAAACCTTGTGGACAGCCTTCCCAGAAGAGTTGAAGCTGTTATAGCTGCAAAGGGTGGGCCAACTCAATATTGAACTCAACTGACTTATGCCCCGTACACACAGTCGGATTTTCCGACGGAAAATGCTCGATGGGAGCTTGTTGTTGGAAATTCCGACCTTGTGCAGGCTCCATCGGACATTTTCTGTCGGAATTTCCGACACACAAAATTTGAGATCTGGATCTCAAATTTTCCGACAACAAAATCTGTTGTCATAAATTCCCATCGTGTGTACACAATTCCGACGCACAAAGTTCCACGCATGCTCGGAATCAAGCAGAAGGAGCCGCACTGGCTATTGAACTTCACTTTTCTCGTCTCGTCGTACGTGTTGTACATCACCGCGTTCTTGGCGATAGGAATTTCCGACAAGATTTGTGTGACCGTGTGTGTGCAAGACAAGTTTGAGCCAACATCCATCGGAAAAAAATCCATATATTTTGTTGTTGGAAAATCCGACCGTGTGTACGGGGCATAAGATTGGGATGCCATTAAATTTAATTTGGGTGTAAAGGAAGATGTACCAATACTTTTGACAATATAGCGTAAGTATGATTGAGCAAATTTTTTATTTTTTTTTTATATTTAAAAATATTATCAGCAAAAGCTGCAATTTAAATGCCAAAACCCTTTTGATGGATGACTGGATATTGTAAACGGCAGCAGATAAAATTAGTGATCTCCAAAAACGTGTGCTTTCGTTTATCTCAAGGAGGGATAAGTGCAACGTTTCGCAAACCTAGATTTACTGCAAATTTAGAGGGTTCATATTCAACAAAACTTCACCAAATTTGTCCTCCAATTTTGCCTTGTGGCATGCTAAGTGGTAGACTGTAGACATGATCGAAATCATTCTGTGCACTGAACTTCAAATTTAGATAAGTCTAGGCATTCCCTATTAGTTTAAGATAATGGCTATTCTGTGTTCATACTGCCATTGTCCCCCATCCCAACTGCTTAGCAATAAACCTTTGCCAAGTCATCACTGCGGGGGTGCTGCTGCTTGGGGCAGACGGTCGCGATGACCGCTGGCCACGAGCGATCGCGGGCACGAGAGGCAGAATAGGGATGTGTGTGTGTAAACACACAAATCTCTGTTCTGTTCTGTGAGGAGAGACAGATTGTGAGTTCCTAATAGTTAGGAACCACGATTTGTCATTTCCTCTAGGTCAGTCCCCTCCCCCTACAGTTAGAAACACACACACACAGGGAACACAATTAACCCCTTGATCGCCCCCTAGTGTTAACCCCTTCCCTCCCTGTGACATTTTTACAGTTATCAGTGCATTTCTATAGCACTGATCTCTGTATAAATGCCAATGGTCCAAAAAATGTGACCGATGTGTCCCCCATAATGTCGCATTCCCGATAAAAATCGTAGATCGCCGCCATTACTAGTGAAAAAATAATAATAATTAGACGCTATAACTTTTGCGCAAACCAATAAATATACACTTACTGCAATTTTTATTACCAAAAATATGTATAAAAATACATATAGGCCTAAACTGAAAAAAAAATTAGCTTTTTTTAAAAAAAAATGGGGATATTTATTATAGCAAAAAGTACAAAATATTGTTTGTTTTTTTTTCAAAATTGACGCTCTTTTTTTGTTTATAGCGCAAAAATTAAAAAATAATAACCGCAGAGTTTATCAAATATGACCAAAAGAAAGCTCTATTTGTGAGAAAAAAAAGGACATCAATTTTGTTTGAGTGCAGTGTCGCATGACCACGCAATTGTCAGTTAAAGCGACGCAGTGCCGATTTGCAAAAAATGGCCCGGTCATTCAGCAGCCAAATCTTCCGGGGCTGAAGAGGTTAATAGATCTTAGGTGCATCGGTGTCAATCATCACAGTTCACAAGCTTATAAAATGCTTAAATATATAAAGTTTTTGGTGCAGTTTCCAAGTCTAATGGGGCGTACACACGGTCGGACTTTTCGGCTACAAAAGTCCAACAGCCCGTCCGACAATCTTTCGATGGACTTTTGGCGGACTTGCGGCGGACTTTCTAACCAACAGACTTGCCTACATACGATCACACAAAAGTCAGACGGATTCGTACGTGATGATGTACGACCGGACTAAAATAAGGAAGTTGATAGCCAGTAGCCAATAGCTGCCCTAGCGTGGGTTTTTGTCCGTCGGACCAGCATACAGACGAGCAAATTTCTGGGTCCGGCGGAGTTACGACGTAAAGGTTTGAAGCATGTTCCAAATCTAAAGTCTGTCAGATTTGCGACTGGAAAAGTCCGCTGAAAGTCTGGGGAAGCCCACACACGATCTGATTGTCCGCCGGATTTGGTCCGTCGGCGTCCGTCGGACTTTTGTAGCCGAAAAGTCCAACCGTGTGTACGCCCCATTAGTGTTTTTTCTTTTTCGAGAAGTTCCACAGTGGCGTGATCTCCACCTGTGTTTCCTTACTCACCAACAGTAGCTGACTCAAACAGGCATATAGATATTCACATAAATGGCCTCTCCCTTTCTCCTCCTCCAATGTAAGGACTGGGTTCAATGCAGTGTGCTTATACCATAATGAAGGATTATAAAAATCTCAATAGTGTCATACTGTTTGACTTTATTAAAAGATTAAAAAGCAATTGCACTTACATTCACATATATGGTTAAAAGCATATACAGTATATTCATCAAATTGCCACCTCGGTGTGCGATCCAACTGTAGGATACTCACCAATGACCGTCCCCGGTTGACGCGTCTCAACCTTCCCACTGGGCATCTTCAGAAGCTGGAGCCGTCACCTTTCTAGATGTGTAAAGCTGGTAGAGACATCCCCAAAAAGACTTGCAGCTGTAATTACAGTGAAAGGAGGTTCTACAAAGTATTGACTCAGGGGGGGCTGAATACAGATGCACGCCGCACTTTTCACATATTTATTTAAAAAAAAAAAAATTAAAACCATTTATCATTTTCCTTCCACTTCACAAATATGTGCCACTTTGTGTTGGTCTATCACATAAACTCCCAATGAAATACATTTCCGACAAAATGTGGAAAATTCCAAGGGGTATGAATACTTTTTCAAGGCACTGTATATTATTGCAATTTAATACTTCTGTTTTGTCAACAAATCCCATGATCATAAGACATTCGGTCCTGGGTGCTTCTCTATTTCTCTGTGTGTAATGAATGGCCTGTGTGGACATTACAGCCCATTCAAAAGGTTTCCAGTTGAGTCAGCAAACTCAAATGTCATCCAAATAATTGTTGGGACCTATAGATTAACGCAAAGAGGCAATTTGCTTTTCTTTTGGTGACCTAATGATTGAGCTAATTATCTTTAGAAACAAAGGCAAGTGAATGAAAAAAATACATTTATACTGCATACTCATCATTACAAGCAATTCTTGTAACAATTGCAACAAGTTATTAGAATAGATGGTTCTTTAATATTCTTTACATTGGTAAAAAAGTGATGCATCCTGTACCATGGACACGTACATGATAATACAGTATATGTCAGGGCAAAATAAAGATGCTAGTTGTTAAATATAAAAATATTCTCTCGATAATCTGTAAATTATATTGGTGAGAAAAGTTCAGAAATAGAGAGTCCGTTCAGTTCTTGTGTAAAAACTTAAAATGGATTTAATAATAAAATAGCATAAGATTACAAGAACAATATTATAATACAAAATGTAAAAATATCAATAATGTACTTCCTAAAGAGGGTTGGTTTGTCTTATAGTTCCACAAACTCCAATGTATTTCAACCCATCTTTCAATCCTCCTCTTTTCACATAATGATGGGGGTTGACTAGAAACTAAATTCAGTCTCTATGCATTGCATTCCTGAGGGATGGGCAAGATCCATGTGTATATCCATTTAACATACAATATAACTTTATCTATCATCTAAATGAAATAATGTTACTTAAATCAATATATGTATATATTCATTGAAAAGCCCTTGTTCTTATTAATATCTTAATCGAGAAATATTATAATATAAATAACTTAAATTCTCATATATATTCAAAACTTTATGTATCTTCAAGAAATGTGATACCTTATCCATTTGTGATGGGGGAGGGGGAAGGAAACCAGCTCAAGCTTCCTAATTACTACCATATGTAAGCTCTCCAAAGAGAAGCACAGACTGAAGAAATCTTTTATATAGCTATTGTAAAATCTATTTTTTTTTACTTCTCCAAATCTAGAATAAATAAATATATACAACTCAATCACACAATAAAGATCCAACCCATTCATACGTATGTTTGTATTGTTAATTGACAAATATTAGATTTTAGATTAAGGAAGGCTTCTAACATTTCCCTCTCAAAATGATTGATTAAGCAATCTCAATAATTTTTTTATCTTAATCCGTCCAACAGCTGCATCTCATTCATATCCATGCATGCTTTTAGATCTTAAGATAATTGATTTGAATATATTTTCAATTTTGATTCTACGTAAGGAAAAATAAACTTGGTAAACCTTTTGTTTCATATACCATAAAAATATTTTCACCCTTATTATTTTATTTTACCAAATAATCAATCCCCTTAATAATTAATTAATGTAACATTGTCATACAATGCTTTGAAGTTTGGGTGTCACTTCAGAAATATATGTTCCATATTTTCCCTCCAAATTGTGTTTAGCATTAATCTATAATCCCAACAACTTTTCAAATAACCTTATCAAAATCGAAACATAAAATATGTTTCCTAACTTCAATTCAATCATTTATGTGAAATGATTTTTAAAAAATACATATTACAAAATTTGTCCTAACTTGTCTGAATGAACTTTAGGGAAAAATTTACTCTTATCTTAATTAACACCAGATGTTCCTCCTAACTAAAGTGACTCTATTACAAAGACGTTTAACCCTTTCGAATCTGAAAGTACACATCTTGTTTTTGTAAAAGTTAATTTGTAAAAAATATCTCATCTTGATATGATAAACATATCACGTCCCATTAAAATGAATATATAAAAACTGCAATATATCTGATGGGTAAATTATTTCATCAGTAGTCAAAAGTCAAATGTTTTTTTAAGTTCCTCTCATCACGAGAGGTCTAGAGATTTTTCTTTCTTCTTGCACTCTTTGAAATTGGAAAAACTTTATTGTACATAAAAAGACAACAATAATTATGACGAATTAAATTCTTGTGTCAAATCTTCTCCCAAAATAAATATTCTTAAGCTTCAAGTTATTTGTTTTCATCTTGAAGGTCTAGAAATATTAGATTTCTCTTCTATTGGTGGCTTATAAGTCATTTCCTGAAACAAAAATGCAGTATAATTTTTTTGGCATTGATACAATTGCATTGGTTAAGATTTACCTTCATTTTATTATTCATTTTACATATTACAATCCTAGCATTTTTATCATGACATAGAAGACATATTTTAATAATAACATTTCTAATTACCTTGCATTGCTCTATTTTTCTTAAAATTACCTATACTCTTATGCTAGTATTCTGTGTATTTTAAATATAACAGGAAGCAATTTCTCCTTTTGGTCATGACTCAAAACCTCATTTTCACAAACAAAGAAAGGTTTCGAATCAACCCAAAAGTCTGAAGTGGACAATGCCCATTCGCTTTTCTTCTTTAGAGTCATGTGTGCTGTACTGTAACTTTTGGCATATTCCAATTCAGCAGTTCCTCTTTAAGGTCATGGAGTGGTCTAGCCAGTCTCCAGACCTTAATCCGATAGAAAATTTATGGAGGGAGCTGAAACTTTGAGTTGCCAAGCGACAGCCAAGAAACCTAAAGGATTTAGAAAAGATCTGTAAAAAAAAAGAGTGGACCAAAACCCCTCCTGAGATGTGTGCAAACCTGGTAACCAACCCTCTGTGCTTGCCAACAAGGGTTTCTCCACCAAGTACTAAGTCATGTTTTGCTTGGGGATCAAATACTTATTTTACGCACTGAACTACAACTCAATTTATACCATTTGTATCATGTGTTTTTTTCTGGATTTTTGGTTGATATTCTGTCTCTATCATTTAAAATACACCTATGATAAAAATTATAGACCCTTAATTTCTTTGTTAGTGGGAAAACTTACAAATTCTGCAGGGGATCAAAATATTATTTTCCCCACTGTATACACATGATTGTGCACAGGGGGCCTGCCCTGTAGCAGTAAATCTATTATAAGGGGGTTCTTAACTGATTAAGCTTTTACAATAAAACCTGGAAGCAGGTAAGCTTAATCAGACCCAAAGTTTGTCAAAAAAGACAACTGAACTTTGAGTTTAAATCAGCTAAATACATTCCAGGTGCTTAAAAACAAAAGACGTGCAAGAAGCATAAGCTTTGTTGATTGCAGAGCTCCAGCTTTTTCAAAAAGACCTCAGATCTCACATTTAAAATTAAAAGCAAAACAAAAACAAAAAATTTCATTTTACATTTACTAAAAAAAAAAAAAAATGTCCCTTACATGAGAGGTCGCTCCAGTCCCCCAAGGGCTTAGAGTTGAGTGGGGGCCATCTTGCCCTCACTCGACTTCCTGCCCATCGCTCCAGGGGATTGGATTTTTTCCCCCTTTACCAACGGCTCCGGTAAGCGGGGAAACGACTGGGAAGCAGCGGGAGTGGCCTTCCCCTGCCCCCACTCCTGCTGCTTCCCGGTTGTTTCCCTGCTTACCGGAGCCATTGGTAAAGGGGGAAAAAATCGGGCAGGAAGTGGACACCTCTCCCACTGCCTATAAAAGTGATCCGTGGCAAATCTGCTGCCGGGACCACTTTTATTGGATGCCGAATCGCCCGCTGTGTAAAAAAATACTGGGGTTATGGCAGCCAGCTGCTCCCACAACAACGGTATATATAACATCAAAGTAATGACGTATATATACAGTGGGCGGTCTGGAAGAGGTTAATCCTTGACTTCAATCCATCCCATAATTATAGAAAGTACAGGCCGGAAACTCAACAGCTTCTCCATAGAAAATATTTATTCAAGCATTACAGCAATAACATCATCCAAAATTCTGATGCGTTTTGGCCTTAGGCCTTCATCAAAAGCATAAAAAATATGGCATTAAAAACAAGTATAGGGAAGCAGCCCTTGTGAGGTATGAAGGGCAAAATTCACTTAATTAAAAAATCAACCCATTAATTGGTTACAGGTGGATATGACCAGACCTGGGCCAAACAAACACACACAAAAACAAGGGGTTTCAAGAAAGCATGAAATGTTAACCATTACAGTCCCACTGATACAACAGTGGAAGATTTTCAATAAAAAAATCATTAATTGCTATACTTCAGATCATTATTTCAAAAACAGGCTAACATCCATCCTATTGTTCATACACAACGGCATTCTGGTATTTAATGTGTGTATCCACCACACCTCCCATTGGAGCAGGGTGCGATGGGTATCCCCCCCTCTTTTAGACCGTTTAACATGTTCTAAACCAAAGAAAGAAAAAGTATCGAGGTTACCTCCATGCACTGTCTTGAAATGTTTAGATACATTAGAAATATTTTTGGCATTTGGATTGACAGTGTCATTATAGTGTTCAGAGACCCTGGCTCGTAGGTGGCGAATGGTGCAACCCACGTCCTGTATCTAACAAGCAATACATTCCACTACATAAACCATAAACCACTGATTTAGTTCTGCAATTAATAACATGTTTAAGATGTTAGGTTTTGCCTGTAGAGAAAAAGGTGACAGTTTTGGTTTTTCTGTGTCTTCTACATTGTCTACATCTGCTGGTGCCACAAGGAAAAGATCCAGTGGTACTTATTCATGTCTGTGGGGGATGATGAGGATGAAAAAGGCTAGGAGATAGGATAGATCCCAGTGTGGGAGCCCTACTACTGGAAATACTATATCCCTGTTGTAAAATGTCCTACAATGTCTTATCTGCAAATACAATGGGAAGGCACTTTTTGACAATTGCTACAATTTGATTATATTGTTTAGGGTAAGTAGTAACAAAATGTATTTTATTTCTATTACAATCGGACTGTCTTTTCATATTAGGGCTCTCTGCATTTTTTTAGCATGCTACCTCTATCCCTTTTCTCCGCCCTTGATCCTGCCATTATCAATCAAATGTTTTTTTTATCCTCGTCTCATTAGTCTCTCTGAGACTACAGTACATTCTTCCTCATAATTTTCATGATCAGTTCCTTTTTGCTCGCACAAACTCCCCCCACTGGTAGTGCATGTATAGTATGAAAGGGGTGACAACTCGTAGCGAGCAAAAGTGAATTACCAGTACATTGCTTTCTGAAGGTTTTTGTGGTTATCCTGCCACTGTCGATGTGTCCTGTGTTATATCCAAATAATCAATTCTGACAGAGTGAAAGTGATGACTGAACTCCAAATTCAAGTGGTTGTGGATTAAGATACTCAATAAAAAATCTATCATAGAGACCGGGCCAATCCACACCAAGGCCAGGTCATCTATGTAGCGACAGTACCACTCAATATACACTCTGAAAGGATTATAATGTGTGAGAAAGACCTCTTCCCACCACCCCATATACTTTTAATGAGTGGTCACAAGTCTTGTTAAACTCCCTTCTGCGAAAAAGTTTTATCCCTATTGTGGGGTCACCTGTATGGTATTTGTATAGAGAGTCTCTTCTGCAGAGAGAATAAGTTCAGGGCTCACAACCTTTCCTCATAACTAATATCCAATAGACCCTTTATTAGCTTTGCTGCCCTTCTTTGTACTCGTTCCATTTCCAGTACATCCTTCCTGAGGACTGGTGCCAAGAACTGGACAGCATACTCCAGGTGCGGCCGGACCAGAGTCTTGTAGAGCGGGAGAATTATCATTTTGTATTCTGTTTGCTTTGTTAGCAGCAGCTTGGCATTGCATGCCATTGCTGAGCCTATCATCTCCTAGGACCCCCAGGTCCTTTTCCATCCTATAATATATCATTATAAAGATAAATGTTATCGCATGGAAAAAACATCACTATGAAAATGTCATGGATTATCTATTTATCTGTGCTAAAATCCTTTGTATCTATTCTATAAAATGGTCACTGGACCGGTTTGTCGCGTATTCCCCCAATAGTCATGTCTTTACTTGTTTAACCTGCAGAAACTAATGACTTTTGCTCACTTATACTCCTTTGGGAAACCATTACTGCTTACCGGTGACCGTGTTATAATAACAAGAGGATTATCTAATGTGCCATGACATTTTCCGAGGCCTATTGAGTCTATAAAAGACTATAAGAAGGAATCTGTAACTTCCACCTAAACACAGTGTTAAAGATGTAGAAGAGGGCAAGGGCTGCACCAGAACTACCACCCAACATCTAGAAAGAGAACTTCAAATCCCATCAACCTATTTGCTGGACGGCGGATCTCACAACAACATCCCTGTAAGTACAACATATGATAAAACCACATTCATACACATAGTTGTAGTAAAGCCCAATTGAGCTTTTTCTTGAAATCAGCGAAATACATTCCAGGTGCCTCAAAACAAACGGTGAGTAACATCTTACAGTTCATTTTCTTTAGAAGGCAGCCACAGACTGAGTAGATAAGCCTGTCCCCTGCCTGGAGCTTCAGAGAAGAATCCATGCTCTCTGTGTTCAAGCAGTGGCTTCTCTGCAGAGGTCTGATGTGCCCTCTGCAATCAACAATGCTTATGCTTCTTGCACACCTTTTGTTTTTAAGCACCTGGAATGTATTTAGCTGATTTAAACTCAAAGTTCAGTTGTCTTTTTTGACAAACTTTGGGTCTGATTAAAGCTGGCCATACACCTTACAATTTTCTTATTCCATTTTTTGTAGATTTACCTTCAAACTATGTAGTGCAAGGGCCTGCTTGATTGCATACAAATTGAAAGTGTTTAGGTTTGACCTCATAGTATATAGTTTTGGTAAATTTAAAGGAAAATCGCACAAGAAAATTGTATAATGTATGGCCAGCCTAAGCTTACCTGCTTCCAGGTTTTGTTGTAAAAGCTTAATCAGTTAAGAACCCCCCTATAGCAGATTTACTGCTACAGGGCCGCCCCCCTGTGCACAATCACGTGTATACAGTGGGGAGAAAAATTATTTGATCCCCTGCAGATTTTGTAAGTTTGCCCATTAACAAAGAAATGAAGGGTCTATAATTTTTATCATAGGTGTATTTTAAATGATAGATACAGAATATCAACCAAAAATCCAGAAAAAAACACATGATAAATTTTCTATAGGATTAAGGTCTGGAGCCTTGCTAGGCCACTCCATGATCTTAAAGAGGAACTGCAGTCTGCTCACATTATCTGTAATAAAAACATCTTTGCCATTCTGAAGCTTCCCTCCAACTACTTTGCATATTATTTTATATATACTGTGATTCTGTACTTGCCAAATAGGCTGCATAAATCTCCCTCCACTGAGTCTGGCTGCAGACATTTTAACTGTGGGAAGCTGAAGCTGCTGCATGTTCACTTCCTGGATTTACACAGACACACAGAGGCACACCTCCAACTCTGCAGCTCTGATTGGCCCTCTTATAACTCATTGAGAGAGTGACAGAGAGAGAGAGCTGTGCATGATGTCATAAGCCTAGGCTAATGACCAGACAAGAAACAGGAAGTGGGCTGTATAAGGGATTTACTGGCAGAAAAAAAAATGTTTTACTATCCAAAGTTAAAACAACAAGGGCAGAAGATTTAATAAATGTAAAGTTTAAAAAAAATGACTGAAGGTCCGCTTTAATGTGCTCCTTCTTGAGCCACTCTGTTGCTGCCTTGGCGGTATGTTTTGGGTCATTGTCATGCTGAAAGTGCCATCCATGACCCACCTTCAGTGTTCTGGCTGAGGCAAGAAGGTTCTCATTCAAGATTTTACGATACACGGCCCCATCCATTGGCTCCTCAATGTGGCAAAGTCGGTCTGTACCTTTAGTAGAGAAACAGTCCCAAAGCATAATGTTTCCACCTCCATGCTTGACTATAGGGGTGGGTTTCTTAGGGTCCTAGTCAGCATTTTTCTTCCTTCAAACACGGTGAGTTAAGAACACCATGCCTACAGTCAAGCACAGAGGCGGAAATATGTTTGCTTTTTGTTTCTTTGCTAAAGGTACAGGCTGCCACATTGAGGGGCCAATGGACGGGGCCATGTATTATAAAATCTTGTATGAGAACCTTCATCCCTCAACCAGAACACTGAAGATGGGTCGTGGATGGGTCTTCCAACATGACAATGACCCAAAACATACCGCCAAGGCAACAAAAGAGTGGCTCAAGAAGAAGCACATTAAGGCCGTGGAGTGGTATAGTCAGTCTCCAGACCTTAATGCTATAGAAAATTTATGGAGGGAGCTGAAACTTCGAGTTGCCAAGAGACAGCCAAAAAACCTTAAGGATTTAGAGAAGATTTAGAGAAGATCTGTAAAAAAGAGTGGACCAAAATCCCTCCTGAGATGTGTACAAACCTGGTCACCAGCTATAAGAAACGTCTTACCTCTGTGCTTGCCAACAAGAGTTTCTCAACCAAGAACTAAGTCATGTTTTGCTTGGAGAACAAATACTTCTTTTATTCACTGAACTGCAATTTTATTTATAGCATTTGTTTTATGTGTTTTTTCATAATTTTTGGTTGATATTCTGTCTCTATCATTTAAAATACACCTATGATAAAAATGATAGACCCTTAATTTCTTTGCAAGTGGGCAAACTTACAAAATCTGCAGGGGATCAAATAATTATTCTTCCCACAGCTCTCTTCATTCTCTGGCTCACAGCTGCAGAGGGTGGGGCCAAGCAGTCCCGCTGACGTCAGCCGGGGAGGAAAGGAGAGAGGAGAGAGAGCCGCGCGTCATCTGAGCGCCCAGAGCGGAGCTCATATAGGTACAGATCGGAAGATTGTTTTACATTACACAGGCACAGGAACACTTGTTATTATGGCACAGAGGGGATAAGACAATTTAGCTGCAGTTATGAGAGCAGCAGGAGTGGGGGGGGTGGGGGTCGGGCGGGCGCTTGTAATAGCACACAGACAGGGAGGGGAGGGGGGAGGAGAACAGAGGAGACACAGGAGAGCAGATAGCAGGCTGCGGATGATGGAATCACCTAAACGGACCACGGTGTC